>NC_064633.1:28300708-28925708 GCF_023864275.1 Schistocerca cancellata | reverse complement strand
TTTTATTGTTGCCGCTTTATCTCTGCGCGTCGGACAGGGAGTGCGGAGCAGCTATTCCACCAGTGAACTGGCGTGCAGTCGCTGTGCATTGGCTGCGCTGAGGGAGTGTCGGTTGCGCGTCTTCCGGGTGAGGTTTGTGCGGCAGCCCCGTGATGGTAGTCGAGCTGCTACACACGCGCCGTGGTGGTGTATTATTTCAGCCCCACAGCCCACAGAAGTGCCAGCCCTATCTCCATGTCGCAGACTGCTTTTAATGACACTCTTTGTTAGCATTCACTGACTCTTCGTTTCCACATTACTACGACACGCCTGTATGAGAATAAGAAACACACATTTTTTCATAGATTTTAAAAACTGTCGTCATTTTTAGTTAAGATATTATCAGCGTAGGTAAAGTAAAATGGTTCTTTCAGCCTTGCGTTTCAATTAAGATCAGACGTGAAATGTGTTCGGAGCTGCAAATATGAATATCCATCAACTGTATAAGGAAATGACGATAGTGAAAAACTCTGCCAGACTGAGACTCGAATCCTGATTTCCCACTTTACGCAAGCTGTCGCATTACTCTTCGTGCCTATCCCAGCACGACCTGCAGCCATACCTAAACCTCCATCTGTCTTCGTTCCTGCGTAACAAGCTGTACTCGTACACACATTATGTAATTCCCGTACAGGGGAGGACATTATTTTCATTGAAAGTCACTGCTTGGTATCACCGGATAATAAAGATATTGCTGTGCCTGTGTTTTTGAGAATAACGACGCAATGTTCCTTCGGCTCTGCAGTATCGTCAAAACATCAGAGTGCACGCTCAAGTCTATGGTAATTTTCAGAGAGATTCTAAGTTATGGTTCGTACTGGCTTTAATGATGTATCGAAATATGATTTCTTTTCCCCTGAACTGTTCTACTTTCATTAACTTTCAGAATTATTTAGCTGCTCTTACCAGGTTTCTTTTGAACATTTAATTAGAGTCGATGTCGAGGTTTTTTTAATGCAACATTTCTATCCTGTGATACGTTGTCATTGCAGTAAAATCAAACATACCTATATATATCTCATTTGTAAACGTTTCCTAGGGGTAGAAAATTTTCTGCATGCAAAACAAACGTTTTGCAGGAGTACAGCTGAGCCTTTGACATATGAATCGTGATTTAATTTTCAAAGAATAATCTTAAGAATTTATTTTATTTACTAGCGATTCATCAAGAACATTAACACATTTAATCACACTATGTGAGCGTGGAAGTAATTGCCAGGGAGTAACTGATGAAATCATAATCAAATTGCTTTTAACAAATGGGAATTTTATTCCCAAAAGCGTTTTTTTTTTAAAAAAGGGAAACAGATTTAAAATTATAAGCAGAAAGCATCCTCTACATATCATGTTACAATTTATTCAGGGGCAGAAAGAAACGAATTTTCGAGTGCATGAGCTTTCAGGCTGAGAGCCTTGCCGCTCCCTTTTGACACGGCCGTTGTCACGACCGCTCACGACAACCTCAGAGAGACTACACTGGTGCAAATCTGCAACACACCAGATTACTTTAAAAGTTTTAACAATTCACACAAGCACACAAACTACGCACCCCGTAGGAGGGATGGAAATGTTACAAAACACTAAAATTAAAAGATTAACTTACCACCGAAGGTGCAACTTGATTTTAGCTTCTAAGAAAAGTCTTACTGTGGAAGGGTGGCAACTTTATATACTAAAATGAGCATTTAAATAAAAGCCCATGAAATGTAATCTTATATAAAATTATACAAAGTTGGCGAAACGAGTTAACATGCTCTACAGTACACATATACCGGCTCTCAAGATGATAGGCAAGATAAAAACATATTTCAGGAATTAGGCCGTTACACTCCAAGCAATAAATTCGTTGACGCACCGAATCCGACAAACATGACAGAGGGAGCTACTAACGTACGGCAGGTTGATAGGGATACTACCGAACAACCCGAACCGCAGGTTTCTCTAACCCGCCCCTACTCCACAAGGGAAAAACGGACCACCCATTTCGTAAATAACCACCTTCCCGCGGGTGGGCAAACGGAGAAGAATGGTGGGACGACCCCAAAACAAAGCGGCTGGTGACCTCACCAAGAAAACAAGAATAATGTAACAAGTAAATGAAACAACATATTAGCAAACACTTAACTTCTAATAAACTGCGATTTCTCGAGAAGACCTGGCGCAGCACCCCCAAATCGCTCTCCCGAACCGCCGGCTGCCAGCCGCTTCAACGGACGCAGTAAGGCGCGCCGATCTCCCGTCTCACGGCGTCGCAGCTCGAACCACCCAGACTGATGTCGTGGGTTGACTCCTGTTGCTCTCGTGTCGGCCGCGAAGCCACTACCCCTCGCTATACGGCGCGGCCGACTGGACTCACGTGGCGACCTCACATGCGCCGACGCTCAAGGCGAACAAGTCATCTTGTGTCTCAGTGCGCGACCGACCAAACGATCGAGCCAACCGCCAGTGACCATTGCCTGAGCAAACTCGAGCAGACTGGCGGTCTAACGCGCATACTCAGATGCAGGAACTCAGCCCTGACCGGGCAACCACTCGCTTACTGGCGGAGTGGAAAGACTCATTCTGCCGGCTTCAAAGGTTGATCCGAACGGCTGACATACTAGCACTCCGAACGACAGACAGACACTAACTGCCTAACAAATGCGGACGACAGACAGACTAGCTAGCTGGGGACGAGAGACTGACTCCGACTGACCAGCTGACTCTGGCGAGCTCATAGCGCCCCTTAAATGCACGTGAACAGGCAACCTTTCCCCTTTCCCACCAGAAGGAGACACCAAAGCTGCGATTGCCACAGCGGCGCCACCGCCAGAAACGGAGGGCGACTGCTTCACACCAAGCGCTGCGTCGCGCTCTTCAAAACAGCAATTTTTTTACCACGGCTCACCTGTTGTTATCAGAACGATCAACATCGGTTGGACTGGGGTTGATGGTAAGATCGCTGACCATGCGCTCAAATACATTTAACGAATAAGGTGTCAAGCAATGGATAGCTAACAGGACAGGGGTGACCCTAACAAACATGAGATGTACTCGCTGTACCTCAGAAGATAACAGTGCGTTCTTCTGGTTACGAAATGAAACACTGATCCACGTCGATCCCCGTCTATTAGAAATTTCTCTGGTGACATTTGTGAATAACAAAGTATTACAGAATCAGTTCGATCACACGCAAGGCAGAGAATACTTTCAGTTGTTAACATGGGTCAAAACAAAGACACCATGTGAGTACCCCGGCATCACGACAGTAATCTACACATGACTTACGTGAAAATAAACCCGTGATGTTCGCACGGGATTGCCCGTGCCCATCAGGAGAATGAAAGAACTTCACGAGCAATTAACGTTTATGATTGATTCGTAATGAGGCTGCAGACGCTAGCAAAAGTATTGGATTCCGAAATGTGCTTAGTCCCTACCGTGTGCCGGTTCTCTCACCGTATTAAGGTCTCAAATTCATGAAGAAGAGTGGGTACTGCGATCTACTGCAGACTGCAACACATCATACGAAATCTCTGAGTGAAGCGTTCTCTTCCGTCTCTCAAATGTAGGTCTGCTGTCCACTATGCCTCTACTAGAAGTATCCATCCGAACACCTCATTCAGGAGTGTTCTTTCTATTTCAATTGAGTTTGTTCTGCCCTATGATAGCCCACGCAGTACTCGAGTACCAGTGGGTACGACACTGCAAAGTGCTGGCCGATGATAAATTTGTCATCAGTTGGACTGTCTCCCCACCATACAGGCTAATGAAAAATTCACCCCGTTGGACTGCGCAGCACGGTTCCTCACATATTGGCAATACGAAAATGTCTGTCATAAAATTTCGTACTGTGCATTTCGGGCAGTAAACGGAAGTTAAAGATTAGTAATCTGACAACACTGAATCACATGTACGGTAACTGTCTCTGTCAGTAAAAGTGGTAGCACTATGCAGTTGGTGCAGTGGATGTTTTGGGTAACAATGCAGGAGCTTGAGGGTTCGATTCTGAGTAGAAGCTTATAATTCTTTTTGTTTACTAAAAGTAGTCTGCGTGTTACGGTATTTAGAATCTCAATCGCCATGTAGCGATTAGAGTGGGTCTACTGCCCGAAATATGTGCAGCACGACATTTCGTAAGAAACATTTCTGAATTGTCAGTATGTGAGAAATCGCGTTGCGAATTCCGAGTGCACGAATTTTTCTTCAGTCTGTATAGGAGTTTTGAAACTAATGAATGGTTACACAGAGTTTCTCTCCTACTCTTCAGCCAGTTTGACGTTTTTGCCAGTGCGATCACGTCCCTATAGTAACTTCTAGGAAATTGGTGTCTCAACTTAGTCTACTTTGTTATCTGTTTAGGTTAGCCACTGAGGAGGCCTCTTATAACTTTTTAGGCCAATGGCGACAGAATGTTGGTCCCGCGCGTGACAAAGAGGAAAGAACTTTTGTTCACATAGCACGCCAGCAGCTTCTCGTGGAATGCTAAGATGTTTATCCATCACTGACTGCCCCTCGTATATTGTTTCTGGTTGGCAAGTTCACGGCGCAAAGCAAGGTTCCTTCGAAATTTGTTTTGCCTGGATGCCTCCACTCATAAAGACTACAAGGGACTCCCATGTGCAGGTGTTTGTCACGCCACGTTAACTACTTCTGTGAAAGCAGGCCTGGATCCACATCGCGCAGAGCACAAAACAAGGAGTTATCTGGCCATCACCAGCAATGACGATAGCGAGGTCAGTGTCCGCTACCTGCTGCGGCTTGCTAAGTCCTCAGAGAAGGCGGCTCGCAGTCTCCAGAGGTCGTTCCTAAGACTGTGTCACTGGCCTGGCCCATCTGGCTAGGTTCATCACACATTCAACTGAGCTACAGAGAAAATCACATACGAAACCACCACTAGTAAAAAGAATTAATTTACTTGTAGGTGGCTTCCTCTGGCAATCACTGACATCACCCATTACAGTCGTTAACTATTTTATTAATTGATGGGTACTAAGTTCAGATGGTAATGATTACATATGAGATTATGACGAGCATATGAGACACGCCAGTCCGGCAATAGAATGTCCCATGTCATTTTCACTACAGCCCATTCCCACTGACAGACATTCAGTTAGTGTAATTCATAAACATAAGTAAATAAATAAATAAATGCTTTCTGCTCAATTCACTTTTATTAAATAAAAAGGCTGCTTCGTGATAAATAATACTACACTCTACGTTCAAGAATAGTGTTGTCGTAAAAGACACTTACACAAACGTATACGGGGTGAAGCTATAAATGTTATTTATAAACCAATCAAAACGGCTCAAAACGAACTGACACTTTGCATTTCAATTACAATTGTCCTCTTTAACTTGTCAGTGTGATAACAATTTGCCTCAAATACCCGGTCGGGCAATCCCAGACTCGTTTCGAACGGGCATGTAACGTTGGACCGGCAGCAGCTTGCTATGGATGGACGTCGCTAGGCTGCCGTCTCGCGCAATCAACATGGAACAGGGAACACAGCACAAGATATCAATCATTATGTAAAACAGCTAGCAATAAAAATAAGAGATTTCTCTAACTTAGCTTGTGTGGCTGAAGCGGAATAGTGTACGTACTGCACTTCGCTTTTTACGACACTACAAAACACACGCAGGTCGCATTGTGTGACTATAATATGACACGCGCTGTACTAGGTTGGGGAAAACAACACACACTCCTGTCTAATAAATCGTAGAGGCATCTTTGCATCCAAAACATCCGGAATGCTCCCGAATATTGGGGCGTATAAACTTCCAGCAGTGCACATTTGCACCTCGCACCAGTTCTCGAAGAGAACGTACTTAGAAACGTTGATTGATACTCCAGAACGAGATTTTCACTCTGCAGCGGAGTGTGCGCTGATGTGAAACTTCCTGGCAGATTAAAACTGTGTGCCGGACCGAGACTCGAACGCGGGACCTTTGCATTTCGCGGGCAAGTGCTCTACCAACTGAGCAACCCAAGCACGACTCACGCTCCGTCCTCACAGCTTTACTTCTACCAGTATCAAGTCTCCTACCTTCCAAACTTTACAGAAGCTCTCCTGCGAACACTGCAGAACTAGCACTCCTGAAAGAAAGGATATTGCGGAGACATGGCTTAGCCACAGCCTGGGGATGTTTCCAGAACGAGATCTTCACTCTGCAGTGGAGTGTGCGCTGATGTGAAACTTCCTGGCAGATTAAAACTGTGTGCCGGACCGAGACTCGAACTCGGGACCTTTGCATTTCGCGGGCAAGTGCTCTACCAACTGAGCAACCCAAGCACGACTCACGCTCCGTCCTCACAGCTTTACTTCTACCAGTACCTCGTCTCCTACCTTCCAAACTTTACAGGAAGCTCTCCTGCGAACACTGCATTGCACTGATTGATACTGCTTGCGGATAGTGAATAATAATTTGTTTTTCCAGTTCCTTTTAAAATGGTTCGATGATATTCAGATCCATCAACAGCGCATGCAGAGTAACATCAGTTATTTGAGGGTCAAGTTTATTAAAGTTATATTGGACATTTAAGGTTGTATTATTCGGAAATTTGGAAATTTGTGGTTAAGTCCCTATGGGACCAAACTGCTGAGGTCATCGGTGCCTAGGCTTACACACTACTTAAGCTAACTTAAACTAACTTACTCTAAGAACAACAAACACGCCCATGTCCGAGGGAGGACTCGAATCTCATACGAGGGAAGCCGCGCATACCGTGGCTAGGCGCCTGAGTGCGCTCGTGTACCCAGCTGGGCTGTGCTATTTGGTGACTTACAAAACTGGAAGATGCATTCCACTGCTCGAAAAACTGCATACGCCCTAGAGTCGAAATGTTCACTCAAAATGCACGAGATACGCAGTAAGAGTTATATTTATCTTCATTTTAACTTTATGAAGCATTGAAAAATAGGATACGAAAGCCTAAAGTGTTGTGCTAATGAATTCTTCCGTAGCTTCTAGGTAGTACTATTACATCAATGAGAAACACATACGGTGGATGTTCTTCACTTTCAGTTCATTTTGAGAATCGGCATTGAGCTGACAATTCCGCCTTCTGAGAACAGATGACTCATCCCCTCAAGGCGTGTTCAAAAACGTATTACAGAATAGCAATCACGAAAACATGACGTTGTTAAAAACGTAACACAAAACTGACTTTAACTCTACTGTACCAGCTCAGAGCAGAGGTACACGAGATACTGTAATTCGTCCATTTGCTGGAGTTGACAGTATGTTGTTGTTGTGGTCTTCAGTCCTGAGACTGGTTTGATGCAACTCTCCATACTACTCTATCTTGTGCAAGCCTCTTCGTCTCCCAGTACCTGCTGCAACCTACATCCTTCTGAATCTGTTTAGTGTATTCATCTCTTGGTCTCCCTCTACGACTTTTACCCTCCACGCTGCCCTCCAGTACTAAATTGGTGGTCCCTTGATGGCTCAGAATATGCGCTACCAACCGATCCCTTCTTCTAGTCAAGTTGTGTCACAAATTTCTCTTCTCCCCAATTCTCTTCAATACCTCCTCATTAGTTGTGTGATTTACAAATCTAATCTTCAGCATTCTTCTGTAGCACCACATTTCGAAAGCTTCTATTCTCTTCTTGTCTAAATTATTTATCGTCCACGTTTCACTTCCATACATGGCTACACTCCACACAAATACTTTCAGAAACGACTTCCTGACACTTAAATCTATATTCGATGTTAACAAATTTCTCTTCTTCAGAAACGCTTTACTTGCCATTGCCAGTCTACATTTTATATCCTCTCTCCTTCGACCATCATCAGTTATTTTGCTCCCCAAATGGCAAAACTCGTTTACTACTTTAAGCGTCTCATTTACTAATCTAATTCCGTCACAATCACCCGATTTAATTCGACTACATTCCATTATTCTCGTTTTGCTTTTGTTGATGTTCATCTTAGACCCTCATTTCAAGACCCTGTCCATTCCGTTCAACTGCTTTTCCAGGTCCTTTGCTGTCTCTGACACAATTACAATGTCATCGGCGAACCTCAAAGTTTTTATTTCTTCTCCATGGATTTCAATTCCTACTCCAAATTTTTCTTTTGTTTCCTTTACTGCTTGCTCAATATACAGTAACAGTGACAGTAAACAAACTGAAACCCAAGTAAAATGTACAAAGATCATTCCGTCAACTGGCTTCAGTTGAAGGTTGGTTTGTGTAAGTACAGTGTATGTCAACTAAGAGAAGGGGGAAATGCATCTCATCCATAGAGAACGTAAGTTCGGGTTGATAAAATGTGGCACAGTTATAAAGCAACGAATTCTGTTTCTAATCTCTATCTGGCCACCCAAATTTATATTTTCCATAGTGCTTTTGAATAGGTTAAGGCAAATTTCCGCATGGTTTGAGAGATTTCGGTGTACTCTCACTTCTGTTTCGGTGTCATGCCGCTTAATGTTCTTATGGAAGATGATTTTTATTACGATCTGACTTCATACATCATCAATAACAGATTCCTCCCGTCCATGACTTCAGTCGCCGAACACATCGTGTGGCGCCCTGACCAGGAGATGGGTAAAGTATTCGCTGCTATGGCGGAGGGCTCCAATATATGTCTCTCAGCACCCAGGTCTTTCGAACCATATTTTTGTTTTTGGAATAGTATAGATGCTTGAATGTGGTGTACTTTTTGTGCCATTCCACGGATTTACGTGTATGAAGTCAGATAAAGCGATTAGTGTTGTGGTTAGTGTCGTGTGTCGATCCCAAGCTGATTACTTTGTCCACCATAGACCCCATACTAGTGAAAGCGTTGGTCAAATATAAATGCTTGTGTGACGTTTCTTTATCCATTTTTTGTGTCTTGTGATGTTAAGAATGAATAAAGCTATTGTTATGTAGATCAAAACTCCTCCCTGTGTTTTGAGTGACATTACTTTTACCATTTTTATTAAAGTCCAGATTATAAAAGAAAATAGCAAGCTTGCATATTCTTCTGAAAAGCACACAGAAAGTTTACAGTTCTCTCCTTTCCTAGTCAGTTCTCGCATTCCATCTGTGTAGACGTTTTCTACACGACATTAAACCACAACCCGTTTGGCTCTGTATGAAGTATGAGAGCTAAATGTTGTCTATCATTTAAACTTCAGCTAGTAACATTTTAAGAGTGGCAATGTCAAACACTGTGTTATTTTTTCACAAAACGCGCTTTCAGGGCTACCGTGTTCTCTGTACTCGGTGGCATTTACCTGGACTTGTTACAAGTGCCAGACTACTGATTATCCATTACCAGATGGCGCATGGTGTTAGTTTCGAGCAGTGCCTCCACCTGGAATTCCAAGTGACATTAGTCAGAATCTTTGTTCAACAAGATTTACATAAGATTGTCGAGTCAGCTACGGCAATGAACCCATTCCATGTAATTCCATTGCATACAGCTAACTTATTTGAGGTTAAAGATACTGCTCAAACATTGTTATTAATGCAGGTGCGTAAGATCTCCAGATGCAGTATGATCAAAATGTCTCACACATGTAAAAGCTTCTAATAACTCTTTGTGCATCTATGTAAATGTAGAAAGAGCTATTAGAAACTCTTACTCTGAACAGAAGAATGGAAAAATGCCAGTGTATTCAAAAGAGGGAAGACGGTATGTAATGCAGTACTTCATCCGGAATACCATGTGCGTTTGTCAGTTGAAAACACAAGGACCGTTTGACGTTATTGTCATTTCTTCCTCAACAGCATTACTGGACATTAAAATTGCTACACCACGAAGATGACGTGCTACAGACGCGAAATTTAACCGACAGGAAGAAGATGCTGTGATATGCAAATGATTAGCTTTTCAGAGCATTCACACAAGGCTGACGCCGGTGGCGACACCTACAACGTGCCGACATGAGGAAAGTTTCCAACCGATTTCTCATACACAAACAGCAGTTGACCGGCGTTGCCTGGTGAAACGTTGTTGTGATGCCTCGTGTAAGGAGGAGAAATGCCTACCATCACGTTTCCGACTTTGATAAAGGTCGGATTGTAGCCTATCGCGATTGCGGTTTATCGTATTGCAACATTGCTGCTCGCGTTGGTCGAGATCCAATGACTGTTAGCAGAACATGGAATCGGTGGGTTCAGGAGGGTAATACGGAACGCTGTGCTGGATCCCAACGACCTCGTATCACTAGATGACAGGCATCTTATCCGCATGGCTGTAACGGATCGTGCAGCCACGTCTAGATCCCTGAGTCAACAGATAGGGACGTTTGCAAGACAACAACCATCTGCACGAACAGTTCGACGACGTTTGCAGCAGCATGGACTATCAGCTCGGAGACCATGGCTGCGGTTACCGTTGACGCAGCAACACAGACAGGAGCGACTGCGATGGTGTACTCAACGACGAACCTGTGTGTACGAATGGCAAAACGTCATTTTTTCGGATGAATCCAGGTTCTGTTTACAGCATCATAATGTTCGCATCCGTGTTTGGCGACATGGCGGTGAACGCACGTGGGAACCGTGTATTCGTCATCGCCATACTGGCGTATCACCCAGCGTGATGGTATGGGTGCCATTGGTTACACGTCTCGGTCACTTCTTGTTCGCATTGAAGGCACTCTGAATAGTGGACGCTACATTTCTGATGTGTTACGACCCGTGTCTCTAGCCTTCATTGTATCCCTGCGAAACCCTACATTTCAGCAGGATAATGCACGACCGCATGTTGCAGGTCCTGTACGGACCTTTCTGGATACAGAAAATATTCGACTGCTGCCTTGGCCAGCACATTCTCCAGATCTCTCTTGAATTGAAAACGTCTGGTCAATGGTGGCCGAGCAACTGGCTCGTCACAATACGCCAGTCACTACTCTTGATGAACTGTGGTATCGTGTTGAAGCTGCATGGGCAGTTGTACCTGTACACGCCATCCAAGCTCTGTTTGACTCAATGACCAGGCGTATCAAGGTCATTATAACGGCCAGAGGTGGTTGTCCTGGGTACTGATTTCTCAGGATCTATGCACCCAAATTGCGTGAAAATGTAATCACATGTCAGTTCTAGTATAATATATTTGCCCAATGAATACCCGTGTATCATCTGCATTTCTTCTTGGTGTAGCAATTTTGATGGTCAGTGGTGTAGTTCTACAGTAAACTTTGCAACATCTGATCCCAAGAATGGAATTATGAAAGAAAAAGAAGTGAATACTGAGAGTTCCTTCCTTGAATATAGTTGTTTTAGTCTCTTGTAAAAAATTTAAAGATGTGAGAAATGGTTTTTTTTTCACTGCTGTTCTACTAGATAAATCTGCTGCCTCTGGAGCTGCATGAGCGTATCTGTGATGCTTTCCCCATTAGCAAACGCGCTGTTATGCTTTAGATCTCTTCTGCTTCCTCTATCAGTCCTACCTGCTAAAGCTTATCGAATAAGAGTTCTAGTTTCTATATCTTACAGGCTTCTACTATCAGTGAACCATACCCTTCCAAAGTTAAGTAGGTAGTGCAAGAAGCGACTGTACGCCGTTTGACACGAGTAAATTACGCCCGATAGACGTGAGCTGCGTAATAATGGCAATGTTGCTTCAACTTTTTTCCCAAAGCAAGTCCTTTCCCACATAAAACGCACGCGCGTTTTCGGCCAGACTTTCCAGAAATGTCAAAAACATTTCCGGTTTCGCAACTTTAGCGGCCGTTTTCCCCGTCGCAGTCCATTAGATTAAGCAGAAAAGCGTGTTGGGTAGCGCTCCGTTGACTCACTTTCGTTGCGCCGGGAGGTACCAACATCCATAAACATTGGGCGTGCGTTCTGGCTCCCCTGCCGCACTGCCGCGGGAGAGATACAGTGTGTTAGCCACTTGTCAATTCCCGCGGTTAAAGTGAATGCTCGAGGAAAAGGAATATATATCTAAAAAAAAGGGGGAGAAAAAGGAAGAAAGGGCCACTTGATGCGGGGTGTTTGTCACCAGCAGGCCAGCGCCACGGCATCTCCCCCTCGCCTCGCCGCCAAACAAATATCCATTCCTAAAGAAAAAGGGAAGCACTCTCTGGTATTGGAAGCATTACGCCCCCCGCCCCTCGCGTGCACTTAAAGTCAAACAGCCCGCAGATCTACACACGCGCTTATAAACGGCAATAAAAATAATCTTGATGAAGCGCGGCTGGGGTGCTGACCGAAACTCCTCGTTTTCCGCAGCGCCGTGTGCCGCGTCAGAAGTGTCCGAGCCAGCAGGCGGAAAATTGGACGCGTCGTCTCCCATACCAGATGAGACGGCGCTGTACGTCTGCTCTGATCCCGTCAGTTGAATGTATTTGGAAGTCATGTTGGCTCTGAGCACTATGGGACTTAACATCTGAAGTCATCAGTCCCCTATAACTTAGAACTACTTAAACCTAACTAACCTAAGGACATCACATAACACCCAGTCACCACGAGGCAGGATTCGAACCGTAGCGGTCGCGCGGTTCCAGACCGAAGCGCCTAGAACCGCTCGGCCACACCGGCATGTTGCATATCATGCTGCATACAGTATGCACATACACTTCGATCCACATGTTTTGAATACGTAAGAATTAAAATAAGCTGTTTTAATGATTTTCATTACAGTTATTTGTAGCATAATAAATCTCAGAAGTAAAAAATAAAAATTATTTCTTTTTGAATGTATACTAGAGAATATAAAAAAAGGAGATAAAAATGAGAATGGCGAAGGTAGTTGTAGAGGAAACGGAAATGAAGATGATTGTAGGATTAACACTGGAGGATTGGGTGAAAGAAATAAGAAATAACGTGTTAAGAAACGAGATGGAGGAGGAAGAGTGACAGACCAACAGACCTGTAGAAGACTTGACTTGACTTGACTAAATTCCTTTGGCCCCTATGGGGGCATAGGTCATCCAGGAGAACTCACCATCCGACTCTGTCTTTGGCCATTTGCCTCAATTCTGCCCAGGTCTTGCCAACTCTTTTTGCTTCCCCTTCCCCTGTCCTCTTCCATGTGCCCCTTGGTCTTCCTTGTTCCCTGGGGATTCCATTCCAATGCCTTTTTCTCGATGGCTCCATCTGGTTTTCTCAAGGTGTGCCCTAACCAGCCCCACTTCCTCTCTCATATCTTGTCTTCTATAGGTATCTAGTTTGTTATTCGCCAGAGCTCCTCATTACATTTCTTTTGGCCACCAGATATTCATGATGCATCGAAGACATCTATTTATGAAGCTTTGTAACTGGGATGTTATCTTTTTATCTATTTTCCAGCTTTCACTGGCGTACAGAAGGACAGCCTTCACATTTGTATTAATAATACGGATTTTTGTTTTGTATGCAATATTTCTATTTTTCCATATTGGATACAATTGTATGAAGGCAGCATTTGCCTTTTTAATGCGGTTTTTCACTTCATCTCCAGCTGCACCATCTTCCGCCACTGTACTACCCAGATACAGGAATGAGTTGACAGTCTCCACCCGCTGCTCGCCTATTAACAATGGCACCTCCATGTTCCCTGAATTTACTCTCATTTCCTTTGTTTTTCCTGTATTTATCGTGAGGCCAGCAGTCTCTGCTTCTTCTTTCAGCAAGCTTAATTTAGCTTGCATATCAGTCAGCCTTGGAGCTAATAAAACTATGTCGTCTGCAAAATCCAAATACTCCAGACGTTCGTGGATCCCCCACTGGATTCCTCGTCTCCTGCCTGCTGTGACTCTTCTCATGACAGAGTCTAGAACGAGTAGAAAAAGTGTTGGTGACAAAATTCAACCCTGCCGGACACCAGGTGTTACTTTTATGGGCTCTGTCATATTTCCCTTGTGGAGTACGCAGCATTTGTAGCCATCATATAGATCTTTTATGATGTTTAAGATCTTCTGAGGTATGCCATACTTCCGCAACACCTGCCAGAGCACTTTATGTTTCACGGAATCGAAGGCCTTTTGAAAATCAATGAATGCCAGGTACATGGTTGCTTGGAATTCTTTGCTTTGCTCTAAAATGATCCTAAGAGTGTTAATAAGATCAACACAACTGCGTTGTGCCCTAAAACCGGCCTGTTCTTTACGCAGTCGCTTTTCAAGGGATTCTTTAATTCTGTTTAAAATAACTCTGGTGAGGACCTTACTGGCCACTGACAACAATGTAATACCACGCCAGTTGTTACAGTCGGACAAATTTCCCTTTTTTGGGAGCTTTACCACCAAACCATTTTTCCACTCCTTTGGAGATTTCTCTTCAAGCCAAATATGCTTCAGCAAAGGATGAAGCATTTTAACAGTACTTTCAATATCGGCTTTTAAGAGCTCCGGTGCTATGTTGTCTAGGCTTGGAGCCTTTGTATTTTTTAGTGTTTTCAAGGCAATCCTAATTTCGTCCATTGTGGGGCACTGCAAATTTGTATCTTGATCTTCTTCGACTTCCTCTGGAACATCTCTTACCTGTTCCTCTTGGTTGTCTTCACAATTTAACAGTTCCTTGAAGTGCTCCTCCCATCTCTGTAGCTGTGCCTGTTGAGTTGTAAGCATCACCCCATCCTTGTTCTTAACTGGTCCTTCATGTCTGAAGTTCTTCCTTGACAACCGTTTGGTAATATTGTTGATCTCTTTCATATTTCCTTGTCTTGCTGCCTCTTCTGCTAATTTTGCTTGCTCATCTATCCATTTCCTTTTATCTCGACGTAGCAATGTTTTCACTTTTTTGTTCGCCTCCATGTATTCTTTATGTGCTTCGCTCGTCTGCGCTCTTGTCTTACAAAACTTTAACTTAAGTTTTAGCTCTTTCCTGTGGCTGATTTCATTCCACGTAGCATCGGAGATCCATTCCTTTCTTTGATGTGCCTTAACTCCTAAGATTTTTTCTCCGACATCTAAATAACTGTCTTTGATTTTTTGCCAACATGTTTCAATTCCCTCTTCCATAAAGTTTTCTTCAGAACCTGGAATCAAGGGAATTTGTAGTTCAAGGGAAAATGTTTCTTTGATCTGTTGGTCTTTTAATCTTGCCACATCTATTTTCTTGCACCTGTGATTGAGCTAGGTTCTATTTGCCACTATCTTCTGTCTGAATTCCGCCAAAACTAGGTGGTGGTCACTTCTAACGTCTGCCCCTCTTCTATTTCTGACATCTAACGGAGAGTGTCGGAACTTGCGGCTTATGACTATATGGTCTATTTGATTTTCGGTAACGTGGTCTGGAGAAACCCACGTTATCTTATTGCAGTTACGATGTGGAAACAATGTGCCTCCAATGACTAGGTCATGTTCAGCGCACGTATCTATCAACATTTCAACATTAACATTCCTGATCCCCATTCCATGCACGCCCATGATATGTTCAAGCCCTTCATCTTCTGAACCAACTTCTGCGTTCTAGTCACCCATTAAAAGAAGAGGTTATCATAATTCATTCTGTTTATTGTACGAACTTGCTTACAAAGTGATATGAGAGAAAGTCCTAGTTGTAAGCGAAGACTGTAGTGGGTGTAACTGAAAAGTATGGGCAAACATTCATGAAATATTCCTCACACATAGAGGAAGGAAATATAAGGACATAGACCCAGAATCGCTTTATTTCCATGTTAGAGCTCATTTTCTTGTACTCTTCATAATCGTATTAATTATGAGAAGCACACAAAAACGAAACGTCCCTGCGTTACGTGAAAAGTTGTCTTACATGAAATGTTCAAAATATGCTCTTGATTACGTTGAATATGATACGGAACTAGCAAGTTCTGTTTTAGCCTTCTCCAGACACCGAAGTGGTCAACATTACTTGTTGCAGCTAATTGTTAATCGGACATTAGTGTTGTCGCCAATTGGACGAAGAACTTCCTCCTCCAGCTGAGCTGCCCTCGTCCTTCTCTGGCTCACCATTGGCGAATAGTGGGCCTAAACGTTCCATACTCCGTAAGACGATGATTAGTTGCTTCAAATGCTCATGTGGCACCCGTTTGTTACCCTACACAAATCTAAACGGTATTCTATTTCTTCTTATACAACATGTTAGTGAGAAGGGAAAGCAGAAAGGTGGACGGAGTATATAGAGGGTCTATACAAGGGCAATGTACTTGAGGACAATGTTATGGAAATGGAAGAGGATGTAGATGAAGATGAAATGGGAGATACGACACTGCGTAAAGAGTTTGGCAGAGCACTGAAAGACCTGAGTCGAAACAAGGCCACGGGAGTAAACAACATTCCATTAGAACTACTGACGGCCTTGGGAGAGCCAGTCATGACAAAACTCTACCATCTGGTGAGTAAGATGTATGAGACAGGCGAAATACCCTTTACTTCAAGAAGAATATAATAATTCCAATCCCAAAGAAAGCAGGTGTTGACAGATGTGAAAATTACCGAACTATCAGTTTAATAAGCCGCAACTGCAAAATACTAACGCGAATTCTTTACAGACGAATGAAAAAGTTGGTAGAAGCCAACCTCGAGGAAGATCAGTTTGGATTCCGAAGAAATATCGGAACACGTGAGGCAATACTGAGCTTACGACTTATCTTAGAGAAAGATTAAGGAAAGGCAAACCTACGTTTCTAGCGTTTGTAGACTTAGAGAAAGCTTTTGACAATGTTGACTGGAATACTCTCTTTCAAATTCTAAAGGTGGCAGGGGTAAAATACAGGGAGCGATAGACTATTTACAGTTTGTACAGAAACCAGGTGGCAGTTGCAAGAGTCGAGGGGCATGAAAGGGTCGCAGTGGTTGGGAAGGGAGTGAGACAGGTTTTTAGCCTCTCTCCGATGTTATCCGATCTGTATATTGAGTAAGCAGTAAAGGAAACAAAAGAAAAATTCGGTGTAGGTATTAAAATCCATAGAGAAGAAATAAAAACTTTGAGGTTCGCCGATGACATTGTAATACTGTCAGAGACAGCAAAGGACTTGGAAGAGCAGTTGACCGGAATGGATGGTATCTTGAAGGGAGGATATAAGATGAACATCAACGAAAGCAAAACGAGGATAATGGAATGTAGTCGAATTAAATCGGATGATGCTGAGGGAGTTAGATTAGGAAATGAGACACTTAAAGTAGTAAAGGAGTTTTGCTATTTGGGGAGCAAAATAACTGATGATGTCGAAGTCGAGAAGAAATAAAATGTAGACTGGCAATGGCAAGGAAAGCGTTTCTGAAGAAGAGAAATTTGTTAACATCGAGTATAGATTTAAGTGTCAGGATGTCGTTTCTGAAAGTATTTGTATGGAGTGTAGCCATGCATGGAAGTGAAACGGGGACGATAAATAGTTTAGACAAGAAGAGAATAGAAGCTTTCGAAATGTGGTGCTACAGAAGAATGCTGAAGATTAGATGGGTAGATCACACAACTAATGAGGAGGTATTGAATAGAATTGGGGAGAAGAGGAGTTTGTGGCACAACTTGACAAGAAGAAGGGACCGGTTGGTAGACATGTTCTGAGGCATCAAGGGATCACAAATTTAGCATTGGAGGGCAGTGTGGAGGGTAAAAATCGTAGAGGGAGACCAAGAATGAATAGACTAAGCAGATTCAGAAGGATGTAGGTCGCAGTAAGTACTGGGAGATGCAGAATCTTGGACAGGATAGAGTAGCATGGAGAGCTGCATCAAACCAGTCTCAGGACTGAAGACCAAAACAAGAACAACATGCTCATAGTACATACTTTGCTACACATAAATCCAAAAGTAAGAGTCTAATCGCGTTAGATCCGGGAACTGTGATGACCACGATTTAAAAACCACGCCATCTTATCCACTACCGGAGAAACCTTGTATCCAGAAACTTGCGCAAATTGATGGCGTTGTGTGGATGAGCGCTGTCTTTTGAAAGATGACACCTCGAAATTGTCCATCGCATACAACTATAACATGTCAAAATAGTTGTTTGACGTCAGAGCCTGTTCCGCAAAGAAATATGGGCCTATAGCTCCAGCATGCACCAGGACATACAACACGTTCACCTTAGAGCTGTTACATTCGTATTCAGTGTAGGCACGAGGACTATCAGAACCCCATTTTCTGATTTACGGGCAATGAATATGACCATACGTGTGGAATGTGGCCTCACCGTAAACATAGTCCTCTTTATAAACCGTCAGTCATAGTCGACCTCATTAAGCATATCTGTAACAAACGGGAATAGTTTGGGTCTATCAGTCGGTGTGACAGCATGCAACAACTTCGATTTATAACCTGAAGAATGGAGACGCTTCTTTAAAATCCTATGATTTGTAGCATTCCCTATGCCAAGTTCTTGAGTGCACGCCCGCATCTTTTTTTTTTTTTTTTTTTTTTGTAGGGGGGTGGGTGGAGTAGGGCGGTGGTGGGCTGCTATGGTATGTATCCCATTTACACTGGGCTGACAAAAGCACGCATACAGATGGCTGTAGTATCACGTACAGAGGGTATAAATTGGGGCACTGCATTGGCGGACGTGTCATTTTTTTTTCTTTAATGTATTTTCATTCCCTTGCACCATATGGGCAAGGGAGGGCTGTCAGCAGCACAATCCGCCGCTCTTCAGCCGAGTGACACGACAACTAAAACAAGAATAAAATAATACATACATAAGGAGATAAAAAGGGGAACATAAAACAGAGTAAAGGGAGAAAATGGAGGTAAAAATACACTGAAACGTAGACGTTCATTGGGGACAGTTAAAAAAGTCACCAGAAAGTTAAAAAACACAGTTGGCGATTCTTAAAACACAGAGAAGACACTGGTTGCGGATGCACAGGTTAAAAGTTGGCCACAGTATTAAAAACACTCCGAAACAACACACTTAAAACCTACTTGGAGCACACACGACGAAGAATAAAACTACCAGGTGGGACCTGCCGAGGGAAAGGTCAGAGAGGATGGAAAAGGAGGGGACAGCATGGGGCAGCTGGGGAAGCGGCGGGATGAAGAGAGGAGGGGCAACCGTGGGTTCACGAAGAGTCAGGAGACACATGGGGCGGGAGAGGAAAAGGGAAGACAGGGCAGGAGGGAGCGCAGAGACACTGAAAGAAGGCACAGGAGATGGAAGGGGAGTAGGAGGGGAAATCCGCTCAGAAGGAGGGAGGGGGGGGAGAGGGAGCCCTGAGGAGGAGGCAGGAACAGGGGGTTAGAGTTGGTAGGAAGGGTAGATGTCAGGGCGAAGCTCGTCATCCGGGAGGGGTAGACGGTGGAAGTTGTGTTGGGAAAGGAGATGGAGGGTGTGGTGATGGAGAGAGGGAGGGACACAACGGTAAAGGCGCGGCAACTGGTTGGGAGTGGAGAGGAAGGGAGACCTGTCATTTGTGCTCAGGTAATTTATGTGGAAGGGTTTCCAACGTGATTATGGGCACACGACGGGAACTGACAGACGTGGAACGTGGAGTGGTAGTTGGAGCTAGATGCGAGAGATATTCTGTTTCGAAATCGTTAGGGAACTCAGTATTCCGAGATCCACAGTGTCAAGATAGTGCCGAGAATACCGGATTTCTGGCATTATCTCTGACCACGGACTGGGAGCAGAGGCGTTTGCGTAGAGTTGTCAGTGCTAACGTAAAAGCAACACTGAGTGAAAGAACCGTAGAAATCAGTCTCGGAAGTATGACGAATGTATTTGTTAGGAGAATGCGGCGAAATACGGCGTTAATGGTCTACGGCAGCAGGCGACCGGCACGAGTGCCTTTGCTATCAGCACGACATCCTCTGCAGTATCTCTCCTAGGTTCGTGACAGTGTCGATTGGACTCTAAAACACTGGAGAACCGTGACCTGGCCAGATGAATGTCCATGTGATAGCTCTTCGTTGTACACTTGACAATATTCATATTGAACATTGGTCGTGGATTCCATTTTAGCATGCCAAAAAACACATTGAATACGGTCTCATCTGACGTGGCCTGGTGCGCTGCTGCTACACATTTCGTTGTATTGTGTAATCAGCCGAGAGTGCACACCATTGAAGATCGTACTACAGAAGTTCTGCTGTCCACTGTAGCGCACATTTCAGCCCTTCGTTTCGTTTCTGTTACCCACGACAAGATTTTACAGATTTGCTGTAGAAAATACTTTTCTCGGAAAATTTACCATCATCTGAAATTATCGATAGCAGGCAATACAGCAGGAGTCGACTCAACCTTGATCTGTCAATAGCGGAGTCGGCTTTATCTACGAAGAACAGCAAGGCTATAGGCGATAACAACAGCCATATACACAGTGGTCCATTGACCGTGACCGGGCCAAATATCTCACGAAATAAGCGCCAAACGAAAAAACTACAAAGAACGAAACTTGTCTAGCTTGAAGGGGAAAACCAGGTGGCGCTATGGCTGGCCCGCTAGATGGCGCTGCCATAGGTTGGGTTGGGTTGTTTGGGGAAGGAGACCAGACAGCAAGGTCATAGGTCTCATCGGATTAGGGAAGGATGGCGAAGGAAGTCGGCCGTGCCCTTTCAAAGTAACCATCCCGGAATTTGCCTGGAGCGATTTAGGGAAATCACGGTAAACCTAAATCAGGTTGCAGGACGCGGGATTGAACCGTCGTCCTCCCGAATGCGAGTCCAGTGTCTAACAACTGCGCCACCTCGCTCGGTGCTGCCACAGGTCAAACGGATATCAACTGCGATTTTTTAAATAGGAACCCCCATTATTTTATTACATATTCGCGTAGTACGTAAAGAAATATGTATGTTTTAGTTGGACCACTTTGTTCGCTTTGTGATAGATGGCTCTCTAATAGTCACAAACATATGGCTCACAATTTTAGACGAACAGTTGGTAACAGCTAGGTTTTTTAAATTAAAATACAGAACGTAGGTACGTTTGAACATTTTATTTCTGTTCTTCCAATGTGATACATGTGCCTTTGTGAACTTATCATTTCTGAGAACGCATGCTGTTAACAGCGTGATTACCTGTTAATATCACATTAATGCAATAAATGCTCAAAATGATATCCGTCAACCTCAGTGTATTTCGCAATACCTATAACGACATTCCTCTCAACAGCGAGTAGTTCGCCTTCCATAATGTTTGCACATGCACTGACAATGCGCTGACGCATGTTGTCAGGCGTTGTCGGTCGATCACGATAGCAAATATCCTTCAACTTTCCCCACAGAAAGAAATGCGGAGACGTTAGGTCCGGTGAACATGCGGGCCATGGTATGGTGCTTCGACGATCAATCCACCTGTCATGAAATAAGCTATTCAATACCGATTCAACCGCACGCGAGCTATGTGCCGGACTTCCATCATGTTAGAAGTACATCGCCATTCTGTCATGCAGTGAAACATCTTGTAGTAATCAGAATGCGATTTTCACTTTGCAGCGGAGTGTGCGCTGATATGTAACTTCCTGACAGATTAAAATTGTGTGGCCGACCGAGACTCGAACTCGGGACTTTTGCCTTTCGCGGGCAAGTGCTCTACCACCTGAGCTACCGAAGCACGACTTACGCCCGGTCCTCACAGCTTTACTTCTGACCGTATCTCGTCTCCTACCTTCCAAACTTTTTAGAAGCTCTCCTGCGAACCTTGCAGAACTATAACTCCTGAAAGAAAGGATACTGCGGAAACATGGCTTAGCCACAGCCTGAGGGATGTTTCCAGAATGAGATTTTCACTCTGCAGCGGAGTGTGAGCTGATATGAAACTTCCTGGCAGATTAAACCTGTGTGTGCCCGACCGAGACTCGAACTCGGGACCTTTGCCTTTCGCGGGCATGTGCTCTACCAACAGTTTTAATCTGCCAGCGCACACTCCGCTGCAGAGTGAAAATCTCATTCTGGAAACATCCCCCAGGCTCTGGCTAAGCCATGTCTCCGCAGTATCCTTTCTTTCAGGAGTGCTAGTTCTGCAAGGTTCGCAGGAGAGCTTCTGTAAAGTTTGGAAGGTAGGAGACGAGATACTGGCAGAAGTAAAGCTGTCAGGAGCGGGCGGACTATCCGGCGAACGGTCCGGATACTTGGATGAACTCGTCCAGGATACCGAGCAGCATACATAGCACACGCCCGTTGGGCATTTTGATCACAATAACCATACATCAACAGGATATCGACGTATTCCGCAATTTTTTTTTCTTTATTGTCATTTTGAAACCTGTATACAGGTAGGCCTGCAGCAGCATACTACGCCGCTCTTTGGCCGCAGAGAAACACAAATATACAATGAAGACAATTAGAGAAAAAAGATGATGGACATATAAACGGAGACAAACACTTTTTAAAATACAAGGTGCCGTTCACGGGCGTAGAGTCCAAGATAAAATTGTTCAGACACTTGGACACAGACAGAAACGAAAATTGTCACACGTGAACGTAGGTGCACAAAACGAATAACACTGAACCACTTAAGCACAAAACGACGGCACACACAGAAACGAGGCGTTGATCTCCGGCGCGCGAATGTTCACTAACCGTGTACGAGTCCGGGGACCTGCCAAGAGAGGAGGAGGGGGGGTGGGAGAGGGAGAGGGGAGAGCACATGCCATGGGCAGGGGAGACAGGGGGAAGAGGGGTGGAGGTAGGGGACGGGGGAGAAGGAAAAGGAAGGGAGGGAGGGCGCCTAAAGGAAAGGACTCAGGAAGTAGGGGGGAGGATCAAAGTTGATAGGAGGGGTAGATGGAGGGGAGGAGGACATCAGGGAGGGGAAGCTAGCGGAAGCCACCTTGGGAGAGGGTAAGGAGTGTGGAGAGTTGGAGTCCGGGTGGGATGTGGGAATACAGGCACGGCAGCGGGCGGGGGTGGGAGAGGATGGGTGAGACTAGCAGGTGAGGAGGATCGAGTTTGCGGGAGGTGTACAGGATCCATATCCTTTCAAGGAAAAGGATTAGGTGGGGGAAGGGGTTGAGATCATACAGGATCCGCGTGGGGGAGTGATAGGCGAGGCGGAGAGCATGGCGTTCAAGGATTTGGAGGGATTTATAAAAGGTAGGCGGGGGGGGGGGCGGAGATCGGGGCCGGATGGGCGTAACAAAGGATAGGGCGGATGACGGATTTATAGGTGTGGAGGATGGTGGAGGGGTCCAGACCCTACGTACAGCCAGAAAGGAGCTTGAGGAGACAGAGTCGGGAGCGTGCCTCGGCTTGGATTGTCTGGAGATGGGGAGTCCGGGAGAGGCGACGGTCGAGGGTGACGCCAAGGTACTTAAGGGTGGGAGTGAGGGCGATAGGACGGCCATAGATGGCGAGATAGAAATCAAGGAGGCGGAAGGAAGGGGTTGTTTTGCCTACAATGATCGCCTGGATTTTGGAGGGATTGACCTTGAGCAACCACTGGTTGCACCAAATGGTGAACCGGTCAAGATGGGATTAGAGAAGGTGTTGGGAGCGCTGCAGGGTGGGGGCAAGGGCAAGGAAGGCGGTGTCATCGCCAAACTGGAGAAGGGGGACGGGGGGTGACGGCGGCGGCATGTCCGCCGTGTACAAAAGGTAAAGAAGGGGGGAGAGGACGGAGCCTTGGGGCACACTGGCGGAGGGGAAGAAGGTGTAGGAGTCTGTGTTATGGATGGTGACGTAGGAAGGACGGTGGGAGAGAAAGGAGCCGATCAGACGGACGTAGTTAAAGGGAAGGGCGAAGGTTTGGAGCTTGAAGAGGAGACCAGAATGCCATACGCGGTCATAAGCTCGTTCGAGGTCCAGGGAGAGGAAGATTGCGAAGCGACGGGAATTAAGCTGGTCGGAAAGGAGATGAGTGAGGTGAAGGAGAAGGTCGTCGGAAGAGAAGGAGGGCCGAAAGCCACACTGGGTAACGGTAAGGAGGCGATGCTGGTGGAGATGCTGGTGGATGCGTCGGGTGAGGATAGATTCCAGGACCTTGCTGAAGACCGAGGTAAGGCTGATGGGACGGTAGGAGGAGACAGCGGACGGCGGTTTGCCAGGTTTAAGGAACATCAGGATACGGGAGGTTTTCCACAGGTCGGGGTAGTAACCAGTGGACAGGACAACATAGTGGAGCCTGGCCAGAGTGGAGAGGAAAGAGACAGGAGCTTCACGAAGGTGATGGTAGGTGACACGATCGTGACCAGGAGCAGTGTTGCGTTTAGTGCGGAGTGTAGCGATGAGATCCTGTGTAGTGATAGGGGCATTGAGTTCCGTGTGTGCAATGTTGTCCAAGTACTGGAAACCAGGTGCGTGGGGAGGGACAGAGGTGTCAGTTCGATCGCGGACATCCGGGAAGAGGGAGTAATCGAACTGGATTCCGCAATTGGCAAACGGTCCATTTTAACACGGGTAATGTACACGAAGCACTGGCGGAATGTTACGTGATACCACGTACTTTTACGTTTGTGGCTGTTACAGCGCCATCTATTACAAAGCGAAAAAAGTGGTCCAACTAATTCATATTTCTTTACGTACTACACAAAACTGTAATAAAAAATGGGGGTTCCTATTTCTAAAAAAACGCAGTTGATATCCGTTTGACCTTATGCAGCGCCATCTATCGGACCAACCCTAGCGCCATCTGGTTTCCCCCTTCAAGTTAGACGAGTTTCGTTTTTTGTAATTTTTTCGTTTGACGCTTATTTCGTGAGATATTTGATCCGGTCACTATCAATGGACCACCTTGTATAGTGCAGCGATAACACTGAGGCTTACCACGGAGGGGTATGGAGCGCATTACGTGGTCGGTTGGAGCAGATACGCGAAGAAGCCGCGCCAAGCCGAGCCAACTGCCAGGAAACTTATTTCGTCGGCTCTTCCATAGTTTCGTGGCGACCGCAAGGCTCTGTCGCCCTTTTGACTGCTTCTTTACTGAGCTCCGCCTCTTGGACACGGACGCGTCATGAGACGCCCGGCGGCCAGACGGCCGCAGCTTCCACCCCCGCTGCCCCCGCCCCTCCCCCATTCCCGCCCCCCCTTGCTGCCCGGCAGATTGGAGTGGCCAGCCACCGCCGTGAAGGGGTTGCGCTGGCGGCGTGTCGGCGTGATGAATTGCGCCAGTGTATTAGCGCGCCCGCCTACAAATGCAATGATTCATGCGGCCGCGTAATTGGCCGGCCGCTGACAGTTGACAAGCGAGGGGCGCCATGTGGGACGCACCGCCCCCGCCATAAATAACGCCAGGCCGCTGGGGACCGGTGCGCCGTCTTGCTGCCCGCCCGCCGTCTGGGGACCTCTAGTTCCAGTTCCAGCTCCAGACGCGCGCGGCGGGCGCACCTGGGCGGCTGGAGGCTCCCCGGCGGGTCTCGTTGTGTGGCTGTAGGAGCCGCTACCGCCAGATGTCACCGCTCCCGTCTCACACAGATCTTAACTCTGTGCAAATGTGCTGCTTACGTCCTTTTAGTTTTCACTTTTATGTCGTAACTAACGACACAGAGTACTGTAAACAATACCTTCCGCGTTAACTGGTTGTCGCCTCACAGCATCAGTTCTTCTGGTAATTTGTTAGAACATTTTAATTTAAGAACCTTCAACATCGCAGCGCGTCAGCAATCATTGGTTAATATATTAAAAAACTAAATACCCGCCTCGATTGCGAAGAAAGCACTTAGTGTTAAGTGTTAACCCAGGTTTCGGCATAGATAACTACACTTCTTCAGAACAACAATAAAACCCGCAAGCGCCTAAGAAGACCTTTGTCAATGATTAAAAGAACACCATAGCTATACATTTATAAACTAAAAAGAGAAGGAAAGCATAAACAGTACATATGTACAAAGTCAAAACCACTACTTAACCTAATGGTGTACGCTCCACCTCACACCGGCCTATGATCGACGGGCCATGGTGGTGGTTTTGACTTTGTACATATGTACTGTTTGTGTTTTCCTTTTCTTTTTCGTTTATAAATGTATAGCTATGGTGTTCTTTTAATCATTGACGAAGGTCTTCTAAGGTACTTACGGGTTTTATTGTTGTTATGAAGAAGGTGTAGTTATCTACGCCGAAACCTGGGTTAACACTTAACACTAGGTGCTTTCTTCGCAATCGAGGCGGGTTTTTAGTTTTTTAATACATTTTAATTTAGTTCGAGTCATTTTCCCGCGATTTGATATCTTTGACTGTCGAGTGAGTTATATACCAGACACGCTTGCTGGTACACTTCAAACATGACTGTAGTCGTTTTCGTTCTACTCGCAGACTATTAGAAAATGTAAAAGCCATAACGGCCTTTTTATGTACCTTTTTTCTTCGACAGACGCACTTCTGTGACAACTTCGTGTGCGATAGCCAGCTTCTGACTTAGATTTTGCTCAGGCTCCATTACTTTTCTTTTCTTTCTTCTTTTTATGGTAACAGAATCACCCTCGTACCACCCCTCGGCATCAGAGACGAATTGACGAATTGTCTGCCAAAACCACAGGTACACAAGTCAAAATGATCTCAGACAATGCTCGACCACACACAGTCGGATACAGAAAACAGCAATATGATATTAGGAAACTGCAGGACCATCCAAGGGAAGGCCCCATAATTAGCATCGCTTGCCGAAGGTTATAATGCTCAGATAGTATTAGAAATTGAAAATTGGATGATAGCAGAGGTGAACAGGAACGAAATCCTAAGTTTATCTTATGGATAGGCTAGTCATCAATGGTGGCAGCGTATTTATTACGGTAAAGGCTTCGATAGTATCGAGCGAGGTTATCACGGATTCAGAATGTGAATTAATTTGGGTAAAGTTAGGCATCGAAGGTCGGTCAAAAACCATTAGAGTCGAGAGCTGTAATGGTAGAGTGCTTCAAGGAGCACTTGCAGAACATGGCTAGTAATTTTCCTGATCATGCCGTCGTAATAGGGGTTGGTTTCAACTTGTCACGTATAGACAAGGGGAGTCATGCTAAAGAAACTGATGTCAGATACAGGGATTGTGTGACATCATTCTGAATATTTTTTCCCGAAAATTACTTCGAGCACGTAATTAGACAAGCAACTCGTGAAGATAACGCCTTAAACGTCTTAACAGTTCTGAACTTAGCGAATCACTTAAAGTAGCGCCGGCCGCTGTGGCTGAGCGGTTCTAGGCGCTTCAGTCTGGAACCGCGAGACCGCTCCGGTCGCAGGTTCGAATCCTGCCTCGGGCATGGATGTGTGTGATGTCCTTAGGTTAGTTAGGTTTAAGTAGTTCTAAGTTCTAGGGGACTTATGACCTAAGATGTTAACTCCCATAGTGCTCGGAGCCATTTGAACCGTCTGAAGTGACTAACGTCTGTCCCAGGCTGGCAGGAGAGGCGCTTACATTCACTTCTCGCAGAGAGCGCAGTCCTCGTCATCGGACTATTGGCTGACATTTCCTCACCGCCTTATCAGGTTTTGCGTTTGTCCTCTTCGTTCCGGCGCTTGTGGTTACGCCAGAACACTTATAATAGTGAATTATTTATCGATCCTTATCAGTGCAGTAATTAAGTTAAACTAACAGCAATTAAGCAGCGATTTATTCAACATAGATGAGCAATTTCGTGATCTTACCTGGAAGGCTATGATTTCATAGTCGTTAATGAGAGTAGTTTTTAATTTGCTGATCGATGAACCTGCTACACTTTTCAGATATAAACGGTCAGATTACTTAACTTAAAGCCTGTAATAATCAGAAACTTGAGTTTTTCGTTGTCAGTTCACGCCAGGTAAGACGGGTAAAATGGCTGAGGAACCGGCGTTGTACACGTGTGTATTTATTCCAAATCGATTAGCCCATCTTGGCCGTCCCCCTCTCTTTGTCCACCTCCTACGCCTTTTTCTCCGTCCATCACCTTGTCCCTCTCTCTCCCTGTGCACCTCCTCCCCCACCCAACCACTCTTTGCCTGCTCCTGTTCCTCTCTCTGTCCACCTGCTACTCTCCCCTCTCTGTGTCCATCTTCCCTTCCCTCACTCTGTCCGTCTCGTCGCTTTCTCTGTCGATTTCCCACTCCTCGCCACTGTGAGCTTCCTCCCTTATCTCTAATATCTATGTCCTCCTTCTATCTCTCTGTCTGTTCTCCCCCTTCCGCCTCCACGTCATCACACCACCACAGTCTTTCCAGATAGCAATACGAGTACCGCTCCTGTGGTTAAGGAGGAGCTTCCCAGCCACGACTTTGCCAGTCTACGCACGTGGCACACGTATTTCACACATATTTAACGTATCTCACACATATTTGTACACATATTTGTCCTGTATCTGTAGCGAATTTCGATCTCTATTTACGATTTCACACTTCTCAGTCTCTGTGACATCATGTCCCCTCAACACTGTGTAATGCAGTGGTGTAATTTTGCAGGTTCATGCAGTGGTATGTATATACTAGGTGCTAAATGGGTTGCGAAAAGAGTAAGTGGTAGAAAAGTCATAGACGTAACCCATGCATGACGCGGCAGTTTTTTTTTCAGTGTTAGTGACGTCATACCTCGTGAACTGTGAGTCGTAAAACAATATAATTTTATACGTATATTTCTTGGCATATTTGGATACTGTCTGCGAATTTTGTTGTGAGTGGAGTATGTTGCAAAGAAGAAATAAATTTAAACATCATGGACGATGCGCCAATTTTTCCACGCATCTCAGTCTTTATGACGTCATACCTCCTGAACCATGTATCGTACAGTCATATAATTTTGTCGATAATTTAGTGGTATATGCAAATACTGCATTCAAAATGAGTCGTGAATACAGTCAGAAGTAAAGAAATATTCAATTAAAACATCATCCCTGATGCGGCAGTTTTACAGCAGGAACAGAGTGCTCCTTTCATCATTTGTGGCGGTTGTAAGCGAAGAAAAGTTTCGTAAAGATTTTAAATCGTTTATAATGCTTGTGGCGAGTCACTGAGTGCTCTCATTTTCAAATACTGGACGAATAAAGTCTGCGAATTTGTGCGTCATGAGCTACACTACTTTTTCATCCCACCACAGCCCCTTTCCTTCGTATGTGGTTCTTACACCCCAAACTATTCTATCCAGATAGTAAATGATATATGTATCAAGTCTGGTTGAAATCGGGCAGTGATTTAGGAGGAGATGTGGAAGATAGATACATCCAGTGCACGTTTTTCCCTACACTCGTAGTGTCTGGCAAGCGCTATTATATGTTCAAAAACAGACAGCTGGAAAGTATGTGCGATCGGCCTACATGAAATTCCGAGTGCAGCGTTGTTCCCGGTATTGCTTTATAGCATGCATCATGGTTCACCTTCAATATTTTGAGCACGTAATATTGGCAGTTATAATAATAAAAACACAAACCATACCTGAGTCAAATGTTTGCTAACAATTCATACAGTAGGGCCGACGAGACATCTACTATCGGCGGAACAGTATTCTAGACGCTATTCAAAAATGGGTATGAGCACTATGGGACTTAGTTTCTGAGGTCATCAGTACCCTAGAACTTAGAACTACTTAAACCTTACTAACCTAAGGACATCACACACATCCATGATATGATTAAAAGTATCCGGACACCTGGCTGACAATGACTTACAAGTTCGTGGCGCCCTCCATCCGTAATGCTGGAATTCAATATGGCGTTGGCCCAACATTAACCTCGCTGACAGCTTCCACTCTTAGGTTCAGTCAGGTGCTGGAAGGTTTCTTGGGGAATGGCAGCCCATTCTCCACGGAGTGCTGCACTGAGGAGAGGTATCGCTGTCGGTCGGTGAGACCTGGCACGATGTCGGCGTTCCAAAACATCCCAAAGGTGTTCTATAGGATTCAGGTGAGGACTCTGTGCAGGCAGTCCATTACAGCCATGTTATTGTCGTGTAACCACTCCACCACAATCGCGTTGAAAGATGCAGTCGCCATCCCCGAATCGCTCTACAACAGTGGGAAGCAAGATGGTGCTTAAAACATCAATGTAGGCCTGTGCTGTGACAGTGCCACGCAAAACAACAAGGGGTGCAAGCCCCCTCCAGGAAAAACACGACCACACCATAACACCACAGCCTCCGAATTTTACTGTTGCAACTACACATGCTGGCAGATGGCGTGCAGTGGGCAATCGCCATACCCACACCCTGGCATCGCATCACCACATTGTGTACCGAGATTCGTCGCTCCACACAACGTTTTTTTACTGTTCAATCATCCAATGTTTACGCTCCTTATACCTAGCAAGGCGTCGTTTGGCATTTACCGGCTTGATGTGTGGCTTATGAACAGCCGCTCGACCATGAAATCCAAGTTTCCTCACCTCCCGCCTAGCTGTCATAGCACTTGCAGTGGATACTGATGCAGTTTGGAATTCCTGAGTGACGGTCTGGATAGATGTCTGCCTATTACACATTACGACCCTCTTCAACAGTCGCTCAACAGACGAGGTCAGCCTGTTCGGTTTTGTGCTGTACGTGTCTCTGCACGTTTCCACTTCACTGTCACATCGGATACAGTGGCCCTAGGGATGTTTAGCAGTGTGGAAATCTCGCGTTCAGACGTATGACACATGTGGCATCCCACCACCTTGACGCCTTCGAAGTCCGTGAGTTCCACTTAGCGCCCCATTCTGCTGTCTCACGATGCCAAATGACTACTGAGGTCGTTCATATGGAGGGCCTGACAGTAGGTGGCAGCATAACACTCCTAATATGAAAAACGTATGTTTTTGGGGAGACCGGATACATTTGCTCACACAGTGTGCGAGGTGCCGGGGCAAGCAGTGTATTTAACACTAAATTCTTCTAGAAGCTACATATGTACATGATGCTCTAAGCCCCCCCCCCCTATTCTAACTCCGACTTTTGCTGTTGCACAAGGATTAAAAAAATATGCGAACTGATTCTAATCAACCCTGCCAGTGGAGTAGAAGAGAGTTTGGCACCTGCAATAATTTAATTTGATAAATAAGTTAAATAAACGAAGGTCTCATTAACATAGTGAGGAATGATAGGGTTGCTCTACCGATTAACAAAATGAAAGTTCTGTCCAAAATAACAATATGATTTATTAAGACTAAACACAAAATAATAAACAAAAACACATGAAATATTTACAATACATCAAATTGGCTCAAATTGGATACTCAAACAAACGCTGTGAATGTGAAGTTGTCCCTAAACTAGATTGTGAGGATTATGACGAAGTGGTATGTGCAGCCAATTCCTTGCAACTCAAATCTTAGAGAAAACACATAGCCAACCCAACATTAATTGCTGCTACCCAAGACAGAACAAAGTTAGAAAAAAGACGAACAGGCACGCTCTGCTGAGCTCTGATTATCACCTAGGAAAATCCCTATCTGCCGGTGCTGCGGACATACATTACCAAACTGTCTTCTTGACTGCCAGGATACGATCTGGCGTACCGGAGCCGTTGGCTGGTTGCTTCGACGTCCTCGACCAAAAGGCGAGAGCCGACTACTCACAAGAGCACCCGTACAAAACCGAACACAGAACATTCCCGCCCCCACGACAGTGGCCGTGGTTAAACGTTCCAATCAGCAACTCGAAAACCGGCGGAAAATTCCACTCCATTGCCGGAACACTACCATTCAACCAATGGAGATTCTTGGCGCCAATTTCTGCGCCGATCTTGCTACGCCACGGAGCTATGCCCTGAGCAAGCCAATCACAGTTACTATTTTGCAGAAAGCACGGGAATTTTCTCGCCACAGCTGCCTGGGTACACAAGTCATTCCCACGCCTCGCTGGTAGCCCGCCAGAAAGTGTTTTCGCTAAGTTTCTGCGAAGTAACGGAACCTCTAGCCCAGCCGCTACTTCAGGCCCTGCGGGCGTGCCTCTTGACAGTGTCGGCGTCTGGAAAGCATTCACTTGACTCCCTCACACCTGTCGGCTTACCCTTTCAAAGTCAACAGAGCCCGCCTGTCACTGGACCACCCGGGTGACGAGAGACGCTGCGTGGGAAGTCCGTGTGTGAAGGAATAGCAACTTTCCACTGCATGCAATTAGAGAGGAGAATCGTAAGATAGAAATATGAGAGGGGGCTCATGCCACCTCTCAAGTGTATTAAACATACTTACTACAGTCAGTAGTAGCATTAATTCTAATATCGTAATTACACTATCAGTGGCCACTTGTCTTTCAATAGCATACATTGTCTTCAGAGCAATTTCTCAAAGTGACCTCCCACGGCTGCAGTGACATTTACAAGATGGAAGAGTGCTGTCAATACTTCCACATTATCGAATCAATAGAAGACGCGTGCTTCTTGAAATTCCCCACGGCAAGGAATCCGGGGTATTTATGTCGGGCGAATGTTGAAACTGTAAAACAGAACTTCCATGACTGATAAATCCTGGGGAAGGCGCTGCTTAATACCGTCTCAATTTTCTTCCAAAATCTGCAAGTGTATTAACGTGTTGAAACCAGAGACTCTGCACAACATGAAGCGGAATATCTTCTAGTACCTGAGCCAAATTGTTTGCTGCAAATGCATTATATCTTCGGTTAAAGAACCAGTCTGCCACCATGTAGGGTCCCAAAGTAAGACCTGATAACCACGCTCGCTAGTGATATACAAGTTAACCTGACGTCAGTGGTGGCCATTGTGCATATTGAAGATGCTGTAGACGACAGGACACTACCACTACAGTAGCTGCTGATCTGGATGATGGCAAATCACGATGGGTTACCATATCCCCATCTTGGCATGGGCTGTGAGTGTGGAATGGCATGATGAACGTCCGTAAAACAACACTGGCTATAACAGTCCTTTATTCGTGTCAATTAAAAAGATGAAGCTGTAGCTGGAGAGAAGGCCTCGGTGATGTACTGTGTAGGCGACCGTGAGCGTGTCTCGTTCCACCATCAGCGTTTTGCCAACCCGGTGGGCAAGCCATGCCAGAAACAGCAGCTGCTGATGTCCGTGTGGCCGGATTACCCTGACACAAGCAACGTACTCTCGTCGAAGAATGAACCTGGCATCACCTCGTAATCCAGCTGCTCTGTGTCCATAGCAACGACGCACTGGGAGAGGTAGTGTTTAAACTGAGGAGCCCACTATGACTTGAGATGATGGCGTGTACCTGCCTCGAGTGATGTTTCGTAACAAGATAGGCTTGTACCAGCAGGACCATAGTGAGAGCGTAGATGAACTGATAACCCGCAGGAAAGCGGCCAACAATAGAAGGTAGTCACCAAGCAGGTGAACCAGCTTGGCGCTTGGTATCCTGTAACTATAGGTTCAGAATCCGCAGATGGTTATCGGCTGCATCATCCTGTGCTGAAAGTGGTCCCTCTCTCGTAGTTGTCAGTTGGTGCAGGCTGCATCACTGGATACTGCTAGATATATCAAACGACTGAGATTAATTGTCTGGTTTGGAGAGCTGTCTGGTTAGTGTTTTTCCAACGGCAGCACTTCCATCCTGGAGTCGTAGTGGGTTGAAGCAGCAGGGCGTCGCAACTGGACGGCAATGACTTCATTTGCCATGGTTTTCTTGTTTAGTCAGTTCCCCCAGAAGCACTGCTGTAGCTGTAAGATTTCCCAACTTCGCCTTTCAGAGGCACTGGCTGGCGTCTTAGGTTTGGCGACGCCCTGAATGTGTGCTCTTTCATTCTGCGTTCAGCCCTAAAGTATCGACTGCGCACCAGCGCAGCGCCGCCAAACGGTATCAAGAAGGCGCTAACCCGTACGCCAATGGAAACAGCGGGCAGTTGCATAACTCCAGAAAGACAGAGTTCAGCGCCTCCTGTCGTCGATGATTCAACTAACCACCCATCGCTGGTCGGGCCCAGGTCGGTCGCAGACTTCCAGAGCATCAGTACAGATTAACAGGAAGACGATACTTAGCCTGCGTTCTGCGAGTAGTAATAGATTGTCAATGTACTTGCAAGCAGAAGGCACAAGTTAAGTAATGGTTCTCTTCTTTGCAGAAATAAAGTGTTATATTAAAGTTAAAGTTTAATGTAGAGATCATTTAGCATTCCTGCTACCGGCCATCGCAACTTCTCTCTTTCCTTGTTTGGGTCGGTGCTTACTCTCACAGTAGCCGACATAACATATGGCCACTCTAGAACCACTGATTGAGGAGTTTGTGCCGCATCTTATTGTCAGATCGTTCCGCAGGATGCAGAACTTTTACAGGTTTTTCCACTGAACTATAGGAAAATTTCCCAGGCCACAGAAGCAGAACCTGACTTGAACCATTGGTTGCACTACATCTGTACTACTTGGCTTCGTTCAGTGAAAAATATTCAGAATCCTTTTGTGCCCACCATAGTCTCTCCGTCCAGCCAGATGCGATTTTGTTGCAAAATGACACCTACTCGGCCACTGATCTCACATTCTGAAGCCCTGGCTCTCTACCATCTATTCACTGGAGATGTAAACCTTGGCTTCCACGGCAGTTGTCACAGTCAGTAAAATTCCTCTGGATTTGAAGCTGCATTGTTAACTATGGAACTCCGACTATTGCAAGACGCCTTCCTCAGGGTATATTGCTAACTGCTGAATGACCACTAGTTTGGTTACTTATATACTATGGAGGAGTGCTGTCATAGGATATGAGGGTGAGGAGGAAGGGTATTAGGTGTTCTTTTATTGGTGTTTGCATTGCGTGTTGCCATTGGCGGAAATAAGGATTTTCCGTTGGAGTTCACTTTATTGCTTGCAATTGGTGGAAATCGGCGAATAGGAAACTGAGCGGCGACTGCAGCGAAGCGTTATTTACTAACTGCCTAGTATCGACTAGGGCGCGTCAGATTCTGTATACCCTACCGCGCGCCTGTTGCTTTGCGAGAGTTGTGCATCGGTAAAGCTGTCGCTGCCGGCAGCCAAAACACTGGAAGTTGGTACCAGTCTTCTCTATTCGTGTTGTCGGGTCGCTTGGCTATTTCTATAGCCTCTCCATTCTTCCTCCTCGAAGCAAACCGCTGTTTCGCCATTACGCGAGCCTCCTGAAATTCGATCTTCATCCTGCACTGTTCCTGGTGTTCTGCTATTTGTTGTACTGTTTGAGACGGATACATATCTCCTGATCAGATAACCTTGTCCTTGAAACTTCTTGCCAGATTAAAACTGTGTGCTGGACCGAGACTCGAACTCGGCACCTTACCTTTCGTGGGCAGGTGTCTACCAACTGAGCTACCCAAACACGACTCACTCCCCGTCTTCACAGCTTTACTTCTGCCAGTACCTCGTCTCCTACCTTCCAAACTTAACTGAAGCTCTCCTGCGAACCTTGCAGAACTAGCACTCCTCAAAGAAAGGATATTGCGGAGACATGTCTTAGCCACAGTCTGGGGGATGTTTCCAGAATGAGATTTTCACTCTGCAGCGGAGAGTGCGCTGTATGAAACTTCCTGGCACATTAAAACTGTGTGACGGACCGAGACTCGAACTCGGGACCTTTGCCTTTCGCGGGCAAGTGCTGTTTAAAATCAGCGTTCGAGTTCGAGTCTCGGTCCGGCACACAGTTTCAAACTGTGAGGAAGTTTCATATAGAGCACACTCCGCTGCAGAGTGAAAATCTCATTCTGGTAAACTTGTCCTTATTGGACGCCCAGTCTCACCTACATACACCAGTCCACATTCGCACCCGATTTCATAAACACTGGCAACATGTAACTGATCAACTGTACCTTTCGTCGTGCCCAGAACGTCTTTTATTTTCTTGTTGCTTCGGAAAATCAACTTAATACCAACCCGACGGAGAATTTTGCCCAGACGTTCAGAAACCCCTTGTACGTATGGTACCAGGACGGTGTTCCGTGCTTCGTTCTGCATTTCCCTATTGCCCTCCTCCTTTGGTGACATAGTGTTATGTATCATCCTAACGTCGTAGCAGTCAGCTCCAAAAAAAAAAAAAAAAAAAATGGTTCAAATGGCTCTGAGCACTATGCGACTTAACTTCTAAGGTCATCAGTCGCCTAGAACTTAGAACTAATTAAACGTAACTAACCTAAGGACATCACACACATCCATGCCCGAGGCAGGATTCGAACCTGCGACCGTTGCGGTCGCTCGGCTCCAGACTGTAGTGCCCAGAACCGCACGGCCACTCCGACCGGCCGTCAGCTCGAAAAATGGACCTGAGGTTCTGTAGTTCAACTTTGAGATTGTGTTCATCACTGATCCCGTAGGCCCCGCAGGGCCGATTTCTTTTGAGTAGGATGGTGGGAGAATTCATGCAGGTACCTACCGTATTGGCGGGCTTTCTAAAAACTCTGTGTCCAAGCTTCCCGTCAGGCTTACGATAAACTGGAAAGTGAATTTTGCTGTGCTGCCGATTGAGATGTTGGAACTTCTGAAGCTCGTCTTCTCCGTGTGGCCAGATGAAAAATTTGTCGTCAACGTATCGTAGACAGCATTCTGGGCTTAATGGTGCGAACTGGACTGCTGCTTCTTCGAACGCTTACGTAAAAATGTCTGCTGTGACAGGCGATAGAGGGGAACCCATAGCTACACGTTCCGTCTGCTCATAAAATCCCCTTTCCGCATGAAACAGGTGGCCGTCAAACAGTGGCGCACTAGCTCGCAGATATCAGGTGCCATGCATTCCTCTAAGATGTCCATGGTGTCCGCCATGGGTACATTCGTTAATAAAGACTTCACGTCAGAACTGACCATCAGATTCGTACTTGACCAAGCATTTTTCAAAAGTGCTACAAAGTGGGTGGAATCCTTAACGCAAGAATCTGTGTGGCTCACCAGACGTCTAATCTTCGGAGCCAGTTCTTCCGCTAGTTTGTAGGTCGGTGAGTTAATACTTCTATCGGCCGTAAGGGAAAGGGTACTTTGTCGACCTTTGGTACACCATACAGTCTTGGTGTCTGTGGCACTTGTGGAATGAGTCTTTGGGCCGTGTCAAAATCCATCCTAGTTTAATAAATGAGAAGCACCAGTTTGCATTTGTTCTACAATATTACTTTTTTAATTGTTAACAGGTTTTCGGCTTACAAGACCATCTTCAGACATTTACTATTACCACCAAAGCAGTTAAATGTTACCAAACAACATTGGAAGAGAACTAACACATCTAGACTGAAGTAGAAACATACAGTAAGTAACATCTTTGCAATGAAAAAGTAAAAATTGAACAGTACATAAATAACTATGAAGTAGACAGGAAAGCCTTTAGCACAAAATAGGAATAGCATGCCTACGTAACAGTTTCTATTAATGAACAAAACTAATAAAATAAAATAAAATTAGCCCGCATCTCGTGGTCGTGCGGTAGCGTTCTCGCTTCCCACGCCCGGGTTCCCGGGTTCGATTCCCGGCGGGGTCAGGGATTTTCTCTGCCTCGTGATGGCTGGGTGTTGTGTGCTGTCCTTAGGTTAGTTAGGTTTAAGTAGTTCTAAGTTCTAGGGGACTTATGACCACAGCAGTTGAGTCCCATAGTGCTCAGAGCCATTTGAACCATTTGAAAATAAAATTAGTACTAAACAAGGCTGCATCAGGAGGTATGAAACATGGAGAGTGATACACAACCAATTAAAATAAGAGACAGTTATCAATGTAAATACAGAATACATAAGGAACTTAAGCAATATCAATAAGATAAACAAAAACAAATACATGCAGGAAAATGGAGGTGTTTGAGGGAACATACAGTTTGAGAGTGTGGTGGTACTGCGTTTTAACATTAACATTATAATCAAAGCAGTGGCTGCGTAACAGTTTTCATGAAATAAATGAACAAAGTAAAATATAAACAGTATTTGATGAGGCAACTTCAAGGGGTGTTAAACATGGACATTAATACAAGTACCAGTTAAAAGAAAGCCTTAAATATTGAAACTACAGTCTATGTGGAATACAAAGACAACTTCAACAAAACCAAACAACTTACTGAATACAGGAAAATGGGAATATGTAGTAAGAGAGAGTGTGGGAAGTAATGAACAACAAAGATGATTATATGAAGTTTAGGAGAGGGGAAGTGTTGAGCTGTGTCTGGTCATTTAGGATGAGATCTGAACTGTGAGCAAGATGTTTGTTAATTTTCAGGGCTTACAGCAGGTTGAATTTATGGCCTTTGTTTGCTAAGTGAAGTACATGGGACACTGGCTGGTAGTTGTGACCCCTCACTCAGTACATGCTCAGCAAATGCAGAGTCTCAATTCTGCAACCTCCAGTGCCTTCAAGTTCAGCCAGCCTAGTTGATATGTCTCTCCCTGACTGACCAATGTAAAATTTGTCACAATCAGAACAGGTGATTTTGTATACCCCACTGTTGCCTAATGACTGGATCTTGTCTTTCCTATTAAAAACACACTGATCTGTCGTGTCCGTGACATAGTAGGAAAGCCTATACTTGCAGGATGTCAGTGCTTTGGCTACAATCTGTGATACCTGACCTAGAAATGGTAGTGTACACCATTTCTTGCAGACAGAGGATGGGGAAGCAGGTGAGGCATAGAGGAGGGGTATAATTTTCCGTTTTTGTTTCCTGTGCAAGATGTCGTCAACAAGAATTGCATTGTAGCCATTGGCTGTGGCAATAAATTGTATTGTATCTAACCCTGCTTTAAAATCATCTCTGGACATGGGGATGGATATGAGACGGTGTACCATTGAGTGGAAAGCTGCATGTTTGTGAGCTATGGTGTGTTGTGAGCAAGAAGGTATTACTGTGTCTGTAGTTGTTGTTTTTCTGTAAATTTTGAAACAATGTGTGTGTCTGTTGATGTCAATGGTGAGATCTAAAAAGTTTATGGATTTGTTGCCAATCTCCATAGTGAACTGGATATTTTTATGTTGACTGTTTACGTTTTTCAAGAATGTGTTGAGTTGTCTTGTAGTACCAGTCCGAATACACAGGACATCATCTACATAGCTAAACCAGTGTTTGATGTTTGCACTCAAAGGTTCTGTTTTTAGAAAATTTTGTTGAAAATGGTCCATAAATATTTCAGCCAACAGTGGACTAAGAGGGGAACCCATAGCTAAGCTATCTAATTTTTTATGAAGAGTCCCTTGGAACTGGAAATAGTTCTGTGCGAGGCATGTTTGTGTGGCCAGTCTCAAGTCATTCAATTCTACAGGATTTACATTAGACTTGTGCATTAGCTATGTCAATGCATTCTACTACAGGTACGTTAGAAAACAAACTGCTGACATCAAAGGATACTAATTTATCACTCTGTGAGACAGATATACCTTGCTTCAGCAGCGCTTGCGTCGATTTCATTATCTTGGCCGTCGTATCTCCCTTAAGTTTATGGTAAATGGGTTCACTAAAAAGATCCTCCATCCGCTTTTCGTAATCTGCTATTTCAAACACTACAGTGGAGTTTCCCTTGTCCGCCTGTATTACCACTACTTGAAAGTTGTTCTTCAGCTCCTTGATGGCATGACGCTCCTCCATACTGATGTTTTGCTTCGAAGGCTTTGCGTGACCCAAGATTCGTACCGTTTTTTACCGGATCTTCTCTGCCTCTGGTTGCGGTAGATGAAGAACCGAAGCCTCCACTGATTCGATAATTTCTTCTTTCGGTACGAGTTTTGGTGCGATTGCATAGTTCATCTCTTTAGCCAGAATTCGTGTGGCTGCATCGCTCAAGGTGTGGCTGGAGAGGTTCACCACTGTTCGTCGCGTGTCCAGAATCGGCCCTTCATCCGTCGTTTTCTGTTGCAATTTGTCGAACTTCATCATCTGGCGATCTGGCAGCTAGTGGTACTTTCACTTGACCTTGTGGCCTGTTGGAAGGCTAATCTGTCGATCTTCTCTCAGTCATCCTCAACCAGTGTTCCACTCAGGAAGAGGTGCAGTTCACACAGTTTTATGTTGTTCACGTCAAGACTACCACGAATGTGGCGGATCCTTTCTCGCAACAAAGCTTTGCTGGCTTATGTACAGATATTCCTGACCCTGTTCGATTTTATATTGGACGCCAGCCGTAAAAATTTTGGCACAACATTCGTGTCCCTGGATCTCTTCAGGAACGCAAAATTATTCCGCCGTTTACCACTTTTCAGCCTCGAGCTGCTTGATGTTTCCGTAGATCTCCTGCCCATACAGCTTCATTAAACGTAAACTCCAATGAAAATCTCTTATTTTCGCCAATGACAACACGCAGTGCAAAGACCAATAAAAGAACACCTAATACCCTTTCTCCTCACCCTCATATCCAGTGATAGAACTCCTCCATAGTATATAAGTAACCAAACTAGGGCTCATTCGGCAGTTAGCAATACACCCTGAGGAAAGCTTCTTGCAATAGTCGAAAAAACGTCGGAATTTTATAGTTAACAATGCGGTCTCAAACCCTGAAAAATTTTATTGACTGTGTTCACTGGAGAGTTCATGACGACCTCTGTGGTAGTGATCACTTCCCGATCTTCCTGTCCCCACCCGAGCGTCACTCCCATGGATGCCTGCCCAAGTGGGCTCTTAACAAGGCTGACATTCATGCTTTCATCTCTGTTGCCACTATGGATCTCCATCACTTGGCAATATCGATGTGGTGGCCCAAAATACAACTGCGACCATTGTTTCTGTCGCCGAATTGACAACCCCCTGTTCCACAGGATCCATGAGCGAAAGGCAGTGCCTTGGCGGTCGCCAGAAATCGCCGAGGCCATTAGAGATCATAGGCAGGATCTCCGACGTCATAAGCAGCACACATCAATGCAGCCCATCATTGCCTTTAAATGGCTCCCTGCCGGGGCCCGCCAACTAATAAAAACACAAAAGCAGCAGCGATGGGAACACTATGTTTCAACCATTGTATCACATAATCACATACCTCTTCTTCTTAAGTTTGCACAAAGGCCAGATGCCTTTACGGATTCCAGACCCCTGCAGTCGTACCTGGGTTTCCACGAATGGATCTGTCTATACCGGCCCAGATGCTATCGCCAAAGATTTTGCTGCACATTATGCTCGAACTTCTGCGTCTGAGAATCAACAACCTGCTTTTCATATCCAAAAAAGCTAGTGTAGCGAAAGCGCTTACAGTTTATTACAAGCCATCTTGAGCCCTACAATCGTCCATTCAGTGAATGGGAATTCCTCAGTGCCCTTGTCCATTTCCCTGGCGAGACTGTATCCACTATCGAATGGTCAAACAACTTTCAGTGGAATAATAAGCAACCAGTTGCATATAAGAAATTTCAAAAAGTTATGCCTATCGCATTAATTCCGAGTGTCAGTAAAGAACTGCACTTTATTATTGACACTCGCAAATAATGTGACACTCATAGCCTTCTGAAGAAGGACACTAAATGTCCGGAACCGGTCAAGATTTTAACTTTCTTTTATGTGACTGGTTGCTTATTATTTCAGTATACAATACTACTATTGCTGAATATGGACATGATACTGAATCTCTCAGTGGACTACCCGCGTCACATCCTTGCCTCTTTCAGCCGCATCTGGAGCGACGGCGAGCTCCCGTCGCATTGGCGGGAAAGCGTCATCATCTTAGAGCTGAAACCTGGTAAGAACCACTAGAGATGGACAGCTAACGCCCCATTAGTCTCACCAATGTTCTGTGTAAGTTGCTCAAATGCATATTGAGGCGGCGTCTGTGCTGGCTCCTTGAGATTCAAAGCCTTCCGATTCCAACCCAGGGTGGTTTCCACCAAGGCCGCTCTACCACTGATAATTCGTTATACATGGAGTCCGCTATCCGTACAGCTTTTGTCCGACGTCAACACCTTATTGCCGTCTTTTAAACAAGGCTTATGACACAACATGGGGACATCACATCCTTGATGCATTACGCGAGTGGCGTCTCCGTGGCCCGTTGCCAATCTTCATGCAGAATTTTTTATCGCTCCCTACTTTCCACGTTCGTCAGTGCTTTCCATAGTTCAGCCCATATCCAAGAGAATGAGGTCCCACAGGCTTCTGTATCGAATGTTTCTCTATTTTTAGTGGCCATTAATCGTCTAGCAGTTGCTGTGGGATTCTCAGTATCAATTTCCCTATGTGCTGTTGACTTTTGCGTTCGCTTTTGCTCCTCTCCAAGACTTTCATCGTGCACTACTGCCGTCATTGTACTGTCCACCCACATCTAGAACCTTACCTTGATGCCCAGCTAATTACATAGTGGATACTTAGCGATTTTTAGGACTGGTGTTCGACTCGCAGCTAACTTGGCTTGAACAATATGCACGGGAAGATACAGTTCACGATCGAAGTAGAAAAGAATGGTGCAATTCCATTTCTAGACGTCGAAGTATACAGGAGAACGGAGGGCACACTGGAGCACAGAGTATATCGCAAGCCTTCAAATACAGACAGGTATCCGCACGCCCAATCCTACCACCACCCAGCGCAGAAGAACTCTGGCAATCCGTGCGCGCCGCGCGGAATTAGCCGAGCGGTCTATGGCGCTGCAGTTATGGACTTTGCGGCTGGTCCCGCCGGAGGTTCAAGTCCTCCCTCGGGCATGGATGTGTGTGTTTGTCCTTAGGATAATTTAGGTTCAGTAGTGTTTAAGCTTAGGGACTGATGACCTTAGCAGTTAAGTCCCATAAGATTTCCCACACATTTTGAACAATCCGTGCGCAGCGCTTGAGAGGTGCTCAGAACGTTACACCTGAGCTTAAAAGACTCCGCACAACGTTTCTAGCCAATGGCTGCAGCCATAAGTCGATCCACACAGCCTTGTCGACGAACACAAGTAAGAAAGATAAGCAAGAAATAGACAAACTACAGCCAACAGTGCGCTTACCTTGTGTGAAAAATGTTACTGACCGAATAGGCAAACACCTTCGCCGCGTTGGGGTGCAGCCTGTCATCTATAGTGGTCGTAAGATCCAGGACGTGCTGCCGGCCAGGGTGGCCGAGCGGTTCTAGGCGCTACAGTCTGGAACCGCGCGACCGCTACGGTCGCAGGTTAGAATCCTGCCTCGGGCATGGGTGTGTGTGCTGTCCTTAGGTTATTTAGGTTTACGTAGTTCTAAGTTCTAGGGGACTGATGACCTCAGAAGTTAAGTCCCATAGTGCTCAGAGCCATCCAGGACGTGCTAGGCTCCACTAAGGACAAGGTGGATGCATTAAACACTGCAGGTGTTTACAAGATAGAATGCGAATATGGAGAGGCATACATCGGCGAGACTGGTAGGCCAATAGCAACGCGCATTCGGGAACACATGCGCTATATTCGTCTAGGGCAACACAACAAATCTGCAGTGACAGAACATCAGCAAGACTGCGGAAAAGAAATAATTCAGCGAAGCCTGTGTTGCTCAAACAGCCGGTTATGACGAAACGCAAAATCAGAGAGGCCATCGAAATACTTAAACACCCTAATAACATGAACAGGTAGGATGGACTCAGGCTTGCCCCATCTTGGCTGCCAGCAATCAGAGCCCAACAGACCGCACTGTCAACACGAGGCACGAGCACTACCGGCGGGTAACTGCCGCCGCGCGGCCGACATCCAGCAGTTGGTGAACAGCAGCCAACTTCTCATTCGACGATGACCACCAGTCATGGCACATAACACAAGGGCCAATAGACAACAGAGGTTACGTTCTCCCTCCACCGCAATAACCTCTTAAAATAAAGTTCCCTCTACTTCTTCCTCAAGTGACCAATGAAACTACCTTTTTAAAATTATAACGTAATGGCATGGGCAGTGAACAGTAACAACAAAATGTAGAGGACACTGCATAGCTAGAACGCACCATTATATCCAGAAGAAGGCCGCTGCAACCGCAGCCGAAACGTTGTTTTTTCTCCAGCAGAAGTAGTTCTACGCATTATGACGCGATACCATACCCAGAAAACTTTTATGTCGACTGACTCTGACTGCGGAAGCCTACGCAGTTATATTATGCGTGATTGTTTCAGTTTAACGTTTTCGTAGTTTTGATCCCTGGGTATTTACTTGAATCGACAAAGTCTAAATTTGTGTGAAATATAGTTTAACCCGAGACGTTACCATTTTGTATACTCACATAGAGGGCCTCATATTTTTTATGAGTGAGGGTCAGTTGCCATTTTTCGCACCATGCAGATATCTTATGTAAATCATTTTGTGATTGGTACTGATTTTCTGACGAGTTTTTAAGACGATAAGTGATAACATTATCTGCGAACAATATCGTCTGTATATCATCTGTATAGCTTAGGAACGCAGGGGGCCTGTAAGGCTTCGACGAAGAACGCCAGATTCCACTTCCGTTTCACTCGAAGACTAGCCGTCAATTACAACGAACGAACCGTAAATAGGCTACCATACTGGGTGTTTGCGTAAGATCGCGCAAAAATGTAATAGGACATAGGGAATGCACCACCGAACAATTGGAGGTAGCGAAGCTGGAGTCAGAGAAGCCAGCTTTAGGAAATATGAAAGTAAACTTCTCTACCGCTTTTTCTAGCATTACTGTTTTCCAGCTTATTTAAAACTAACGTGCGTACAAGTTTACACGTACTGTGCCGTTTATTTACATGTACAGCCGTGGACAAACGAGCGACAACCCTCGCCTTTTCGTTATGCTGACCCGCACAGCTTTAAAGTCTGCTACACAGCATAGCAGGCAAAGCGACGAAGTGCTATCAACATACTACGCACAGGCGTGAAATTGAAAAACTATCCGAACTTCGTCAGACTGTTTTCAATCATGTGTATGACTATATTAATGCTGATTAGTGTGTTAAACACAACACGTAAATATAAGATGTAAATGAAAGAAGAAACGCTAATTAGTACGAACTGTACTAATAAAATGAATTTCAGCTTATCATCATAACATAACTGTTTTAGTAAGACAAAGTAACGTGGCTCTTTCGTATTTACATTCTCCCATGACGGAGCCTGCTATGAATCAACGACAGATCCATTCATTACTCAGTGCTATTCACAGACATACAGTAGAATACGATGGAGTTGTACAGGTACAGTGCTTTCTGGTTATCCCCTGGATATCTAAAGTGACTTGTGTATAAGACGCTAGTGGTTACGGAGATGGAATTAGTTGCCAGAATTGTAGCTGCCTGTGATGTGATTCGAAACGCCAGGGGTATTTGTCAGGATGCGTCAGTAACTTGTTCGCCGGTGTCATGCTTGCATTGAGCTTGACGGCCGTTAGTTTCAGCACATTTTGTAAGATACAGTAGAACTGGTACGTTCATTGCAGTTAACTAACGTAAACAGAAAACTACACAGTAATTTGATTTTTTTCCAATTATCTCCTTAAGTTGGTCTCTCCGAACCCAGATTCCCTGTTGTTGTGGTCTTCAGTCCTGAGACTGGTTTGATGCAGCTCTCCATGCTACTCTATCCTGTGCAAGCTTCTTCATCTCCCAGTACCTACTGCAACCTACATCCTTCTGAATCTGCTTAGTGTATTCATCTCTTGGTCTCCCCCTACGATTTTTACCCTCCACGCTGCCCTCCAATACTAATTTGGTGATCCCTTGATGCCTCAGAACATGTCCTACCAACCGATCCCTTTTCCTAGTCAAGTTGTGCCACAAACTTCTCTTCTCCCCAATCCTATTCAATACTTCCTCATTAGTTATGTGATCTACCCATCTAATCTTCAGCATTCTTCTGTAGCACCACATTTCGAAAGCTTCTATTCTCGTCTTGTCCAAACTATTTATCGTCAACGTTTCACTTCCATACATGGCCACACTCCATACAAATACTTTCAGAAATGACTTCCTGACACTTAAATCTATACTCGATGTTAACAAATTTCTCTTCTTCAGAAACGCTTTCCTTGCCATTGCCAGTCTACATTTTATATCCTCTCTACTTCGACCATCATCAGTTATATTGCTCCCCAAGTAGCAAAACTCCTTTACTACTTTAAGTGTCTCATTTCCTAATCAAATACCCTCAACATCACCCGACTTAATTCGCCTACATTCCATTATCCTCGTTTTGCTTTTGTTGATGTTCATCTTATATCCTCCCTTCAAGACACTATCCATTCCGTTCAACTGCTCTTCCATGTCCTTTGCTGTCTCTGACAGAATTACAATGTCATCGGCGAACCTCAACGTTTTTATCTCTTCTCCATGGATTTTAATACCTACTCCGAATTTTTCTTTTGTTTCCTTTACTGCTTGCTCAATATACAGATTGAATAACATCGGGGAGAGGCTACAACCCTGACTTACTCCCTTCCCAACCACTGCTTCCCTTTCATGTCCCTCGACTCTTATAACTGCCATCTGGTTTCTGTAGAAATTGTAAATAGCTTTTCGCTCCCTGCATTTTACCCCTGCCACCTTTAGAATTTGAAAGAGAGTATTACAGTCAACATTGTCAAAAGCTTTCTCTAAGTCTACAAATGCTAGAAACGTAGGTTTGCCTTTCCTTAATCTTTCTTCTAAGATAAGTCGTAAGGTCAGTATTGCCTCACGTGTTCCAGTATTTCTACGGAATCCAAACTGAACTTCCCCGAGGTCGGCTTCTACTAGTTTTTCCATTCGTCTGTAAAGAATTCGTCAACACCTGCCTTCTTTGGGATTGGAATTATTATATTCTTCTTGAAGTCTGAGGGTATTTCGCCTGTTTCATACATCTTGCTCACCAGATGGTAGAGTTTTGTCATGACTGGCTCTCCCAAGGCCGTCAGTAGTTCCAATGGAATGTTGTCTACTCCGGGGGCCTTGTTTCGACTCAGGTCTTTCAGTGCTCTGTCAAACTCTTCACGCAGTATCATATCTCCCATTTCATCCTCATCTACATCCTCTTCCATTTCCATAATATTGTCCTCAAGTACATCGCCCTTGTATAGACCCTCTATATACTCCTTCCACCTTTCTGCTTTCCCTTCTTTGCTTAGAACAGGGTCTCCATCTGAGCTCTTGATGTTCATACAAGTGGTTTTCTTATCTCCACAGGTCTCTTTAATTTTCCTGTAGGCAGTATCTATCTTACGCCTAGTCAGATAAGCCGCTACATCCTTACATTTGTCCTCTAGCCATCCCTGCTTAGCCATTTTGCACTTCCTGTCGATCTCATTTTTGAGACGTTTGTATTCCTTTTTGCCTGCTTCATTTACTGCATTTTTATATTTTCTCCTTTCATCAATTAAAATCAGTATTTCTTCTGTTACCCAAGGATTTCTACTAGCCCTCGTCTTTTTACCTACTTGATCCTCTGCTGCCCTCACTACTTCATCCCTCAAAGCTACCCATTCTTCTTCTACTGTATTTCTTTCCCCCATTCCTGTCAATTGTTCCCTTATGCTCTCCCTGAAACTCTGCACAACCTCTGGTTCTTTCAGTTTGTCCAGGTCCCATCTCCTTAAATTCCCACCTTTTTGCAGTTTCTTCAGTTTTAATATACAGGTCATAACCAATAGATTGTGGTCAGAGTCCACATCTGCCCCTGGAAATGTCTTACAATTTAAAACCTGGTTCCTAAATCTCTGTCTTACCATTATATAATCTATGTGATACCTTTTAGTATCTCCAGGGTTCTTCCATGTATACAACCTTCTATCATGATTCTTAAACCAAGTGTTAGCTATGATTAAGTTGCGCTCTGTGCAAAATTCTACCAGGCGGCTTCCTCTTTCATTTCTTAGCCCCAATCCATATTCACCTACTACGTTTCCTTCTCTCCCTTTTCCTACACTCGAATTCCAGTCACCCATGACTATTAAATTTTCGTCTCCCTTCACGATCTGAATAATTTCTTTTATTTCCTCATACATTTCTTCAATTTCTTCGTCATCTGCAGAGCTAGTTGGCATATAAACTTGTACTACTGTAGTAGGTGTGGGCTTCGTATCTATCTTGGCCACAATAATGCGTTCACTATGCTGTTTGTAGTAGCTTACCCGCATTCCTATTTTCCTATTCATTATTAAACCTACTCCTGCATTACCCCTATTTGACTTTGTGTTAATAACCCTGTATTCACCTGACCAGAAGTCTTGTTCCTCCTGCCACCGAACTTCACTAATTCCCACTATATCTAACTTTAACCTATCCATTTCCCTTTTTAAATTTTCTAACCTACCTGCCCGATTAAGGGATCTGACATTCCACGCTCCGATCCGTAGAACGCCAGTTTTCTTTCTCCTGATAACGACATCCTCTTGAGTAGTCCCCACCCGGAGATCCGAATGGGGGACTATTTTACCTCCGGAATATTTTACCCAAGAGCACGCCATCATCATTTAATCATACAGTAAAGCTGCATGCCATCAGGAAAAATTACGGCCGTAGTTTCCCCTTGCTTTCAGCCGTTCGCAGTACCAGCACAGCAAGGCCGTTTTGGTTATTGTTACAAGGCCAGATCAGTCAATCATCCAGACTGTTGCCCTTGCAAGTACTGAAAAGGTTGCTGCCCCTCTTCAGGAATCACACGTTTGTCTGGCCTCTCAAAAGATACCCCTCCGTTGTGGTTGTACCTACGGTACGGTTATCTGCATCGCTGAGGCACACAAGCCTCCCCACCAACGGCAAGGTCCATGGTTCATGGGGGGGGGGGGGGGGGGCAGATTCCCTACCTCTAATTATACACTCCTGGAAATTGATATAAGATCACCGTGAATTCATTGTCCCAGGAAGGGGAAACTTTATTGACACATTCCTGGGGTCAGATACATCACATGTTCACACTGACAGAACCACAGGCACATAGACACAGGCAACAGAGCATGCACAATGTCCGCACTAGTACAGTGTATATCCACCTTTTGCAGCAATGCAGGCTGCTATTCTCCTATGGAGACGATCGTAGAGATGCTGGATGTAGTCCTGTGGAACGGCTTGCCATGCCATTTCCACCTGGCGCCTCAGTTGGACCAGCGTTCGTGCTGGACGTGCAGACCGCGTGAGACGACGCTTCATCCAGTCCCAAACATGCTCAATGGGGGACAGATCCGGAGATCTTGCTGGCCAGGGTAGTTGACTTACACCTTCTAGAGCACGTTGGGTGGCACGGGATACATGCGGACGTGCATTGTCCTGTTGGAACAGCAAGTTCCCTTGCCGGTCTAGGAATGGTAGAACGATGGGTTCGATGACGGTTTGGATGTACCGTGCACTATTCAGTGTCCCCACGACGATCACCAGTGGTGTACGGCCAGTGTAGGAGATCGCTCCCCACACCATGATGCCGGGTGTTGGCCCTGTGTACCTCGGTCGTATGCAGTCCTGATTGTGGCGCTCACCTGCACGGCGCCAAACACGCATACGACCATCATTGGCACCAAGGCAGAAGCGACTCTCATCGCTGAAGACGACACGTCTCCATTCGTCCCTCCATTCACGCCTGTCGCGACACCACTGGAGGCGGGCTGCACGATGTTGGGGCGTGAGCGGAAGACGGCCTAACGGTGTGCGGGACCGTAGCCCAGCTTCATGGAGACGGTTGCGAATGGTCCTCGCCGATACCCCAGGAGCAACAGTGTCCCTAATTTGGTGGGAAGTGGCGGTGCGGTCCCCTACGGCACTGCGTAGGATCCTACGGTATTGGCGTGCATCCGTGCGTCGCTGCGGTCCGGTCCCAGGTCGACGGGCACGTGCACCTTCCGCCGACCACTGGCGACAACATCGATGTACTGTGGAGACCTCACGCCCCACGTGTTGAGCAATTCGGTGGTACGTCCACCCGGCCTCCCGCATGCCCACTATACGCCCTCGCTCAAAGTCCGTCAACTGCACATACGGTTCACGTCCACGCTGTCGCGGCATGCTACCAGTGTTAAAGACTGCGATGGAGCTCCGTATGCCACGGCAAACTGGCTGACACTGACGGCGGCGGTGCACAAATGCTGCGCAGCTAGCGCCATTCGACGGCCAACACCGCGGTTCCTGGTGTGTCCGCTGTGCCGTGCGTGTGATCATTGCTTGTACAGCCCTCTCGCAGTGTCCGGAGCAAGTATGGTGGGTCTGACACACCGGTGTCAATGTGTTCTTTTTTCCATGGTGTATAATGGAGCATCCTCTGTGTTCTTTTAAATTTTTTGCACCCTCTTAGGAAAAAGCCCTATACGGGGTGGTCCATTGATAGCGACCGGGCCAAATATCTCACGAAATAAGCGTCAAACGAACAAACTACAAAGAACGAAACTCGTCAAGCTTGAAGGGGTAAAACATATGGGGCTATGATTGGCCCTCTAGATGGCGCTGCCATAAGTCAAATGGATATCAACTGCGTTTTTTTTTTGTTTTTTTTAAATAGGAACCCCCATTTTTTATTACATATTCGTGTAGTACGTAAAGAAATATGAATGCTTTAAGTGGACCACTTTTTTCGCTTTGTGACAGATGGTGCTGTAATAGCCACAAACATATGGCTCAAAATTTTAGACATACATTTGGTAACAGGTAGGTTTTTTAAATTAAAATACAGAACGTAGGTACCTTTGAACATATTATTTCGGTTCTTCCTATGTGATACATGTACCTTTATGAACTTATCATTCCTAAGAACGCATGCTGTTAACAGCGTGACTGCCTGTTAATACCACATTAATGCAATAAATGCTCAAAATGATGTCCGTCAACCTCAGTACACTTCGCAATACCTATAACGACATTCCTCTCAAGAGCAAGGAGTTCGTTTCCGTAATGGTCGCACATGCATTGACAATGCGCTGACGGATGTTGTCAGGCGTTGTCGGTGGATCACGATAGCAAATCCTTCAACTTTCCCCACAGAAAGAAATCCGGGGACGTCAGATTCGGTGAATGTGCGGGTCATGGTACGGTGCTTCGACGACCAATGCACCTGTCATGAAATTTGCTACACCGCTTCAACCGCACGCGAGCAATGTGCCGGACATCCATCAGTTGGAAGTACATCGTCACTCTGTCATGCTGTGAAACATCTTGTAGTAACATAGGTAGAGCATTGCGTAGGATATCAGGATACATTGCACCATTTAGATTGCCATCGATAAAATGGGGGCCAATTATCCTTCCTCCCATAATGCCGCACCATACATTAACCCGCCAAGGTCGCTGATGTTCCACTTGTCGCAGCCATCGTGGATTTTCCGTTGCCCAATTGTGCATATTATGCCGGTTTACGCTACCGCTGTTGGTGAATGACGCTTTTTTTTAAAAAAAAATCTCATTTTGTTCGCTTTTGTTGGTTGTATCTGCTCGGGGCGGACGTCGTAAGACATCCGATTCAGTTCATTGATGATTCGCTTTGTCGCTAAATGTAGCGCGTGAAAAAAATCTTTCGTCGTCCCGTAATTTCTCTTGTTCCCAGTGGCAGAACTCTACACGACGTTCAAAGTCGTCGCCATGCAATTCCTGGTGCATAGAAGTATGGTACGGGTGCAGTCGATGTTGATGTAGCCTTCTCAACACCGACGTTTTTGAGATTCCCGATTCTCGCGCAATTTGTCTGCTACTGATGTGCGGATTAGCCGCGACAGCAGCTAAAACACCTACTTGGGCATCATAATTTGTTGCAGGTCGTGGATGGCGTTTCACATGTGGCTGAACACTTCCTGTTTCCTTAAATAACGTAACTATCCGGTGAACGGTCCGGACACTTGGATGATGTCGTCCAGGATACCGAGCAGGATACATAGCACACGCCTGTTGGGCATTTTGAGAACAATAGACATACAGCAACACGATATCGACCTTTCCGCAATTTGTAAACGGTCCATTTTAACACGGGTAATGTATCACGAAGCAAATAGCGTCCGCACTGGCGGAATGTTACGTGATACCACGTAGTTTTACGTTTGTGACTATTACAGCGTCATCTATCACAAAGCGAAAAAAGTGGTCCAATTAAAACATTCATATTTCTTTATGTACTACACGAATATGCAATAAAAATGGGGGTTCCTATTTAAAAAAACGCAGCTGATATCCGTTTGACCTATGGCAGCGCAATCTAGCGGGCCAACCATAGCGCCATCTGGTTTCCCCCTTTCAAGCTAGAAGAGTTTCGTTCTTTGTAGTTTTTTCGTTTGACGCTTATTTCGTGAGATATTTGGCCCGGTCACTAACAATGGACCACCCTGTATATGGCCGGCAGCACCTCTGGCCTAAGAAGTGCGAATCTGAAACGAAATGACGCCGAGCGGCTAACCACCGCGTGCCACGGCCGGCCAGAGATGTGAGCGATACGAGTGGCGGCGGCGGCGGCGGCGGCGCCCATGCGTCAACCGTAATCCGGCAATAAATACAGTGGAGGCGCAGATCCAGTGGCGGGCAAATCACCCGGCTTTGCAGGGCCGGCCAGAGCGATGAATAATGTCCGCCGCCGCTCGCCTCTTCTCGCGGCCTGTCCCTGCGGCCTCACCGCGCCCACACCCACGCAGGTATGAGCGGCCGGCCACTGCCACCCTGTCTGCTACCGCGAGTCTCAAGCACACCGGGTGTTCATGGCAGCGAAACGTGGGAGACATGCTAATGCCGTAATGCAGAATAGATTTACAATGAAAAAAAAATAGTTCCAGAAGTGGCCACCAGGTGTTCAAATGGTTCAAATGGCTCTGAGCACTACGGGACTTAACAGCTGTGGTCATCAGTCCCCTAGAACTTAGAACTACTTAAACCTAACTAACCTAAGGACATCACACACATCCATGCCCGAGGCAGGATTCGAACCTGCGACCGTAGCAGTCGCGCGGTTCCGGACTGCGCGCCTAGAACCGCTAGACCACCGCGGCCGGCCATTAAGTCAAACAGAGCTTGAATGCCGTGTACAGGTACAGCTGCCCATGCGGCTTCAACACGATACCACTGTTCATGAAGAGTAGTGACTGGCGTATTGTGACGAGCCAGTTGCTCGGCCACCATTGACCAGACGTTTCCAATTGGTGAGAGATCTGGAGAATGTGCTGGCCAGGGAAGCAGTCGAAGATTTTCTGTATCCACAAAGGCCCGTACAGGACCTGCAACATCCGGTCGTGCATTATCCTGCTGAAATGTAGGGTTTCGGAGGGAGCGAATGCCGGGTAAAGCCACGGGTCGTAACATATCTGAAATGTAACGTCCAATGTTCAAAGTTCCGTCAATGCGAACAAGAGGTGACCCAGACGTGTAACCATTGGCACCCCATACCATCACGCCGGGTGATACGCCAGTATGGCGATGATGAATACACTCTTCCACGTGCGTTCACCTGGATGTCGCCAAACACGGATGCGGCCATCATGATGCTGTTAACAGTACCGGGATTCATCCGAAAATACGACGCTTTGCCATTCGTGCACCCAGGTTCGTCGTTGAGTGATGCAGCGTCAAGGGTAACCGCAGCCACGGTCTCCGAGCTGATAGTCCATACTGCTGCAATCGTCGTCGAACTGTTCGTGCAGATGGTTGTTCTCTTGCAAATGTCCCCACCTGTTGACTCAGGGATCGAGACGTGGCTGTACGATCCGTTGCAGCCATGCGGATAAGGTGCCTGTAATCTCGACTGCTAGTGATACGAGGCCGTTGGGATCAAGCACGGCGTTCCGTATTACCCTCCTCAACCCACCGATTCCATATTCTGCTAACAGTCATTCGATCTCGACCAACGCGAGCAGCAGTGTCACGATACGATAAACCGCAATCGCGATGGGCTACAATCCTACCTTTATCAAAGTCGGAAACGTGATGGTACTCATTTCTCCTGCGTACACGAGGCTCAAAACAATGTTTCACCAGGCAACGCCGCTCAACTGCTGTTTGTGTACAGGAAATCGGTTGGAAACTTTCCTCATGTCAGCACGTTGTAGGTGTCGCCACCGGCTCCAACCTTGTGTGAATGCTCTGAAAAGCTAATCATTTGCATATCACAGAATCTTCTTCCTGTCGGTTAAATTTCGCGTCTGTAGCACTCATCTTCGTGGTGTAGCAATTTTAATGGCCAATAGTGAATACCGCCGACTGAAATGTCCGAGGGGAGGCTCGACATCATTAACCCTGCGTCGTTACTGTGTTTGTTTGTACCAGTGTTGCTACGGGGGGTCTCACACACCCGACCTGCGTATCAGTCTGATTTTTTAAGGTTAGGGAGCATAAAAGGGCTTCACATTCGCGTATGTTGTCTAGATGAAGTAAACAAACATGTTTTGATTTGGGTCTGAGGAAATTGTCGTCCTTTATTACTACGTAAGCAAATTAGACAGTGATTCTAACATTTACCTACCGTAAAGGACAAAAATGGTTTCACAGTGGGGCTGTTGTGTATCATAGCACGCAAAGTACAACAATGAAAGCTACGAATACCAAACTCAGGTATGAACAGATGAGTAGAAAACATGTACGAAAGCTTTGTAAGTAAACGGAGAGTCCTTTCCGGGTTGCAAGGAGCTCCTGGTCCCCGGCACGAATTCATCCGGCGGATTTGTGTCAAGGTCCGGTGAACCGGCCAGACTATGGATGGTTTTTAGGCGGTTTTCGATCTGCCTTGGCGAATGCGGGCTGGTTCCCCTTATTCCGCGTCAGTTACACTATGTCGGCGATTGCTGCGCAAACAATTTCTCCACGTACGCGTACACCACCATTACTCTACCAAGAAAACATAGGGGTTACACTCGTCTGGTGTGAGACATTCCCTGGGGGGTCCACCGGGGGCCGAACCGCACAATGACCCTGGTTTCGGTCTGGGACGGCGAAGGGGTGAAGTGGACTGTGATAGTCGGCGTGGGGTTGTGGACCACTGCGGCTGCGGTGGGGACGGAGCCTCTCCGTCGCTTCTAGGTCCCCGGTTAACATACAACACAAACGGAGAGTCTCCGCAATGTCTTCTGAACGTACTGTTTCCACATGTCGTTTTACCACACCAGGCCACTACATGCAGTCTTCACAAATTAAACTTGAGTGTCTTTTGAGACACACAAACTTTGAGCATTTGTAACAAATATATTGCGTTTTGCTATCTTCACACCCATAGCACCGTCCTCTCTTAGGCACCGTACTTTGGTTCACACTCACATGGTGTTGCCGTTCGAACCCCCACCATTCTGTTGGCAGATCTTTTGAGAGGTCGGTTGATATGCTTACTGCCAACCCTGTGTAGTAATTGGCCTCTGACAAGAGCCTTCCCAAGCGATTTCAGGAAGTCTCTCCTCGTGGTCTCCCCCTGGTTGTTAGCTCTGAAGTTGACGAGTCTACTTATGCCTGCTACATTCAATAAGCAAAAGAATTAGGAAAACGGCCAGCTTCTAGTTATTCTTGCTAAATCATAGGTGCCATCCATTTGAGCTTCTAAATCTACCCCACCCTTAGTAGCATTATACAGAGTTATCATCTCTGGCTTCATTTCTTCCCCAGTTGTTGCATCTATTTTGTTGTCGCCGAGCGGTTCTAGGCGCTTCAGTCCGGAACCGCGCGACTGCTACAGTCGCAGGTTCGAATCCTGCCTTGGGCATGGATTTGTGTGATGTCCTTAGGGTAGTTAGGTTTAAGTAGTACTAAGTTCTAGCGGACTGATGACCTCAGATAAAATCATGCAACAGAGGTGCATGTCCTTGTTTCACGGCACGCTCATTATCGATGAGGGCTCACCGATTTACGCGGTTCAGTCACATTAATGTAATCACCACCTACGTTCGATATCCACGAGCAATAACCACTCACAGACAGCAGTTAGCAGCAATAGCAGCGTAGGGCATGTTAAGCGTGTCGTGGGGCGCTTAAAACAGTGCAGCAGTTGTCGTAAAGCGGAAAGAGAGAGATATATCTTGCCTCGGAAAGGAGATGGCCATAATTTGCCCCAGGTGTTGAAGCATTTGTGAAGCGGTAAAGTTTGTGAATTGTTTGCATGGCCCATGGTTAAAGTACAGGGTGGCGCACGAAATGTGTTACCAGTTTGTTTTTGAATATAAACTTTATTGTCAATACAATCTGAAAGGAACGTATACTACAATGAAGAGCCGTCCATGGAGATTTGTTCTAACTCAGAACATATTAAATATGTCCACCATTTCGTTTCCTAACTTCGTTCAAACGAACACTGAAGTTAGTGATTACCCTACGGCACATGTCTTCCGTAATTTCACTGCAAGCTTGAAGAATAGGTCTTCTGAGCTCCATTAAATCACGTGCACGTTTTGGGAAAATTTGTTTCCTTTAGGTACCCCGAAAGAAAAATGTCACATGGATTGAGGTCTGGACTGTTGGGGGGCCAATTTTGTCTGTCATTGAAACCTGAGTGAAAATATCCTCATGTCGAAATGCTCGACACAGTGTTGTGCCCAAAAGCGTACATTTTGTTTGTTAACCACACCGTCTAAATGAAAATGCGCCTCGTCTGAAAACCAAACGTTGTTGAGAGTTTCTTCCCTATCCTCCGCCCACTGAGCAAACAGTAGTCTCTGCTGCTTGTGTTCTTCAGTGAGCTTCTGTGCACAGGTCATCTTGTATGGGTACATATGGAGGTCACTTTTAAGAATGCGTTGAACGGAGCGTCTGGATATTCCCAGTTGCACTGCTGCCTTTCTACAAGATTTCCCGGGACTTCTCTGTACAGCAACTCGTACCGCTTCAATATTCTCCGGCGAACAAACAGGCTTAGGCCGAGGTCGCTTCGCTTCCAATACTGTTCCTTCCTGTATAAAATTATCGTACAACCTGTGGATGGTATTATTGCAAGGGACCCATGGTGTGTTAAACTTTTGTCGAAAACGCCTCTTAGTTACAACAAGGCTTTTCGTTTCATGAAAAAGTAACACAATTGCCGATCGTTGCTGTGTCGTCAGTCTTCCATTGTCAGCCATTGCTGCTTACTAGTCTCCTAGCGGCAGTATCGTGAATTACACGTCATTTCGTAACTCATTTGTTTTTACAAGGTCTGCTGCTACTGCTGTAGAGATCCCAGCGGGATATCTAATGTGCGTCGTAAATTGTGAAAGAAACAATTGGTAATACATTTCGTGCGCCACCCTGCATATCGTGCATGAAAAAATGGCGCTATCCAAGCCATAGATGACAGCCGTGAATGATGGCTTCAGTGATGTGTGTGTACAGGCGAACAGACGGGGAACTGGCGAACAACTGACGGCCATATGAACTGAGGGGCCAGCATCAGGTCTTCTCGACAGCAGTCTAGTGAGTGTTTCTGCAGATAGGCCTTCGTAGCATGCGCCCATGCTGACTGCTATTCATGGGCGATGAAGGATGGAATTTGCACGTCGATATCGCAAATGACTGGAGAAACACACTGCAACAATCTTCGGAAGGATACAGGCCGGAGCAGGGAGCGTTATGGTCTGGGGAAAGTTTTCGTAGCATCCCCTAGGTGATGTCGTCATTCTGGGACGCACACAGGTATGCATCCTCCTTGTAGGCCACCTCCACACCTATAGATGTTTGTTTTCTCCTTGGCACAATGGTATATGCCATCAGGACAATGCAAAGTGTCACACAGGTTACAGTGTACGTACGTGGTTCGAAGAGTGTCAGCATGAGTTTACTGTGCTCCCCTGGCCATCAAACCCCCTCCCCCCCCCCCCCCCCCCCCCGTATATAAAGCTAGTTTGGGCTCTTCGCACCATGGATCTCCAGTCGAGAAGACAAGCGCAGCTTGGCACGGCACTGGGGTCGGCGTGGCTCCCCCTTCCACAGCCCCTTCTGGCACGTCTCGTCGGCCCTGCGAACGGTGACTATTCATGCTCCTGACAGGTGGTCACATTAATGTGACTGGACCTTGGAACACGGCGTGCTGCGCTGCTTCTCCAGTTAGACGGCGGTTGCGGGCTGGAAAGAGGACGCTGCCTGTCCCTTGAGGAGTGGACAAAGTTGCGCCGGAAGAGCAGCACACTGTTTCTGGAGCAAGCAGCAACTCCCCGGCGGACGATTGGTGCGTGCTTTGGGTCTGCATCGGAGCGGGCGTGCGGAGCGCATGCGACCGCTACCCGGCGCAGACAGTGTACTCGGCCCGTCGTTTATAATGTCTTATTGTAGTTGTGCAGAGCGACAGACATTAATGTTATCCTAGCCCGAAGTGTTGTTGATTGTGAAGCTCGGCAGACTTTGTTCAAGGCAATCTGGAGGCTAAGCATTATGTCAGTTGTCACTAGCAATCCATATTTGTTTTGCCTACTGCAGTGATAGTCGGTTGTGAACTGGACTAGCACGCAGTACCCATAAGCCAGTTTACACCATTACTTTGACGTCTAGCGTTTTTTGTCACCTGAGCAACACTGAATGGAAAGTTAAATACGGCCGCGCGGAATTAGCCGAGCGGTCTCAGGCGCTTCAGTCATAGACTGTACGGCTGGTCCCGGCGGAGGTTCGAGTCCTCCCTCGGGCATGGGTGTCTATGTTTGTCCTTAGGATAATTTAGGTTAAGTAGCGTGTTAGTGTGTAAGCTTAGGGGCTGATGACCTTAGTAGTTAGGTCCCATAAGATTTCACACACATTTGAACACTTTGGAAAATTAAATACATAACAGCGAGTTCTGGTTTTCGCAAACATAGTGAAAACGCAGCCATAATTACAGCGATGTTTCCGATTTGTCTGCAGAACGTTTTCCAATCACTCAATCGCCATTCGACGAGGTAACCGTAAATTAAATTTAAAATTTCAAGAGACTGTTACGGTAGCGGAGCTTCATTGTTCAGGTAGGCCACAGTATTTTGTTCGGCAGAGAATCTAAATGTTGTCACGGATGGATTCAGAAGAAGATGAAACTGAAACCACATAGGCCATTTCACTTCAAGGCTGAAATGAAGATGACCCGGGCAGGAGTACGGAATTCTGCGATTAGTATGGTATTCGACAGGAAGCCAATCTGAAGTTTTACAAGAGCTTCCTTTGGAACGACGAAGCGATTTTTAACGTGAATAGCAGAGTGAAGAGACAATTATGTCTGCTGGGGTTCTACAGATCTCCATGCGGCGATGGAGACAGAGTTAAACAATCCTGGCGTGAATGTATGGGTAAGGATTTCCAGTGGAGGGCTAATTGGGCCCATTTTTAACGGTACTGTTAATACTGTTAATTACCTACACATGCTTCAGGAAGTGTTGTTAGAATACGAAAATAATCAATTTTCTTATCATCTACAGCCGGTTAAGGAAAAACTGACTCGACAACAGGATGGAGCTCCTTCGTGTCATGGAGTTATTGTGAGACACCTTCTAAACTAAAACTGTAGCGAATGGACTGGCAGATTCGGTGCTACTGATTGGCCTCCACTAACCCCATGTATCATACCCATAGATTTTTCAGTCTAGGATATACAGAAAAATGAGGTTTATACCGCCAAGATTTACGATGTCGAGCATTTGGAGGAACGAATCAAATCAGAATTAGAAAACCCACAGTCCTGGAAGATTTCGGATGGAATATGTAAGTCAGTGTTGATAATATGCAGTGTTTACTTTGAACAACACGGAAGCCACTTTGAGCATCTTCTTTCGCTTCACTGAACTCTACATGTATTTCTGTGTCGATAATAAATTTGTGTTTTCATTTATTTACTCTTATTGTAAAAAATGCATCTCTGACAACTGATTTATGGCCCATCCTGTATCTAAAGACAGTCAGTTAGATTTATTGATTTTTATGGAATCCATTATAAAATGTATGCATTTCTAAATTATTACACACACATACACACACAAACACACAAACACACACACACACACACACACACACACACACACACACACACACTTCAGTTTCAACGACAGACAACATTGTTCCAGAAAAAATTTAAGAGTAGTTCCCATCCACCTGTTAGGAGCGAGGTTTGTTGGATGTCTCCGTCACCTGTAAGACAAATGTCGGAATGAGTAGATCTATAAGATCATTTGCCATATGACAGATTAGTTTTCCATGATAGTGTTAAAATAAAGGAAATACAACCAATATGGCTAATGCCCAGTTGTCATCTGATGATAAGCACCAGCGGCTCAAAACGTGTGGCCACTACGATGAAGAACCAAAGAAACTAAGACACCTGCCTAATATTGAGTAGGGCCCCCAGGACCGCGCAGAAGTGCCGAAACACTGCGTGGCATGGACTCGACTAATGTCCGAAGTAGTAGTGGAGGGAACTGACACCATGAATCCTGCAGGGCTGTCCATAAACCCTTAAGAGTACTAGGGGGTGGAGATCTCTTCTGAGCAGCACGTTGCAAGACATCCCAGAAATGCTCAATAATGTTCATGTCTGGCGGGATTGGTGGCCAGCGGAAGTGGTTAAACTCAGAAGAGTGTTCCTGGAGCCACTCTGTAGCAGTTATGGACGTGTGGGGTGCCGCGTTATCCTGGTGGAATTGCCTGTCGTAATCGACAATGGACACGAATAAATGCGGTAGAACAGACAAAATGCTTACGTACAGGTAACCTGACAATGTCGTATGTAGACGTATCAGGGGTCCCATATCACTCCAACTGCAAACGCGTCACACCATCACAGAGCCTTCACCAGCTTGAACAGTCTCCTACTGAGATACAGGCTCCATGGATTCATGAAGTTGTCTGCATACCTGTACACGTCCTTCTGTTCGATACAAACTAAAAACGTGACTGTTCCGACCAGGCAACATGTTTCCAGAGGTCAAAAATCCAATGTCGGTGTTGACGAACCCAGGCGAGGCGTAAAGCTTTGTGTCGTGCACTCATCAAGGGTACACGAGTGGGCCTTCGGCTCCGAAAGCTCGTATCGAAGATGTTCCGTTGAATGCTTCGCACGCTCACATTTGTTGGTGACCCAGCATTGAAATCTGCAGCAGTTCTACATCTACATCTACCTGATTACTCTGCTATTCACAATAAAGTGCCTTGCAGAGGGTTCAATGAACCACTTTCAAGCTATCTCTCTACCGTTCTACTCCTGAACGGCACGCGGGAAAAACGAGCACTTAAATTTTTCTGTGCGAGCCCTGATTTCTCTTATTTTATCGTGATGATCATTTCTCCCTATGTAGATGGGTGCCAACAGAATGTTTTCGTAATCGGAGGAGAAAGCCAGTGATTGAAATTTCATGAGAAGATCCCGTCGCAACGAAAAACGCCTTTGTTTTAATGACTGCCACTCTAATTCACGTATCGGCCGGCCGGTGTGGCCGTGCGGTTCTAAGCGCGTCAGTTTGGAACCGCGTGACCGCTACGGTCGCAGGTTCGAATCCTGCCTCGGGCATGGATGTGTGTGATGTCCTTAGGTTAGTTAGGTTTAAGTAGTTCTAAGTTCTAGGGGACTGATGACCTCAGTAGTTAAGTCCCATAGTGCTCAGAGCCATTTGAACCATCCAATTCACGTATCATGTCTGTGACACTATCTCCACTATTTCGCGATAGTACAAAACGAGCTACCCTTCTTTGTACTTTTTCGATGTCCTCCGTCAGTCCTACCTGATGCGGATCTCACACCGCGCAGCACGGGAAAGCGGTCGCACGGGAAAGCGGTCTGCGTGGCGCCACCCGGGGAAGGTGTGTTGCCTTCCGAAACTGGGTTAAAACCGCCAGGAGACCCTCTGATTCCCGGAAATCTTCAGGAAGTCTGAAGTACTCTGTGGCTCAGAGGAACCTGAGTGGGGTGGGGACCGTAATGTCCTATCCCGTGGCCTTGACGTGGCCCCGGCGCTCAGTAACCCCCGCAGATGGGGTGAAGCTAACACGGGAAGGGCCGTCTATGCATGACGTTAAAAGGCTAGCCCTTAAATGGGTGCAATCCTCACTGAACCGCACTGGCCCACCGTGAATTATCAAAAGCGGTGGGTGAGACATGGTCGGCCATGATCCCCCAGTACGTGTGGAGGCCCTCCGGGGAACGTAACTCGGGTTTGAGTGCCGCACCGTCTCGATGACGTCAAACTCCACAACATAAGACCCGGGCCATACCATCATTAACATCACATCATCATTCTCATAACATCTCCGGGCTGTGGAACGGTGAGGGTTGTCGATGTGTCAAGGCAGGACGTTAAACTCCCGTCAAGGTAGGACGTTAAACTCCCCCAACCCGAGGCGAAAGCGAAGGGTGCGTGGCACAGGGGGAGCTGTGTCTGAGGGACAAACCATCAGTCCCTCCCTAACTCGCAGGGCACAAGACCAGCTAGTGCTCTGCATGCCGGCGACCTCGTTTGTCGGCGTGGGACCTCGGCGCGAGTCGGCAAGTGCGCTTCGCCGCGCCCGTGGGTAACCGGGGCGTGTTCTGCCAAACCCAGGGGGTGGTAACATCGCCTGGGCTAGGTTAGCTGGCTCCAGACCGTCGAACGACTGGGTGACCGGCCCGCCACCTGAGTAGGAGTGGGTCCTTGGCCATTAGGTGGGAGCTCGGGCTAGTAGACGGCGAAGGACGAGAAGTGCATCCGCTTCTCCGGAGTGCGGGGCGCACTTGCCGAGGAACACTGGGAGAAGTCGTCGGTGACGGGGCCACTGAAGGAGACCAGGACACTGGCAACGGTGTGCTGAACTCGGCGGCCTAGGAATGCCCTTGACCTAGGGACGAGGTTGGTGGGCGAGCAGTATTTTTTAGTCCCCCCCCATGCCAGAGGAGCCGGTCCGGGGCAAGAGACGTGGCTCCCAATTTTTTCGCTTGTCAATATGGTAATGATGGCTACAGAAGAGACAAGCGAATCGAGTGCGCCTGCGAGGGCTTCTATGCTAGCTGATCTCTCGCCACAAGATGGCGTGAATCAAGCGACGGAGGAGAGTACTGTAGAGAGATTTATGAGACTAAGCCAGTTTATTGACCACAATGTTAAAAACGGCAAAATCAGTCAGGCAGCCGTCCAAACACTTAAAAATGAGTTGGCGGCATGGTCAATTGTAAATGCCAAGTTAGAGGGCAGGATAGAGGAGTTAGAAAGGGAAAACGAAAGGCTCAGGAAGCAGCCAACGAAATCATGGGCCGGCGTTGTCGCGCAAACGGCAACAAAGGCTCAATCGACTAAAGACACGATCGCGAAAGTGTCAAAAAGACCCGATACAGCGGTCTTTCTGCGACCACTCCCCGGACAGGACATTAAGAAAGTCCAAGAGGTCTTTGCAACCTCTGTAAACCCGGCCAAAGAAAAAATAAAAATCAATAGAGTCAAAGCAACCAAGAATGTAGTTATTGTTGACGTTGCCACTGAAGAGGACAAAGACAAGTTACTGGCAAACCAAAAACTTTGTAAATCAGTACGATGTGAGCCTCCACGAAAGAGGAACCCACTGGTCATCCTATATGATGTCCCAGTCTCACTAACAAATGAGGACCTCTGTGATACTCTGTATCAACAGAACCTAGATGATATGGACAGGGAGACTTTTATGAAAGAATTTAGATTAAGATTCAGAACAGGACCGAGGGACCGAGATGTAGTCCACCATGTGGCAGAGGTCTCAGGGGCTCTCTGGAAAAGACTAACAGTAATGGGCAAGGTTTACATAGGCTTTCATGCCATAAATGTTAAAGATTTTTTGGTGGTACTTCGCTGCCACAACTGTGCAGACATCGATCACATACACAAATACTGTACCAGGAAACCGGCATGCTCCAGGTGTGGTTCTGAGGATCATCTTAGGAAAAACTGTAGCCGAACCAACATCTGTGTGCCATGCACACGCAGAGGGAAAAAGTCCTGCGGGGCAACTGGCAGAAACTGTCCCACCTACAAGATGTTGGAACAGCGATTAATTGCCAGAACCGATTATGGCTGACACAGAAAACCGAACTAGGATAGTTAAGAAAAGAAAATCACCCAGCAAACAAAAAAGAGACGCCGAAAGAGCACGCAAATTCAAAAATTTCTTAAATCAAGTCCAAGACATTAAGAAACAAGAAATAACCTTGAGGAGTATCAGCACACAGACAGAACCAGAGGACGAAGTAGACGAACAAAATGCCCCCATAAAAGACACAACAACACAGGCCGAACACGTAAATAATGACCCTCCAGCTGTTATCTCCACACTCAACCCCGAAGCAGCAAGTTTTGTCGCCCCTTCGGCAACAATAACGAAACTCCCGCCAACACAAAGCACCCACTCGCTAACTTATGATCCAAGATCCCAAGATACAAACATCACAATTCCCACACAAAATGACACTACCAAAACAATTCTACAAGACAGCTCTGTCACAAGCACTACACAACCTGACATAACATCATCCAAACCCACAGGTGTAGATCCCAGGAGAATCTACCCAAATCTAGAATTTGCGATGCAGCTTTCCCGCCTGGAGCAGCCGGCCATCCTCACCACAGCACTTCGGCACGTCGTACGTGTAGGGCATAAATATGGAAGAAGAGTCACCTTCTCAACAATGGAGGCTGTAGACAGAATACAGCTGAGGTCAATGAACCTCCCCACCGAATTCGGAGCCCTGCGTGACTTACTAAAAAAGGTATTTGAAAGGAGAGGGGAAACTTTCAAGTTAGACGAAATATATGCACAATCTGTCTTGGCAAATGGGCGAATAGCGTCAAACTGGAACAAACCATGGCCCGAATGTAACTTTCACACATATTTTCCATAATGTCACCAAAGGTTGTTATCGGACAACTAAATACCCACAACAGTCGCCTTGTCATGCAGGAGCTGCGAAGGATAGTGGAGGAGATGAGACTGGACGTAATCTGTCTGCAGGAACCATATTCTCGAGCTGGGCAAATCCCTTTCATGTCAGCCTCTTGGCAAGTCATCTCCACTGGGGAAGAACGCCAAGCAATTATGATTATTACAAATAAAGCATTAAGAGCAACAACAACAACTCAGCTATCAAATAGTCATTGTAATGTCGTAGAATTACAGACACCTTTCGGCTTGATTTTCATAGTAAATATGTACTTTCAATATGGAGGGAATTTCGAGGACTACTTAGATCATCTTTCGGAAGCGATCACAACATTACAAGGCAAGAAAATAATCATCACGGCAGACATGAACGCGAAATCCCCCCTTTGGCACAGCGGCACCAGAGACGTAAACGGCGGTAAGGCTGAGGAATTCATCATGGCCCAACAGCTTGTCGTGGCAAATAAACCAGAGAATCCCCCCACCTATACAGGTGGAGGTGGACTAGGGACCAACATAGATGTCACCCTGGCCACATCAAACATCAGCAGCAATATCCATAACTGGATAGTCCAAGATCAGGTCACCACAAGCGATCACAATCTGATCATCTTTCAACTTAGTCAGGAAGAGTGCCGCTGGGACCTGGGGTGGGAAACACAGTATAATTTTAATAAAACAAATTTGGAACGCCTGGCTCGAGAGTGTAGTATTCCCCCATTGCCCGAGGGTGACTTGGACGTTGATAGGTACGCCGAAGAACTGGTAGGATCGGTGGTTAGGGCGGTAAAAGCCGCTGTTCCGACTAGGAGAAGGGCTGTAGCGGCCTCCCCATCACCGTGGACTGCTGACCTCGAACGTCTGCGCCAGTCTGTCCGACGAGCGAGGAGGTACTACCAGCGAAGTGCTGTCTGGCCGGAAAGCAATACTGGTTGCAGCAATATAGAGAAGTAAAGGAAGCCTTTCAGGAAGAGCTAAAACAGGTCAGAATGAAAAGCTGGGAGGACTACGTGCTAAGACAACTGGAAACTGACCCATGGGGAGTTCCCTACAAGTTGGTCAGGGAGAAGATAAGGTCCCCAGCAGTCCTGTCTACTCTCAGAGAAGCTGGAAGAACAACAGAGTCCTGGAGGGAGACCGCCGAGGTTCTCCTGAGGACGCTACTCCCAGATGACGAGGAGAATGAAGAAACAGAGATCCAACAGCAAATTCGTAGGGCAGACCAGCAGGAGTACACCAACAACATCCGGGTGTACCCATTCTCTGAGGAAGAAATTGCTGCACATATAAAATCGTTAAAAAAGGGGAAAGCGCCAGGGCCAGATGGCATAGTAGCGGAGGTGGTACAGTTCCTCGCCCCGCAGCTAACAGCGCCTCTCACAAGTTTATACAACGAATGTCTCAGGACCGGCCAGTTTCCAAAGATCTGGAAGAGAGCAAATATGGTTATCATCAAGAAGGGCAAGGATAAAGACCCCATGGAGCCAAAGTCCTACAGACCAATATGTCTCTTAGACATTATGGGGAAACTGTTAGAGAAGCTGTTGGCTGACAGACTGACCGCACACAGAACTTTGTGCGGGATGAGCGACAGGCAGTTCGGCTTTCGGCCGGGGCGATCGGCGTCCGACGCAATCGCCCTAGCGGCTGAGGTCTGTGGCTCTGCCCCGTACAAATACGTGATCGGCATCATGGTGGACATCAGTGGCGCTTTCGACAACCTGTGGTGGCCATCGCTCTTCTCCCGCTTGCGTGAGAAGGAGTGTCCAGGGCCCCTCTATGGTTGTCTTAGGAGCTATTGCATGGACAGGGAGGTCTGGCTATCATCGCCTAGCGACAAAATAAGTAAGACCATTACGAAAGGGTGTCCCCAGGGCTCCGTACTGGGGCCACTCTTTTGGGACGTAAATATAGAACCGCTGTTAGAAAGACTACAAGACCGTAAGAATTGATGGAACACCAGTTCTTCGGCGACGCGAAGCGCGATACTTAGGAGTAATCATTGACGAAAAATGGAGCTATACATCACACATCGAAACCATCACATTACGTGCCATAGAAACCTTGAATAACCTCATCAATATTGGACACAAAAGATTTCACTTGCCACCCGCTCTCATAAAATTATATCATAACAGCATCCTGTCATCAGTAGTTGGGTATGCGTGTGGGGTCTGGGCTCACAGGCTCACGAGGGTAATGCCTGCCATGGCCGTGAGAAGGGTGCAAAGAAATATGATAATGCGGTCTGTAGGTGCCTACAGAACAACTCCTGGGGGGGCTCTATTGGTGCTGATGGGTTTATGCCCTTTAGACATAAAGATAAGAGAAAAGGCCGCATGGTACTGGGTCACTAAAGGGAAAATAGATAAGACAAGGGACATTTTGGGGGTTCAAGTAGGAGATAAACCTGCCATCAAAAGAAGGGGGGAAGAGCTTTGGCAAACATCATGGGAGAATGAAGAAGCTGGCAGAAGGGTCTTCCAGTTACTGCCAAACATCAAAGAGCGACTTGGGATGACCTACTTCGAGCCTAGCAGGGGACTATTGCACTTTCTCATAGGACATGGACCATACCCGACATATCTATGTCGGTTTGGGAAAAGGGCTACACCAGCGTGTGACTGTGGTGCCCTAGACGGAACACCTGAGCACATCATCTATAACTGCCCGTTATATGATGATGTGGCGCATGACCTGCGAGCGCAATTACCCGATCATAACACATATGCCCTACTGCGACGTGCCGATACATTCAACATCATCAATACACTGGCAAATGAGATATCTCAAAAAATATTGCGAGAATTCTTAAGAACACGAGACGGACGAATTTGAACCCGGAATTGACCGAGATGCACTCGCCATACCGCTGGGCGCGGAGCTGGCCAGTCTCCCCAGACTGGAATCCGCCGCGCCACTGGACCAGGCCAGCGAGTGCATCACCCCACAGGCTATGACAACTGCACTCTATAGACATAGTACCATTTAAATTGTAGTATTAGTAGAGTAGAACACTAACAACACTAACAAGTAGGGACTGCAGCGACAACACAGATTTGGCCAGCCCAGTGCCAGGGGCAAGCTCATGTGGGTTTAGCTCAGTGAGCAGGCCTGAATAGTAGGTTTATAACACCAACTGGCACATTTGTAATCGCTGCAGAATACATCAGAAAAGTAGAATAGAATAGACAATAGACTAACCTTGCCCATAAGATAGCCAGTTGAAATAATGAAATGTAGTATTTGCAGTTTTCTAGTAGTAGTATAATAAATAGACCCACTAATCATTCAGGTAGTGGGTTATTGATGTATCTTATGTAGTTGTATGTATTGTGTTTAAATAAACATGTTTTTTTAAAAAAAAAAAAAGAAAAGAAATACTCTAGAACAGGGCAAACAAGCGTGGTGTAAGCAGTCTCTTTAGTAGACCTGTTACACCTTCTAAGTGTTCTGCCAGTGAATCGCAGTCTTTGATTTGCTCTACCCACAATATTATCTATGTGATCGTTATAATTTAGGTTATTTGTAATTGTAATCCCTAAGTATTTAGTTGAATTTACAGCCTTCAGATTTGTGTGACTTATCCCGTATTCGAAATTTAGCTGATTTCTTTTAGTACTCCTTTTCCTTATTCAGGGTCAACTGCCATTTTTCGCACCATACAGATATCTTATGCGGAAGGATTGAATTTATGTGACGTTCAACGATTCTTTTCAGTCGTCGTTGGTCCCGTTCTTGGAGAATCTTTTTCCAGCCGCAGCGATGTCGGAGATTTGATGTTTTACCGGATTCCTGATATTCACGGTGCACTCGTGAAATTGTCGTACGGGAAAATCTCCACGTTATCCCTACGTCGGAGATGCTGCGTCCTATCGCTCGTGCGCCGACTGTAACACCACGCTCAAACTCACTTAAATCTTGATAACCTGCCATTGTAGCAGCACTAACCGATCTAACTACTGCGCCAGACACTTGTTGTCTTATACAGGCGTTGCCGACAGCAGTGCCGTATTCTGCCTGTACCTCTGTATTTGAATACGCATGCCTGTACACGTTTCTTAGGTTCTTCAGAGTAAATCCTAAATGTTGTGACTGGTTGTTGTACATCCAGACATCCTTTGGAGAAATACGAACACTACTGGCCATTAAAATTCTCTACACCACGACGATGACGTGCTACATACGCGAAATTTAACCGACAGGAAGAAGATGCTGTGATATTCAAATGATTAGCTCTTTCAGAGCATTCACACAAGGCTGGCACCGGTGGCGACGCCTACAACGTGCTGACATGAGAAAGGTTTCCAACCGATTTCTCATACACAAACAGCATTTGACCCGCGTTGCCTGGTGAAACATTGTTGTGATGCCTCGTGTAAGGAGGAGAAATGCGTACCATCACATTTCCGACTTTGAAAAAAGGTCGGATTGTGGCCTATCGCGATTGCGGTTTATCGCATCGCGACACTGCTGCTCGCGTTGGTCAAGATCCAATGGCTGTTAGCAGAATATGGAATCGGTGGGTTCAGGAGGGTAATAAGGAACGCCGTGCTGGATCCCAACGACCTCGTATCACTAGCAGTCGAGATGACAGGCATCTTATCCGCATGGCTGTAACGGATCGTGCAGCCACGGATCGATCCCTGAGTCAACAGTTGGGGACATTTGCAAGACAACAACCATCTGCACGAACAGTTCGACGACGTCTGCAGCAGCGTGGATTATCAGCTCGGAGACCATGGCTGCGGTTACCCTTGACGCTGCATCACAGACAGGAGCGTCTGCGATGGTGTACTCAACGACGAACCTGTGTGTACGAATGGCAAAACGTCATTTTTTTGGATGAATCCGGATTCTGTTTCCAGCATCATGATGTTCTCATCCGTGTTTGGCGACATCGCGGTGAACTCACATTGGAAGCGTGTATTCGTCATCGCCATACTGGCGTATCAACCCGGTGTGATGGTATGGGTGTTGTGGATTGGCAGGAGAGCCAACCCCGTGTTATTAGAGGAAGCCGAAAGGCACGCGTTTTAGCTCACGCACGCTGGCGTGCGGTCTGGAACAGGTCAAGGAAACTAGACTAGCAAAAAAGGCCGTAGCTGTGGAATACTTAACTTTAATCCATAAATGGTGAACGTCGCTCTTGACGGTACATGTTTTACAGCATCAATAGTAACTGGTAATGGCGCCTTGCTAGGTCGTAGCAAATGACGTAGCTGAAGGCTATGCTAACTATCGTCTCGGCAAATGAGAGCGTATTTTGTCAGTCAACCATCGCTAGCAAAGTCGACTGTACAACTGGGGCGAGTGCTAGGGAGTCTCTCTAGACCTGCCGTGTGGCGGCGCTCGGTCTGCGATCACTGATAGTGGCAACACGCGGGTCCGACGTATACTAACGGACCGCGGCCGATTTAAAGGCTACCACCTAGCAAGTGTGGTGTCTGGCGGTGACACCACAATGGGGTGCCGTTGCTTACACGTCTCGGTGTCCTCTTGTAGGCATTGACGGCACTTTGAGCAGTGGACGCTACATTTCAGATGTGTGACGACCCGTGGCTCTACCCTTCATTCGATCCCTGCGGAACCCTACATTGCAGCAGGATAATGCACGAGAAAGAAGAGAATAGAAGCTTTCGAAATGTGGCGCTACGGAAGAATGCTGAAGATTAGATGGGTAGATCACATAACTAATGAGGAGGTGTTGAATAGAATTGGGGAGAAGTGGAGTTTGTGGCACAACTTGAGAAGAAGGAGGGACTGGTTGGTACGGCATGTTCTGAGGCATCAAGGGATCACAAATTTAGCATTGGAGGGCAGCGTGGAGGGTAAAAATCGTAGAGGGAGACCAAGAGATGAATACACTAAGCAGATTCAGAAGGATGTAGGTTGCAATAAGTACTGGGAGATGAATAATCTTGGACAGGATAGAGTAGGATGTAGAGCTGCATCAAACCAGTCTCAGGACTGAAGACAACAACAACAATGCACGACCACGTGTTGCAGGTTCTGTACGGGCCTTTCTGGATACAGAAAATGTTTGACTGCTGCCCTGGCCAGCACATTCTCCAGATCTCTCACCAATTGGAAACCTCTCGTCAATGGCGGCCGAGCAACTGGCTCGTCACAATACGCCAGTCACTACTCTTGATGAACTGTGTATCGTGTTGAAGCTGCATGGGCAGCTGTACTTGTATACGCCATCTAAGCTCTGTTTGACTCAATGCGCAGGCGGATTAAGGCCGTTATTACGGCCAGAGGTGGTTGTTCTGGGTACTGATTTCTCAGAATCTCTGCGCCCAAATTGCGTGAAAATGTAATGACATGTCAGTTCTAGTATAATATATTTGTCCAATGAATACCCGTTTATCATCTGCATTTCTTCTTGGTGTAGCAACTTTAATGGCCAGTAGTGTATTTTATTCGATTACGACAAAAGTTGAGTCACATTCTTGCTTGCCATTGCGATTAAATTGCCGATTCTAAAGCGGAAACGCGGAAGTTGTGGCATTCTGTGTGACATGAGGAGTGTGGTGGTCAGTAGCGGCCGTTTCGCCTGGGGCGGTCCAGGGATGCTGGATCGCCACCCCGGGCTCAGCAGCGAGTCCGCCTTGCGGGCGCCGGACCACCGCCCCCAGACATTTGCTTTAAAACCAATAACGGCGGCGAGCCGGCCATTTTTCTAACAGGGGGCTGGAGGAAAGGGGGAGGGGTCTCGCCCTGTATAACTCCGCCGCTGTCCCCGCGCATTCAAATGCTCGTATCGCTTCGAGACGCTGGAACTGCGGGCGGGCGCACTCGCCGGAACAAATGACGCCGACATTTGCGGCGCGCCCAATCGCCCGAGGTGCATCAAATTTAAAGAAACGGCCGGGGCAAAGCCTAACTGCGCCGCCGCCCGGTCACAACGGGGCCGGCCGACATAAACTCGCGAGGCCGCGATATTTCCTCCATAACGGCATGACGGATGCTCTGGGGGCTACCCCGTCCGCCGGGTCGCGGGCTCGAGCTGGAATTTATCTCCTCTGTCTTCCGTTCCGCAGTCGTGATGACGGAGAGCCGGTCCAGGACAGGCGACCCCAGGGAACTGCACGGTGATCTTGGGAATCGCCTCACATCAATGTGCGACTGCCAGCTCCATCGGTAGCCCCCTTGGCAAAGTCTGATGTGGCAATAATTAACGGTGAAGAATCGTAGCGTTTAAGACGCTGTGCTATAGAAGGAGGTTGAAAGCTGAGTGGAGAGATGAGATAGTGGTTTAATAGAATGAAATTTTCACTCTACAGCGGAGTGTGCGCTGATATGAAACTTCCTGGCTGATTAAAACTGTGTGCCGTCATGCTGTTCAGAAAGTTATGAACCTTTTCTTTCACCTCGTCGTCGGAGCTGAATCTCTGGGACCACAATTAACGCTGACAGGTACTGTGAGACTCTGAGAAAAAGCAAACGGGCAATTCAGAACAGGAGAAGAGGAATGTTGAGCAAGGGCTTACACATTCTCCATGATAACGCTCTCCACACATCGCTCGGCAAACCGTTGCTCTCCTGTAACAGTTTCAGCGGAATATGATCACCCACCCACCCTATATTCCTGACTTGGCGCCCAGTGACTATCACCTGTTCCCTAGGTTAAAAGAACATTTGGCTGGGAAACGATTCAGCTCCGACTACGAGGTGAAATAAGAGGTTCATATCTTTCTGAACAGCATGGCGGCGAGCTGGTATGTCATGGGCATACAAAAACTGCCACAGCGTCTACAAAAATTCATCGACAGAAATGGTGATTATGTCGAAAAATAGCTAAATGTTCAAGCTGTAAATTGATTTAACCATTGTAGAAATAAACAAGTCTGTGTACTTATAAAAAAACAGGAGACCTTACTTTTGGGATTGCCCTCTTACTAATACATTCTAGCAATCACTTACAGCGTTCAAAGCAACAGTAGGTACGTGATTTTAGGAGATTTTGACGTGCGTGTTTTTTTTAGGAGATTTTGACGTGCGTGACTTTTTTTTTTTTTTTTTGCGGCCATTTGAGGCGATCATTGACAATGAAAGTAATTATATCTAAGTTATTGTAAGTAAATTTGAGTTTGTACTACCGCTTTTATATCATCGCAATGAAACTACGGGGACAGTATGTAGTTGTACTAAGAAAATTATTATATTTTAGGCCACTTTTTGATTGTAATTTAGAAATTATACATTTATATTCCATAGTACAACCACGTCCTTAAAACAATTGATTGTTTAGTTTACGCCACTTTCGTCTTGTATTCGTTGCTTACAGAGGTTAATTATGTGAAGAATTTTAAAATTGCGTTTTTTTCGTATTTTTGGGACTCGGAGAGTGAAACTCTAAGGGAAGAGAGAGAGAGTAGAATATATTGCACGAGTAGTTAAAAACTGTGGGTATAACTACTACTATGAGATGAAGAAATTGCCACAGAAGACCACATCAGACCAAGCAACTGATGAGCCGAAAGGAATGGACATGAGCGTATGGCACCGTTGGCCGGGAGGCCCACACTCGGGGAAGTTCGGCCGGCAAGTGCTAGTCTTACTTCATTCGACGCCACATTGGACGACTTGCGGACTGGTGATGAGATGGAATTATGATGAGAACAACACAACACCCAGCTACCGAGCGGAAAAAATCTCCAACCCGGTCGGGAATCGAACCCGGGCCCGTTTGAATGGGAGGCGAGCTCGTTACCACCCAGCTAAGCAGGCCCTAAAGGAAATTATATGGCATTCAATTATAATGTGCTGTCAGGTCAAGACAGAAGTCAAATTTAGTCAGAGATTATGCTAAGCTTAGACACATGTGATACGAATGAAGCAGTGATAGAACATAAATTTCCCAATTTGGTCATCTGTAAAAATTTCCTAGGTTAATGATGTTGTTTGTGAAGAACAACTGTTGACGGACGAAGCTGAATCTTTTGAACGCAACTGATCCTGCACTACTGTATACGCATTCGCTGAACCCTCTCCTTTATTTAGAAAAATGCTCTAAGACAAATAGAAACGCACCACAAAGGGTGTGATCTACATGTACGACAAACAAACTATTTCAATTCCAGAAACATTGTACGATTTCGTCATGAGAAAGAGCTTCACAAATTGAGCAAGTCAATAACGCGTTCATCTACCATTGGCCCTTATGCAAGCAGTTTTTCTGATTGGCGTTGATTGATAGAGCTGTTGCATGTCCTCCTGAGTGATATCGTGCCAAATTCTGTCCAAGTTTCGCGCTATATCGTCGAACTCCTAAGATGGTTGGAGGGTCTTCCACATAATGCTCCAAACCTTCTCAGTTAGAGCGGCATCTGGCGACCTTGCCTCCAAGGTGGGACTTGTAAATCACGAAGAGAAGCATTGGAAACTCTCGCCATGTGCCGGAGGCTTGATCATGATGAAATGTAAGCTCACGATATAGCTTTGCACGAAGGGCAACAAAACGGGGCGTAGAATATAGTAGACGTACCGCTGTGCTTCAAAGGTGACGCCATCGACAATCAAAGGGATCCTGCTATGAAAAGAAATGGCATCCCAGATCAGACACTCCTGGCTGTCGTGCCGTAAGGCATGCGGTAGTCAGGTTGTTGCCCTACTACCTCTGTCCGGGTCGTCTCCACATACGTCTTAGCTGGTCATTGTGGCCCAGATCGAAGCGAGACTCATCACTGAAGACAATTTAACTCCAGACACTGACATCGGAGGCTGGAGAGGCCCTGAACAACCGTTGGTTACCTTTCGCTCTTGCTGCGCTGCCGCCGCGCCCGTCCCCTTCACATTCCCAGTCCTCGATCTAGACAATGAGACCGATTTCGGCGACAGCTTCGACCCCATATCGATCATCGTCTCCTACTCTTACACCTTCATTAGAATTTTCCAATGTTTGTTCCAAGTCTACATTTATTACTTGAAGTAATAACAACAGAGACCGAAAATGGATTACTTATGAGTGATTTTAATACTCAAGTAAAATTGGGAACGAAAATAACCAATGTAACCGAACACCGGTTGTTTCAGCGGCAACCGCCATCCCTCTAGCCACCACCTTTCACTTAAACAGGGTGATTTTTTCCACCGTGTACAAACTCTAGCGGTTGATCGATGAGGAGGTACTGAACAAAAAAGGCTAATGAATTATGTCCGGAAATGAATGGTTTCCACACTAAAAACCATTTAATCATTCTTTGTTACAGAGACGCGGTCTAATACGTGCTGCACCATTCAGTCACAGTTATAGTATTCATGGTTTCCTCCTAGAGGGTGGTACTGTTCCTCAAACTTCATCCTCTAGCGCCCTCTGCTGCCGTAGTATTCATGGTTTCCTCCTAGAGGGTGGTACTGTTCCTCAAACTTCATCCTCTAGCGCCCTCTCCTGCCATAGTATCCATGGTTCCCTCCTAGAGGGTGGTCCTGTTCCTCAAACGTCATGCCCTAGCGCCCTTTCCTGCCATAGTAATTGGTTATATTGTGTCCGGTTCACTTCTCTTGCTGACGCACCTTGTAATGGATGTGATACAGATTTGTACGCGATGGCTCCGTATTCAAATCGAGAGCTTGCCTACAGACGTTTACTTACGGAAAGGCAAATGGAAACGGGCGGCGGGCAGTGTATCGGGGACCTATCCCCGCCGACAACTACCATAGCATTCAAGGTTTGCAACAGTGTTTCACCGCTTGTCTGCGACAGGATCGTTTCAGGAAGCGGGAAATCATGAAGGACGTACCCGAAATGTTCGAATACCAGACCTGGAGGAAAATGTGACTAACACTTTGGAAGGCGACCGCCATGTCAGCACCAGGAAGTTGGCCCGTCAGTACGGGGTAAGCCAGACGGCCGAGTGGAACATTCTCCATCACAATTCTTACAACCCGTATCACTTACAGCATGTGCAGGGCTTATTAGTAACAGACATTCCACATTGGAAGTAGTTCTGTCATTGACTTCTTCATCAGGCAACCACGATTCCGGGATTTGTGTCATTCAACCTATTCACAAGTGAGGCTGTCTTTACGCAGAGTGGTGTCTTCGTATTTCTGGACGTTAGGCTCATTTTTTGTTCCGTATCGTGACATCGATCAATCCCTATAGTTTTTACACGATGGAAAAAATCACCCTTTATGATGACGTCGTCGCCTATCGATATGATCTCACACAGCACCGAAAACGTGTGAGAGCAGTGTTTATCGATGAGCGCTCAGTCGCCGACTACAACTGAAGTCGAATATCCGGTAGGGTTTGAGAAGCAGGGACAGCTGAGCGCCGCACGGGATTAGCCGAGCGGTCTCCGGCGCTGCAGTCATGGACTGTGCGGCTGGTCCCGGCGGAGGTTCAAGTCCTCCCTCGGGCATGGGTGTGCGTGTTTGTCCTTAGGATAATTTAGGTTAAGTAGTGTGTAAGCTTAGGGACTGATGACCTTAGCAGTTAAGTCCAATAAGATTTCACACACATTTGAACATTTTTTCGACTCTCGAGATGATGACAAGAGACACGAAGAAAAGATGAATGAATTGAAAACGGAAAGATACTTCTTGGTATTGAACATCACAACGCACATCGAGAACCAGTCACTGCATGTATGTAGCAGTTTTAGTTAATAAATGGAGCGGAATGGGAAAGTTACGATTTACACTTCCTACGAATGTGTCCCTACCCCCATGAACCATGGACCTTGTCGTTGGTGGGGAGGCTTGCGTGCCTCACCGATACAGATAGCGGTACCGTAGGTGCAACGACAACGGAAGGGTATCTGTTGAGAGGCCAGACAAACGTGTGGTGCCTGAAGAGGGGCAGCAGCCTTTCCAGTAGCTCCAGGGGCAACAGTCTGGATGATTGACTGATCTGGCCTTGTAACACTAACCAAAACGGCATTGCTGTGCTGGTACTGCGAACGGCTGAAAGCAAGGGGAAACTACAGCCGTAGTTTTTCCCGAGGGCATGCAGCTTTACTGTATGGTTAAATGATGATGGCATCCTCTTGGGTAAAATATTCCGGAGGTAAAATAGTCCCCCATTCGGATCTCCGGGCGGGGACTACTCAGGAGGATGTCGTTATCAACAGAAAGAAAACTGGCGTTCTACGGATCGGAGCGTGGAATGTCAGATCCCTTAATCGGGCAGGTAGAAAATTTAAAAAGGGAATTGGATAGGTTAAAGTTAGATATAGTGGGAATTAGTGAAGTTCGGTGGCAGGAGGAACAAGACTTTTGGTCAGGCGAATACAGGGTTATAAATACAAAATCAAATAGGGGTAATGCAGGAGTATGTTTAACAATGAATAAAAAATCGAAGTGCGGGTAAGCTACTACCAACAGCATAGTGAACGCATTATTGTGGCCAAGACAAACACGAAGCCCATGCCTACTACAGTAATATAAGTTTATATGCCAACTAGCTCCTCAGATGATGAAGAAATTGATGAAATGTATGATGAGATAAAATAAATTATTCAGGTAGTGAAGGGAGACGAAAATTTAATAGTCATGGGTGACTGGAATTAGAGAGTAGGAAAAGGGAGAGAAGGAAACATAGTGGGTGAATATGGATTGGGGGAGAGAAATGAAACAGGAAGCCGTCTGGTAGAATTTTGCACAGAGCATAACTTAATCATAGCTAACACTTGGTTCAAGAATCATAAAAGAAGGTTGTATACATGGAAGAATCCTGGAGATTCTAGAAGGTATCAGATAGATTATATAATGGTAAGACAGAGATTTAGGAACCAGGTTTTAAATTGTAAGACATTTCCAGGGGGAGATGTGGACTCTGACCACAATCTATTGGTTATGAACTGTAGATTAAAACTGAAGAAACTGCAAAACGGTGGGAATTTAAGGAGATGGGACCTGGATAAACTGACTAAACCAGAGATTGTACAGAGTTTCGGGGAAGCATAAGGGAACAATTGACAGGAATGGGGGAAAGAAATACAGTAGAAGGAAAGAATGGATAGCTCTGCGGGATGAAGTAGTGAAGGCAGCAGAGGATCAAGTAGATAAAAAGACGAGGGCTAGTAGAAATCCTTGGGTAACAGAAGAAATATTGAATTTAATTGATGACAACATTCCATTGGAACTACTGACGGCCTTGGGAGAGCCAGTCCTGAAAACCTCTACCATCTGGTGAGCAAGATGTATGAGACAGGTGAAATACCCTCAGACTTCAAGAAGAATATAATAATTCCAATCCCAAAGAAAGAAGGGGTGTTGACAGATGTGAAAATTACCGAACTACCAGTTTCATAAGTCTCAGCTGCAAAATACTAACGCGAATGCTTTACAGACGAATGGAAAAACTAGTAGAAGCCGACCTCGGGGAAGATCAGTTTGGATTCCGCAGAAAGGTTGGAACACGTGAGGCAATACTGACCCTGCGACTTATCTTAGAAATAGATTAAGGAAGACAAACCTACATTTCTGGTATTTGTAGACTTAGAGAAAGCTTTTGACAATGTTGACTGGAATACTCACTTTCAAATTCTAAAGGTGACAGGGGTAAAATACAGGGAGCGAAAGGCTATTTACAATTTGTACAGAAACCAGATGGCAGTTATAAGAGTCGAGGGGCATGAAAGGGAAGCAGCGGTTGGGAAGGGAGTGAGACAGGGTTATAGCCTGTCCCCGATGTTATTCAATCTGTATATTGAGCAAGCATAAAGGAAACAAAAGAAAAATTCGGAGTAGGTAGTAAAGTCCATGGGGATGAAATAAAAACGTTGAGGTTCGCCGATGACATTGTAAATCTCTCAGAGACAGCAAAGGACTTGGAAGAGCATTTGAACGGAATGGACAGTGTCTTGAAAGGAGGATATAAGATGAACATCAACAAAAGCAAAACGTGGATAATGGAATGTAGTCGAATTAAGTCGGGTGATGTTGAGGGAATTAGATTAGGAAATGAGACACTTAGAATAGTAAAGGAGTTTTGCTATTTGGGGAGCAAAATAACTGATGATGGTCGAAGTAGAGAGGATATAAAATGTAGACTGGCAATGGCAAGGAAAGCATTTCTGAAGAAGAGAAACTTGTTAACATCGAGTATAGATTTAAGTGTCAGGAAGTCGTTTCTGAAAGTATTTGTATGGAGTGTAGTCATGTATGGAAGTGAAACATGGACGATGACTAGTCTGAACAAGAGGAGAATAGAAGCTTTCGAAATTTGGTGCTACAGACGAATACTGAAGATTAGATGGGTAGATCACATAACTAATGAGGAGGTATTGAATAGAATTGGGGAGAAGAGGAGTTTGTGGCACAACTTGACAAGAAGAAGGGACCGGTTGCTAGGACATGTTCTGAGGCATCAAGGGATCACAAATTTAGCGTTGGAGTGCCGCGTGGAGGGTAAAAATCGTAGAGGGAGACCAAGAGATGAATACACTAAGCAGATTCAGAAGGATGTAGGTTGCAGTAAGTACTGGGAGATGAAGAAGCTTGCACAGGATGAAGTAGCATGGAGAGCTGCATCAAACCAGTATCAGGACTGAAGACAACAACAACAACAAACGAATGTGTCATGATATACGAGTATGTGGTTATACAGGAACCTAAGAGGACAGGTTGAGTTACAGTGAGTGAAATGGTCAATAATTGTGTTTATGATGTTGTTTGTTAAAAGCATCTGTCGTCATGTTCGGTAAGCATGTTGCCGTCTCGGTCTGGTAGTAACTTACCTGTTCACTTTCCATTACTGAAACAGAACTGTTATACCCATGTAGTCAACGGTTCTCAACGTACGTCGAGACGTTCGACAACAGACCTCTAAGCATGTTGCGTCTTCGTCTGCGACAAATAAAATGGTTTGTGCTATGCTAATTCTTCTCCTGCATTGTTTCTACATGAGCTACTAAGGGTAACTAAATTTGATTTCTCTCCTGTCCAGGGTAAACCAGTTTGCGGCGCCACACTTAACGCAATTTCTCTTATCGCTAGTAGGATGCAATCCATACACCAAACAAAATTCTAAGCTTTTTGTTGTCAAACGTGGAATCTTCTACTTCCACGTAAGAGAGTCCGATACTTTCATCTCGCTAGCCTCACCTGACACATGTACCTCCATCACGTGATGTGCTACTGCTCTTAGCCGACGTTCCGCTGTCAAAGTATAAAACAACATCCATATTTTCCGCTTCGAGGCTCGACACAGTCAAACGTTCGATATACATCGCTTTCAAAGGGTCTGTAATATCGACGTGTACCAATTCTTGAATATTATCTAGATAATTTAAGCGATAACGAATCATGTCATTTTAGCAATAGTAGAGCCATATGGCTTAGTGATTTATTTCATTCAGTAGAAGCGACGGACATGAGAGCTGTATTTGATAACTATGGAAACGTAGGTAGAGCAAAGATTTTAGTAAATCATAATACTGTGCTTATACTACAGTGGTAACTTATCATGATGCTATAAAATGTATTCCACATTTGCAAAATACTGTGTTTCACAAGAGGGTGTTATGTATTTAACATGAAAAAGAATGAAATGGTATTTAAAATGTTAGACCAGTGGTCAGGAAAGAGACAGTGAAAGATGATGAATCAGTATTACCTACGTTTGTTATTTATGACCCAGTGGGCAATATACATCCAGCTGTATCTAATTCATTTGAGGAAGTGTTCCCTAAGCGTTGGTCCGAAATTAAGAGGATTTCAGTTCTTGTTAGACGTTCACGAGGAGAAGTTTCAAAAAAATGGCTCAAATGGCTTTGAGCATTATGGGATTTAACATCTGAGGTCATCAGTCCTCTAGAACTTAGAACTACTTCAACCTACCTAACCTAAGGACATCACATACATCCATGCCCGAGACAGGATTCGAACCTGCAACCGTAGCGGTCGCGCGGCTCCAGACTGTAGCGCCTAGAACCACTCGGCCACACCGGCCGACGCTCGGCTAATCCCGGGCGGCCCGAGAGTCGAAGTTCGATATATATCGAAATGGGTCTGCAACTTGAAAGTGCACTGATTCTTGTAAATTAGCGTTATCTACTTCCATAAGAAATCCTTGTTGATATGATTTTCCCTCACTTGCAAACGTTGTGCTCTTAAACTGGCATTTAATTCTTTGAAACTAGAATTTAATTTTCTATTCAATGCCTTGGCGCACTAGAGAGCTACCTAGAAATTTGATGACAACTGTTTCATGTTACCTGTATTTTACTGTAAAATAAATAGGATAAGAAACTGAAACGTCCCCTTAGAACATTTATACACGACTGTGCTTAAACTGACACACAATATTTTTTTAGCGCAACGCAATCTGACTTTCAGAAACCCCTACAAAGGAATGGCCCTGACTAACATTAATCTATACCTTTCACAAATCACTTACCTCACCAAAAATCTCCGTTACTCGAACCACTGCAATACAGCGAGCGCCACTACTGCCAGCTAAATAACAGATTCAAACTACGGAAGGCACTAACTACTAGTAGGCATAGTTAGCAAATGAAAGATTTTAATAGAGAACAAACATTGTATTTACCTTAATAGTCATAATATATATAGCAGTTCATAACATCCATTCTTACAAATATCAAAACTCCGTCATCTCTCTCCCCACATCCACCACTGCTGGCGGCTCACCTCCAACTGCGCTACGCTACGCGCTGTTCACATCCAGCTGCCGCTGCCCAACACTACAATGGCAGACAACAATGCAAACTAGCCACAGAGCGCTACGTAACGTTGCCAATAAGAAAACATAAACAGCCTACTTACAAACCTTAAATGTATTCAGTGAGATGCCCTAGTGCAGCCGTTGTGAGAATCAGCCGCCGGCGAGTCGTATGCGCAGCCGATGGACCTGCGGAGATGGAGCTGCAGCCGCGCCCTCTGCCGCCGGAGGTTCGAGTCCTGCCTCTGGTACGGACGTGTGTGTGTGTGTGTGTGTTGTTCTTAACAAAAGTTAGTTTAAGTAGTGTGTAAGTATAGGGACCGATGACCTGAGCAGTTTGGTCCCTTAGGAATTCACACGCATTTGAACGCAGCGGCACTTCCCACAGTGGAGCAGCGGCCAGGCGCACTGTCGGCAGCTTCCTGGTAGCAACTGAACCCACCAGGTACAGCACCAGCTCTGTCGTGCTGCAACAACAAAGTGAGTGGGCAAACTCTGAGGAGTCAAAAGCCATGGCGCCCTCGACGTCATGAAGACAGCACCGCCGAACCTCGGACTTCCGCCTCGGCAACCAGTGCTGTGCCGTCCACGTGAGACTCACCAAGCACTGCCGCAGACACCATGAGGGATGCGCGAAACTTCACCCCGTGCAGGAATGAGCCAAGCAGCACACGCCGCGTTACACGCAGACTCCGGAGTCGTCGCTAATGGTCACCTACTCACCTACTTCGAACCTAAATTTCCCATAATATCAGAGAATTGCCAAAACTATTCTGGCAGTAAAGACTGCCAAAGTGGCGACCTGATTATTAGGAGGTGAATGTTGAATGTCCTTACTGAGACGAAGCAAGCACTCGGTCTCACTAGCTATGTTTTTTTGGGCTCCCAAGATTTTCTAAATTTTTTCCAAAACTATGAAAACGACATTATGATAGCGTACCTAGTACCCAGTGAGCGATAACTAATTTCAGGTTCATAAATAGGTTTAGTCCTACTAAATTTCATTGCTCATTAAATACACTCCTGGAAATTGAAATAAGAACACCGCGAATTCATTGTCCCAGGAAGGGGAAACTTTATTGACACATTCCTGGGGTCAGATACATCACATGATCACACTGACAGAACCACAGGCACATAGACACAGGCAACAGAGCATGCACAATGTCGGCACTAGTACAGGGTATATCCACCTTTCGCAGCAATGCAGGCTGCTATTCTCCCATGGAGACGGTCGTAGAGATGCTGGATGTAGTCCTGTGGAACGGCTTGCCATGCCATTTCCACCTGGCGCCTCAGTTGGACCAGCGTTCGTGCTGGACGTGCAGACCGCGTGAGACGACGCTTCATCCAGTCCCAAACATGCTCAATGGGGGACAGATACGGAGATCTTGCTGGCCAGGGTAGTTGACTTACACCTTCTAGAGCACGTTGGGTGGCACGGGATACATGCGGACGTGCATTGTCCTGTTGGAACAGCAAGTTCCCTTGCCGGTCTAGAAATGGTAGAACGATGGGTTCGATGACGGTTTGGATGTACCGTGCACTATTCAGTGTCCCCTCGACGATCACCAGTGGTGTACGGCCAGTGTAGGAGATCGCTCCCCACACCATGATGCCGGGTGTTGGCCCTGTGTGCCTCGGTCGTATGCAGTCCTGACTGTGGCGCTCACCTGCACGGCGCCAAACACGCATACGACCATCATTGGCACCAAGGCAGAAGCGACTCTCATCGCTGAAGACGACACGTCTCCATTCGTCCCTCCATTCACGCCTGTCGCGACACCACTGGAGGCGGGCTGCACGATGTTGGGGCGTGAGCGGAAGACGGCCTAACGGTGTGCGGGACCGTAGCCCAGCTTCATGGAGACGGTTGCGAATGGTCCTCGCCGATACCCCAGGAGCAACAGTGTCCCTAATTTGCTGGGAAGTGGCGGTGCGGTCCCCTACGGCACTGCGTAGGATCCTACGGTCTTGGCGTGCATCCGTGCGTCGCTACGGTCCGGTCCCAGGTCGACGGGCACGTGCACCTTCCGCCGACCACTGGCGACAACATCGATGTACTGTGGAGACCTCACGCCCCACGTGTTGAGCAATTCGGCGGTTCGTCCACCCGGCCTCCCGCATGCCCACTATACGCCCTCGCTCAAAGTCCGTCAACTGCACATACGGTTCACGTCCACGCTGTCGCGGCATGCTACCAGTGTTAAAGACTGCGATGGAGCTCCGTATGCCACGGCAAACTGGCTGACACTGACGGCGGCGGTGCACAAATGCTGCGCAGCTAGCGCCATTCGACGGCCAACACCACGGTTCCTGGTGTGTACGCTGTGCCGTGCGTGTGATCATTGCTTGTACAGCCCTCTCGCAGTGTCCGGAGCAAGTATGGTGGGTCTGACACACCGGTGTCAATGTGTTCTTTTTTCCATTTCCAGGAGTGTATTTGGGCGTAACATTGCAGAGCGATATGAAGTGGGACAAGCATGTAATGGCAGTTGTGGGGAAGGCGGATAGTCGTCTTCGGTTCATTGGTAGAATTTTGGGAAGATGTGGTTCATCTGTAAAGGAGACCGCTTATAAAACACTAATACGACCTATTCTTGAGTACTGCTCGAGCGTTTGGGATACTTATCAGGTCGGATTGAGGGAGGGCATAGAAGCAATTCAGAGGCGGGCTGCTAGATTTGTTACTGGTGGGTTTTATCATCATGCGAGTGTTACAGAAATGCTTCAGGAACTCGGGTGGGAGTCTCTGGGGGAAAGGAGGCGTTCTTTTCGTGAATCGCTACTGAGGAAATTTAGAGAACTAGCATTTGAGGCTGACTGCAGTCTAATTTTACTGCCGCCAACTTATATTTCGCGGAAAGACCACAAAGATAAGATAATACAGATTAGGGCTCGTACAGAGGCAAATAGGCAGTCATTTTTCCCTCGTTCTGTTTGGGAGTAGAACAGGGAGAGAAGATGCTAGTTGTGGTACGAGGTACCCTCCGCCACACACCGTATGGTGGATTGCGGAGTATGTATGTAGATGCAGATATACTACTTGCTAACGTAGCAGCAGTGATGTAATTAGTTAACTCAGAAACTTTGTTAATTATGAAATATTGTTAATTGAGAAAGTTGGTACAGACGACCTTACATATTTAGTGAGCCGTAGGAAACATATTTCGGCATATTATCGCCTATCACTTGGAAGTACATATTTCCAACTTTTCCATAAGGTTTCTAAAATTTTGTGAAACAAGTATCTTCCGAATTAATCAACATTAAAGCTTTATACCATTGCTATCTTAAGTTACAAATTATGTCAAAATTACTGTTATGTTCTGAACTTCGACGTTATAGTTTCTTCAATATATTTTTTATGTTCCATTTCACTTGCAGCACTCTCATGAGTTCAGTCAATCTGCAGCTGAGAGTAAAGTGAACGGCACCTCTGTCTCTTGTCATGAGCAGCGTGCCGCTGTACGATAACTAACATTCTGAAATATTCGCATAAATTGCGTACACTTCGTTTTCTTCACTCTTAGGTTTAATTCTTGACTTCTGTGACAGTAGTTTCTAATTACTTCCGAGTAAGAACTTATTAGAGGATCACAGTGATTATTGACTCCTATGAACAATGACTGATTTGCAGGTCAACGTTGACGGACTTAATGCTTACTTTGTGTTGTATCTTAATTGTTTAGAGTTTCTTAAATGTGTATGAGGACAGCGGTATGGCGAGCAGACACGTTAAATTCTCGATACATATGAACCGTTTTGAACCACTGGACTGTACTGTGTGATCACTGCACTAGGAGAATTTAACAGTCTGTTGTAGTAGGTAACAATCTGCTTTCTTTTAATATGTGAGACGTGAAACATGCCATATCAGTGAATACTTTGTGAGTTATGAAATATTGTTAATTAAACCATTTTAAACCTACTTCTGGTGTCGACCACAACATTTCTATAGACTATTAATAGAAGCAACATCTTTCAGCTAGTTTTGCAGCCAGCGCAGCTACCGAGAAGAAGAGGCTCATGCAAAAGGAAGCAGGTTTCTTCCGCATGCACTGTCTGCTCACTTTCGCACACCCGATCCTGGACTCTCAAACAATATTAACTCCGGTCCAGTGAGATCACGCAGAATAGTAGTCTAATATACACTCCTGGAAATTGAAATAAGAACACCGTGAATTCATTGTCCCAGGAAGGGGAAACTTTATTGACACATTCCTGGGGTCAGATACATCACATGATCACACTGACAGAACCACAGGCACATAGACACAGGCAACAGAGCATGCACAATGTCGGCACTAGTACAGTGTATATCCACCTTTCGCAGCAATGCAGGCTGCTATTCTCCCATGGAGACGATCGTACAGATGCTGGATGTAGTCCTGTGGAACGGCTTGCCATGCCATTTCCACCTGGCGCCTCAGTTGGACCAGCGTTCGTGCTGGACGTGCAGACCGCGTGAGACGACGCTTCATCCAGTCCCAAACATGCGCAATGGGGGACAGATCCGGAGATCTTGCTGGCCAGGGTAGTTGACTTACACCTTCTAGAGCACGTTGGGTGGCACGGGATACATGCGGACGTGCATTGTCCTGTTGGAACAGCAAGTTCCCTTGCCGGTCTAGGAATGGTAGAACGATGGGTTCGATGACGGTTTGGATGTACCGTGCACTATTCAGTGTCCCCTCGACGATCACCAGTGGTGTACGGCCAGTGTAGGAGATCGCTCCCCACACCATGATGCCGGGTGTTGGCCCTGTGTGCCTCGGTCGTATGCAGTCCTGATTGTGGCGCTCACCTGCACGGCGCCAAACACGCATACGACCATCATTGGCACCAAGGCAGAAGCGACTCTCATCGCTGAAGACGACACGTCTCCATTCGTCCCTCCATTCACGCCTGTCGCGACACCACTGGAGGCGGGCTGCACGATGTTGGGGCGTGAGCGGAAGACGGCCTAACGGTGTGCGGGACCGTAGCCCAGCTTCATGGAGACGGTTGCGAATGGTCCTCGCCGATACCCCAGGAGCAACAGTGTCCCTAATTTGCTGGGAAGTGGCGGTGCGGTCCCCTACGGCACTGCGTAGGATCCTACGGTCTTGGCGTGCATCCGTGCGTCGCTGCGGTCCGGTCCCAGGTCGACGGGCACGTGCACCTTCCGCCGATCACTATACGCCCTCGCTCAAAGTCCGTCAACTGCACATACGGTTCACGTCCACGCTGTCGCGGCATGCTACCAGTGTTAAAGACTGCGATGGAGCTCCGTATGCCACGGCAAACTGGCTGACACTGACGGCGGCGGTGCACAAATGCTGCGCAGCTAGCGCCATTCGACGGCCAACACCGCGGTTCCTGGTGTGTCCACTGTGCCGTGCGTGTGATCGTTGCTTGTACAGCCCTCTCGCAGTGTCCGGAGCAAGTATGGTGGGTCTGACACACCGGTGTCAATGTGTTCTTTTTTCCATTTCCAGGAGTGTAGATCACCAGTGGACGTGCAATGGTAAATGAAAATGTTGGCCCAGACTAAAATATTCTGCATCTGACTGTGTTTATGTTCCTCCCTACATGCGGGATGGAAATGTATCAACTCTCTAAGGCCAATTTTGAGTTTCAAAGAATAACCCTCTTACACTGTTCGTAGTTATTTTGAAGTAAAGTCGACTGTTTCGGGGAATTAAACCAGTTAATTACAATCACAGTTCTGATTCAATACACGGTTTTCTCGATTATCTTCAGGCGTATGAGTAAGAGTGATTGTGTAGCTCAATGTGAGTGAGGTGAAAGTGAGTAAATGAATGTCCCTTTATGAATTTCGTCCTCACTGTGTGCAAAAACTTTAGAAATTTTATACACATTCGTTTGTTTTACTGAGTGTGAGGGGCTGATAATCTCGGCGTGACCAATGAGCCCCAATCAGCTCCAAACACACACACACACACACACACACACACACACACACACAAACACTGATTCAACATACAGTCGCTTCAAGCTACGAAGAAAAACCAATAAACCGCTACTACTCAAGTCCGATAGATTGTCCATCAAATAATACAAGTACTACTCCTCGTATGCACCTAACTGTCTCTTAAGTAATTTAGGCATTTCAGATGCTATATAAATTCAGTTAAAATTGGTCTGGTGAAAAAAAGGGATTAACGTCAGTCAGTCAAAAATACAGTACAACGATTGAATGTGCATAATTAGACATTGCTGTTTTGTCTTGTGGCGTGCCATGTTCTTTGGCTGGTGGTATTATCGCCTTGGTGATGGCGCTCACGCAGCTAGGTGCCAGGTAATCTGACCTCCCCCAGAAAATCCGTATACTGCGAGGCTCATTGCAGTACATAGCTTTCTGCAATAGTTTCTACAAATATTAGCGCATGACATTCGTCCACTTGTAGTTCCGCTTGGCCGCTCAGCAATATTGACCAGTAAAATCTCTTTTCTTTATGGTGCACAGAACTACGTACTGACTATCGCAATAGGCCATCCGTTAGACGGATTACAGTATTTCCAATGAAGTACTTTCACAACTACAAGTGGGGTTAGAAATCAAACGAAATGCAACTACTGTGTAACGAGCCACAGGAGAACACGGCTTCCTTTACCAAATTACTCCAACAAATATTCATGAATGACCTCCGGTGTTTTGTCGGTGGAGTTCGGAGTCACACTGTAAAAATTTTAAGATACTTGTGAAGAAAAACAATGAGCAATCTGCAACTACAAAAAAGGAAGAGCTGAATGAAAAATTTGTTACTTACGGGATCTACATCTACATGAGTACTCTGCGGTTCATACTTCAAGTGTTTGACACAGGCTTCACACAACTGTTTTCAGATTATTTCCCGACCGTTGCACTTTCGGAAAGCACGTGAGAAAAATGAATTTCTAAATATTTCAGTGCGAGCTTTGATTTATTGTCTTACGATGGTCATTTCTGCAAAGTAGGTGGGAGCCCTTCAAAGCATTTGCACACTCGAAACAGAACGTTTGCGACTGAAATTTGTGAAAATATCTCACCTGAACGAAAATGCCTTTGTTTTAATTATGCCACTCCAACTCGCGTACTATATCCGATACACTCACTCACCTATTTCACGAAAATACAAAAAAGGCTGGCATTTTTTGAGCTTTTTCGATGTCCTCCGTCATGTCTATCTGGTAAGCAACAGATACCGCGCGGCAATAAATCAGGAGAGGACGGACAATCTTAGTGTAAGCACTCTCTTTAGCGTATTTGTTGAAGCTTCTATATGTTCTGCCAGTACACCGTGTCTGGTTCGCCTCCTTCACACTATTTCATATGTGGTGGTTTCATTCCAACTTGTTTGTAATTGTAGTCTCTAGGTATTGACCAGAAAACTTTTAAAATGGTGTGATTTATTTAAATAATCACTTTTTAGTACACATATTTATGACCAGTTGTCACTCTCCACACCGTACATATATCTATTCTAAATCACTATGCAATTAGTTTCGATCTTCTAATGAATTTACCAGATGGTGATGGTAAGTTCCTATGGGACCAAACTGCTGAGGTCATCGGTCCCTAGGTTTACACACTGCTTAACTTGAACTAACTTACGCTAAGGACAACACACACACACATGTTCGAGGGAGGACACGAACCTCCGACAGGGGAGGCGTGCGAACAGAGGCAAGGCGTCTTAGACCACGCAGCTACTTCATGATAAACCACATTATTTGCAAACTGTCTAACATTATTGTTCATATTGTCAAAAATGGTTCAAATGGCTCTGAGCACTATAGGACTTAAGATCTGAGGTCATCAGTTCCCTAGCACTTAAAACTACTTACACCTAACTAACCTAAGGACATCACACACATCCATGCTCGAGGCAGGATACGAACCTGCGACCGTAGCGGTCGCGCAGTTCCAGACTGAATCGCCTAGAACCGCTCGGTTACACCGGCCGGCGCTCATGTTTCCTCCTGAGTCGTTTATATAGACTGTGAACGCCGCGCTATCGAATATCTGATAACAAGTAGGTCATCGTTCCTCAGAGTAACGCTAATATGTCATACTGTTGCTGTTTTCTATTTCATTAGCCTTCATTTTAATTCTTAACTTCATGGCTCTAAATGGCTCTGAGCACTATGGGACTCAACTGCTGAGGTCATTAGTCCCCTAGAACTTAGAACTAGTTAAACCTAACTAACCTAAGGACATCACAAACATCCATGCCCGAGGCAGGATTCGAACCTGCGACCGTAACGGTCTTGCGGTTCCAGACTGCAGCGCCTTTAACCGCACGGTCACTTCGGCCGGCTTCTTAACTTCATGTTAATGGAATTGGCTGTCATTGTGTTCAGTTTACCAGAGACGCTTCTTCATTCCAATGTGTTTATCACATCAGTAAATTTGTACTGAAGACTAAAGAAATATGTGCTCTGGATTTCAATATATAAATTGTTATGAAGAGACGGTAATTAATTTAATTTGAGGTTTATATTTTAGCTTACTATTATACACAGGCATCAGGAGATTTTTGAACCATATATAGAGCTTCTGTGCCGCTCAGAGGCGATTTAATGATTGCTGTTGACGGCACGTTTGTTTATCCAGTCGTCATCTCTTTGCAAAGCCGAGCTTTCAGTCCATAAACTTTGAGATTCCAGAATGAGATTTTCACTCTGCAGCGGAGTGTGCGCTGATATGAAACTTCCTGGCAGATTACAACAGTGTGCCGGACCGAGACTCGAACTCGGGACCTTTGACTTTCGCGGGCAAGTACTGTACCAACTTTTTTTTTTAATCTCGTTTTGTTCGCTTTCGTTCCTTACATCTGCTCGAGGTGGACATCGTAAGACATCCGTTTTTGTTCGTTGTTGATCGATTAACTCTTTTTTTTTTATTACAGAGGGTTGCTAACCCTCTGACCGAACACGCTGAGCTACCGTGCTGGCATACCAACTGACCTACCCAATCACGACTCAGGCTCCCTCCTCACAGCTTTACGTCTGCCAGTACCGGGTCTCCTACAGTTTTAATCTGCTAGGAAGTTTCAGCTTTGAGATTGTTTGCTGTATGAATTATTATGGGTGTTACAAAACAGGGTTGCTCAGTCATTTCAGTACATAAATAGACGTAACACCACAGTCTGTATTTTTGCTACAGCAATGGCAATAGCATACGGACTTGGGGAAAAATGGTCTAGGTTATCTTGAGAGGTGGCATGAGCCCCCTCTCATATCTCTATCTTACGATTCTCCTCTCTAATTGCATGCGGTGGAAAGTTGCTATTCCTTCACACGCGGACTTCCCACGCAGCGTCTCTCGTCACCCGGGTGGTCCAGTGACAGGCGAGCTCTGTTTGACTTTGAAAGGGTAAGCCGACAAGTGTGAGCGAGTCGAGTGAATGCTTTCCAGACGCCGACATTGTCAAGAGGCACGCCCGCAGGGCCTGAAGTAGCAGCTGGGCTAGAGGTTCCGTTACTTCGCAGAAACTTAGCGAAAACACTTTCTGGCGGGCTACCAGCGAGGCGTGGGAATGACTTGTGTACCCAGGCAGCTGTGGCGGGAAAATTCCCGCGCTTTCTGCAAAATAGTAACTGTGATTGGCTTGCTCAGGGCATAGCTCCGTGACGTAGCAAGACTGGCGCAGAAATTGGCGCCAAGAATCTCCATTGGTGGAATGGTAGCGTTCCGGCAATGGAGTGGAATTTTCCGCCAGTTTTCGAGTTGCTGATTGGAACGTTTAACCACGGCCACAGTCGTGGGGGCGGGAATGTTCTGTGTTCGGTTTTGTACGGATGCTCTTGTAGGGAGTCGGCTCTCGCCTTTCGGTCGAGGATGTCGAAGCAACCAGCCAACGGCTCCGGTACGCCAGATCGTGTCCTGGCAGTCAAGAAGACAGTTTGGTAATGCATGTCCGCAGCACCAGCAGATTTGGGATTTTCCTAGGTGATAATCAGAGCTCAGCAGAGCGCGCCTGTTCGTCTTTTTTTCTAACTTTGTTCTGTCTTGGGTAGCAGCAATTAATGTTGGGTTGGCTATGTGTTTTCTCTAAGATTTGAGTTGCAAGGAATTGGCTGCACACACCACTTCGTCATAATCCTCACAATCTAGTTTAGGGACAACTTCACATTCACAGCGTTTGTTTGAGTCTCCAATTTGAGCCAATTGGATGTATTGTAAATGTTTCATGTGTTTTTGTTTATTATTTTGTGTTTAGTCTTAATAAATCATATTGTTATTTTGGACAGAACTTTCATTCTGTTAATCGGTAGAGCAACCCTATCATTCCTCACTATGTTAATGAGACCTTCGTTTATTTAACTTATTTATCAAATTAAATTATTGCAGGTGCCAAACTCTCTTCTACTCCATTGGCAGGGTTGATTAGAGTCAGTTCGCGTATTTTTTTAATCCTTGTGCAACAGCAAAAGTCGGAGTTAGAATAGCGCATCATGTACATATGTAGCTTCTAGAAGAATTTAGCGTTAAATACACTGCTTGCCCCGGCACCTCGCAATCTCAGTACACCCTCTGTGTCCCCTGAGGTCGCGGTCGGATAGGATATTCTGCGCGCAGTTGCAGCTCACGAACAACACGCTGTCGCATCCACGAGTATCAATGCAGCGTCAAAACAAACAACACTCAAGCGCTTTACGTAAAGGCGGATCATCGCTGCTGCCGACGGCGCGCCTGCTTAATCAACAGCGGCGTCTGTTGTCGGTCGGCGCGACGCTAAATCAGCGCCGCAGGAACGGAAACAGCGGCGGACACATGTGCGCAGCGGGCGCGGGTGTCCGGGGGCACGAATCAAAGGGCGCATCGCCCCCGCTGCCGTACATCTCCGCGTGACGTCAATTTAAAATCTCCTATAAATCCGGCTATCAGTCAAGGCCGGGCCGATACCGACCGTTGCGCCGTGTTTAGGAATTCCGACAATAAACCAAATCCTCACCGGGCGCGCGTGTCGCTTCGCCCCATAGTTTTCCCACCCATCTCTCTCCCTCTCTCTCTCTCTCTCTTTCTCTCTCTCTCTCTCTCCCTGCACTCCAACCCTCTCGCCGTGCCTCCACGTAAGCCACCCTTCCATTCAAAATTGCTGCCGTCACAACCGTTTTTGTTTTCATAAAATATCACTCCATTGTGCTGGCTGCAGGGAGAGAGGCGCAAGGCAGTGTATGTGTGTGTGTGTGGGAGGATATTGGCTATTTTATCATTTTCGGACGCGACCGGTGCTCCATTCGACGTGTCAGCAGGACCGTTCATTCGGAAAGAGGCGACGGCTCCATCGCTGGCCAAGGCCTCTCTGCCACGCAGCGCTCCCACCCCCACCACCACCCCCTCCCTCCCCCCCACCTCCTCTTCCCCTCCCCTCTCTCTCTATTTGGATAGTGGAACGATAGGAATGGAGTGATGCCCGCGCACTGGCCGCACGATTGATTGTTTTCGATTCGGTATCTCGATGACGCGTGCGAGGGAGCGAAAGAAAGAGAGGAGCGGTGGCCAGGATCGCATCCACCCCCGCCCCCGCCCCCACCTTTCTCCGCTGTCCGGCGGCCCGCGTGCCTCAGGAATAACATTCGTTGCTATTTTACCCGCATCACGACTCCGTGGGGACGCGCTGCTATCCGCGCTTATATACGCGGCCCGGCGCCGGGTTGGGGTGGGTTGATACAGAAAATGCCTCACACCCGGTCGCCCGTGGCCGGCTTTGATAGCGGCGAAAATCTAACAATGGGACTGACTGATGTATAGAAAGGGAGGGCTAAAAACAGCAGAGTTTGAGCAAACATTAGTCGCTGGTTCAATACCGATATAGTGATTACCTGGCGGGCGGCCCGTGTTGTTGCAAGCGCGCGCCGGCACAATGCGTCAGCCGCTGATTGAGTTTGGGGCCGAAGAGTCAAATGAGAGAGAGAGAGAGAGAGAGAGAGAGATCGGTAACTGGGAAGCGCCGGGGATGGACGAGAGCGTGGGGGGGGGGGGGGGGAGGGGGAGTGCGTGGGACATCGAGACGTGCGGTGGACCGCCTGAAGGGTGTACCTCGCCGATATTTCTCTATTAGACAGTAAAATCTGACGTCAGAACTGTCTGTACAGTTTAACTTTGTTGGCTGAGATTTTCGTTGAATACGTCTTTTTCTGTTCAAAATGTGTCGCAATATGGCAGTGGGGTGGCATTATACGAGGGTAATGCTTCCTATTTTTTTCCACCCTAAACAAAGTTTTTTAAAAGAAAAATTGAAATTTGGCGCTATCCAGCGAGGCTTCTTCCCGCCGTAGCCCTCAGTGGTTCACAACCCACAACAGGCTGCAGCAGTCTACCCACCTCACCGCAGCCCTACACCGAACCCAGGGTTATTGTGCCGTAATGGAACCCCCCCACCCCCCGCTCTGGGAACGTCTCATACCAGACGAGTGTAACCCCAAATTCTTGCGTGGTAGAACAATTACGGTGTAGGCGTGCGCAGCAGTTGCCGACGTAGTGTAACTGAGGCAGAATATAGGGAACCTGCACGCATTCGCAGAGGCAGATGAAAAACCGTCTTAAAAACCGTCCACAGGCTGACCGGAACACTGGACCTCGATAGGAATCCGGCGGCCGAATTCGTGCTGGCGACAGGCACGCTTTCCCTCTCGGGAAGCAGCGCCTTAGACCGCGCGGCTAGCCGGGCGGTCTACAGAAGTCCATACTGCAGTCGATCGAAAAATGACCGCATTTTCTGACATAATTCTTGAATGCAGAAGGCGATGGGCCCATTCGCATTCAAGAAAGACAGAAAGATGTACAGGGTGTTTAAAAAATGACCGGTATATTTGAAACGGCAATAAAAACTAAACGAGCAGCGATAGAAATACACCGTTTGTTGCAATATGCTTGGGACAATAGTACATTTTCAGGCGGACAAACTTTCGAAATTACAGTAGTTACAATTTTCAACAACAGATGGCGCTGCAAGTGATGTGAAAGATATAGAAGACAACGCAGTCTGTGGGTGCGCCATTCTGTACGTCGTCTTTCTGCTGTAAGCGTGTGCTGTTCACAACGTGCAAGTGTGCTGTAGACAACATGGTTTATTCCTTAGAACAGAGGATTTTTCTGGTGTTGGAATTCCACCGCCTAGAACACAGTGTTGTTGCAACAAGACGAAGTTTTCAACGGAGGTTTAATGTAACCAAAGGACCGAAAAGCGATACAATAAAGGATCTGATTGAAAAATTTCAACGGACTGGGAACGTGACGGATGAACGTGCTGGAAAGGTAGGGCGACCGCGTACGGCAACCACAGAGGGCAACGCACAGCTAGTGCAGCAGGTGATCCGACAGCGGCCTCGGGTTTCCGTTCGCCGTGTTGCAGCTGCGGTCCAAATGACGCCAACGTCCACGTATCGTCTCATGCGCCAGAGTTTACACCTCTATCCATACAAAATTCAAACGCGGCAAACCCTCAGCGCCGCTACCATTGCTGTACGAGAGACATTTGCTAACGATACAGTGCACAGGATTGAGGCCGGCGATATGAATGTGGGCAGCATTTGGTTTACTGACGAAGCTTATTTTTACCTGGACGGCTTCATCAATAAACAGAACTGGCGCATATGGGGAACCGAAAAGCCCCATGTTGCAGTCCCATCGTCCCTGCATCCTCAAAAAGTACTGGTCTGGGCCGCCATTTTTTCCAAAGGAATCATTGGCCCATTTTTCAGATCCGAAACGATTACTGCATCACGCTATCTGGACATTCTTCGTGAATTTGTGGTGGTACAAACTGCCTTAGACGACACTGCGAACACCTCGTGGTTTATGCAAGATGGTGCCCGGCCACATCGCACGGCCGACGTCTTTAATTTCCTGAATGAATATTTCGATGATCGTGTGATTGCTTTGGGCTATCCGAAACATACAGGAGGCGGCGTGGATTGGCCTCCCTATTCGCCAGACATGAACCCCTGTGACTTCTTTCTGTGGGGACACTTGAAAGACCAGGTGTACCGCCAGAATCCAGAAACAATTGAACAGCTGAAGCAGTACATCTCATCTGCATGTGAAGCCATTCCGCCAGACACGTTGTCAAAGGTTTCGGGTAATTTCATTCAGAGACTACGCCATATTATTGCTACGCATGGTGGATATGTGGAAAATATCGTACTATAGAGTTTCCCAGACCGCAGCGCCATCTGTTGTTGAAAATTGTAACTACTGTAATTTCGAAAGTTTGTCTGCCTGAAAATGTACTGTTGTCCCAAGCATATTGCAACAAACGGTGTATTTCTATCGCTGCTCGTTTAGTTTTTATTGCCGTTTCAAATATACCGGTCATTTTTGAAACACCCTGTATATGGTGATGAAAGAGAAGACACCAACACTGTTAGACGATGGGTGGTGAAACAGCAGACCCCAGCAATGTTAGAAAGTTGGTTCGTCGCTGTATCGAAGCTGAAGGACAAACACCGCTGGCTGACGTAACGCGGGCAGACAGGCTGGTGACTGCAGTGACTCCAAACAATATTCATCGAGTCGATGACATCATTCGTGGTGAGCGCCGGGTGGATACAGATGATTTATGTCACATTACCTCCCTCGGTAAATTCAGTATGATGACAGTTATTCAACAACAAAAGCTTTGGCGGACGTTCTTCTGTTGCATGGCAATGCAAACCACACACCACTGGCTGGCAAGCATAACCTCATGCCCCAAAATGTCCCGGACCTGACACCATCAGACTTCAGTCTGTTCGGGCTGCTAAAAGAAGCTCATCTTGAGTTTCACTTTGAAGATGAGGAGACCGTGTAAACGTCAGGGTGTCAATGACTTCTAGGCGTCGTGGGGTTGGGAGGACACCCCACATTACAGATGTCGGACAACGTAGGCTGGGCAGACCAATAAAACAGGCCAGGCGATAACAGTGGCGGAACTAACATCAGACATTTATGCTGGGCAGAGTGCGAGTGTGTGTGAGCACACGATGCACCAAATACTCCTAGTAATGAGCCTCCGAAGCCGACGACTCATGCATGTGCCAATGTTAAGACCACAACATTGGTATCTACAACTGAAATGGGCAAAAGAACATTGGCACTGGACGTTGGCTCAGTGGCAGGGTGTTGTACTTCGTATAGTCTGATGAATCCCAACATCTTCTTCATCAAGCCGATGGCAGTGAGGGAATCCATCCTCTTCCAGGGGAAATGCTCCTTGACACGTGTACTGCGTGACGGAAACAAGCTGACGGCGGCGCTATTATTCTCTGCCCATTCACGTGGATATCCATGAGTCCAGTGGAGCTCGGGCAAGGCACCATGATGGCCAAGGAGTAATCGTACATAGGTTGGAGACCACGTACTCTCCTTCATGACCATCATGTTTCCCGACAACAGTGTCATTTCTCAATAAGGTAATGCATCAGGTTTCGCCGCTATGAAAATTATCATCATCTAACAATTGAACGATACTAGCGTTCCAAGTGGCGAGAAAACCAATCGTAAGTTTATTGTTTGCTTTAATTCTTTTCTACTTAATTTTCGAAATAGTTGTTTTATTTTTGTGTTTCAAGCAATAGTAAATTGTTGAGAAGCATGATAAATAAATGTAAAAAGAGCCGAATGTCTCCGATCCAGTAACGTAAGTTACAACGCGCTCACGAAGAAATACTTTCGAAATTGCGTATAGTTGCAACTTACTCCACTGAAAGCAAGAAAATATAAACGTCATGCTTGAGAAGAATATATTTCAGTTGCTGCCTCTTCTTTTTGTGATAGGTACTTTCCTTGACTCACAACAATTAAGCATGCAGTCTAACACTTCAATCGACAACCAAATACAATAATATTTTATAAATGTAAATACTTTTTCTTCAAGAGGAGACTGTGTTATGGATCCCTCCGTTTGTGGTTCAAGTATAGAAACAATTGCGGGATTAGTTTAACCGTTATATACGTTAGGACATTTTACTATCAAATGTGTGTGGTTTTCTGGGTTCATGAACTGGTTTTGTTGGAATACAGCGAACAAAACTTCACGTTATTAAGTATACACGGCGGTCCACTGATCGTGACAGGGCCAAATATCTCACGAAATAAGCGTCAAACGAAAAACTAAAAATAACGAAACTTCTCTAGCTCGAAGGGGGAAACCAGATGCCGCTATGGTTGGCCCGCTAGATGCCGCTGCCATAGGTCAAACGGATATCAACTCCGTTTTTTTAAATAGGAACCCCCATTTTTATTACATATTCGTGTAGTACGTAAAGAACTATGAATGTTTTACTTGGACCACTTTTTTCGCTTTGTGATAGATGACGCTGTAATAGTCACAAACGTATGGCTCACAATTTTAGACGAAGAGGTGGTAACAGGTAGGTTTTTTTTTTTAAATTAAAATATAGAACGTAGGTACGTTCGAACATTTTATTTCGGTTGTTCCAATGTAATACATGTACCTTTGAGAACTCATCATTTCTGAGAATGCATGCTGTTACAGCGTGATTACATGTAAATACCATATTAATGCAATAAACGCTCAAAATTATGTCCGTCAACAACAATGTATTTGGCAATACGTGTAACGACATTCCTATCAGCAGCGAGTAGTTCACCTTCCGTAATGTTCGCACAAGCATTGACAATGCGCTGACGCATGTTGTCAGGCGTTATCGGTGGATCACGATAGCAAATATCCTTCAACTTTCCGCACAGAAAGAAATCCGGGGACGTCAAATCCGGCGAACGTGCGGGCCATGGTATGGTGCTTCGACGACGAATCCACCTGTCATGAAATATGCTATTCAATACCGCTTCAACCGCACGCGAACTATGTGCCGGACATCCAAAATGTTGAAAGTACATCGCTATTCTGCCATGCAGTGAAACATCCTATAGTAACATCGGTAGAACATTACGTAGGAAATCAGCATACATTGCACCATTTAGAATGCCATCGATATAATGGGGGCGAATTATCCTTCCTCCCATAATGCAGCACCATACATTAACCTGCCAAAGTAGCTTATGTTCCATTCGTCGCAGCCATCGTGGATTTTCCGTTGCCCAATAGTGCATATTATGCCGGTTTACGTTACCGCTGTTGGTGAATGATGTTTTGTCGCTAAATAGAACGCGTGCCAAAAATCTGTCTGTCAGTGGCAGAACTGTACACGACGTTCAAATTCGTCGCCATGCAATTCCTGGTGCATTGAAATATGGTAAGTGTGCAATCGATGTTGAGGTAGCATTCTCAATACCGACGTTTTTGAGATTCCCGATTCTCGCGCAGTTTGTCTGCTACTGATGTGCGGATTAGCCGCGACAGCAGCTAAAAGCATCCACTTGGGCATCATCATTTGTTACAGGGCATTTTAATTACAATAGCCATACATCAGCACGATATCGACCTTTTCCGCAATTGGTAAACGGTCCATTTTAACACGGGTAATGTATCACGAAGCAAATACCGTCCGCACTGGCGGAATGTTACGTGATATCACGTACTTATACGTTTGTGACTATTACAGCGCCCTCTATCACATAGCGAAAAAACATTGATATTTCTTTACGTACTACACGAATACGTAATAAAAATGGGGGTTCCTGTTTAAAAAAAAAAAAGCAGTTGATATCCGTTTGACCTATGGCAGCGCCATCTGGCGGGTCAACCATAGCGCCATCTGGTTTTCCCCTTCAAGCTAGACGAGTTTCGTTCTTTGTAGTTTTTTCGTTTGATGCTTATTTCGTGAGATATTTTGCCCGGTCACTATCCATGGACCATCCTGCATATGCGGCCTCTTTCTACGAAATGTCATGTGTTTTGGTGTTTACTAGCCATCTCTTTTTCTCAAAAGGGAACGATACTCTTCACTATATGTGTATAGGTTGCAAGAGCATCGTAAATAAACTGTTCTGTAATGTGCTCTTTCTTCCCTTCCATTGTTCTTGAGAAACTTGAGAGAGGGAACTGTAATGTCATCTTTTTGTTACTGTGGCTTTTATTACATTACATTCGATCTCTTTCGTAACAGCGATGTAACAAATCAGTATAAACAATATTATTCGCCCTCGTGGCGCACTCATCACATACCACATTCCAAAACGGAGCTTACTGTGAGCATGTAGCGCTGCTGTTGCGTACTATTGAAAGATCTTCCACAAAACCCAAAGAAATTCTTGTCGTATGCAAAAGCTGTTTGTGACACCGAGGACGATATAGGAATTGTGATTGAAATTGCAGAAAAAAAGCAGAAATGACTTCAAATGTTCCTCTACAAAAGAAAACCTGGAAGCAATACATTATTTTGGCTCTCGTCCCCCCTGCAGAGGTCGCCAATGTTTGCAGTAATGCTCCGTGTGTGTATTGGGTCCCTTGCTGTTCATGTTGTCTGTTTATGTCCTTGAAGACAATATTAATAGTAACTTGAGACTGCTCGCTCATAAAGCATTACCTGTAGTTAAGTACTGTAGGAAATAAGGTACTCATATATTGACAGATCGTGATAAAATTTAAAGCTGTGGAATGATTTCCAACTCATTTTAAATGTTCAGAAACGTAAAATTGTGTATCTCACAAAATGATGAATCGTAATGCCCTATGTCTACAATATCAGTGAGTCACAACTGGAATCGGAAAAATGTGAGTAGTCTTTATTTGAGTGTGTGTTATCGTAAATGCAAACCTGAGAATGTGAACTTACAAGCTAAATGTGCTACTGAGCTCCAAGCTACATCACGTACATGAAATTGAAAAGAATCCTGTGTGTGTGAAAACCGATCTCATTCATAAGCAAATAAATAAGGAAACCAATAATTTCGCGCTCGGAAGACTTGGTCAATGGGAAGCGTTTGAAAAAAACGTCACTTAAAAAACTGTAATTTCGACCTATATGCATATGAACCTGAAACACAAGAAAATTTCTGGACTGACAAAGGGCCCTCGTAAAACAAAGAAACTGACAGAACATACATTACGCAAAGGACAACAAACAATCACGTATTATGGAACTCACCTGCAAAATGAAGTACTGGCAGAAACTGAAACACAGCAAGACTCCACCACAACTAAAAACGTACTGCTAAAAACTAACTACAGTTATCTTGACATAAAATTCCAGTCAGCCACATAACTCAACCTTTAAGAACTGTTAGGAAAGAAAACAATTATAGACTCTAATATGAAAATTAGTTTTATCTAGTAATTTCCATGATAGAGTAAATTAATAGAATCAATGGAATAATTATCAAAAATATGACTGTGACGAGGGTGAAGCGGACTAACAAAACAATTTTATACAAAAATAAAAATAAACTTTTAACCTCATCAAATATTATTTTGTTCTTCATTTCATAACTGTGATGGACCCATTGCTGAAAACAGATCCTTTAGCACGCAGCTTTAGACAATTTCGTGCACACCAAGAGGTGTTCCGTCTGTTGAAGCTATCCACATTCGCAGGTTGCATCGCCAGTATTGTAGCCCCACAGGTTCAAGTTTTGTTTGCACTGCGTTACTCCACTTCGCAGTCTGTTCAAAATCTTCTCCTTCTGGCAGGTAGTTGGAAACTAGCAGCAGACTCTGCCTTCAAGGTTTCTTTATTATTTCCAGTTTCCTTGTTCCGCACACTTCTATTCAGCGAGCGGAAGGTGGTGATGTAATGATTTCAGTTGTTCGAAGAAAGCTCTTTCTCGACTTCAGTCTATGACATGAGGCTTCGCTTCCAGACATTCTTGTTGTTTTTTCTAAAGCTCTGCCGCTGTTCTTCGTCTAGTATCCGGGAGTAGATATTGTCAACTGGACTTGGTCACAGGCAACCAGTTATTTGTGTAATGCGCCCTGTCTCTTTAACAGCAGTATCAGTGTGCCTGGTATTTTGTTGAGTCCCCATGTGCTGTTAGTGAGCTTTTGAATATTATTTCGGCTGCAGAATTTGAGCTTGATGTCCTCGCAATGGTCTTTGAATGCAAGTTTGCAGTCGAGCTTCATTCCGAGGTATATTGGGGTGTCCCAATGTTGCAGCTGCTTTCCCCTCCAACTTCGTTCCAGTTTATCCCTTACTTTTCTTTTTCTCAAGTGAAACACATAAAACTGTTTTTCCTGTTTTTATTCCTCCATATTGGCTTTTTGGCTTGCTGTGTGACCTCGGTTTGAAACTGTTCCCAAGTAACTGCCTGTTCTTTCTCCCACATATCTTTTATATTAGTTCTTTTAATCCTTTTTGTATCAGACTTTTCCTGCTAAAATTCAACAACTTTTCCGCGAAGCATGATTGAGCCGTGGTAAAAACTGCTGTTTTGAAGAGCGCGCCGCAGCGCGTAGTGTGAAGCAGTCGCCCTCCGTTTCTGGCGGTGGCGCCGCTGTGGCAGTCGCAGCTTTGGTGTCTCCCTCTGTTGGGAAAGAGGAAAGGTTGCCTGTTCACGTGCCTCTAACAAGGGAACATCCCCATCACACCCCCTTCAGATTTAGTTATAAGGTGGTACAATGGATAGGCCTTGAAAAACTGAACACAGATCAATCGAGAAAACAGGAAGAAGTTGTGTGGAACTATGAAAAAATAAGCAAAATATACAAACCGGTGTCGTCCATGCGTAAGATAGGCAATATTAAGAGCAATATGAGGCGAGAAGCGCCGTGGTCCCGTGGTTAGCGTGAACAGCTGTGGAATGAGAGGTCCTTGGTTCAAATCTGCCCTCCACTGAAAATTTTGCTTTCTTTATTTTCGCATAGATATGATCTGTCCGTTCGTTCATTGACGTCTCTGTTCACTGTAATAAGTTTAGTGTCTGTGTTTTGCGACCGCACCGCAAAACCGTGTGATTAGTTGACGAAAGGACGTGCCTCTCCAATGGGAACCAAAATACATTTGATCGCAAGGTCATAGGTCAACCGATTCCTCCAAAGGAAAACACATCTGATATTTTGTATACGACACTGGTGACGGCATGTGCGTCACATGACAGGAATATGTTGTCGACCCACCTAACTAGTACACTTGGCGAATGGGTGAAAAGTTTCTTCTACCTTGCCCGGTTTAGGTTTTCTTGTGGATGTAATAATCACTCCAAAAAAAGTGATGAAAACATAAGAGTTTTTCACATAAACTCAAAATAAAAAGTAAAAATTTTCGGGCGAGGGAAGATTTGAACCAAGGACCTCTCGTTCCACAGCACTTCACGCTAACCACGGCACCACGGAGCTCCTCGCTTCATGTTGCCCTTAATATTGCCTATCTTACACATGGACGACCCAGTTTGTATATTTTGCTTATTTTTTCATAGTTCCACACAACTTCTTCCTGTTTTCTCGATCGATCTGTGTTCAGTTTTTCAAGGCCTATCCACTGTGCCAACTTATAACTAAATCTGAGGGGGGTGCGATGGGGATGTTCCCTTGTAAGGGGCGCTATGCGCTCGCCAGTCGGTCAATCTGGGTCAGTCTCTCGTCCCCAGCTTGCTAGTCTGTCTCTCGTCCGCATTTGTTAGGCAGTTAGTGTCTGTCTGTCGTTCGGAGTGCTAGTATGTCTGTCGTTGGGATCAACCTTTAAAACCGGCAAAATGAGAGTCTTTCCACTCCGCCAGTAAGAGAACTCAGCGAGGGGTGCCCGGTCGGGGCTTAGATCCTACATCTCTGCGCGTTAGGCCGCCAGTCTGCTCGAGTTTGTTCAGGCAGTGGTCATTGGCGGTTGGATCGATCGGTTGGTCGGTCGCGCACTGAGACACTTGTTCGTCTAGAGCGTCGGCGTATGTGAGGTCGCCACGCGAGTCCAGTGGGCCGTGGCGTATAGCGAAGGGTAGTGACTTCGCGGTCGACACGAGAGCAACAGGAGTCAACCCACGACATCGGTCTGGCCGGTGCGAGCTGCGACGCCCCTGAGACAGGAGACCGGCGCGCCTTCCTGCGTCCGTTGAAGCGGCTGGCAGCGGACGGTTCGGGAGAGCGATTTGGGGATGCTGCGCCAGGTCTTCTCGAGAAACCGCAGTTTATTAGAAGTTCAGTGATTGGCGATATGTTGTTTCATTTACTCTTGTTAAATTGTAGTTGTTTTCTTGGTGAGGTCATCAGCCGTTTTGCTTAGGGGACGTCCCACCATTCTCCTCCGTTTGCCCATCCACGGAAAGGTGGTTGTTTATGAATTGGGTGGTCCGTTTTTCCCTTGTGGAGTAGGGACGGGTTAGAGCAACCTGCGGTTCGGGTTGTTCAGGAATCCCCCTCGTCAATCTGCCATACGTTAATAGTTGCCTCTGTCATGTTTGTCGGACTTGGTGTGTTAATGAATTCATTGCTTGGAGTGTAACGGCCTAATACCTTAAATATGTTTTGATCTTTGGAAACTTTGATATTATTGCCTATGATCTTGAGAGGTGGTATCTGTGTGCTGTAGAGCATATTTACTATTGTTTGTCCAACTTTGTAGAATTTTATACAAGATTGCATTTTATGGGCTTTTATTTAAATGATCATTTTAGTATATAAAGTTGCCACGCTTTCACCGTAAGACTTTTCTTAGAAGTTAAAATCAAGTTGCACCTTCTGTGGCATTTTAATTGTTAGTGTTTTGTACCATTTCCATCCCTCCTACGGGGGGTGCATAGTTCGTGTGCTTGTGTAAATTGTTAAAACTCTTAGTTTAAAGTTATCTGGGGGTTGCAGATTTGCAGCAGTGTAGTCTTTCAGAGGCTGTTGTGAGCGGTCGTAACTACGGCCGTGTCAAAAGGGAGTGGCAAGGTTCTCTGCCCGAAAGCTCATGCAGTCAAAACTTGTTTCTTTCTGCCTCTGAATAAATTGTAACTTTGATATTTAGAGGGTGCTTTCTGATTATAATTTTAAATCTGTTTCTTTAAAAAAATGCTTTTATGCTCTGTTAAAGTGAATAAAATTCCCATTTGTTAAAAGGAATTTGGATATGATTTCATCAGTTACTCCCTGGCAGCTACTTCCATGCTTACATAGTGTGATTAAATGTGTTAATGTTCTTGATGAATCACTAGTAAATAAAATAAATTCATAAGAATATTCTTTGAAAATAAATCATGGTTCTATAATGTCCGATTTCAGATACATACATATCAATACTGTAACACATTTTGCGCATTTGTGATCATTAATGTCATATGACGTCCCGCTCCTGCGGATCTCAACACTCAGAAAAAGGAATTACTGACTGAAAGAAAGCTAACTGCGAAAGTAACATGCAACGTCCAGAGGAGTTAGGCATTCTAACGTGTAATCTCCCCCCTCCTTCTTTCTTCCATCTATTATCCACATTAAACACTGCCCAGTCCAAGTAATTAATAAGCGAAGTCTTTTATGAAGATTTGAGATGAGCGAAGATTACTTAGCTTGTCATGTTGAGGTGGCTCCAGTTCTTCTTCTGTAGGGATCTGATTCTTGAAGCTAAAAATCTAACATCAGATCCTCACGGTGGGTTTGAACTAAATAAATTGGAAGGTTGTTGTTGCAGAATTTTTTTACGTAATTATATTTTCTATTGATTTTCTAACATATTTCTGTATCATACAGTCTTTTGATTTTTCACATTAACCAAGTCGAAATACATTATTCGCATAAAAATACGTCCAATCAGACCAGAGGCCAGCTTACTACTCTGTCACTCTTCGGAAATAACAATATTCCAAAGCGTTTACGATTTTTCTTAACAAATTAATTCCTACTAGTTTTCGTTACATTATTAATTTAGATTATTATTTGATAAATGAATGCAGAAATAAACGTAGTAAACAACACAGGATTGCATAATAGAAGTTTTAAGTGTGGAAATAATTCGACTTTCGAATGATCCTGAAAAAATAATTTTAACTGTAAGTTCACAATTAGTACTTATCGATTATAACATTGAAACTAAATTATTTTATAAAGCAATTCCTTTTCATAAATTATAGCTTGAAATATGACATACTTTGAATAAAATTATATGAAAGTTTTCAGAAAAGTAACAAGAGATAATATTGACCTGTCCAAAATTAGAAAAATAATACTGATGTCGACACCTATTGTTGATGAAAAGTAATGCTAGAGGAGAATCTCCCGTTACAAACTGCACCTTCTCAACATATCCACAATGGTGTATCTGTTGAACCCATGTGCCAAAATTTGATTCCAATGGGGTTCCCAGACTTTGCAATTTTTCCGCTGAAACTTATTCCTGTTCCTGTAATATACTTTCCAAACGTGATTTGATTGCTCTGAATTTCCGTTGTAACATGTCTTCTCTTGCTCCAGTTTTAATGTTTAGTTCAAACTAAGCACCTACGCGCGGAGAAAATGTTGTTTGCGAAGTTGTAAATTCTTTCTGTGAACTAAGTGCGTCATTGACCCTTATGGCTACAACCTTCTGCTGCACAGTCGTGCCACGTACACCTGCAGCTAATGTCTCTTGGGTACCTACCGCTGTCACCTCTGCTCATTCAAATCTAACTTTTCAACTACCTTAGGTACCAGTAATTCCCCAAGTCCTTAAAGAATCTATCTCCCATTTGTAAAACAGCTAGAAACATATGATTACTTAACAAATTAATGTACTAAATATTTACCTTTAAGCCTGTAAGCGGAAAAATATAGGGAAGGTTTGAAATTATACGAATGGTTCAAATGGCTCTGAGCACTATGGGACCGCGGCTGCTACGGTCGCAGGTTCTAATTCTGCCTCGGGCATGGATGTGTGTGATGTCCTTAGGTTAGTTAGGTTTAAGTAGTTCTAAGTTCTAGGGGACTGATGACGTCAGATGTTAAGTCCCATAGTGCTCAGATGCATTTGAACCTTTTGAACCACAATGGGACTTAACATCTGAGGTCATGAGGCCCCTAGAACTTAGAACTACTTAAAACTACCTAACCTAAGGACATCACACACATCTATGACCGAGGCAGGATTCGAACCTGCGACCGTAGCGGTGGCGCGGTTCCAGACTGAAGAGCCCAGAACCGCTCGGCCACACCGGCCGGCGAAATTATTCTTAAAGTTTGTTGGAAGTAGGTTGCCGCTCTCATTAAGAAACACTGGATGAATGTAGTCTGAGTAACTTGGGCTCCATTTTAAGCAAAATTGTTTTTCACCCACCTCAGTGTTTATGACGTCATATCTCCTAAACTATGTGTCGCACAATGATATAATTTTTCAGGTACATTCAGTATCATATGTGGATGGTCTCCGAAAACAATGTTGGGAATTGAGGTGGTAGTAACGAAACAATAAATTAATACGTCATGCCTGAATCTGAAGGTTCTCTGCGTGAGCAACAAAAATGTAGTAAGCGATAAACTTTCTTCCTTTCATCACTTTGTGGAAGGTACCGGCGGGAAAAAATTTCGCGGAGGTTTGAAATGATGTGTAAAGTTTGTTGTAATTCGCTAAGTGCTCTCATTCTCAAATACTGGATCAATGTAGCCGGGGTATTGGCACGGTATCAGTTACACTGATCGAAGACAAATATACAGTTCTAACTTTAGTACTTGTCTTATTGTGTTAAACTTTTAACATAAGATATCTCTTACTGGGTACATTATAAATTGTTTAAAGTTTTTGAATTTAGCCAATAATCAAGTGAAATATTAAAATCAAATTTTAGCTGTCCCGGAAGCTCTTAGACAGGCTACCTGCAGTTGGTATTGCGTCAGGTGTAGCAATTACGTAGCACAGGTTGCTCGTATAAATCCATCTCGTCTGTCTCATTCAGTTCAGACAACAAAGTAATAAATCTCAGTATCGCGTATTACATTAATTTAAGCACACAAGCCAATATTTTTACAATTATCGAACCACGTTTGTATAAATGAGATTTCAATAATACCTGAAATTCACGTTTGCTTACAACAAAGTCTTTAGTATTTAGCTCCACATCCGCCATTTCCTGGAACACACTGCCTAGCTACATGGTGTCAGCTATCAAGCAACAAATACTGTGCTATACCTCACGTACTACAACTGCATTTAACTTGAGCCTGAGTTTAAAACAGTTGAATTGTACAACCTGCGTTTTTTATCCCCAGAAGGAATTGTTTTTTTTCTTCTTCTTTCGAGACGCTTCCTTCAGTCTTTGCTCGGTTTTATGTATTAGCAAACATCCAGTTTAAAAAAAAATAGACGATTTGCATCTATAAGACAGCTTCAAACGTAGACTACTTTACATCTGACATGAGTTAATGAATTAAATATTCCATGTTAAGCTTGTAAGCGGTAAAAAGTTTAGAATAAATTTTAAATTATATTTAAAGTTTATTGGCAGTCGCTAAATGCTCTCATTCTCAAATCCTGGATTAATACAGCCTCAAGACATGCAGGGTGTTTGGAAATTCGCATTACAAACTTATAGGATTTGTAGAGGGGCCCAGCATTCGTCAGCTGCGTACAGGTTTGGCGACCCAGGTGTTCCAGAGCTGGGGACCGGTAAGGGCCGCCAGTCCCCTGTCACCGTAAGCTCTGGGCATACTTCAGCGACCACCGTGCGGCGCGGCGGTGGAACCTTGCGTGTCTCAGGGAGCGAGGATCTTGGCTTGACCTCCTGGATCATAGGGATGGTAGAAACCTCTCAGTCTTATGGTATGCTGCACGCCAATAAGATGCATGAGTGTTGAGTTGGAACAGTCGTCAGTGGGCAACATCTGTGGAACCTGCAGCGCCTCAGCTGTACAACGTTTGGTCAAGCATGCAGGGCTCTTTCTGGACGGATTGTTTGGTTCCATAGCTACATATGGGATCACTATGCCATCCATGATTTCTCCCGCACTTCCTTCTAACGGTTTGGGTGGTCCGTTGGCTAGCACTCATATCCACTCTTCAAAGTGGACATCGGAAGGTAGCCCTCCTGATCAATCTTCCTCTAAAGTTCAGGCATTGTACTTTAACCAAGAACGCCCAACGTGTCAAAATGGGTTTTTTGTGGTCAGGAGAGAAGATGATTCGCTTGAGAAGGTATCGAGAAAGCCTTGACTCTTCGCTGGAACCCTCAAATCTGTCAAACGGTTGCATAACGGCCCATTGAGGATCAAAACAGCGACATCACAGCAAGTTACAAATTTTTGTTTGAGTAACCTATTGCAGTTGAACAGCACTGTACCCTTGAAACAGAACTTGTTGTCCCCATTCGATATTTTCTTGAATAAATCCTGGCACATGAGAACTATTGTGAGTTTTTTATTTAGCAGAAGTAATCACTAGGATAACACGCAGAAGAGAATGGACCAAGTGTTTATTATTTACTTATTCAGTCTATCATTTTATGTGTGCCACACTTCCTAGCTGCCATTCCTTTATGCGACCTGGTTTGTGTGATTGAGATAGTTAAAGATGTAGCAGAAAGCTTGGTCAAAGGTCGTAGCTGTGCCTGTGCAGAATGGTTCTGTGGTAGGATAGTACCAACCCCCTAAACGTGAGCAAGTTTAGAAGGTATTAGAATGTGTGAACTTTGTTGAGTAATGAAGTCCAGTTCTTCATATCAGATGGAAGATAACCACTAAATCCCCATACGGGAGTTTATTTTCACAGTTTATTCGCATTTCAGTTGAACTTTATTTTTGGACTTTGGTCACGCCAGCACCATGGGCCTTAAGCTCACGTTCATCATTATTGCTCTCCGCTTAACGGAAATCCACTTATTAAATATGTTTTAATATGCTCTTACATTTTCAGTAATATTTTGGGGGATTTTTATTTATTTTCTATGTGTTTCCTTTGTGTTTTCACGAAACGTGGTAGGTCGGAGCAACCGCCACATTGATTCCGTGTAGGTTCGGACTGAAAATGTATTGTAAGCGATGGATAACCATACGATGCTGCGCGAGTGTAAATAGCGAAAGAATAATCTTGTGTTTCCGTATTTTTCTGGATTTTTGTTGCCCACTGAAACTTGGCCACGTGTGAAGTGATAATGTTTCGTGTGCTCCACCCATAACTATTTCACTTATTGGCACTGTTGTGCATTACGGAATATACATGGTTTAAGCTCGTGCATTTAGCAAAGGATCTTATTTTCATGGCCTCTGACTTGACAAAGACTTCTAAGACTTCTAAAATTCTCTCCCACCCTGACCTAGTTCACCTGTAGCGTCTTTCCTCAACTTGTTTTGCGTGACCAATATCAATTTAATACAATAAGCATGGGTTTCGGTGTAACTGTGTGTTTTTAGAAAATTACGTTGAAGCCAGGTCTACGCTCCATAATTACGTGGCGTAACTGAACGATGTTAACTAGCGATACCAATTGTGATCATGTTCATTGCAACAGAAATAAGTCCAGTAGTTTAAACGCCATTGATGCTGAATAAATATCTTTTAAGCCATATCTTTTGCGAATTATTTGCTCCCCCATCATAGAGAATAGCTCAAAATCAGTACCCTAGTCGAATCCTGGGTCACGAAATCAAGAAAATGAAAGCTATATATATTGCCTAGTAAGCCCGGTTTAGGTACCTTCTGTAGTCGTTCACAAAAGAAATACTGCTTTATCCGTTGCGTGCTAATTTTTACTGGTTGGTCAAAACCTTCCACTAGAAATTATTAATACCCGACAATAAATTTAAGCGGCCAGTAATTTCGTGGACCGCACGAACCTGAGAATCTATTTACTACAGACGGTAGCTTACAAGAGCTTTAGGACAGAAAAGCATCGACAACTATCCTCCTAACAGGTCCAGTCGTACCACCCACACCTAAAAGAGAAGTTCACACTATGTCTCCACGAATAGTTGTCGCGTTGCACCCTTAACGACAGTCAAGGACTGGTCACATGCGGTGACATCATGCATACGGACGCCTCAGAGTTACAGGAGGAATGGGCTGATAGCGTGGTCATTGAGGTGAAACAAGTAACCCTTCGTGTGGACGAAGAACTGGAAAAATCTGTCTCATTTACTCTGAAGTTTGATTAGCCGGCTATGCCAGATTACACACTGATGAACCAAAGGAATGGTACACCTGGCTAATATCGTGTAAGGCCCCCGCGGGCACGCAGAAGTGGCGCAACATGACGTGGCATGGAGTTGACTAATGTCTGAAGTAGTGCTGGTGGGAACTGACACCGTGAAACCTGCAGGTCTGTCCATAAATCCGTAAGAGTACGAGACGGTGGAGATCTCTTCTGACCAGCACCTTGCAAGGCATCCCAGATATGCTCAATTATGTTCATGCCTGGGGAGTTTGGTGACAGCGGAAGTGTTTAAACTCAGTTGAGTGTTCCTGGAGCCACTCTGTAGCAGTTCTGAACGTGTGGGGTGTCGCATTGTCCTGCTGGAATTCCCCAAGTACGTCGGAATGCACAATGGATGCAGGTGATTAGACAGGATGCTTATGTGCGTATCCCCTGTCAGAGTCGTACCTAAGCGTATCAGGGATCCATATCACTCCAACTGCATGCGCCCCATATCGTTACCGAGCCTCCACGAGCTTGAACAGTCTGCTGCTGACATGCAGGGTCCATGGATTCATGAGGTTGTCTCCATACCCGTACACGTCACTCCGCTCGATAAAATTCGAAACGAGACTCGTCCTACCAGGTAACATGTTTACAGTCATCAACAGTCCAGTGTAGGTGCTGACGGGTCCAGGTGAGGCGTAAAACTTTGTGTCGTGCAGTCATCAGGGATATACGAATGGGAATTCGGCTCCGAAAGCCCATATCGATGGTGTGTCGTTGAATGGTTCGCCTCTCTGGTTCCTTCATCTTTTCTGAAGACAAACTGATCGTCATCTAGCACATCCTCAATTTTTTTTTCTATTATTCTGTATATTATTCGTGTCAGCAATTTGGATACATCAGCTTTTAAGCTGATTGTGCGATAATTCTTGCACTTGTCAGCCCTTGCAGTCTTAGGAATTGTGTGGATGATATTTTTCCGAAAGTCAGATGGTATATCGCGGGACTCATACATTCCATACACCAATGATAATGATCGTTAGGTTCCACTTCCCCCAATGATTTTAGAAATTTTTCTGGAATGTTGCCTATCCCTTTTGCTGTATTTGATCTGAAGTCCTCCAAAGCTCTCTTAAATTCTGATTCTAATACTGGATCCCCTACCTCTTCTAAATCAACTCCTGTTTCTCCTTCCAACCCCATCAGATAAGTCTTCCCCCACATAAAGTCCTTCAGTATACTCTTTCCACCTACCTGTTCTCTCCTCTGCATTTAACAGTAGAATTCCCGTTGCACTCTTCTTGCTTTCAGTTACACCGAAGGTTGTTTTAACTTTTTTGTATGCTGTCAGTCCTTTTTCGATTTTCTCACATTTTTATGCAGCCATGTCGTCTAAGCTGCCTGCACTTCCTGTTTGTTTCATTCCCCAGCGACTTATACGTCTGAATTCCTGAATTTCCCTGAACATTTTTGTACTTCCCTCATTCATCCATCAGCTGAATTATTTCTTCTGTTACCCATGGTTTCTTCGCAGTTACTTTCTTTCTACCTTTTTTTTCTTTCGAACTTCCGTGATTACCGTTTTTAGAGATATCCGTTCCTCTTCAACTGTACTGCCTAATGAGCTATTCCATACTTTTTTATCTATAGCCTTAGAGAACTTGAAGCGTATCTTGTCATCCCTTAGTACTTCTCTATCTCACTTCTATGCATATTGATTCTTCCTGACTAATCTCTTGAATTTCTGCATACTCTTCATCACTATTACATTGTGATCTAAGTCTATATCTGCTCCTATGCCCTACAATCCAGTATCGATTTCGGAATCTCTTTCTGACCATGATGTAATCTAGCTGAAATCTTCGCATGTCACACAGTTTTCTCCATGTATGCCTCGTCCTCTTGCGAGTCATGAACAAAATATTCGCTATCACTAGCTGAAATTTTACAGAGCTCATTTAGTCTTTCTCCTCCCTCATTCCTTGTCCCAAGCCAATATACTCCTGTAACATTTTCTTCTCCTCCTTCCCCTTCAATTACATTCCAGTCCGAAATGACTATTAGATTTTCATCTCTCTTAATGTACTCTATTACTTTTTCAGCATCCTCATATACTTTACCTATCTCTTCATCTTCAGTTTGCGACGTCGACATATATACCTACACAACCGATTTCAGTGCTGGTTTACTATCGTCTCTGACAACAGCAACCCTATCACTGAACTGTTCACTGTAACACACTCTTTGCTCCACCTTTCTATTCATAACGTACCGCACTCCCGTTATACAATTTTCTGCCGCTGTTGATATTACCATTATGTTTTAGTAATTACTCAACGAATTAGTTAAATACCAAACCACTGAATAACACAGCGAACGCCACACTGGCGCCCAACGTGGGTCCACCAATGCACATTTATTCATTTTCATAATTGAAATAGTGATGTATTACACGTACGAAATACCGCTGCGACAAAACCTTCATGTGAGCAGTCCACCACCGGCAATCAATAGAAGTAGGGGCAGATGGCTAAGTTCAGAAATTACATAGCAGCACACAAACAACGTTCCCAGCGTATGCAATATCAAAATGCTATCAGTACATCCAGCAATAAGTAGTAATAATTGAATATTATGGCTGCGAGAATAATATTTTAAGTGTTATTTGTGTATATGTGTTAGTTATAAGATTATTTTGCGTCAATTGGTGCTTGTCAGTGATTTATATATTTGTTGTGCTATATTGGTGATAGAATGGTAATACAAAAGAAACAAAATAAAGCGAATGAGCATACTGATGCAGAGATGACATGAGAGTCTCAGGTAGAACAATCTACCCATATTTCTGTCGAATTATTAGAAAATTTAATTAAGAATGATAATTTAGAAACTGATGTCCCGAGTGATAGTAAAACCGAGGAGTTACCAAAACAAACTGACACTCCTGCATTCAACCAGTTAAGAATTAAAGCAATATTTCTTCTGGGCAGGGGGCAGAAGTTAGCAATGCTGAAGCTATGTCCATACAGGATATACTAACAGCATTATTTGAAAAGTTTACTATTAAAGAGCAGGAGCGTAAAAAACAACGCGAGCTTAAAGAGCAGGAGCGTGAAAGACAACGTCAGCAGGAAAAGGAAAAGGAAACACGTAGACAGGAAAAGCTTATAGAAAAACAGTAACTGGAGCTCAGGGACCAAGAAAAGGAAAAGAAACTTAAGGAAAATATAAACAATATTTTTCTGGAAAGAGATAAAGAAATTGTCCGTAGGATAAATCAAGTGTTGGTCGATCGCGATAGTGCTATTACTACCCATCTTAAGCAGGAGATCGCTGTAGTAAAAACCACCATTGAACCCTTAACAAACATTCCAGCTCAGGTCAATAGACTTCAAACGGAAGTACATAGACTAGAGAACCAATTCAAAGCCTTGGCTACCGCTGTGGAAACAGTGCAGGAGGACATTCCCTCGGAAATCCGAAAGCAAGCCCTAACAGAAGTAGCCAGGGTGCTGTGCTCTGAAAATCAAAACTTTGAAAATCTGACAGTATGCAGTAATAACACTGGTACTGACAGGGAAAAGATCGCAGATAATCTGACGACGAATTTTAATGCACCAGAAGGAAGACCAGATTTTGGTAATCAACCGATATTACCAGAGCAATGTGTGACACCAAGGAACAATAATAGTGGAATAGAATATACTTGTAATAAAGTAACCACACCACCTGCGAATGATAGCAAATGGTTCAAATGGCTCTGAGCACTATGGGACTTAACATCTGTGGTCATCAGTCCCCTAGAACTTAGAACTACTTAAACCTAACTAACATAAGGACATCACACACATCCATGCCTGAGGCAGGATTCGAACCTGCGACCGTAGCAGTCGCGCGGTTCCGGACTGAACGCCTAGAACCGCAAGACCACCGCGGCCGGCATGATAGCAATTCCATGCACTTAACTACTTTGATGCATGAAGAAAGCCTGATTAAGCATAGACAGTTTCAAATATTTAACGAAGAAAGCAAGGAAAACATATATCCAGTAGTTTTCATTCGAAACTTCAAAAGCGTTCTTCCAAAATCATGGTTGGAATAACAGAAAATACAGTTTGTGGTTTCACATATTTCTGGCGATGCGTCGCTCTGGGCATTAAATGCAGCAGAAACTTTCAAGACTTTACACGACTTTGAGAAGGCGTTTCTTGATCAATTCTGGTCAGCGTCTACTCAAGAGCGACTCCGTAAAATTGTTTACAATGCAGAAATGCACAATCCGAAGTCAGGTTCCTTAGGAAAGTACTTTGAAAAATATATTAACATGACCCGGTACTGGGATGAGCCAGTAACCACCAGAGACTTGTTGCGAGTGTTAAAAGCTAGATTACCCATACATATTAGAGAAAAATTATTTAATGTTACAGACACCGATCTGAAAGAATTTCTGTCTGTAATTGATTCTCTGGATGTAGTGCAAGAGGACGCCAGAAAAAATTCTGACATGTTCAGCAATAATAATAGTCCTAATAGAAAAAATTCATGGAATGGAAATAATGGAAATAATGGAAATAATGGAAATAGGAGCGAAGGTAGTCCAAAGAAAAATAAAAGTAAAGCTTATAGTAACGGAAAATACAATAATAATAATAGTAGTAGGAATCTATACAACCAAAATTTTGGTTATCCTAATAATAATAACAGTAATTACCAAAAGGCCGAAGAACACCAACAACCGAATGGTAATCAGAGGCAGTACCACAATGAAAACTCAAACAATAACAATAGCAACCGAAAGAGACGAAATGACAACAGGTCAGACAGTCCATATAAAGACAAGCCTAAAAATATGCAGGGTGACAGTGAATACGGGCGACAGCCAGGGCCAAGTCATTGGCAGCCGCAGCAAAATTCTATCAATTCAAGTCAGCCAATAAATTATGTACAGGCTATACCTATACCAAGCAATCAATATTCACCGTGGTGGGATCCAAGCAGGCCTCCTCAGACTGAAAACTCACAAAATGTTAGAATAGTGGAGGTACCTTCGGAAGCAAAACAAAACACTCAGAAGCCAACAAACTAATTTCGGTCCCTGTAGGCCTTCGCCAAGTGACCGAGGCCAACAATGAAGGCAATAGGTCGACGGAATAAAAAATAAACATGATAATGTATCAGGATGGCAGCAGGATCGAAGATGAGCTATATCGGGAACCTGCTGTCTCTGATAAGCCACAAAGGGAAAATATCCACCGGAGCTGTACATGGTGTGACAACTACTATTCTGCTTGACACAGGTGCGAATGTATCAGTTATGAACACGCAGTTTTTCAAGAAGGTATCGGAGATAAGAAGACTGCCGATTTTGCCGGTTGCAAATTGTAAGGTTATAGGGGCATTGGGAAAAAAGGCACAGAGTATAAAATACCAGACACAGGTGGAAGTTTCCTTGGGAAATGATCGCTTATTATGCGCGTTCCTACTAATGGATAACTTGTCAGTACCGGTGCTACTGGGTCTTGAGTTCCTTTGGGAAAGGGAAGCTGTAATTGATCTCGCCCGTGGGACATGTGCACTTAAGTACCAACAGCGACCCATAACATTAATGCTGAATTTGGAGTTCGGTGCTAACCTTCCGCTGATGAGAAAAATGAATCATTCTGTCAGCAAACGGAAGTTGTTAGTGTTGGATCATAAGCACCCACAGATGTGTCACAAAAAGCGAAATAACGATGCACCCAGCAACATGAGTGACATCGTCACAACAATAGAAGAGAAAGTACAGGAGGCAACTTGAATTAATGCTTCAGAGACTAGACAATTAACAGAATTATTTTCCGCATACGTCGAAGTATCCATTGAACGCCCTGGAATCATAAAAGATTACCAGTATAATATGAAAGTATATCCGCACAAGACCTATTGCAGAGCATCTTACTTGGTCCCCTGGACTAAGAAAAACAAAGTGATGAAAGAAATACGAAAAATGGTGGATTGGGGCATTATTGAAACACCTAATTCGCCATATAGCAGTCCTCTATTAGCAATAACCAAAGCAGATAAAAATATACGCTTAGTTCTCGACGCACGAGACATCAATAAGATTATAGTGCCAGTGCGAACGAGACCTGAAAATTTAGACGAACAAATCCAGAATTTTTTTGGCAAGAAATATCTAACCTCACTCGATTTGCGTTCTTCATTTTGGCAAATCCCCTTATCAGAAGAATCCAGGCAATATACCGCCTTTGCGTTTGGAGGCCGAAGCTATCAATTTCGTGTTCTTCCCTTTGGATTAAATATTAGTGCCGGTGTGTTCATAGCAGCGTTGTATCACGTACTAGGGCCCCAGTTATTGGGTCGAGTCACAGCATATGTTGATGACCCATTGCTAGCAACAGATACCTGGGAAGAACACCTTGATTTAATACAAATGTGCTAGACAAGTTTCTAGCAAGAAGAGTAACAGTAAATTTGAAAAAATCCAAGTTTGCTAGGGAGGAAATAAAATTCCTTGGCCACGTAATATCGCCACAAGGTATAAAACCAGACCCTAGCAAAATGGAGGCAACTGCAAATTTTCCGTACCCACGCACGAAGAAACAACTTAAAAGTTTCATTGGCTTAGCATCTTTCTTCAGAAGATTTTTAACAGCTTAACAGTGAAGCATTATTGAGTTTGTTAAAGAAAAACGCACAATGGTGCTGGACATCGAAATGCAAAGAAGACTTTTACAGTATCAAAGAGGCACTTATCAATGCACCAATTTTACATCAACCGGACATGTCAAAGGATTTCTTTATTGCAACAGATGCATCAAATTATGGGATCGGAGCATGCCTGTTTCAAATAGAAAACATCAAAAGAAGCTAGAAGTGAAGATAATTGGATTTGCGAGTAGGATCCTAACCAAATGTGAACGATCCTACACTGTGACCGAACTTGAGGCACTTGCCGTAGGATTTGCCTTTAAAAAATTCTGATACTATGTTTATGGGAAACATGTCAATGTTTTATGTGACCACCAAGCTGCATGGGCGCTTAGCTCGATGGAAATAAAATGCCACGTGAGGGATACGTGACGCCAAATATACATTCACGTATTGTGTCCGTTACAGAAGATAGAGTGCTCGTAAACGGTGATCTAAGAGCCCAGGTCATAGTTGGAAAAGCAGACGTCGGCAGTTGAGGACAATGGTCCGCCACAGATTGCAAGCGAAATCTAGTCCCAAACATCGGATAGTACCAGCTAGATGCAAAGGAGCAGCGCTGTCTGCAAGATTCCCCGCACCTGTAGACATTGGCGATCGATTTGCGGACGTTAAGGCAGTTACCAGAAGCTTCGCCAATGACTCCTTGATCTCAGCACCGGTACGAAGGACGATGACGAAATTTTCTGCATAAGCAGTGCAGCTGAATACATAGTGACTTAGAGATATCCCAGAGAGGCGTTGGCCTCGGCAACTTCCAAGGAAGTTTGATAGGGAGAAATCACGTAGCGTGTTGTCCGTCTAAGCCAGACTGTTCCAACCAAGCTCCAGGGAGCCGGAGCGCTCCGGAGCGCTCACTGCGGCAGCTCGGAGCCCGCGTGGAGGGGGAAAGCGAACTCACTGCCCCCTGGCCGCATGCAGCCGCAACTGACGCAATAATCCGTGTTCAACGACAGCTATGACTAGCCGCGGGAGCCCTGTACCTCTATTGGAGGATACCTTTCTGTTCAGTGAGAGGGGTGGTTGTATGCAGTGTCTTGTATGTCATGAAGTATTTAATTCTGCGAAGAGGTAAAATATACAACGACATTATACACGTCTTCAAGTAGCGCACTACGATCAGGTAGAAGGCGTTGCACGCAGGGAACTGGTAGCCAGGCTTAAGAACGACATACCAGGAGACCTAAGTCTAAAAACGGTTTCGTAATACGGAGGGTATCAAAACGTGCAACATAGTTCGTGTTCTGTAATGCGTTTATAATTTTCAGGCGAATGAGAGTAGAGAAAACACTACTGAATGTGCAATTCGAGTAAGCTACAGGGTCGCTCACATCACTGCGAGGTCGCTGCAGGAAAAAGGCGGAGAGCTTTGTTGCATTTTCGCTAGCGCTTGACGAAAGCAGCGACATATCGGACTGTGCTCAGCTTGCAGTCTTTGTGCGTGGTGTCGACATGGAGCTGCAAGTAAATGATGAACTCTTGGATGTGGTACCATTCGATCAGAGTGCGACAGGACGTGACATTTTTAAAGCTGTTTGTGAATCAGTGGACAATATGAATTTGCCGTGGGATAAGCTCCATTCTGTAGCGAGAGACGGTGCACCACAAATGATCGGGCGTCACCCAGGTTTTGCTTCTCGTTTGAAAAATAAACTCGGGGACGAACTCGGGAAAGACATTTTGACTCTTCATTGTTTTGTTCACCAAGAGGCACTGTGTGCTGAAACAGTAGAGCCTGGTGGCGTAATGAAAGATGTCGTGAAGTGTGTGAATTCTGTGCGGCGTCAAAGTATGAATCATCGCCAATTCAAAGGTTTCCTGAAAGATATGGAAGCGGAGTATGGGGATATACCTTACCACAGTACAGTTCGTTAGCTGAGTCGGGGAAAAGTTCTTGATGTTTTCTTTGTCATTTGTGAGGAAGTATTCCTTTTTCTCGAAATGAAAGGCAAAGAAATGCGTTGTCTGGAAGGTATAAAATGGGTATCAGACCTGGCGTTCCTAGCTGACATAACTATGCATCTCAGTAATTTAAATCTGTCATTGCAGGGCAAAGGGCAGCTAATCGTTGACATGCACGACCAGATCAAAGCGTTCATGAAAAAGTTACGTTTATTTGAGAGGCAGATGAGTAATGGACATTTAACGTTCTTCAATCGTCTTGCTTTTTTAAAACTACCTGAAGGTACTACTTTTGGCGATTACCAAGCAAAGTTAACGCAGCTCATCACGTCGTTTGAAACACGATTCCGAGACCTCACTAGTTTGGAAATGGAACTTAAGGTGTTCAGCACTCCTTTTTCAGTTTCCCCCGATGACTTGTCATCGTCACTTCAATTGGAGATTATTGATTTGCAAAATTCAACTTTGTTGAAAGAGAGGTACTGCAACACGTTGAATTTGTCACGATGGTATCGTACCTTACAGCAAAAACCATTTCCCATCAGATCATGTGCATGTTTGGATCTACATATTGTTGTGAGCTGCTTTTCTCAGCAATGAAGAGTAAAAAGTAAGGAACAATCGTTTCTTCAGGATGCAACAATGAAGGCCATCCTCCGCATTAACGCTGCCAACACTTTGACGCCTGGTATTTCCGATCTTGTAATGAAAAGAAAATGTCAAGCTAGAGAGACCCAATAAATGTAGTATGCAATTTCTTGTAAAACAGTTGTTTCTTATTTATTTCCTGAACATCGTATATATTCTGGTGTAGCAAGTCACCACGTCTTAGCAGCTAAGAGTATGAGGTTGTCGACCTTGTAAGACGCAGCTAGCACATCAGAACGCTTGCCTTGCCGCCTGCCCCAGCCAGCCGTTCCACGTGCCGGCGTGCAGGCCCACTTGAATGGCCACAGCGAGCGACACGGCTCCCTGGAGCAGGGAGCGCTCCGCGGCTCACGACGGAGCCGATGAGCTGGAACAGCCTGGTCTAAGCCGTGAAGTCAAGAGGCGGGTAAAGATCTTTGTGTCGTTGTTGGGTAGCGTCAAAGGGCGGTAATCGCATATCCGTGAGGTACTCCGAAGCTTGTGGATGGGAATGACGAAACTATCGAGGAAACCGTATGGAATCGGCACAAAAGGTGACATAAGGTCCAGACAAATTTCTGTCCAGAGGAGGACGAAATGGCCAATAAAACTCCAGTGGGGGACCGTCAGGGCCAGGTGACCTGTTCGTAGACCTCGTCTGGATAGCGCCATGGACTTTGTCCTTCTTGACGTTAGCAAGCAGATCCTTCGTCGTTTACACAAGAACCGAGCCAAAGGAGAGTCTGGAGACCGTCGTAATGTTGGCAGGGCGATAACGTTGTTCAGAGTACAGCATAATATAATGTGCATGGAGGGTAGACCCTTCATTCCGTTGTGTATCAATACGCTGCCCATCATCTGACGTAAGAACATTGATCAAATTCCTCCGGCGATGGCGTCGTTCCGCTACGACTTAATACATAGATGGAACACTCTTTCACTAATCCATCGTGTGTGTGGTGCGGCCTGACCGTAGCTCCTACAAGGTGGCGGCTGGAGAAGGATGTGAGCTGGGCCCTGACTCGATGCACCATTGCCTGGCATCGTGGTGCATTCCCACACAATGGTGAAATAGAACTCCTGGGTCCGTCGCCGCCGCGCCGCAACCTTCCTAACGTAATCAACCAAGGCCTTGCGGAGGGCAGTCTTTGCACACAGCACCCACCACAGAGCACCCGCCATCACAGGGCAGACTAATAGGCACCACTGCGTCGAAGACAAACTGCCCACGTGGTTTCGGTGAGCTGCCGGCAATCGGATGAACTAAGTCGGATCGTGTTTAGTTTTAATAGTCCACACACCCTTTGGCCGCAGAGATTGATGGCGGAGATATATGCATCATGGTCAGAGATAGCGACTGACCAGCAGCCTGCACCCCACTGACAGTATCACAGCAGATGTAAACACGATCGAGATGGCTGGAAGAATGGCTAGTGAAATGCGTAAACTGCGGGCGATCGCCATTGGCACGCTCCCAACAATCCACTTGGCTGAGGTGCTGGAGAATTGTTGCTAGCGCCGCGCGCAAGTAGAGTGACGTAGTAGTTGGCCTTTGGATGCCTGCGTGCAACACGATCAATTCATCCTGCCGACCCAGGAAGGTGTGACTGTCTCTGAGAAGAACGTGGAACGTTAATGGCGGAGACCCGAACCAGATGGCACGTTGACATTGACGATCCCGACGCCACTAAACGTGAGAGCCATACCTCTGGCATCAGAGAGATGGGTAACTGCATCAGTGAAGATACCGCCACTTAAGAGGATCGCCACCACACTACCAATAGGGAAAGCATGAGAGACATGCGCTGTAAAACCATGGGGAGAACAGAGTTGCAACGTGCACCTTCTGAAGAAGAGCAATGTCATAGTCAGCTGCATACAGGATGTCATGGAGTAAAGCCAGTTTGTGGCGTACGTGAATAGTGTTGACATTGATCGTGGCTATGCCACGCCCCATCTGGAAAGCCGCCATCGCCAGGAGGACGGGTGATTCAAACACCAGAGAAGAACATCGCTCTGTAGACCTCCATAATGTCCATCCTCAGCATCGACGTCGTGCGCCCAGGAGGCAGATGTTTCACGGGGCCGGGTCAGTGGAAAACTATCAGAGGTGCGCCCCACAGATAGCGTCAGGGAGACATCAGACGGTCGGTGTCTGCAGGTGGTCGCTGACTGGAGATGGAGGTGGGGAAGGACGTCGCGTCGACAGAAGTTCAAATGGTTCAAATGACTCTGAGCACTATGGGACTTAACATCTATGGTCATCAGTCCCCTAGAACTTAGAACTACTTAAACCTAACTAGCCTAAGGACAGCACACAACACCCAGTCATCACGAGGCAGAGAAAATCCCTGACCCCGCCGGGAATCGAACCCGTGAACCCGGGCGCGGGAAGCGAGAACGCTACCGCACGACCACGAGCTGCGGACGTCGACAGAAGTCAGGGCGTCAGAGGACAGCTCACTATCAGTTGCAGGGTGGTCATCATGTGCAGACATCCGATGGGCGCAGTCATCAGAAGGAGTACAGCGTTGTTTCTTCCGTTTCCTCGACAACGGCGCTTTCTAACATGCTGTTCCGCGCCGGATGGCGGGCGGCTATCGTCCTACATGTGTCCAGATGGCAGAAAGGCGGAGGTACCTACAATGTCATGATCAACAAGCATGGGGTCGGGACAGACAGCTTGTGCCTGCTGACAGCCATCGTTCATTTGTATTGCCTCTGGCAGAAGAGAGGAGATAAAAGCGAAACGTCCATTGCGTCGTCGAGAAGAGTCGACGCCGGTACCGACTGATTCAGAGGGGGCGTAGCAGGCAGCACCACTGCAGACGCTTAAGACAGAGGTAACACAGTGACCACTGCAGGGAAAGCGACGTCTCCGATCGGCGTCTGAACCAGTCTACGTCTGAGACATTCAGAACCGACATGGCCTTCCTGGCCACAACCTGGACAGGTGCGCGGCTGGCAATCGTACATGACGACAGCTCTGCAGCTGGCTATAACCAAGTAGGAAGGCACGTGTTTCCGTAGTTCACTTTTTACCTGACGGACAGCATTGAGATCACGGTATGTTTAGAACGTCTTCCATGTTTCAGTGACTAACTACGTTGCCATAAGATTTAGAAGCGGCCACCACAACGTCCGACGATACTTCAAATAGAAGTTCGAAAACCCGCAACGTTCGGAGGCCAAAACCGGCATGATCAACCACGACAGTCCCTATATATCCGTCAGAGTATCGTAACTTGAGAGCTCAACGTCGGCGCACAGCTCGTCATTCGCCAGTTTTACGCAAACAATAGTATTGAGGAACAAAAAATGAACGCCGAGAACATCTCGTGGCGGGAGACGCATTTCAACCCGAATAAAACGTTCAGCTTCATACGCCTTCGTTCGTGATCCAATGGAAAATTTAATGTAATTGTGGCTTGGCGGTAGGAAAACGCCATGATGGTCGCTCGCAAGCAGAGCAACTGGCGAGACGGAAACACGGCGTGCGCGCCTCACCACAACCACAGGCCGACTGCCCTTAGATCAAGATTCGCCTATCAGGTACGTCTACAGTGTATTATGCTGAATTATATGCGACCATAAGGGCACTGGAGAAGATGCAGTGCCTTACTGCTACCAAATTCCTCAAATGCGCCGACTCCCTAAGTGCCCTTCAGGCTATCGATCGTATGTATCAAGCCGAAACGTATCTTCAACTGCTCCAGGCCGCCCTTTTCCACTTGCAGAGGCAGGGAAAGGATTTGTGATTCTATTGGGTACGAGGGTATGTGGGCATTCCGGTTAGTGAACAGATGCAGCAGCTAATGATGCCTGTTTCGAAATTACAATTTCTACATGTGGTGTCTGTGTCCATGTAGTTAAGCCGCCATTGACACACAACATCATGCATCTGTGAGAGGCGGAGTGGTTAGAGTTGCAGAAAACAAGCTGAGGCTGGTGAAACCAACGATACAACAGTGGTGTTCCCCCTTTCGGCCACCACGCCAGGGGCAAGTACTTTTTAACACGCGTTCGGATTGGACAATGTCCTCTGACGCACGGATTCTTCCTTCGGCAGAAAGACTCACTGGCATGCAGAGCTTGTGGTGTACAGACTTCTGTACGCCATATTTTAACTGAACGTGATACCGTGCCACGAGCGCCGAACCCACTTATCAACTGGCGTGCCCTCTATTTCAGATGATGATGAATCGAATGTGGTTCCTCTTTTAAGATCTTTTGCGATGCCTGGTCTTCTCGGTAGCGTCTTAGGTAGAAGGTATTAATGCGTTTCTAGGGTGGCTGTTTCATCGTTTATTTTCTAATTGATCGTCTAGGCACAGTGCCTTGCTCCACTACTTTAGATGTGGTGTGGTTATGTATTTTCCTCACGCACTGTGCTTAGACATCCGTCGTTTGCTGGTCTGTGTGACGATGTGAGTGTGAGAGTCCCAGGATAGTTGCGAATTTGATTTTTTAATGTACGTTTTGCTGCATGCTTTTAACAACTCATAACCACAATTAGTGCTCTTTCAGTTTAGCACCGACGCTCATTACCTACCTATCGAACGCCGTATATACAGGGTGAGTCACCTAACGTTACCGCTGGATATATTTCGTAAACCACATCAAATACTGACGAATCGATTCCACAGACCGAACGTGATGAGAGGGGCTAGTGTAATTGGTTAATACAAACCATAAAAAAATGCACGGAAGTATGTTTTTTAACACAAACCTACGTTTTTTTTAAATAGAACCCCATTAGTTTTGTTAGCACATCTGAACATATAAACAAATACGTAATCAGTGCCGTTTGTTGCATTGTAAAATGTTAATTACATCCGGAGATATTGTAACCTAAAGTTGACACTTGAGTACCACTCCTCCGCTGTTCGATCGTGTGTATCGGAGACCACCGAATTACGTAGGGATCCTAAGGGAACGGTGATGGACCTTAAGTACAGAAGAGACTGGAACAGCACATTACGTCCACATGCTAACACCTTTTTATTGGTCTTTTTCACTGATCCACATGTACATTACCATGAGGGGTGAGGTACACGTACACACGTGGTTTCCGTTTTCAATTACGGAGTGGAATAGAGTGTGTCCCGATATGTCAGGCCAATAGATGTTCAATGTGGTGGCAATCATTTGCTGCACACAATTGCAATCTCTGGCGTAATGAATGTCGTACACGCAGCAGTACATCTGGTGTAATGTCGCCGCAGGCTGCCACAATACGTTGTTTCATACCCTCTGGGGTTGTAGGCACATCACGGTACACATTCTCCTTTAACGTACCCCACAGAAAGAAATCCAGAGGTGTAAGATCAGGAGAACGGGCTGGCCAATTTATGCGTCCTCCACCTCCTATGAAACGGCCGTCGAACGTGTACCTCACTCCTCATGGTAACGCACATGTGGATCAGTGAAAAAGACCAATAAAAAGGTGTTAGCATGTGGATGTAATGTGCTGTTCCAGTCTCTTCTGTACCTAAGGTCCATCACCGTTCCCTTTGGATCCCTACGTAATTCTGTGCTCTCCGATACACACGATCGAACAACGGAGGAGTGGTACTCAAGAGTCAACTTTAGGTTACAATATCTCCGGATCTAATTAACATTTTACAATGCAACAAACGGCACTGATTACCTATTTGTTTATATTTTCAGATGTGCTAACAAAACTAACGGGGTTCCATTTAAAAAAACGTAGTTTTGTGTAAAAAAACATACTTCCGTGCATTTTTTTATGGTTTGTATTAACCAATTACACTAGCCCCTCTCCTCACGTTCGGTCTGTGGAATCGATTCGTCAGTATTTGATGTGGTTTACGAAATATATCCAGTGGTAATGTTAGGTGACTCACCCTGTATACCACCACCGTCACCACCACCTCGTAGAGGGAACTGAGGAGATAATACTTGAATTTGGAACCCATGTCTTGAAACGTCAACCAACGACGATACAGGTGCCGGTACCTGTAAATGTATGTATATACAGGGTGATTCCATGATAATATTACAAATTGTCTAGGATGATGGAAAGGTTTAAATGTATCATCCTGAGGTAAGGGTACCTGTACGCGTAGAAAGTTGTAATCGAAACCCGTTCTGACACCTCTGGCAGTGGGATGTATGTACTGTAGCTAAGAGTGTAGGGAGGCAAGTTTCAGAGGTGATAGTATGGACCAAAACATGAAAATATATTGAGCACACTCCGGCTCTAAAACGCATTCCTGAGGAGCTACGAGCACTTGTTCATCTTCGCTACTGTGAAACACGGCTCCTCTACTGAATAACCGATTATAGCTCTACCCACTTGTCAAGGCGTGTGGGACGAGGTCCAGCCTGCTACCGTAGCGCTGCGCTTGCAGCTACGAGAGAGACGTGAGCTCGGCTCGCCACACGACCGAAAAAAAAAAGGTTCAAATGGCTCTGAGCACTATGGGACTTAACATCTGAGGTCATCACTCCCCTATAACTTAGAACTACTTAAACATAACTAACCTAAGTACATCACACACATCCATGCCCAAGGCAGGATTCGAACCTGCGACCGTAGCGGTCGCGCGGTTCCAGACTGAAGCGCCTAGAACCGCTCGGCCACACCTGCCGGCACACGACCGATGCAGAGCTGATATCACGAAGTTGATTCGCTTTCTTTTGATCTAGACCTCGACTACAACAGACGTCTTTCTTGGGACGCAGTGCCTCTGGCTCTGTGACACCATGACCGGACACAAACAGAACTTAACATGAACCTCCTTCCCTCCGATTGCCCACTTTATTTAGTTTGTTCGACCTCGTAAAATGGCCTACACCTGGGATGTTCACAGCCTAGGCACGCTCCTTTGTATCGCACACGATGAAATACATTCCCTTTATTTGACCTAATTTTCTGTTTTGTCGTTAAACATTAACCCTGGACGCCCACCCGACAATTCCTGGCCGCTCTACCTCCTGTACATTGTCGTCATAAGCGGGATGCAACAACCAACTTCTCTCCCCGCACTTGCCACGCATCGTAGCCGCGCAGTCTAGGGCGTCTTAGCACTGCCCGCGCGACTGCCCCCGTCGCAGGTTCGAGTCCGTGTGTGTGTTGTCCTTAGCGTAAGTTAGTTTAAGTTAGATTAAGGGGCTCCGTAACGGCCTATACTTGCAATGTTAAAATAACGCATATAAATTACATCTTTCCTCACAAAGTATTTGAGGTAGGAAGTTGAACATTTTACAGATTATTTATTGGAATATGGGCTACAACTTAACACAGGGATTTTACAAAATTTTAGTTCAGTTATTAAAGATGATTTTTTTTTCAATTGTAATGAAAATTCACAACATTTTTTTGCAATTTTTTATTTATATATTCAAAAATATACAGTTTTTTGGATAAAGGCTGTGTTAAATTATGCAGAAGGTACTGTGTAACATTTACTGAAAGTTTGAAACAAATATGTTTGGAAGATCCTTAGAAAACATGTAATTAGTATGAGAAAATAAAAGTTTTGGGAATCGAGCGACAAAGATTAGATTAACTTTTTAGTGCATTCCAGGTCCATAGGATGGATTATCTTCATACTCTGCAAACTCCTCCTCCAGCTTCCTCTTATTCCTCCTCCTGTTTACTCTTGCTTGTATTTCTAGACTCTTTACAGCCCTGTCTGCAGCCCGAAGTCGTTCCTTGTCTAAAGCAAGCATCGCTCGTACCATGTTAGAATGTTATTATTTACAGTAATAACACATACCTTTGGCTTTCCAACATTTCTCCTTTTCTTAAAAGCCTTCAGAGGATTTCTAATAACTTTACTTTTACTCATTATTATACTTCAACAAAACAGAGACTCAAGAAACAGAATTAATTACGAATATTTTCAAGATAACGACAGAGTAAATAAACATGAAACAATCGACAATCACACCAGCGATATATATTGAAACCATCACAGGTTAGCCACAACACATACTTTTATCTCACATTACTAAAATGTACCTGATGAACACGGACGTTAATAATAACACCATTTGACAGCAGTTTAACAGCGCCACAGTGGGTCACGCCCATGTAGAACATATTTAAAAAAAAATTAAAAATAGTTGTAGAATTCGGAATTGAATAAATTATATATCTATTAAAAGGTAATTGTCTGCAGATTCAGAAAACGCAAAAAAGTAAAAATTGAACTTTTCATGATTTTGAGCCTTTCCGGAGCCCCTTAACAAGTGGGAAAGCTTTCCAAAAAATTTCTCCCCGCACTTGTGCAAATTTTTATGTAGTCCATAACTGTCGTGGTGCATTCAGTTTCTACCGTGGGTCCCAAGGAGATCCAGGTGAAAATCCCCTACAGCATAATGCTGCCCCCGCTAGCCTGTGTTTGTGTCGCGGTGCGTGTTGCGAGGTGCCGCTCGCCCGAATAACGATGTACCCGGACAAGAGCATCGAACTACTGTAATAAGAAACGAGATTCATCCAGCCACACGATACATCTCCATTGATGCACCATCTAATGTCGATGATCCCGAACCCACTGCAAATGTACACTCCTGGAAATGGAAAAAAGAACACATTGACACCGGTGTGTCAGACCCACCATACTTGCTCCGGACACTGCGAGAGGGCTGTACAAGCAATGATCACACGCACGGCACAGCGGACACGCCAGGAACCGCGGTGTTGGCCGTCGAATGGCGCTAGCTGCGCAGCATTTGTGCACCGCCGCCGTCAGTGTCAGCCAGTTTGCCGTGGCATACGGAGCTCCATCGCAGTCTTTAACACTGGTAGCATGCCGCGACAGCGTGGACGTGAACCGTATGTGCAGTTGACGGACTTTGAGCGAGGGCGTATAGTGGGCATGCGGGAGGCCGGGTGGACGTACCGCCGAATTGCTCAACACGTGGGGCGTGAGGTCTCCACAGTACATCGATGTTGTCGCCAGTGGTCGGCGGAAGGTGCACGTGCCCGTCGACCTGGGACCGGACCGCAGCGACGCACGGATGCACGCCAAGACCATAGGATCCTACGCAGTGCCGTAGGGGACCGCACCGCCACTTCCCAGCAAATTAGGGACACTGTTGCTCCTGGGGTATCGGCGAGGACCATTCGCAACCGTCTCCATGAAGCTGGGCTACGGTCCCGCACACCGTTAGGCCGTCTTCCGCTCACGCCCCAACATGGTGCAGCCCGCCTCCAGTGGTGTCGCGACAGGCGTGAATGGAGGGACGAATGGAGACGTGTCGTCTTCAGCGATGAGAGTCGCTTCTGCCTTGGTGCCAATGATGGTCGTATGCGTGTTTGGCGCCGTGCAGGTGAGCGCCACAATCAGGACTGCATACGACCGAGGCACACAGGGCTAACACCCGGCATCATGGTGTGGGGAGCGATCTCCTACACTGGCCGTACACCACTGGCGATCGTCGAGGGGACACTGAATAGTGCACGGTACATCCAAACCGTCATCGAACCCATCGTTCTACCATTCCTAGACCGGCAAGGGAACTTGCTGTTCCAACAGGTCAATGCACGTCCGCATGTATCCCGTGCCACCCAACGTGTTCTAAAAGGTGTAAGTCAACTACCCTGGCCAGCAAGATCTCCGGATCTGTCCCCCATTGAGCATGTTTGGGACTGGATGAAGCGTCGTCTCACGCGGTCTGCACGTCCAGCACGAACGCTGGTCCAACTGAGGCGCCAGGTGGAAATGGCATGGCAAGCCGTTCCACAGGACTACATCCAGCATCTCTACGATCGTCTCCATGGGAGAATAGCAGCCTGCATTGCTGCGAAAGGTGGATATACACTGTACTAGTGCCGACATTGTGCATGCTCTGTTGCCTGTGTCTATGTGCCTGTGGTTCTGTCAGTGTGATCATGTGATGTATCTGACCCCAGGAATGTGTCAATAAAGTTTCCCCTTCCTGGGACAATGAATTCACGGTGTTCTTATTTCAATTTCCAGGAGTGTAATTTAAGATGTTTGTTTGACATGGGAATACGTGGCATTCGTCTGTTGCGGACCTCAATGTTCAACAATGTGCGCTGAACGGGGGTTTCCGTACCACTTGTGCCTTAACCGGCATTGAACTCTTGTAATCAGATCAGGCACGGATCGTGGCATGTCCTGCATAACAGAGCGGGTAACCTTTCGACCTAAGAGATGGACGTAAAATACCTTATCACCTAGCCTTAGTTTCATCACTTTCCATAGACGCTGACGCCAGTAACCCGAGAACAACCGACTGTATTCGCCGCTTCTGAGATGCTAGTCCCTAGGCGCCGTTCGATAACAATCTCCGCTTTCACAGCTTCTCTTATTGTGGTTTCGTGTGTCAGTCAGTAAAAACGGAAGCATTATAGGATCGCTTTGTTGTCCGTCTGCCTGTCTGTCCGACCGTAAAAAAAAATGAAACAAAATAAATTTCTCAGGAACCGCTAAACGTATCAAGCTGAGATCTAAGGTCCCTTGGAGGTGTAAAAAACTAAATCTTTTAAGTCAATAATGTCAAAAGGTACGGTCATTTATTTAACACATTGTAATGCTCGCAAACCCTCTCATCTTTTGGTACTGCTCCTTGGTCTAGAATCATGCATCTTTTCAAAAAGAAAGGTTTCACGGTACAACCTAAGGAAAATATCCCATTACTGTTAATTTGTAATTATATTACGGAAAAAATGTTTTGTCATGTCGTATCAGACCCTCTGTCTGTTGGTTCGCCCGTCCGAAGTCAATAAAATTGCGTGTTCTGGAGGGGAGCGGACTGATGGTACATATACACACCCTAATAGTCGAAACAGGAGCCATTCTAGAGACGTGGTGTCATGGCGAAACCGACATTTACCCCGCACCTGACGAATACAACCTAACATCGGACCATGACTTGTGTGTGCAAGAGGAAAGTTACCAGAGGCGGTGGTAAGTTGCGCTAAGACTGTTACATCTCCTCTGGCTACTGATCGTTGTGTTTATTTCCTTGTTAAGTCGTCACTGTTTCTACGTATGCATTTTCAGCTGCCGACGATCATATTATAGACTTGTGAATATATCATAATTTTCGAACAATAGTGGTGCTTGAACCTCGTAAGCAGAGGACGTCATACACCTCCGGAAACACATGTAGTGTTTGTGTTACAAAGAATCGGTGTTTTCTTTGGTGTGCAAGATAGTTGTTTTATCGCCTTATTGTTTGTCACCATAGTTTCTCGGAGAGAAAACTGCATGGAGAATGTACGTCAAGCGCTGGAAATATATTTCATACATTAGAATATTAACAGCGTTGCATTCCGCACGACTAAAAGGTCGGAGAACGCAAAGCTCTCGCATTATATTGTGTTTAAGTACAGGACCATGTAGCCCTTGGAATGTGTTTATACCACAATAATTTCTCTCTTTCCGATACCTTATTGGTACAGACACCAAACACTGGAACAATACTTCAAAATAGTTAACAGGAGTGATTTACATAAAATGTTCCAAACACCTTCTCTAAGTCACTGACAAAAGTTTGTGGAGTACTCCAAACCCTGTGTTTGTGTACATTTGCTTGACAGTAGTCCTGTTTACGGAGTTATTGCAGCATGGTGTGTAATTTCACACATCAGACACAGCTGACATGCATTTGTCTGTTTCCTCCAAAGATGCATTTTCCATTGCTGGCGATCATTTTATAGTACTGATGCAAGCGCAGCGTAATTTCTGAACCATAATCGGATTGAGCACTGCGTGCTGTACACCTCCATGAAGAATATTGTACGTGTAACGCAAAGCGTCTATGGTTTTCTTTGGTGTAGAAGGAAGTAGTTTTATGATCTTAAAGTTTGTCACCATAGTGAGTGGAATATAAATCTTGCAGGGAGGACGTACATACATGTTCTGCATTAGTGTATTAAGAGCGTTGCACTTCACATGACTAATATTCTGGAAACAACATGGCTTTAACATTGTAGTATGTTTAAGTACAAAATCGTGTAGTCTTAGGAGTGTGTGCGTTTATGTTCTACAACCATTTCCCTTTGTCAGTACCTCCTTGGGTACCGAGCCCAGACATTAAAAAAACCCTTCAGAACTGATTGCACAGTTGATCTACATAAAAAATGCTTCAAACTACCGTCCGTGTTGAACTCCATCATGCATAAACCACGAGTTTCTTCGTAAGGGCCCATTGTCACCATAACACTCTCACATCTACTATTTACCGATAAAGGGTGCTAACCTCCTCGACATGCACGCATCTGAAGCGATCTTGTGCACTTGGATCAGTGCCGTAAGTAAGACTGTTGTGGAACAGTCTTCGCTAAACAGCAGTTACGGGTCCAGCTCGCTGTGTTACTTCACGAGACGAGGAATGCAGATGCAAATTAATTAGGCGACAGTGTTGGAGGGAGTGTTGGACAAAGATAATGCGTGGAGATCGTTCAGTCGTAATCGTGAAGTCCGCACTGTGACCAAATTGCTAGAAATATGTAGATAACCTGACTGCATCGGTATAAGACGCTGTCTGGTATACTTTGGTGTATATGTAATTAACCATGAGTGGACATACTGCAGAGTATCTATCTACATTCGCAATCTAGTATATGGTACTCGCAAAGTAGTGGAGGGGTGGTTTTAGTGGTTATACAGAAATGGAAACTATGCTGTCGTATCATTGGTTGGCTTTGAAATTACGGAATGATTGATAACATTGCACTATCAGTATGGTCCTTATTACAGTACATCGTCCCATATCGATGGTGTCTTTTCCGTTCCATCTATCCGCTGGTATGGTATTCATTACCAAATAATTATTGAATGACACCACTTGTTAGAGATGGAGAGAGTCTTGGTCGGAGCAACACCTACCAGGAATGTCCAGCACTGAAATAGTGATCGTGTACGTAGCTGCAACATGTGGAATCAGTGCTCTTGGTCCCTTCGATACGGAACACCTAGACATCTGCTACACTGTCACTATGGAAGATGACATTAAATGTAGAAATCATTAACTTTGGACAGCTGTTTGGAAACGCTCCACAATGCCGCTAACTCCTCCAGTTTCCACATGTTGCGATGTCTTCTACATTTTTATCAATAAGAAACACTGCCTCTTTCATTTCAAATAACCTGTGTTATGGTAGCAACATAGTTTACAAAATGGTTGAAATGGCTCTGAGCACTATGGGACTAAACATCTGAGGTCATCAGTCCCCTAGACTTAGAACTACTTAAACCTAACTAACCTAAGGACATCATACACATCCATGCCCGAGGCAGGATTCGAAACTGCGACCGTAGCGGTCACGCTTCCAGACTGAAGCGCCTAGAACCGCACGGCCACACCGGCCGGCTCAGAATGAAAAAAATAGACTTGTACCACTATTGAAATAAGCCATTCATATTTACGCCAGTGACTGTAACACTTTCTTTATTTCACGTTGTAATTTCGACCTTAGGCCATTATCAAGTGAAGATGTTATGGCTATTAGGCCATGTCAACCTAAAATGAGCTGACACATTTATATGTTGTATTATATATATTATATTATATTATAATATATAATAGTAATGACAACGACATATAAATGTGTCAGCTCATTTAAGGTTGACATGGCTTAATAGCCATAAAATCTTCACTTGATAATGGCTTAAGGCCGAAAGTGCAATCGTATAATAAAGAAAGTGTTACAGTCACTGGTGTAGATATGATGTCTTTTATAACGTTCTGTCTTTTGTTTTCTTGATAAATAAGAGAGAACATTTTTCCGTGAGATTTGTGTGCCTATAAACGGATAGACTGACATCTTAATAGATAGACTAAATTTACTTTTACATCTCTACGCTTATTTTGCAAGCGGTGTGTGACGGAGAGTACCCTGTACCGCTACTAGTTATTCACTTTCCTATTCCTCTCGCAAATAGAGTGGGGAGAAAAGACTACCTACATATGCCTCCTTATAAGCGCTGTCATATCATCGTGGTCCCTATGCGGTAATGTACCTTGCCAGCAGCAGAATCCTTCTGCAGTCAGCTTCAAATTTCAGTTCTCCATAGTGTTCCTAGAATAGAACGTCATCTTTCTTCCAGGGTTTGCCATTTGAAAATGAACACGTAACTGTTTTTTATGAGGTTACCGGTTTCGGTCTGTTTTAGACCATCTTCAGACATCTTATCTGGGAGGGGTGGGATATCCTCTAGTGGTGGCATTCCTAAGTGTTTAAATAAAGTAATAAACAGTGTCAAATTGTTTGAAGAAATACTGCGCTGATCGTCCCATCCGGCAGTTCGATGAGGACTAAGCGAATTTCCCGCCATTTCCAGTGGTGGAAGAAGATTGAAGGGATGGACGAGAGGTGGTGTAGGAATGGACCCATGTGCCAGCTGGGGAAAGCTCATGATGGCACCAGGTCGGTCAAGATAATTAATTGATGAACTTAATTAATTTGTTATCAATTTGATATCAAAAGTGCGCCAGAAACCCTGTTGTCCTACTACTACTGGCCAGCTCATAGCGAATAATGCGAGGGGAATGAGATCGGAGGAATCGAAACAAGGCAGCTCGGCACGAGAATGTATTGCTAACCAGCCTATTCTACGGTCGCTAATGCTATTTTACAAAGATGTATCTCGCTTTGAGAAGGCTAATTAACATCTACATCTACTTGGATATTCTGCAAATCACATTTAAGTGCCTGGCAGAGGGTTCATTGAACCAACTTCACAATTCTCTAATATTCCAATCTCGTATAGCGCGCGGAAAGAATGGACACTTACATCTTTCCGTACAAGCTCTGATTTCCCTTATTTTATCGTGGTGATCGTTACTCCCTATGTAGGTCGGTGTCAGCAAAAGATTTTCACATTGGGAGGAGAAAGTTGGTGATTGGAATTTCGTGAGAAGATTGCGTCGCAACGAAAAACGCCTTTCTTTTAATGATGTCCAGACCAGATCCTGTATCATTTCTGTAACACTCTCTCCCATATTTCGCGATAATACAAAACGTGTTGCCTTTCTTTGAAATTTTTCGATGTACTCCGTCAGTCCTATCTGGTAAGGATCCCACACCGCGCAGCAGTATTCTAAAAGAGTACGGACAAGCATAGTGTAGGCAGTCTCCTTAGTAGGTCTGTTACATTTTATAAACGCCCTGCCAATAAAACGCAGTCTTTGGTTAGCCTTCCTCACAACATTTTTATGTGTCCTTCCAATTAACGCCTTTCGTGGCAGATTTATATCCTACAACCGTTAAACTGATGAGAAATGACATCTTAGATTTCTTTTAATTGATGAGGCTCAGACCATTTGGTATGTAAGGGCGAAAAATGATATTTTGTACGGCTGATGCATGAATGTCGTCTTCACGCGAAGTTAAAATTGACATTAACTTGTATCTCATGACTATTTTACTCACACGTTAAACATAAAATAATGGACGTCAATGAATTCTAATTTTTTGTGCTGGATGTGGATGAATTCTACTTGTTTTTTGGTTTTTCACTAAAGCGTCAATGTCTGGTATCACTTTGTGAGCACTGCTATTTCGAAGATAAGCTTTTAAGTTGCGGTCTGTGAGTGGACTTCCGTACGTAGATTTCGCTCACTTCACTGCGGAGAAAATGTTAGTCGCACAAGTATGTGGGTCCCAACATCGACGTAATCATAGCTGTTAACTTGTAAAGTCGTGGAAATGTAAGTGAGGAAAATTTTTATACGACTGAAGAAGACTTATTTCATTACTAAATTTATCATTCAACTACCTGTCGCGCTGTAAATCTATAAGTCCTAACTGTAGTTAGGTACCCGGCAGCGATGGCTCTTACGCTGCTGTTGGTGTTTCTGACCTTGACTTGAAGTTCCTAATCCGGCCATAACGCTGCTTTTTATCGATTTAGAAAGAGCCACTCTCAACTTTAAACACACGCCATTAGATGTATACAGTTGCGACTAAGGCTACGGCGAACTTAATAATGGTTAGTGCTCTGAAGAACAGTGCACACTTCCCCTGCTGAACTTAACGGCGCTTCACCGTCCCATTTTACCGCGAGTGCTCACTCAGTCGGACGTGCTCGCCTTGCCGCCTCCTGACCAGGCCTGTCTTACTCATAAGTTACTCATTTTGCAGGCCATGTTTATCATGTTTTGGTCCGTATAGCCTCCTCTCAAAATATGGAAAGCAATGAGCTGTTAGTAGAAAAGATGTGTCGCACAGTGGCGAAGATAAACCAGTGCTTATAGCTCTTAACATACGGATATTAGAAATTTTACTAGACATTTTGTTTCTTGTTCTGGTCCATAGTACCACCTCTGGAAGTTTGTCTGTGGAGCTCTGGCTCACCCTGCATAGGCGCAGCAGTAACGAATGTCGTTTCCAGAATAACGAAGCATATTCAGAAAGTAAGTGTACTACATTTTTACATTTTTTTAGAATAAATGTGTTCATAAAAATTACAGGGTATTGTCGATACTCTAGTTGGCTATTTTTACGTAATCGCCATCCCATTCAATGCAGTGCCGGCCGGTGTGGCCGAGCGCTTCTAGGTGCTTCAGTCTGGAACCGCGGGAACGCTACGGTCGCAGGTTCGAATCCTGCCTCGGGCATGGATGTGTGTGATGTCCTTTTGTTAGTTGGGCTTAAGTAGTTCTAAGTTCTAGGGGACTGGTGACCTCAGATGTTAAATCGCATAGTGCTCAGAGCCATTTGAACCATTTTTGAACCGTTCAATGCATGTGGTGAGCCATGGCGCAAGCTTCTTTATATCCTCCTCAAAGAAATCTCCTGACTGCTCCTTCCCGCATCTAGGAACTTTTACTTGTGCTCCTGTTCGTCGGTTGAAAATTTAATCGAGTCATGTGTGCCTTCAGGGAGGTGAGAAGATAATAACCTGAAGGCAACAAGGCAGGGGGATGTGGGTGGTTCAGAACACCCCAAACAACTGAGTCCAAGATCTTCTTGACGGCTAAGGCTGTGTGAGGACAGGCACACCTCTCTGCAGAATGCCCGCTCCTTTTGTTTCGTATGCTCCTTTTGAGTTTTCTTGGACCTCACAATATCGTTGGGCATTGATGGTCCTCCCCTGAGGCAGAGATTCGACGAAAATGATGTCTTTTCGATCCCAAGACACAGAAGCCACAATTTTTTCCCAAAATTGTGGTTTTGAATTGGGGAATTGGTGTGACGCTACTGTGACTGGTATATTTCTGTGTCAGGCGTGTAATGACGCAGACACGTTTCACCTGCAGTCACAGTAAAGCTTAGAAAATCCTCACCTTCCAGCTAGAGCCTCAAGAAACTCTAGGGCGCTGTTGACCCGAGTTTTCCTGTGATGCTCTGTCAGCTGTTTTCGTACCCAACTTGCGCACAGCTTACGGTTTCCCTAAATTCGCGTGATGTGTATCGCGTAAGAGAGTTCTGGATGGTTGTGCAAACATCGCAGAAATTTCATCCAATGGCAAACGGCGCTATTCACGAACAGTTTCCACGATTTTTTACACCAACTCATCAGTCCAAATGGAGGATCTTCCTTTCCTCCTTTTGCCATGAACATTTGTTCTGCCTCCATTGAATTCCCTCTACATCAGTTAAACACTCGTACTGTCCATAACACCTACGCATCGAGCGATGTGGCGCAGCGGTTACCACACTGGAGTCGCATTCGGGAGGACGACAGTTCAATCCCCGTGATTTCTTTAACTCGCTTTGAGGCATATGCCGGGTGGTTCCCTCGAAAGGGCAGGGCCGAATTCCTTCTTTAGTCCGATGGGACTGATGACCTCGCTGTTTGGCCCCCTCCCCCAAATCAACCAACCATCGAACACCTCCCTCGTAAACCGATTTGAGTCGCAAAAGAGTTTCGGTAGGTGTTATTTCTTCCGCGAGTAGGAAGCGGATCACGGCACGTGGCTCGCACCTGGTAGGATTTATTACCGACATCTTTCACGCAACTGGACATTGCAACGCGGATTTACGTACAGGGTTATTACAAATGATTGAAGCGATTTCACAGCTCTACAATAACTTTATTATTTGAGATATTTTCACAATGCTTTGCACACACATACAAAAACTCAAAAAGTTTTTTTAGGCATTCATAAATGTTCGATATGTGCCCCTTTAGTGATTCGGCAGACATCAAGCCGATAATCAAGTTCCTCCCACACTCAGCGCAGCATGTCCCCATCAATGAGTTCGAAAGCATCGTTGATGCGAGCTCGCAGTTCCGGCACGTGTCTTGGTAGAGGAGGTTTAAACACTGAATCTTTCACATAACCCCACAGAAAGAAATCGCATGGGGTTAAGTCAGGAGAGCGTGGAGCCCATGACATGAATTGCTGATCATGATCTCCACCACGACCGATCCATCGGTTTTCCAGTCTCCTGTTTAAGAACTGCGGAACATCATGATGGAAGTGCGGTGGAGCACCATCCTGTTGAAAGATGAAGTCGGCGCTGTCGGTCTCCAGTTGTGACATGAGCCAATATTCCAGCATGTCCAGATACAGGTGTTCAAGCGTTTCTTCGCTCACTGCAGGCCGACCCGTTGATTTCCCCTTACAGAGGCATCCAGAAGCTTTAAACTGCGCATACAATCACCGAATGGAGTTAGCAGTTGGTGGATCTTTGTTGAACTTCGTCCTGAAGCGTCGTTGCACTGTTATGACTGACTGATGTGAGTGCATTTCAAGCACGACATACGCTTTCGCGGCTCCTGTCGCCATTTATGTCTCACTGCGCTCTCGAGCGCTCTGGCGGCAGAAACCTGAAGTGCGGCTTCAGCCGAACAAAACTTTATGAGTTTTTCTACGTATCTGTAGTGTGTCGTGACCATATGTCAATGAATGGAGCTACAGTGAATTTATGAAATCGCTTCAATCATTTGTAATAGCCCTGTACTTCCGTGTTCCTGGTATGCGCGCCCCGGTCAGGGGAACCCCCCATCTACCACTCAGTGTTCCCAACACTCAGAAAACTAAAAGCCATAGCCCGTTATGGTCACAGTTCACTTATTTTCTGAACTTTCGTCGTAAAAGGGCTGTGAATGAAGCAGGGGGGACATGTCTACATAGGTTCGGCTGGGTAGGTCCTCGTGACTGTGTGTTACCAGGCGACGCGCCTGCCCTGGCCGCGCTCCTCTGTGAAGTGGAGAATCCTGCAGGCGGCGGCGGTCGGGGGCAGAGACGCCTGCGCGCCCAGTGCGGCACTCTTGTGCGTCCCTCGGGCGAGTTCCCGCCACTCGAAACGCGGGCAGGCGCGCGCCAAGTGTTGGCGGAAGCGGCCATTGAGCGCCGTCATTACCACGCCGGCTGTTGTCGTCTCGAGAATTGACGGAGCCGCCGCAGCAGCGCCAGCGCGGCTTAAATTGAAACTAACGACAGTCGCCGGCTGCCTTCCCCCCCAGCCCTGAGCGCTGTCTGCTGACACACACACACACACACACACGCACACACACACACGGCGTCAGAGATACTACTACCACAAACACTCGAGCACAAAAGTGCTGCCACGAGGACGGGGATTGTTAAAATTTAATCAACGATATTACAACTTGTTTTACGCCGCGGGAGCGGAAGTTTGGGGGAGACGCGCCGGGGCCCTCGGAAGGGTTGTCGCCGGAAGCGGCGGGCGTGAAACGGCGCGGAAGACGCCGGCGCTGGCAGATACACGGCGGCACACTTCCGCCCCGGCCACAGTGTTTCGCGACTCCCTTTGACTCGTCTCGCCCGGGGCGGCAGCGCGACAATTTGCTCAAGGATTTTATTGCTCAGTGCCTTGCTCTCTGCGGCCATTCCGACCCCCAAAATGGCCATTTGCCGCTGATTTATTAGCTCTGTCTACTAGTTACTATGTGCGCGAGTTTTTGCCTTTTGAGATTGTAAGTGTCTAGACAAAGTGCGAAGCACTCGTATTCATATCTCATGCACTCGCGGGTACTGACACTAACTTATCCACAGAAGTCACGAGTTATCTCTCAAACTATGGCGAAACGAAACAAAGCGATACAGAGCAGTTGAGTAGGAGGGGCAGTGAGCGACTTGAATGCACTACAGAACCTGTGTCCACTAATAAAGTGCTCTAAGTAGTTGTAAAACTATTGTACACTACGATAGACTGCCATATAGCTGTAAAACTATGCTAGGCTACCATAAGAAAGCGTTGAATACGGTTCTTTTCTTACTAGCTTTGGTCAGTTAAAGTCATACCTGCGTTACCTGTACATTACGTGCTCATCAGGCATTGCCTCATGACGATCGCTTTCTTTGCATACACGATCAGTGTGTTACTATATTCCCCTAAGAACCGGAAGTGGTGAACCGTCTAGAGCCGGCCGGAGTGGCCGAGCGGTTAAAGGCGCTACAGTCTGGAACTGCACGACCGCTACGGTCGCAGGTTCGAATCCTGCCTCGGGCATGGATGTGTGTGATGTCCTTAGGTTACAAAATTGTTGAGGCTTTCGTGGCCACTTGTTGACAAACTGCCTATTGGCTTCTGTCTCGGGTTCTTCGACCGACGTTCATCTAATGATTTTTCTGACGTTTCGCCAGCACGAGTGGCTGGCATTGTCAAAGCTTCACCCTCCATTGCCGGTTGTGAACTGGCAATGGTTCACCACCGGCAATGGAGGGTGAAGCTTTGACAATGGCAGCCACTCGTGCTGGCGAAACGTCAGAAAAATCATTAGATGAACGTCGGCCGAAGAACCCGAGACAGAAGCCAATTGGCAGTTTATCCTTAGGTTAGTTAGGTTTAAGTAGTTCTAGGTTCTAGGGGACTTATGACCACAGCAGTTGAGTTCCATAGTGCTCAGAGCAATTTGAACCATTTTTTTTGAACCGTCTAGAGACCGAGTGGTGTCTAGAAATTGAGTGATGGCATACAAAAGTCCACGTATCATACGGAACATTTTTTTTCTGCACAGTTATACATTTATTCTCCTATATGATACTTAATAATAAACGGTATTTAATAATGGCTCGAAACATGTTTCTGTTATTCATAAACTACTTACTCATTTATCAATAATGAGAGGAAACTCCTACGTTTAATCATGATGTGGAATGTTCTGTTGAGTACAAAATAGCAATATTATTTTGTACAATAATTATGTTGATGCATGTCAACTGTACTTGGATCAAAAGTAATTACTTTGGTTACATAAAACCGCAGAAGTTAGGCGACCATCTAACTTTTATTATTTATAAAATGCAATTATATTTTGTAAGGATACACTCGTAAAAAAAACACAATGGACTAACATTGAATGATGTGGGGTTCTAATTATGTGCAAAGCAAACGCTCAAAACAACAACAGAGAGAAATTATCGGCTCCCAGTTTCTTTCTTACACATTCATTTGTGCTTCTATCTCTATAATTACTACCGTTAAACCCATCATTTGCTACGTCATGTATGTAGTTTACGAAAACTGCTGCACCGTTGGTTTGATAGAGGACAACTCTGTTAACCGTCTTCGAGGGCAGTTAAGAAGTACTCGTCCTGATATTTAAGATAAAAATTTATGTATGAAAACATTTTTTCTTTTTCCAAAATAGTCTCCTTTAACAGTAATAGGTAATACACTTCATTCAGCGGTGTTTCAATGACATTATTTCATCCCTATTCCTGTGCAAGTTCTTCAAAATACTCGTCTAAAGCCGCAACCCCTTCTTGGGTGAAAGACAAAAGGGCAGCCAAGCAAGGCTTAGAGTTGTGGGAAGAGACGGGAACCTGAAGGACCCGACGCTGGGGTGATAGTGAGGACATTCCAACACGTCTTGTGGCAGAAACCTCGTATGTGTCATTGCAAACAGGTGCATCGACTTGATGAGAGACAATTTTTTCTCCCGCAAACCAGATCCCTTTTTATCGAGTATTTATCTCCAGATCCATTAGAAGGTTGGAATAATATGATAAACACATGTACCACTGATACTTTATGGTATGGAATTCCCACGTACAGTGCCGGCCGGGGTGGCCGAGGGATTCTAGGCGCTAAGTCTGGAGCCGCGCGACCGCTACGGTCGCAGGTTCGAATCCTGTGATGTCCTTAGGTTAGTTAGGTTTAAGTAGTTCTAGGTTCTCGGGGACTGATGACCTAAGAAGTTAAGTCCCATAGTGCTCAGAGCCATTTTTGAAGCCACGTACAGTGCGGGTAATCTGCACTTCGTTGTAACAAAAATTAGTTTCCCACATGTCTCAATGTTTATCACGTTAAGTCTCCCGAACTATACTGACGGAACACAAATCCAACACCAGAAAATAATTAATGCAGAGTAATGAAATTTCGGGAATACATTTGTATAGGTGACATATTGAAGTGATTAAGATTGCAAGATCACATTTGCTATGGTATGCCTCGCGCTTACATTAACTTGTGAACTGCTGGTACAATAATAACCGATGTACCCGCCAGAATGCTGAATACAAACATTCAAACGAACGTACATTGTGTTGTACAGGTGCCGGGTGTCAGTTTGGGGGATGGAGTTCCGTGCACGTTCCTCTTGGTCGGTCAAAACAGGACCGTTAATGATGTTTCAGGACGACGCTGGAGTTATCCGATGATGTTCCAAGTGTGCGCGATTGGAGACAGATCTCGTGAGTTGGCAGATCAAGGCAACAAGCCGACACTCTGCAGAGCGTGTTGGGTTACAACGGCAGTATTGGGCGAGCATTAGACTCTTGGAAAACATCCCCTGGAATACTGTTCGTAAATAGTAGCCCAACAGGTGGAATCACCGGACTGATGTACAAATTTGGAGTCAGGTTGCATATGAGAAACACAAGAGTGCTCCTGTTGACATACAGATTCGCACCCCAGACCATAAATAGAGGTGTAGGTTGTAATGGTCGCCTGGTCGTAGATATTGCTCATTGCTATAATCGCACTATTTCGCTCCCATTTACGGAGCTTGTTAGCACTTGATGTTAGGTTGGCGCCATTAAAATGCCGCCCGCATCTCGTGGTCGTGCGGTAGCGTTCTCGCTTCCCGCGCCCGGGTTCCCGGGTTCGATTCCCGGCGGGGTCAGGGATTTTCTCTGCCTCGTGATGGCTGGGTGTTGTGTGTTGTCCTTAGATTAGTTAGGTTTAAGTAGTTCTAAGTTCTAGGGGACGGATGACCATAGCTGTTAAGTCCCATAGTGCTCAGAGCCATTAAAATGCCTTGTGTTGTAGTAATCGCTGCTACTTGCTGGATCGCTGCTGTCTCTCGATGCTGATGCTGGCTCTACATCTGGTTGTCTAGGGTTAAAAACATGAGGTCCCGTGTTTTTTATGTGCTTTTGATGATAAAGAACGAGCGAAACCAACAAATATGTAAACTTCAAATATTTATTATTCTGGTGGCCATCTTAATTCCACTGTCCACCAAAGACCATGACTCAACACCAAGTAGTACTTCCGTTACATGTTCTTTGCATTGTTTATCCACCTCAAACAATAACACACAAACACACTTTACCAAAGTGACATTCCGACTGCTTCTCGACCCTTCTTGCTGCTCGTATTTATAACATTGTCAAAGAACTACTAAAAAGATATATAGTTTACAAGTCACATGTACATCTGTTATCATAATTTGTGCAGAAAAGTTATTAATTTGCATCGAGTGACATAATTTAACATGTTATTAAAATGACAGACAGATTTGTTGACTTGACAGAATAATTCTTTGTTACAAAAAGGCCGTTTTTTAGAAGTTTGTCAATTGGCTTCTCTAATTTGCATAAATAAGTAAATAACATGAATTATTAAGAATTACATTGGTTTTCGTCTAAAATAGGATTGATTTCGTGAATACTGAGTGAAAACGCTCCTAGTGAACAAATAGGTTTCACTGGGTGATTTTTATTTAAGGAGATCCAAAATACCTAAGTTGGCCACTATTTTTCGTACTTCATATTAATTATTTAAGATGAACTCAGTGTTTTTACATGATGACATTTGCTGTATCAGTGATCAAGTGATATAAACTTTTGTGTGGGTCAGTTATTCAGTATAATTTAATGGGTTGACTGTTTATGCAGACATGTTATGCAATCATTGCTAACATACACAATAACTTTTCTATAATCATAAATACTCGTTAAACTGGTTGAATTTGGAGGGTATCGCATACTTCGGTAAAGTAAAGCCTTAAATATGTTCCGTTACAAGGTCCACAGTTAGCAAGCAGACAGGTTGGTTGCAGGTCCTCAGCTTGCCGCCTTCTTCCCAACACCGGCCATCACTGACACAGAGGGAGAACACAACAGACCTCCAGTTTGCGCTCCAATGGGCTCTCACTTGACACGACTGAAGTCGAAAGTGACGGTGGTTTGGGCTTAGTGGAATGCACGCTACAGGGCTCCTGGCTCGGAGCTGCCCTTGAAGTAACCGATTTGTAACAGTTCATTGTGCCGCTGTGGCGCCAACGGCTCCTCAAATTGTTGCTGCAGATGGAATACGATGCGCCGCAGCCCCATGCCGTACATGCTCGTGACCACCGCCGCCAGCAATCATCTACAGTGGCTACATTACAGCCAAGAGTTTCTGCAGTATCGCAGAAGGAACGTCCAGTTTCCCGTAGACCTGTCGCACGACCTCTTTGTAACTTAGTGAGGTGTTGATAATGGTATCTTTATCGCCTTAACGGCACTCTTCACTGACATCAACTCATCACCTCCAATCCCAAAGGTAACTAACGCTCACGACCGTTACAGCTTACTTACATGGCCATAGTGGCACTACTAGCATCCCCCGTACACGTATGGAGCAAAATCTGATCAGACATCACGTTACAGATGTAGAAGCACGCCTGCCAACTCTCATTTTTTTCGCAGAACTCCTTTTTTTCCGTTTGCGTGTATGTCGTACAATGACATAACACTCCATGCAAGTTCCGTGTTATGTGGATAACATCTGCAAAATGTGTTGCTAATATACAGGGCTATTACAAATGATTGAAGCGATTTCATAAATTCACTGTAGCTCCATTCATTGACATATGGTCACGACACACTACAGATACGTAGAAAAACTCATAAAGTATTGTTCGACTGAAGCCGCACTTCAGGTTTCTGCCACCAGAGCGCTCGAGAGCGCAGTCAGACAAAATGGCGACAGGAGCCGAGAAAGCGTATGTCGTGCTTGAAATGCACTCACATCAGTCAGTCATAACAGTGCAACGACACTTCAGGACGAAGTTCAACAAAGATCCACCAACTGCTAACTCCATTCGGCGATGGTATGCGCAGTTTAAAGCTTCTGGATGCCTCTGTAAGGGGAAATCAACGGGTCGGCCTGCAGTGAGCGAAGAAACGGTTGAACGCGTGTGGGCAAGTTTCACGCATAGTGAAGTGAAAGATTCAGTGTTTAAACCTCCTCTACCAAGAAACGTGCCAGAACTGCGAGCTCGTATCAACAATGCTTTCGAACTCATTGATGGGGACATGCTGCGCCGAGTGTGAGAGGAACTTGATTATCGGCTTGATGTCTGCCGAATCACTAAAGGGGCACATATCGAACATTTGTGAATGCCTAAAAAAACTTTGAGTTTTTGTATGCGTGTGCAAAGCATTGTGAAAATATCTCAAATAATAAAGTTATTGTAGAGCTGTGAAATCGCTTCAATCATTTGTAATAACCCTGTATATGTTGATGATAAAGATGATTTTCGTTTGTGGGACGCACAGTGGCGTGGTTATAAGAGTTAGTACAAATTTCCAATATTTCCACTTCCCGGTCTCTGCATTTTCTCAATGATGACGAAACGATGAGGACAACACAAACTCCTAGTCCCAAGGCGGAGAATCCCCAGCCCAGCCGGGAATCGAACCTGGCATCCGGGGATCCAAAAGCAGCAGCGCAAACCACGAGCGGCGGACCGAATGAATATACACTGAAGGGCCAAAGAAACTAGTGTAAGAGTGCGTATTCAAATACAGAGATATGTAAACAGGCAGAACATGGCGATGCGATAGGCAACGCCTGTATAAGACAGCAAGTGTCCGGCGCAGTTGTTAGAACGTTTATTGCTGCTACAGTGGCAGGTTATCAAAATAGAAGGGTGTTTGAACGTGGTGTTACAGTCGGCGCACGAGCGATGGGAGACAGCATCTCCGATGTGCGGATGAAGTGGGGATTTTGCCGTACGACCATTCCACGAGTGTACCGTGAATATCAGGAATCTGGTAGAACATCAAACATCCGGTATCGCTGCGGCTGGAAAAAGATCCTGCAAGAACGGGACCAACGGCAACTGAAGCGAATCTTAAGTGCGACAATTCCGCAAATTGCTGCAGATTTCAATGCTGGACCATCAACAACTGTCAGCGTGCGAAACATTCAGTGAAATATCACCGATATAAGCTTTCGGAGCCTAAGGCTCAGTCGTGTACCTTTGATGACTGCACGACACAAAGCTTTGTGCCTCGCCTGCACCCATCAACACCGACACTGGATTGTTGATGACTGCCAACATGTTGCCTGGTCCGACGAGTCTCGTTTCAAATTGTATCAAGCGGAGAGACATGTACGGGAATGGAGACAATCTCATGAATCCATCGACCCTGCATGTCACCAGGGGACTGTTCAAGCTGGTATAGGGTCTGTAATGGTGTGGGGCGTGTACAGTTGGAGTGATATGGGATTCCTGATACTTCTGCGTACGACTGACAGATGACGCGTACGTAAGCATCCTGTCTGATCACTTGTATCCATTCACGTCCATTGTGCATTCCGACGGACTTGGACAACTCCAGCAGGACAATGCGACACCGTTTGTCCAGGGCTGCTACAGAGTGGTTCCAGGAACACTGTTCTTAGTTTAAACGCTTCCGCTGGCCACCAGACTCCCCGGACATGAACATTATATCTGGGATGCCTTGCAACGTGCTGTTCCGAAGAGATCTCCGCCTTTTCGTGCTCTTACGCGTTTATGGACAGCCCTGCAGAATTCATGGTTGTCAATTTCCTCCAGCACTACTTCAGACATCAGTCGAGTCCATGCGACGTCGTGTTGCGGCACTTCTGCGTTCTTGCGGGGGTACGTTACGATATTAGTCAGGTGTACTAGTTTCTTTGGCTCTTCATTTTAGTAGGAGAGAAGTCGCAAATTAAACGTCATGTTTGGTACTCAAGTTTTATTGCATGAGCAGGGAAATTCTAATGTTGTTGTTGTGGTCTTCAGTCCTGAGACTGGTTTGATGCAGCTCTCCATGCTACTCTATCCTGTGCAAGCTTCTTCATCTCCCAGTATCTACTGCAACCTACATCCTTCTGAATCTGCTTAGTGTATTCATCTCTTGGTCTCCCTCTACGATTTTTACCCTCCACACTGCCCTCCAATGCTAAATTTGTGATCCCTTGATACCTCAAAACATGTCCTACCAACCGATCCCTTCTTCTAGTCAAGTTGTGCCACAAACTTCTCTTCTCCCCAATCCTATTCAATACCTCCTCATTAGTTACGTGATCTACCCACCTTATCTTCAGCATTCTTCTGTAGCACCACATTTCGAAAGCTTCTATTCTCTTCTTGTCCAAACTAGTTATCGTCCATGTTTCACTTCCATACATGGCTACACTCCATACAAATACTTTCAGAAACGACTTCCTGACACTTAAATCTATACTCGATGTTAACAAATTCCTCTTCTTGAGAAACGCTTTCCTTGCCATTGCCAGTCTACATTTTATATCCTCTCTACTTCGACCATCATCGGTTATTTTACTCCCTAAATAGCAAAACTCCTTTACTACTTTAAGTGTCTCATTTCCTAATCTAATTCCCTCGGCATCACCTGACTTAATTTGACTACATTCCATTATCCTCGTTTTGCTTTTGTTGATGTTCATCTTATATCCTCCCTCCATTCCGTTCAACTGCTCTTCCAAGTCCTTTGCTGTCTCTGACAGAATTACAATGTCATCGGCGAACCTCAAAGTTTTTACTTCTTCTCCATGAATTTTAATACCTACTCCGAATTTTTCTTTTGTTTCCTTTACTGCTTGCTCAATATACAGATTGAATAACATCGGGGAGAGGCTACAACCCTGTCTTACTCCTTTCCCAACCACTGCTTCCCTTTCATGTCCCTCGACTCTTATAACTGCCATCTGGTTTCTGTACAAATTGTAAATAGCCTTTCGCTCCCTGTATTTTACCCCTGCCACTTTCAGAATTTGAAAGAGAGTATTCCAGTTAACATTGTCAAAAGCTTTCTCTAAGTCTACAAATGCTAGAAACGTAGGTTTGCCTTTTCTTAATCTTTCTTCTAAGATAAGTCGTAAGGTCAGTATTGCCTCACGTGTTCCAACATTTCTACGGAATCCAAACTGATCTTCCCCGAGGTCAGCTTCTACTAGTTTTTCCATTCGTCTGTAAAGAATTCGCGTTAGTATTTTGCAGCTGTGACTTATTAAACTGATAGTTCGGTAATTTTCACATCTGTCAACACCTGCTTTCTTTGGGATTGGAATTATTATATTCTTCTTGAAGTCTGAGGGTATTTCGCCTGTCTCATACATCGTGCTCACCAGATGGTAGAGTTTTGTCATGACTGGCTCTCCCGAGGCCATCAGTAGTTCAAATGGAATGTTGTCTACTCCCGGGGCCTTGTTTCGACTCAGGTCTTTCAGTGCTCTGTCAAACTCTTCACGCAGTATCTTATCTCCCATTTCGTCTTCATCTACATCCTCTTCCATTTCCATAATATTGTCCTCAAGTACATCGCCCTTGTATAAACCCTCTATATACTCCTTCCACCTTTCTGCCTTCCCTTCTTTGCTTAGAACTGGGTTGCCATCTGAGCTCTTGATATTCATACAAGTGGTTCTCTTCTCTCCAAAGGTCTCTTTAATTTTCCTGTAGGCAGTATCTATCTTACCCCTAGTGAGACAAGCCTCTACATCCTTACATTTGTCCTCTAGCCATCCCTGCTTAGCCATTTTGCACTTCCTGTCGATATCATTTTTGAGACGTCTGTATTCCTTTTTGCCTGCTTCATTTACTGCATTTTTATATTTTCTCCTTTCATCAATTAAATTCAATATTTCTTCTGTTACCCAAGGATTTCTATTAGCCCTCGTCTTTTTACCTACTTGATCCTCTGCTGCCTTCACTACTTCATCCCTCAGAGCTACCCATTCTTCTTCTACTGTATTTCTTTCCCCCATTCCTGTCAATTGTTCCCTTATGCTCTCTCTGAAACTCTGTACAACCTCTGGTTCTTTCAGTTTATCCAGGTCCCATCTCCTTAAATTCCCACCTTTTTGCAGTTTCTTCAGTTTCAATCTGCAGTTCATAACCAATAAATTGTGGTCAGAATCCACATCTGCCCCAGGAAATGTCTTACAATTTAAAACCTGGTTCCTAAATCTCTGTCTTACCATTATATAATCTATCTGATACCTACTAGTATCTCCAGGATTCTTCCAGGTATACAACCTTCTTTTATGATTCTTGAACCAAGTGTTGGCTATGATTAAGTTATGCTCTGTGCAAAATTCTACAAGGCGGCTTCCTCTTTCATTCCTTCCCCCCAATCCATATTCACCTACTATGTTTCCTTCTCTCCCTTTTCCTACTGACGAATTCCAGTCACCCATGACTATTAAATTTTCGTCTCCTTTCACTACCTGAATAATTTCTTTTATCTCGTCATACATTTCATCTATTTCTTCATCATCTGCAGAGGTAGTTGGCATATAAACTTGTACTACTGTAGTAGGCATGGGCTTTGTGTCTATCTTGGCCACAATAATGCGTTCACTATGCTGTTTGTAGTAGCTAACCCGCACTCCTATTTTTTTATTCATTATTAAACCTACTCCTGCATTACCCCTATTTGATTTTGTATTTATAACCCTATAATCACCTGACCAAAAGTCTTGTTCCTCCTGCCACCGAACTTCACTAATTCCCACTATATCTAATTTTAACCTATCCATTTCCCTTTTTAAATTTTCTAACTTACCTGCCCGATTAAGGGATCTGACATTCCACGCTCCGATCCGTAGGACGCCAGTTTTCTTTCTCCTGATAACGACGTCCTCCTGAGTAGTCCCCGCCCGGAGATCCGAATGGGGGACTATTTTACCTCCGGAATATTTTACCCACGAGGACGTCATCATCATTTAATCATACAGCAGAGCTGCATGTCCTCGGGAAAAATTACGGCTGTAGTTTCCCCTTGCTTTCAGCCGTTCGCAGTACCAGCACAGCAAGGCCGTTTTGGTTAATGTTACAAGGCCAGATCAGTCAATCATCCAGACTGTTGCCCCTGAAACTACTGAAAAGGCTGCTGCCCCTCTTCAGAAACCACATGTTTGTCTGGCCTCTCAACAGATACCCCTCCGTTGTGGTTGCACCTACGGTACGGCCATCTGTATCGCTGAGGCACGCAAGCCTCCCCACCAGCGGCAAGGTCCATGGTTCTAATATGTGACTTTTTTTCTTTCGTAATTTTAGAGGGGGCGTCAGCGAGAGTAAATTTCAGAAAGTTTTGAAAGTATGTGTAACGTTTTTTGGAAGTAACAAAGTGCTCTCCTTCTCAACTGCTGGACGACTGTTGTCCGGCTATGTTGTGCGCCATGAGTAACACTACCTGAAGATACACACACAGTTTCTAAGTTCAGTACTTGACTTATTGCCTGAAACATGTAACGTAAAATTATACATCTAAGATTATACATCTTAGATTGCGACAGCATTTTAAAATTTGTAACGCGTTCCATAATTATGTGAAATACTGAAAATCAAATTTCGTTGGCCCTGGAAGCTTTTAGACGGGCAGCTTGAAACAAGAACGAGGTAACCAGATGACTACGTGATCGTTTCATCAATTTAGAAATATAGATTCCCCATATGCCTCATTTAAAATCTGCAGCCCATTTCTTCTCTGCGGAAATTTAAGGAGCAGAGTTAGCATACGCATCTGTCTAATTGCAACGAATTTCAGTTCACGTGAAACCCCTTTTTACGGAATAGTTTGCGAGGTGCCGGGGCAAGCAGTGTATTTGACACTAAATTCTTCTAGAATCTCCATATGTAAATGGTGCTCTAAGCCCCCCCTATTCTAACTCCGACTTTTGCTGTTGCACATAGATTAAAAAATATACGCGAACTGACTGCAATGAACCCTGCAAGTGGAGTAGAAACGAGTTTGGCACCTGCAATAATTTAATTTGATAAATAAGTTAAATAAAGGAAGGTTTCATCAATGTAGTGAGAAATGATGGGTTGCTGTACCGATTAACAGAATAAAAGTTCTGTCCAAAATAACAATATGATTTATTAAGACTAAACACAAAATAATTAACAAAAACACATGAAACATTTACAATACATCCAATTGGCTCAAATTGGATATTCAAACAAACGCTATGAAGGTGAAGTTGTCCCTAAACTAGATTGTGAGGTTTAAGACGAAGTGGTATGTGGAGCCAATTCCTTGCCACTCAAATCTTAAGAGAGACACACAGCTAACCCAACATTAATTGCTGCTACTCAAGACAGAACAAAGTTAGAAAAAGACGAACAGGCGCGCTCTGCTGAGCTCTGATTATCGCCTAGGAAAATCCCTATCTGCCGGTGCTGCAGACATACTGTCTTCTTAACTGCCAGAACACGATCTGGCGTACCGGAGGCGATGGCTGGTTGCTTCGACGTCCTCAACCGAAAGGCGAGAACCGACTACCTAGAGCACCCGTACAGGCCGAACACACAACATTCCCGCCCCCACGACAGTGGCCGTGGTTAAACGTTCCAATCAGCAACTCGAAAACCGGCGGAAAATTCCACTCTATTGCCGGAGCACTACCATTCCACCAATGGAGATTCTTGGCGCCAATTTCTGCGCTGATTTTGCTACGTCGCGGAGCTATGCCCTGAGCAAGCCAATCACAGTTGCTATTTTGCAGAAAGCGCGGGAATTTTCCCGCCACAACTGCCTGGGTACACAAGTCATTCCCACGCCTCGCTGGTAGCCCGCCAGAAAGTGTTTTCGCTAAGTTTCTGTGAAGTAACGGAACCTCTAGCCCAGCCGCTACTTCAGTCCCCTCCAGGCGATGCTTTTGACAATGTCGGCGTCTGCAAAGCATTCACTCGACTTCCTCACACCCATCGACTTAACGCTTTCCAGATCAGCAGAGCCCGCCTGTCACCGGACCACCCGGGTGACGAGAGACACTGCGTGGGAAGTCCGCGTGTGAAGGAATAGCAACCTTTCACTGTATGCAATTAGAGAGGAAAACCGTAAGATAGAAATATGAGAGGGGGCTCATGCCACCTCTCAAGTTTATCGCTGCACGATCTTCGGTTTTCTCCATTTCAAACAATTCGCGCTTTGTACAGACAGCTGGCTACACGCAATTACTGGACGGAATGACTTGTAATTCCACAAGAAGTTTGTTGAATGTTGTACCATGCTTGAAATATGACAGGCAGTTTTGTATGCCATTTTCATTTAACTTGAGACTGGTTGTGCAGCTGGAGGACAATAACGGTGAGGACTGCATTGAGAATGTTTTTGTTGAAGATCTGGTACTACGATGCTCTATGCAAGTACATTTCCCTTCTTTAACGTGGTGATGTTTTCTCGAATCCGTGAGAAGACAGTGCGTTGGAGTTGAAACGGGGTGAACGGCCAATGCTACGGATAACGGCACTTTGCTAGGAGCAGACTTCGAAGAACTGGCGCTGCCGGGGCACCCCAGGGGGTACCAGCCTCTCCCAGGCTAGTGTCGCTCTGGAGGTTGTAGTGTAACGACGTAAGTTTATTATAAATGATTTTCTTTCGACATATGACCATGTGCAGACTTCGTCACCTACGTCAGTTACAACCCACTCCAAAATTATTTATATTCTTTTTAAATTGTCTCGGTATGGTTATTGAACGAAACTGTAAAACATCATTTGAGTTCGTATGCACAGAATTTCGTCACTCGGGCCAGTTGGTTTGCGTGAACTTTTTCAATTTTTGACGTCCTTTGTTTCTCCTCAGAAATTATATTGATACACTTTATCTTGATTTAATCGATATTAGAATCACACATTGGATAAACTTTTGAGATTCAAAGTTGCGATGAACACTGTCAAAATTCAATAATCTTGTCAAATATATTATTAATCAATTCACATAATTCTTCATAAATAAATCCTCAGAACAGGTGTTTCAACTTTAGTAGCATCCACTATTTATTATCTTCCTACATACAGATGTGAACCTGAACCTTGACAAACTAGGACTGACATTTCCAATAAGATTAAGCTCTCTATGGCGTCATTGTTATACAAAACATTACAAAAAAAATTCATTTTCAATTTTTAGAAGTACGACGCAACAACTCGGTTCCAGGATCTTCTGTTGCTCTTTGGCTGTCGACCCGCGACGTATAGTGGCCAGCAATTTTCTCTCTGGTCGCGGCAGCGAAGATGCTGTCTCCGTTCGTTGCGCCGCCCTCTCCGTACATGAAACATAAAAAAATACAAAAACTTTTAGATAATTCACAGCTATTACAAATATTAAAAAAAATACATAAACAAAACTAAATTAAACTTATATTCACCTGCAAACTGGGCTGACACTGGTGGATGGGTGACGCTTCAATTTCGCGTCCCACTACAAGGTGTAAAGGCGCCGCGAGCAGTAGGCGGGGCCGCTTCCTCATGTTTTGCAATCCACAGTTGTAGGTAGTCATCGGCCGCCTTAGAAAACACCGGCACGAGAAAATAATGCGCTAGCGTCTTGACATGTAATTCCTAATTTCAGTGGCCCCCCGATGCGAGGCTACTGCCACAGGCTCGGAAACGCGAGATTGGCAGATCAGAATGTGACGTCACGAGCTCAGAGTTGGAGCGAATGTTTGTTAGTTGTAGGGGAGAGGACTTCTGCTGTATGATCAGCATCTAATCGCGACGCACCATTCCTCCTGGCTGGAGGGAAACCTCGGTGTTGGGGCGCAGTGTTTTGTATTTTCACTGTTGGTGACTGGCACTGTTTGGCTGGGAAGGAGAGTAGGGAGTAAAAGAATGTAAGTCAGGATTGGGACGCGATGAATGCGGCATCGACTGTGGCTGAGATGTGTTGCTGACCACATAGACTTCGGAGCTAGGAGAAGTCCAGGGAACGGTGTTGCAGTTGGAGCAACGCACCCTCGTCTTCTCGAGAGAACCGGAACGACAGCGGCGTCCATCACTACGAATAGTATTTAAATTGCAGTGAAGATGGAGGAGCATCAGAGGGCTAGATCATTCTTGTTGCACACTTGTGGCATTATATACGGTCGCCTGTCTCATGTTCAGTGTACATGAGTTCAATGTATGAATCTTTCAATTATTCACCAAAGTTTCAGCCACTGTTTCCCGTCAAGAAATGGCGAGTTTTGAAATTGAATTTCAGGCCGAAATTTTCAATCGACTGACAGTGCTATCCATGCAATAACTAATCAGAATTTTCATACAGACAAAATTAGTCAACTCCCTGATTTCTCCCTTTCATAAATTGTGGTCATCTACGTTTTAATGAATAAATCAGAGTATTTAAATAAAAGGTTGTTTTTGTCACACACTCACCTGACACCCTGAATTACCGAGCGAGGTGGCGCAGTGGTTAGCACACTGGACTCGCATTCGGCAGGACGGCGGTTCAAACCCTCGTCCGGCCATCCTGATTTAGGTTTTCCGTGATTTCCCTTAATCGCTTCCGGCAAATGCCGGGATGGTTCCTTTGAAAGGGCACTTCCGACTTCCTTCCCCAACTTTCCCTAATCCGATGGGACCTATAACATCGCTCTTTGATCCCGTCACCCAAAACAACCAACCAACACCCTAAATTATTGTGTACATCCCCCGCTAGGATAAATGCCTAGGGCCTAAAAATCGCGTTGTCTTAGACGTTGTGCACATTAAATTCGTAGGACAGGTGTTAAAGGTGTAGTCTGCACACGGTTAGTTTTCATGGTTATGGACGTTTTCCACAAAGAGTATATTTCGCATCCTGTAGGGAAAGAAATCACGTGCATTGTGCTGCGATCCACGAGCCAGCCCGAACATTTTTCAGACCGTCTTTGTGTTGAAACGTCCCCTTAGAAAAATTATTGAATTACTGTGCTGATAAATCTCTTACATTATTTGATTTTCAAACAGCTGAGCAAAACTGAACGTACTCAGACATTTCGCTCTTTACCTACTCTGATCAACACTAAACTGACACACAATATTTTTAGCGCAACGCAATCTGACTTTCAATAATCCCTACAGAAGAATGGCCCTGACTAACATTAACCTGTACCTTTCACAAATCACTTACCTCACAAAAATCTTCGTTACTCAAGCTGCTGCAATACAGCGAGCGCCACTACTGCCAGCTAAATAAAAGACTCAAACTACTGAAGGCACTAACTACTGATAGGCATAGTTAGCAAATGAAAGATTTTGATAGAGAACAAACAATGTATTTACCTTAATAGTGTTCAAAAGTCATAATATATATATATATATATATATATATATATATATATATATATATCAGTTCATGATATCCAGTCTTACAAATTTACTGTCTCTGTCCATATCATCCGCTCTAAAAAATTCGCCATCTCTCTCACCACATCCATCACTGCTGGCGGCTCACCTCCAACTGCGCAACACTACGCGCTATTAACAGCCAACTGCCCAACACTACAATGGCGAATATTACTCCAACAATGCGAACCAACCACAGCCTTCACACAGCACAGTCAGTGATTTTCATAGAGAGCGCTGCATGGCGTTACCAACATAACAACCTAAACAGCCTACTTACAGTGTCACCTCAGTAAGGAAAGTAAGATTCGGGTTTGGCTGAAATGGCTCTGAGCAGTATGTGACTTAACTTCTGAGGTCATCAGTCCCCTAGGACTTAGAACTACTTAAACCTAGCTAACCTAAGGACATCGCACACATCCATGTCCGAGGCAGAATTCGAACCTGCGACCGTAGCGGTCGCACGGTTCCAGACTGTAGCGGACTCGGGTTTACGCTGAGGCGATAAAAGTCATTGGATGCCTCCTAATGTCGTGTTGGACCTCCATTTTTCCGGCGTAGTGCAGCAACTCAATGTGGCATGGATTCAACAAGTAGCTGGAATTCGCCTGAAGAAGTGTTGAGCCATGCTGCCTCCTATAGCCGTCAATAACTATGAGGGTGTTGCCGATTCAGGTTTTCATACACGAACTCATCTCTCGATTATTTCCCATAAATCTTCGATGGGATTGATGTCGGACGATCTTGGTGGTGAAATCGTCTTGGTGGTGAAATCGTTCACTCGAATTGTCCACAATGTTCAAAACTAGTCACAAACAGTTGTTTCCCGGTGACATGGCGCACTGCCATGCATAAAAATTCCATCGCTCTTTGGGAATGTGAAATCCATGAATGACTGCAAGTAGTAGCCGAATATAACCATTTCCCGTCAATGACCAGTTCAGTGGTACCACAGGACCCAGTAAATTCCATATAAACACAACCCACACCATTATGGAACCACCAGCAGCTGGCACAGTACCTTGCTCATAACTTGAGTCCATGGTCTCGTGAGGTCTGCGTCACATTCGAACCCTATCATCAGCTCTTACCAACTGACTCATCTGACCAGGCCACTGTTTTCCAGTGTCTAGGGTCTAACCGATATCATCGCAAGCCAAAGAGAGGCGCTGCAGGTGATGCCGTGCTGTTAGCAAACACATTCGCGTCGGTCGTCTGCTGCCAAAGCCCATTAACTCCAAATTTCACCTCAATGTCCTAAAGAATACATTCGTCGTACGTCCCACATTAATTTCTGTGGTTATTTGACACAGTTCTGGTTGTCTGTTAGTACTGAGACCTCTATGCGAACATCGCCGCTCTCGGTTGTTAAGCGGTGCACGCCGTTGACCAGTACGTTGTCCGTGGTGACAGTTAATGCTCCAAATTTGGTGTTCTCGGCACAGCCATGACACTTTGCATCTCAGAATACTGGATTCCCCAGCGAGTTCCGAAATGGAATGCTGCATGCGTCTAGCTCGAACTACCATTCCGCATTCAAAGTGTGTTAATGCTCGTCGTTCAACCGTAATCACGTTGGAAACCTTTCGCATGAACCACCCTAATGCAGATGACAGCTTCGCCAATGCACTGCCCTTTTATACCTTGTGTACGCGATACTAGCGCAATTTGTATGTGTGCATGTCACTATCCCATGACTATTGTCACGTCAGTGTAACGTACCATCGAGTTCCTTGCCACAGCTCAAAAGCTCACATTCGACGTGGATGAAGATGGAAATTGGCTGCGTCGTTTGAGAAGAAACCAGCCCAGCACTCGTACCAAGCATTTTGAGAAATCCTGGACAACGGAAATCTAGATGGAGAGTTGAACTGTGTTTCTTCAGAACGCCATAATCATTGTTCCATCTCGAAAGGATTCGAAGTGTATTGAAGATATGAGTATATTGCCATAGGTACCCGAGCACCGAGTTTTCTTTGTTCCATCGATGGCACGCATGTAACTAATGGAATGTAGTACTTCCTATGAGAGTGAAATAGTGAGTGAAAGTTTTTTTTTTTTTTTTGTCAATACACCCATCAGAAAGAGTTAAATATGTAATTGGTTCTCGTATCTTGAAATTGATAGAGGTTACTTATAATCCATCTTGATTGCAAAATTTTTATTCATATGACCGGTTTCGGTTTATCCAGAACCATCTTCAGATCTGATATGATGTGACGCAGCGTGTGAAAGTTGCTGGATTTGGACGGGTTACTCCTGTAACCGAAATGTCAGATCTGAAGATGGTTCTGGATTAACCGAAACCGGTCATATGAATAGAAATTTTGCAATCAAGACGGATTATAAGTAACATTGTATAATCACTGGTTGCTGCTATCCCATCAGACATTATGTCTGTTTTTGCAAAATTGATAGAGGTCTTATACTGTATTTTTCGATATTACAGAATGTTACCCAGAGGAAAGCTACACTATATGTTCGTTTTTGAACCGATTAAGAAATGAAAAAGGAACAGATTTATAAAAACAAAGAAGCTGCAGTGTCCCACAACATCAAAAATCATAAAATGGTGTGTTCAGTGCGCTGTTCAATAACATGTAGGTCCTCCACGAACTCTTAGGCACTCTTGAATGCGACGGTTTATGCTCAGTACCAACTTCATTTTAGGCTTCTGGAAACATATTGACCCACTCCTCAATGGCAGCATTTATGAGAGCTTCAATCGTTAACGGACGATGTTGACGACTAGAAATCGCTCTTTTGAGCAAACTCCATGCATGCTCTATGCAGTGCATATCCGATGAGCATGCTGGCCAGTCCATTCTTCGGATCCCACGTCATGTCAGATACCGACAGACACTGCGAGCACGAAGAGGTCTGGCGTTATCCGTAGGGTGGACCCTTCCCCCACAGCCTCTGCAAAATCACTGACTATGTTGTTTTCTTACACTGCATCAGCCATTTGGCGTTCTATTGGAACGAGAGGCGTGCGGCGGTCACACGTGATACCCGCCCAGAATACGGTTGAGCCACCGGATTGTTGCTGACGTTCCACAGTCACTGTGGGATGGCAGCGTTCCCCTGTTGACCTCCACATGCAAACAGAGTAGTCGTCAGGGTACAAGCCTCTTCGCACTTCGTCTGTGAACAGCATTTGGTCCATTGGTCTCGTGTCCAATGTTCATGTGCTCCATCTAGCCCATCTTACACGAGCAGTCCTGTGATGTGGACGGAGTGGTGGAGTTTTGAGAGGTCTTCGGCTGTACAACACCCAAGTCTGTTGCGCACAGTTTGGATACTTACGGTACCCCAGTGGCTTTTCGAAGCTCGTGGCGCAGAGTAGTGTCTCTGTAGGGTGTCTCCGTGCAGATATCGTTACAGACCGCTCCTGAGCTGCTGCAGTTTTGCATGGACAACCTATTGAATGCGTTTCCCGGACCTTTTCCCACAGCCTGAAGACAACACTTCGTTTAACGTGAAGAATATCCGCTATGCCAACTCATCTCACGTTTTATACCATCAGGGTGATGATTTTGAAACGGTCTGCCACGGGGAGCCAGTTCCGAGGCATTGTGCTGCACTACGGAGCACACGGACAAACGTGCGTTCACAAGAACTCACTTGATGTACTGCGTTTGTTTACAAGCCGTGATCGCATGGCCCCTGATGAGGCAGAGTGGCGACAACGAACGAGTTCGCATTATGTTCACAACCATATTCCTACATAAATACAAAAGGAACGTCCGCATTGACTCTAGAGCATCTTGTCACGGTCAGCGCGGTTTAGGGCGTCTTGTCACGGTCCGCCCGGTTCACCCCGTCGGAGGTTCGAGTCCTCCCTCGGACATGGGTGTGTGTGTGCTGTCCATAGCGTAAGTTAGTTTAAGTTAAATTAAGTAGTGTGTAAGCTTAGGGACCGATGACCTGAGCAGTTTGCTCCCATAAGATCTTACCACAAAATCACAAAAAATTGATAAATCATCATTAAAGAACTACTAAAGTATATAGTCTTTTCTGGATTGCCCAAGGGAAATCTTGAAGAATCACAACTATTAAAGTACTTTAAAGCTACGACTATCAACAACGGTGTTTAACCTGTCGGTTACAAATGAAAAATACGCGTTTCATTGTTTTGGAAATTCAGCAGTTAAGGGGGGCATAGGGGATGAAATGTTTTATGAACTATTTCGTTATGAAAGCATTTTTAAACCTGAATCTACAAAAATCTGTATTTGGCTTCTCCGTCAGAAATAAAGAAATACATGTTTCATTGGTTTTGGAAATTCAACAGTAAGGGGACGAAATAGGGGACCAAAATGTTTAAAAAAGAACCCTTACATAAAAATTAAAGGTGAATCTATGAAAACAGTTAAACAATTATGTGTTAGGGGATGAGAGTTTCTGTGGAAATATCACTACGAGGCTTTATTAGGAAAAATCTTGAACTGGACGCTACCAGTATCGCTTTTTGGTCAGAAGAAACTCTGGAAAAGACCATGCTAGTATGGCTTTAGAAGGTGTTGCAGTTTGTGAACAACGTAAAAATTCTATTAAAGAAAAACAAAAAAGGAAAGAAAATCCGCGCGAGCGAAGCAGCGGACGCTAAGCTAGTCACGTAAAATACGAAGTGCACAATAGATGCCACACAGGATACAACAAAAAACATGGTTATATCTCTTAGCTCAATGAAGAAGTCACAGTACCCAACAAGGTGCTTTAAGAACAATTATATAAACCTCTTAATGGCTCACTGGAAGATGAGTCTGACATGGATGGAAACAACTCGTAGTTATGAAGAGAGACTAAATTTCATTTAGTGCCCAGTTGTAGCAATGCTTAGCTACAGTTGAGTGATTGTACTGCCACTGAGTTGTGGTTCTATCGACATCTAAAAGTTAACTGCCTCACTACGCAGTTAAAATTTATAGTGTTAATACATAGTTCACAATCCGCTACACACTCTCGTCTATAGGTACGTTGTAGTTATTAATTTCCTATTTTGACGAATTTTGATGATGCTTGATTGCTTTATTTTTGCTTGTTGAAGCACAACTAGTAATTTTCATCCGCCATTGATGATACTCTTATAGATGGTAGAATAATAGCGACGGCGTCTCGTGCAGTAAAATGACATAACGGTGGCTCTGTTCAGTGAAGTTGCCTGTGCGACAGCCCGAACCAGACTGACGCAGCAGTCGGTTTCACTCAGCTGTTTACACTGCCCCTTCCCGGTAGTAGGACCGAGGTTGTTTTTCCATCTCCTTGATTCTCGTTCTTCTCTTATTACTGTTGTTGTTCCTGAGGCATACAAGGACACTGGTAAGACTACTGCACTATAATATCCCAGTTCGGCATTCATGGAAATATTTCCTTTGTTGTAATGGTTACAAGTAGGTTTGTATGCTTTTTGTAGGTTTGTGATCCTTTCGTCATTGGGCGTAAAGTTCAGTCGTGTTTTCTGTGTGATCTGTCCAAGGTGTCTGAAACTTTCTACTTACGTCATTTTTCCATACTTAATTACCAGTGGTTGTCTGTGGACTTTGTGTCCATCTACTGTATTTGAAGAGATTTTTAGTCTTGTTCTGGTTGGGATTTCATACAGTGTCTCTAGATCTTTTTGGTTTCTTTTCTGTTATTTGTTACGATGAGTATATCATACGCAAAGGGCTGATATTTTACATTAATCCTTGTGTCTCCCTATCTTTACAGCCGCTCACTCCTTTGTCCAATGTCCTGATTATTTTCTCCAAAGCCGAGTTAAACAGAATTGATGTTAGGCTATCTTCCTGTCACACTCATGTCTTGATTTCGACTAGTTCTGAGATCTCTCACGTAAACTTCACTTTTGAACTTGTGTTTGTTAATGTTTCTTGGATTAGCGTTTTGGTCTTGTTGTCAACCTTCATTTCTTATAGTGTCTTGAAGAGTGTTTCTCTGTCTGTGGAATCATAGGGCTTCTTGAAGTCTATGAATGTTATTGAGGTGTTCCTGGATTTTCTCATTGTTAATCTGTTCACTGCATGATCTCTTTCTGAACCCTCCTTCGTATTCTTCTGTCTGTGGGACTATCTGAGGCTCTAGTCGATTTAACAGGGATTTGGGAATTTCGATGTAACAGTCGGTAGTGGAATCCCTCTGCAGTTGTTATGGTCTGGTTTCTCTCCCTTCTTATGGTGAGGGTGTAGCAGTGATGACTTCCATTCTTCTGGTACGTTTCCTGTTCCCCAGATGTTTTCGATAATTCTGTGTTTTGGATGTAATATTCTCGTAGTCTAATTTCCACATTTCCTCAGTCAGTCAGTCTTCTTCAGGTGTACTGTGATTTTTCAGTGTGCTGAATCGAGGTTAGGTTTTGACTTCTCTATCTGTGCATTCTGCGTCGGTTTGTCATAGTTTAGTAGTGTGTCAAAGTATTGGGCTAATATTTCACAGTTCTTTCACGGGTTTGTCTCCAGTGGTCCGTCTTGTTTTTTGAAGCATAATGTCGGTGGTTGATATCGTGTCATCCCCTCTCTGAGTGTTCTGTAAAAATTTCGTCTCTTCTGTTCCTTTCAATCTGTTGTTTTAGTAACCTCTTTTTTCTTTTCTGCGGAATATTTTCGAATTATTTTTCCGTATCCTGTTGAGTTCTTCCCATTTTTTGCATTTTCTGTGACCGTTAAACTTTTTCCAGCTTTGTATTTTATCCTCTACGGCTCCGTTACATGTCATTTTCCACAATCTGTTTTTCCTTTTTCTTGGTTATTGCCCCAATTTTATCAGGTGCTTAGTTTTTTCTGATTGTTCTTTCCAGTCGTTACTGTCAATTTACTTAGTTTTTTTTCTGTTGTATCTTTCTTGTTTATTTGTATGTACTCTGGGTCTATGCGTTTATCGCTTTTGTGCGATTATTGTAGAATAATTTCGATGATGAAGGCTTACTCCCTCAAAAGGTGCCTGTTTAGTCCTTTTGTATTGTGTAAGATATTTAAGCCCACATTTTATAATTTGTATGTGTATTCTAGTTTTTAATACGTCTATGTTCCTGTGAGTGTCGACGGAATATTCAACAAATGTAATTTATTATTTTACAGATAACCTGTGTGTATTTAGTGTCAACTGACTCAAAACTTCGTTGCAGTATTTGGTGCAGAAGTGGTTCGTCGTAATGCAGTTTCTGTCACCCCGCTATGCACTCAGCTACGAAACCCTGTTCTTTTTCGGGTGAAACGAGGACAAGAGGACTCGTTTCGTCTGCGAGCAGTGTTTCGCCTGCACCCGAGCAGAAGGGAGCGGCTGACACACGTCACTGGATTTGCGACACAGTGACGGATTTGGCTGGTGGCAGCAGGAAGGGCCGACTCCTGCTCATCTTAACACGCGCTGGGCCGGCATTCAGCGCAAGTTAATTCCGGCGGCCGCCGCCGCCACCCGGCGGCAGCACTGCTCCGCGGCGCTGCGCTCGCGGACCCACTATTTACAGATCAGAGATTAATACGACAGAAATAAAAGAGGGAAATGTCAGATAGCACCTCGGGCTTACAATTTTTTAATCTGCGGGCGCGAGGCCCGTATCAAAGCGGCCCCCGCCTCTGCTTGTCTCCCTGCAAACACGTACGAGCGCGTACACACACACACACACACACACACACACTTCGGCGCGTCGGCTGCGGCTCGGCGCGGACACGCCCACGCTCGCTCGTCGTGTGAATAGCGGCGTCAATTTCCCTCGCGCATGAATGCGGCCGATGTCAGGACCGAAACGAGGCAAAAAAGGGTATTAAAGGGAGAAAGGAGCGCACGGCGTGCGCGCCGCACAGCGCAGCCAGGAAATGCTTTCCATTTCCTGCTCTGCGCCGCCGCCGCCGCCGCCACCGCCGCCCCCTCACTGGAGAGCAGGTTCTTTTTTTAAGCCCCCCGTCTGCAGCATTACCCGCACCCCTCCCCGTCTACCGCCAACTGCATCCAGTTCATCCACTCTCAAATCCGTTTCTACAGCTCATCCCTTCATCCCCTTCCCAATGAACTTTCTCGACACAAGTGTTTGCAACAACCTGCAAGTAATATGAAACATTAAATTAGTACAACTACGAATACTCTTATTTCACTTTTCCAGTATTGCTCTTTCATTCTATCATTCCTCAAGAGCTACTGCCAACGATACAACATGCTGCTCTTCTCCGACTAGCATTTACAGGGTTATTACAAATGATTGATGCGATTTCACAGCTCTACAATTTATTATTTGAGATATTTTCACAATGCTTTGCACACACATACAAAAACTCAAAAAGTTTTTTTAGGCATTCACAAATGTTCAATATGTGCCCCTTTAGTGATTCGGCAGACATTCAAGCCGATAATCAAGTTACTCCCACACTCGGCGCAGCATGTCCCCATCAATGAGTTCGAAAGCATCGTTGATGCGAGCTCGCAGTTCTGGCACGTTTCTTGGTAGAGGAGGTTTAAACGCTGAATCTTTCACATAACCCCACAGAAAGAAATCGCATGGGGTTAAGTCGGGAGAGCGTGGAGGCCATGACATGAATTGCTGATTATGATCTCCACCATGACCGATCCATCGGTTTTCAAATCTCCTGTTTAAGAAATGCCGAACATCATGATGGAAGTGCGGTGGAGCACCATCCTGTTGAAAGATGAAGTCGGCGCTGTCGGTCTCCAGTTGTGGCATGAGCCAATTTTCCAGCATGTCCAGATAGACGTGTCCTGTAACGTTTTTTTCGCAGAAGAAAAAGGGGTAAACCGTTTCTTCGCTCACTGCAGGCCGACCCGTTGATTTCCCCTTACAGAGGCATCCAGAAGCTTTAAACTGCTCATACCATCGCCGAATGGAGTTAGCAGTTGGTGGATCTTTGTTGAACTTCGTCCTGAAGTGTCGTTGCACTGTTATGACTGACTGGTGTGAGTGCATTTCAAGCACGACATACGCTTTCTCGGCTCCTGTCGCCATTTTGTCTCACTGCGCTCTCGAGCGCTCTGGCGGCAGAAACTTGAAGTGCGGCTTCAGCCGAACAAAACTTTATGAGTTTTTCTACGTATCTGTAGTGTGTCGTGACCATATGTCAATGAATGGAGCTACAGTGAATTTATGAAATCGCTTCAATCATTTGTAATAGCCCTGTACATTGACTCTGTTACGTACGGAATATTAATTATTAAAATGATCATCACACATTGATGATATTAAAACGAATCCGCGTCCTCGTTTTTTATTTAAATAGCGACAAAGCTGATGATGCAGTGTACCGAAGCTAGAAGGACTTGGACCAGAAGACGGTAATTTGCGAGAGAGGTTGAGTGTATCTGGTCTTATAACGTGTAGAGGTATCATATATGTACGGAATCTTCTGTCACTTCAAGTCAGAACAATTTCATATACAGGGTGATTCACGTGATCCTACCAATGGGGTTTGTGCAACTCGCAACACCTTCAAATACCACATGCAACGTTTTCATAGTCTCTCGCTCATTACTCGCTAACTACTACAGAAAAAATGAGCATGACCTTTTTGTAGGAAATTTAATGTAGTCAGATTTTGTACGGGGATACGTTTACGCTAGAGGCCGCAGTTTTTGATTCATTCAAGAAAAACGTGTGCGAGTGAACTTCAAATGCGTCTTCTTGAATAACTCGAAAACCGTGGCCTGCAGCGAAAACGTATTTCGGTACAAAATTTAAGTAGATTAACGTTCCTACGAAGATATTATGTTCATTTTTTCTGTAGGGCTAATACTTTGTGCATAGCGAACAAGAGTATGTGAATATCTTGTACGTGGTTTTTGAAGGTATTGCAGGTTGCATACACCCTGTGCATGATTAAGAAACAAAGAAACTACCTCTTTGCCCTACTGATATATATTTCGAATCGGTTTGGGCCATCGACATGAAACAACTGTCTATTGTCCACAAAGTCACTAGTATGTAGAAACCAAAATATTGGATTGAAAGGCACTAGAAACACACGCAGAATCTTTGATCGGAGCATTAGATGAAACATGTCGAGTCTAGTGATGTATGCTCGTATTATTAACCAAACAGTGTTATTTAACAGGTCTGACATTGAGGACCTACTCAGTTCATTCCAGATGATGACTCCATATGCCCCGTAGACCACTTTGAAACAAACAAATATTAGTAGAACAAAAGCACAGATTAGTTATTTTCTAACTTTAAATGTGGCGGGATGAATGGAGTGGGAGGATTGGTATCTGAGAATCGGCATAATATAGGAGTGTTAGTATCAGCGAGACTTAGGGTTCGTGATAGGTGATGGTAGGGTGGAAGCCAGGTGCTGTGAATGGGGGGGAGGGGATAGGAGATGGTGAATTTTTTCTGGTCGGGCGGGGGGTTTAGTGTGGAGCATGTCAGAAATGATTGTTAAGTTTGTTCACAGTATTCACATGCCTTACCCCGGCAAGAACAGTGACAACTCAAAAATGCAATGGTTGAGAAAAATCGACTATGATAACAAAACTATTTCATGCAATATAACGGAATTTACTGCCAAAAATACTTACTTGAAATTTAAAGGAAGTTTATAATAGCTGTCCAGCCCATAGTGTAGGAAGTACTACCGAATGTCTTCACGAATTGTTTCCAAATCGTTGGACTTGAACGCAGAGGACCTGTACACTCTCCAGGCAGTTCTCCAGGTTTGACGTCGGTAGACTTTTTTTCTGTGATGTGCAACGACGTATTACTGCTGTATTACTTGGACATCTCCCCTGAAATGCTAGCACATGCGTAGCAATCATTCCATAACAGATTTGAAGTGTGGAAGATTTTCAAATAACGATATCTCGTATAAGATGCACACTAGAACCCTGCAACAGACGCCACTGACATTCTAATTTACTCTGCTTATAGTTTGTTAATGTGAATAGGCATTGATCTGTTTAAAAAAGTGCATGTTCGCACAAAAATTACACTTTCTAAGTATTATTACAATCTGCTAATTGGCTAAAATACGTGCGCCTGACTGTCAGCTCATTCCGTGAAAATCGTATATAGCACTTTCCATTTGCGAAATATTTGGGGTGCAAGTTTTAGATATTGCGGAGATAGTAGCGCTACTGAAGTGCGATTTTCCCAGAATGGATTAGTCGTCAGGGGCTCGTATTATTATGTATATGGTGTCTCTGCTAGTCACGAGACGCATTTTGTCTAGTGTTTCGTCACATAAATGCTATTTCGGTTTTGCAATTTGCAGCTAGAATGAACCCCAAGAAATACAGCTCTCACGTTTTCATGCGACGCCCAGTGGCAATGGTAAGCCAAATATTACATGCGCGTTCAACAAAGCGGTTTCAAATTACCCTACCGCAGCATTCGTTTTAACGATATATGTTAATAAGAACAAGAAAACAGGAAGAACAACGAGAACTCCAGCACCTACTGAGTAGCACTGCTGCCGGCTTCAGCAGTCAGCGTGGGCCACAACATTGCTGTCGCTAATGGAACACTGGATATTCTTATTGTTTTAGTGTCCCTGCTAACACACGTTGGTAAAACTAATTTCGTACTACAGTGAAACCGCTGTATCGAATTCCGTTTTAAAAACCATTTAGGTTGTAACGGAAACAGAACGTCGCTTTCAGTCGACACTGGACGTCGTGACGAGCAATATATATATATATATATATATATATATATATATATATATATATATATATATATACAGGGTTATTACAAATGATTGAAGTGATTTCACAGCTCTACAATAACTTTATTATTTGAGATATTTTCAAAATGCTTTGCACACACATACAAAAACTCAAAAAGTTTTTTTAGGCTTTCACAAATGTTCGATACGTGCCCCTTTAGTGATTCGGCAGACATCAAGCCGATATTCAAGTTCCTCCCACAGTCGGCGCAGCATGTCCCCATCAATGAGTTCGAAAGCATCGTTGATGCGAGCTCGCAGTTCTGGCACGATTCTTGGTAGAGGAGGTTTAAACACTGAATCTTTCACATAATCGCACAGAAAGAAATCGCATGGGGTTAAGTCGGGAGAGCGTGGAGGCCATGACATGAATTGCTGATCATGATCTCCACCACGACCGATCCATCGGTTTTCCAATCTCCTGTTTCCGAAATGCCGAACATCATGATGGAAGTGCGGTGGAGCACCATCCTGTTGAAAGATGAAGTCGGCGCTGTCGGTCTCCAGTTGTGGCACGAGCCAATTTTCCGCGTGCTACGCGTGAAACTTGCCCGCACGCGTTCAACCGTTTCTTCGCTCACTGCAGGCCGACCCGTTGATTACCCCTTATAGAGGCATCCAGAAGCTTTAAACTGCGCATACCATCGCCGAATGGAGTTAGCAGTTGGTGGATCTTTGTTGAACTTCGTCCTGAAGTGTCGTTGCACTTTTATGACTGACTGATGTGAGTGCATTTCAAGCACGACATACGCTTTCTCGGATCCTGTCGCCATTTTGTCTCACTGCGCTCTCGAGCGCTCTGTCGGCAGAAACCTGAAGTGCAGGTTCAGCTGAACAACTCTTTACGAGTTTTTCTACGTATCGGTAGTGTGTCGTGACCATATGTCAATGAATGGAGCTACAGTGAATTTATGAAATCGCTTCAATCATTTGTAATAATCCTGTACATTGACTCTGTTACGTACGGAATATTAATTATTAAAATGATTATCACACACTGATGATATTAAATCGAATCCGCGTCCTCGTTTTTTATTTAAATAGTGACAAAGCTGATGATGCAGTGTACCGAAACTAGAAGGACCTGGACCAGAAGACGGTAATTTGGGAAAGAGGTTGAGTGTATCTCGTGTTATAACGTGTAGAGGTATCATATATGTACGGAATCTTCTGTCACTTCAAGTCAGAACAATTTCATATACTGGGTGATTCAAGTGATCCTACCAATGAGGTTTGTACAACTCGCAACACCTTCAAATACCCCACGCAACGTTTTCATAGTCTCTCGCTCATTACCCGCTAACTAATACAGAAAAAATGAGCATGACCTTTTTGTAGGAAATTTAATGTAGTCAGATTTTGTACTGGGATACTTTTACGCTACAGGCCGCAGTTTTTGATTCATTCAAGAAAAACGTGCGCGAGTGAACTTCAAATGCGTCTTCTTGAATAACTCGAAAACCGTGGCCTGCAGCGAAAACGTATTTCAGTACAAAATTTAAGTAGATTAACGTTCCTACGAAGATATTATGTTCATTTTTTCTGTAGGGCTAATACTTTGTGCATAGCGAACAAGAGTATGTGATTATCTTGTACGTGGTTTTTGAAGGTATTGCAGGTTGCATACACCCTGTGCATGATTAAGAAACAAAGAAACTACGTCTTTGGCCTACTGATATTTATTTCGAATCGGTTTGGGCCATCGACATAAAACAATTGTCTATCGTCCACGAAGTCACTAGTATGTAGAAACCAAAATTTTGGATAGAAAGGCACTAGCAACACACGCAGAATCTTTGATCGGTGCATTACATGAAACATGTCGAGTCTAGTGATTTATGCTCGTATTATTAACCAAACAGTGTTATTTAACAGGTCTGACATTGAGGACCTACTCAGTTCATTCCAGATGATGAATCGATATGCCCCGTAGACCACTTTGAAACAAACAAATATTAGTAGAACAAAAGCACAGATTAGTTATTTTCTAACTTTAAATGTGGCGGGATGAATGGAGTGGGAGGATTGGTATCTGAGAATCGGCATAATATAGGAGTGTTAGTATCAGCGAGACTTAGGGTTCGTGATAGGTGATGGTAGGGTGGAAGCCAGGTGCTGTGAATGGGGGGGAGGGGATAGGAGATGGTGAATTTTTTCTGGTCGGGCGGGGGGTTTAGTGTGGAGCATGTCAGAAATGATTGTTAAGTTTGTTCACAGTATTCACATGCCTTACCCCGGCAAGAACAGTGACAACTCAAAAATGCAATGGTTGAGAAAAATCGACTATGATAACAAAACTATTTCATGCAATATAACGGAATTTACTGCCAAAAATACTTACTTGAAATTTAAAGGAAGTTTATAATAGCTGTCCAGCCCATAGTGTAGGAAGTACTACCGAATGTCTTCACGAATTGTTTCCAAATCGTTGGACTTGAACGCAGAGGACCTGTACACTCTCCAGGCAGTTCTCCAGGTTTGACGTCGGTAGACTTTTTTTCTGTGATGTGCAACGACGTATTACTGCTGTATTACTTGGACATCTCCCCTGAAATGCTAGCACATGCGTAGCAATCATTCCATAACAGATTTGAAGTGTGGAAGATTTTCAAATAACGATATCTCGTATAAGATGCACACTAGAACCCTGCAACAGACGCCACTGACATTCTAATTTACTCTGCTTATAGTTTGTTAATGTGAATGGGCATTGATCTGTTTTAAAAAGTGCATGTTCGCACACAAATTACACTTTCTAAGTATTATTACAATCTGCTAATTGGCTAAAATACGTGCGCCTGACTGTCAGCTCGTTTCGTGAAAATCGTATATAGCACTTCCCATTTCCGAAATATTTGGGGTGCAAGTTTTAGATGTTGCGGAGATAGTAGCGCTACTGAAGTGCGATTTTCCCAGAATGGATTAGTCATCAGGGGCTCGTATTATTATGAATATGGTGTCTCTGCTAGTCACGAGACGCATTTTGTCTAGTGTTTCGGCAAATACATTCCTGGAAATTGAAATAAGAACACCGTGGATTCATTGTCCCAGGAAGGGGAAACTTTATTGACACATTCCTGGGGTCAGATACATCACATGATCACACTGACAGAACCACAGGCACATAGACACAGGCAACAGAGCATGCACAATGTCGGCACTAGTACAGTGTATATCCACCTTTCGCAGCAATGCAGGCTGCTATTCTCCCATGGAGACGATCGTAGAGATGCTGGATGTAGTCCTGTGGAACGGCTTGCCATGCCATTTCCACCTGGCGCCTCAGTTGGACCAGCGTTCGTGCTGGACGTGCAGACCGCGTGAGACGACGCTTCATCCAGTCCCAAACATGCTCAATGGGGGACAGATCCGGAGATCTTGCTGGCCAGGGTAGTTGACTTACACCTTCTACAGCACGTTGGGTGGCACGGGATACATGCGAACGTACATTGTCCTGTTGGAACAGCAAGTTCCCTTGCCGGTCTAGGAATGGTAGAACGATGGGTTCGATGACGGTTTGGATGTACCGTGCACTATTCAGTGTCCCCTCGACGATCACCAGTGGTGTACGGCCAGTGTAGGAGATCGCTCCCCACACCATGATGCCGGGTGTTGGCCCTGTGTGCCTCGGTCGTATGCAGTCCTGATTGTGGCGCTCACCTGCACGGCGCCAAACACGCATACGACCATCATTGGCACCAAGGCAGAAGCGACTCTCATCGCTGAAGACGACACGTCTCCATTCGTCCCTCCATTCACGCCTGTCGCGACACCACTGGAGGCGGGCTGCACGATGTTGGGGCGTGAGCGGAAGACGGCCTAACGGTATGCGGGATCGTAGCCCAGCTTCATGGAGACGGTTGCGAATGGTCCTCGCCGATACCCCAGGAGCAACAGTGTCCCTAATTTGCTGGGAAGTGGCGGTGCGGTCCCCTACGGCACTGCGTAGGATCCTACGGTCTTGGCGTGCATCCGTGCGTCGCTGCGGTCCGGTCCCAGGTCGACGGGCACGTGCACCTTCCGCCGATCACTGGCGACAACTTCGATGTACTGTGGAGACCTCACGCCCCACGTGTTGAGCAATTCGGCGGTACGTCCACCCGGCCTCCCGCATGCCCACTATACGCCCTCGCTCAAAGTCCGTCAACTGCACATACGGTTCACGTCCACGCTGTCGCGGCATGCTACCAGTGTTAAAGACTGCGATGGAGCTCCGTATGCCACGGCAATCTGGCTGACACTGACGGCGGCGGTGCACAAATGCTGCGCAGCTAGCGCCATTCGACGGCCAACACCGCGGTTCCTGGTGTGTCCGCTGTGCCGTGCGTGTGATCATTGCTTGTACAGCCCTCTCGCAGTGTCCGGAGCAAGTATGGTGGGTCTGACACACCGGTGTCAATGTGTTCTTTTTCCATTTCCAGGAGTGTATATATATATATATATATATATATATATATATATATATATATATACAGGGTTATTACAAATGATTGAAGCGATTTCACAGCTCTACAATAACTTTATTATTTCAGATATTTTCACAATGCTTTGCACACACATACAAAAACTCAAAAAATTTTTTTAGGCATTCACAAATGTTCGATACGTGCCCCTTTAGTGATTCGGCAGACATCAAGCCGATATTCAAGTTCCTCTCACACTCGGCGCAGCATCTCCCCAACAATGAGTTAGAAAGCATCGTTGATGCGAGCTCGCAGTTCTGGCACGTTTCTTGGTAGAGGAGGTTTAAACCCTGAATCTTTCACATAATCGCACAGAAAGAAATCGCATGGGGTTAAGTCGGAAGAGCGTGGAGGCCATGACATGAATTGCTGATCATGATCTCCACCTCGACCGATCCATCGGTTTTCCAATCTCCTGTTTAAGAAATGCCGAACATCATGATGGAAGTGCGGTTGAGCACCATCCTGTTGAAAGATGAAGTCGGCGCTGTCGGTCTCCAGTTGTGGCATGAGCCAATTTTCCGCGGGCTACGCGTGAAACTTGCCCGCACGCGTTCAACCGTTTCTTCGCTCACTGCAGGCCGACCCGTTGATTTCCCCTTACAGAGGCATCCAGAAGCTTTAAACTGCGCATACCATCGCCGAATGGAGTTAGCAGTTGGTGTATCTTTGTTGAACTTCGTCCTGAAGTGTCGTTGCACTTTTATGACTGACTGACACGAGTGCATTTCAAGCACGACATACGCTTTCTCGGCTCCTGTCGCCATTTTGTCTCACTGCGCTCTCGAGCGCACTGACGGCGGAAACCTGAAGTGCGGCTTCAGCCGAACAAAACTTTACGAGTTTTTCTACGTATCTGTAGTGTGTCGTGACCATATGTCAATGAACGGAGCTACAGTGAATTTATGAAATCGCTTCAATCATTTGTAATAGCCCTATATATATATATATATATATATATATATATATATATATATATATATATATATAGTCTGAATCCAGATACATATTGAAAAAAATAAATTGCAAATATCTGTCAAAATACACCTGACGATTTTGAGTTACTCTCTGTACGCCGCGCTCGGTAGTCGCGCGGTCTGAGGCGCTTTGCCAGGGTCCACGCGGCTCCCCCCGCCGGAGGTTCGAGTCCTCCCTCGGGCGTGGGTTTGTGTGTTGTCCTTAGCGGAAGCTAGATTAAGTGGTGTGTAATCCTAGGGAACGATGACCTCAGCAGTTTGGTCCCATAGGAACTCACCGAAAATTTCAAAAAAAAAAAAAAAAATTACTCTCTGTATGGCTGAAGAAAACGTGAGATGTTACGTATTGACTGACATTTGTAGTATTAAAATATCCTCAACTGCTACAGTTTCCACATTAGTAGAGTAGTGCGTCACTAAAGGCTTATGTGAAAGCCATTCGAACCCACAAGAGATTTCAGACTCATAAAGGTAATGAGAGGTACTCTCCAATCCAGGAAAGACTTAAGAATGTACTGTTAACTTGAAAGAAACAGACATGGTAAAAGAAAATTTAATGTTATGTGGAGGGAATCGGAAATTGAGCACTGACACCCTAAAATATCTGGGAACTGAAAGGAATAATCTGTACGAAACAACTTTTCGAGGAGGCTGACAAGTTCTACATGGGGAGCAATTCCCCAGGTTCTTCGTTCAGCTGCGTTGGGACTCCCTGTACTTCTGGGAGAGTAGCCTATAGAGCACCAGCATGGGGAGCGTCGGTTGACATTAGCCGTGTGGGCATGGCCTTAAGATAAACGTTCAGCTGACTGCGTACAAACAAGTTCAAAACTCAAATAATATATAACGACGGCACAGAATAAATAATTCTCTCACTAGGTAATATTCTTTAAATGTATGAAACGTTGCACAACGCTATAAATTAGTAAATTAATCAGCACGTTTACACATTACCAGCCAGTTCTCTCAGGAAATACAATGAAGTGCCAAAGAAACTAGTATACGCATGCATATTCAAATACAGAGATATGTAAGCAGGCAGAATACGGCTCTGCAGTAGGCAACGCCTACATAAGACAACAGGTGTCTGGCGCAGTTGTTAGATCGCTGACTGCTGCTACAATGGAAGGTTATCAAGATATAAGTGAGTTTCAATGTGGTGTTATAGTCGGCGCTCGAGCGATGGGACACAACATCTCCACATTATCGATGAAGTGAGGATTTTCCCGCACAACACTTTTGCGAGTGTACCGTGAATATCAGGAATCGGGCAAAAGATCAAATCTCCGACATCGCTGTGGCCGGAAAAAGATCCTGCAAGAACGGGACCAATGGCGACTGAAGAAAATCATTCAGCGTGTCGGAAGTGCAACCCTTCGCAATCTGCTGCAGATTTCAATGCTGGGCCATCGACAAGTGTAAGCCTGCAAACCATTCAACGAGACATCGTCGCTGGGCTCGTCAACACCGACATTGGACTGTTGATGACTGGAAGCATGTTGCCTGGTCGAACGAGCCTCGTCTCTAATTATATCGAGCGCATGGACGTGTACGGGTATGGAGATAACAGCGTGAACTCGTCGACCCTGCATGTCATCAGGTGAGTCCTCAAGATTGTGACGGCTCTATAATGGTGTGGGGCGTGTGCAGTTGGAGTGACACGGGACCCCTGACACGTATAGTTGCGACTATGACAGGTGACACGTACATAAGCATACGGTGTGATGCCCTGCATCCATTCATGTTCATTGTGCATTCCGACGGATTTGGGCAATTCCAGTATGCCAATGCGACACCCCCACACGTCCAGATTTGCTACAGAGTGCCTCCAGGAATACTGCTCCGAGTTCTAACACTTCCGCTGACCACCAGACTCCCCAGATATGAACATTATTGAGCATATCTGGGATGCCTTATGACGTGCCGTTCAGAAGAGATCTACACCCCCTGGTACTCTTACGGATTTATGGACAGCCGTGCAGGATTATTGGCGTCAGTTCCCTCCAGCATCACGTCACACATTAGTCGAGTCATGCCACGTTTTGTTGTGGCACTTCTGCCTACTCGTGGGGGCCCTGCGCGATATTAGGCAGGTTTACAAGGCTCTTTCGCTCTTCAGTGTAAATGCCTTATCTTGTAACAAACTTGTAAGACATGTTGTGAAACCGACGGCTGTGGCCGATCAGTTCTAGGCGCTTCAGTCCGGAACCGCACTGCTGCTACGGTCGCAGGTTCGAATCCTGCCTCGGGCATGGATGTGTGTGATGTCCTTATATTAGTTAGGTTTAAGTAGTTCTAAGTCTAGGGGACTGTTGACCCCAGATGTTAAGTCCCATAGTGCTTAGAGCCATTTGAACCATGTTGCGAAATTCGTACATATTGTAAAAGTGGACGTGTGTGTGTGTGTGTGTGTGTTCCACATCTCCTCCTAAGCTACTGGACCGATTCTAAAAATGGTTCAAATGGCTCTGAGCACTATGGGATTTAACTTCTGAGGTCACCAGTCCGCTAGAACGTAGAGCTACTTAAACCTAACTAACCTAAGGACATCACAAATATCCATGCCCGAGGCGGGATTCGAACCTGCGAACGTAGTGGTCGCGCGGTTCCAGATTGCAGCGCCTAGAACCGCTCGGCCACTCCGGCCGGCGACCGATTCTAACCAAACATGTTACACATACCTCTTACCGTCAGGAAACAACCGCTGTGGTGGTACTAACGACCTAACTGTTGCAGTTCAGGAGAAATCGCGTCATAATCAGTGATGCCCGTGCAAAGCTGGAGCATTGCGCATGACGTTTAAATTTATTACTTACTACTTCTTCCCTGTTAACCATATTCGCATCATATTTCATAGACAGTATCCACGTAAGCCGACGAATGTGCCTACACAAATATATCATAGGAGGAAACGTAGTTCAAGGGCTATGACGTCATAAACTCTGAGATACGCGAAAATATCCGTATGATGCATGAAGTTTTGCTACGTTACTAAGACATTCCCACAGTCAGACTAGCCTAAAGAATTCCCTGCCCCTTGACATCGCTTTTGGCACCTTTCAACTGTGTAGTGCAAACGGCTTTAGGAGAAAACAATAGCTGTCTACAGATCTATGAGGAAATGTTGGAATACAAAAAAAAAAAAATGGTTCAAATGGCTTTGAGCACTATGGGACTCAACATCTTAGGTCATAAGTCCCCTAGAACTTAGAACTACTTAAACCTAACTAACCTAACGACATCACACACACCCATGCCCGAGGCAGGATTCAAACCTGCGACCGTAGCAGTCCCGCGGTTCCGGACTGCAGCGCCAGAACCGCACGGCCACCGCGGCCGGCTGTTGGAATACAGACGATTACAAAATCACGTTTTACACACGGGAAGCAGCTGCGCCCAGCGTACAGGAGTTATTTCGTAATTTCAAAAGTGTTTTGACGAATACATGGAAATGAACTTTTTTCAATATTACACTACAAACACAGTTCAATTTTGTTTTCGTTTCTAATAGAAAAATGGCAAAATGAATACCTGGACAATGCCTGGTTTGACAGATAGTAATGGACATACACGGAATGTGCCTCATAATCCCTGACTATCCTCCGTTAATTGTGTTTCAATACATATCAGCTAAACTTAGCTTAATGGACTGGCACAATCAAAAGCATTACGTCAGTCTCACACCAATATAACAGATGACCGATATATTATAACGTATTTCAAGTCTTCATTAAAATACAATGGACTCCGGATGTTCTTTGCCTAACAGATGTATGTCATGTTGCCGTCTCTTTTCACGCTGCTTACGACAGGGCTCTCCGATGTTTGGCGAGTACAATTACTGCGTGGCGGCCCGTAACTTACCGGAACAATTTTTCAAAGAAATTAGTACCACGACAACCGCTTCTGCAGCTTTAGTTCCATCGCTCAATAGATGTTTCCCAATATTGTGCTAGCCTCATGTACGTTCGATATAGCAGGACAGTCACATACTTGAAGTACAATATGTGCACCTGATACAGTTCACCTTAAGTCCTGAAAAAGTTATTTGCAGTGATCATTACTATTAGACGTTGGTCGTGTTTTCCTGTGCCAAAAATGTGCACATAAGCACTGGGGCTTCACTCCCATTGAAGAAGTTAGCAGCGGTAACCATTTACCATTCACTACTCTAGAACCCTTAAAAAATTAAGAACAGAAATCACAAGGTGCAGAATAAATTTCGTCACATGAGGCTAAAAAGTAACGTACCTATACACGTCGGTTACGAAAAGGTGTTTTGTGACACGTGTATCTAATGTTCCATAATTAATAGAAATAAGGCATCGAATCGAATGCCGATAGAATACAAATACACTCCTGGAAATTGAAATAAGAACACCGTGAATTCATTGTCCCAGGAAGGGGAAACTTTATTGACACATTCCTGGGGTCAGATACATCACATGATCACACTGACAGAACCACAGGCACATAGACACAGGCAACAGAGCATGCACAATGTCGGCACTAGTACAGTGTATATCCACCTTTCGCAGCAATGCAGGCTGCTATTCTCCCATGGAGACGATCGTAGAGATGCTGGATGTAGTCCTGTGGAACGGCTTGCCATGCCATTTCCACCTGGCGCCTCAGTTGGACCAGCGTTCGTGCTGGACGTGCAGACCGCGTGAGACGACGCTTCATCCAGTCCCAAACATGCTCAATGGGGGACAGATCCGGAGATCTTGCTGGCCAGGGTAGTTGACTTACACCTTCTAGAGCACGTTGGGTGGCACGGGACACATGCGGACGTGCATTGTCCTGTTGGAACAGCAAGTTCCCTTGCCGGTCTAGGAATGGTAGAACGATGGGTTCGATGACGGTTTGGATGTACCGTGCACTATTCAGTGTCCCCTCGACGATCACCAGTGGTGTACGGCCAGTGTAGGAGATCGCTCCCCACACCATGATGCCGGGTGTTGGCCCTGTGTGCCTCGGTCGTATGCAGTCCTGATTGTGGCGCTCACCTGCACGGCACCAAACACGCATACGACCATCATTGGCACCAAGGCAGAAGCGACTCTCATCGCTGAAGACGACACGTCTCCATTCGTCCCTCCATTCACGCCTGTCGCGACACCACTGGAGGCGGGCTGCACGATGTTGGGGCGTGAGTGGAAGACAGCCTAACGGTGTGCGGGACCGTAGCCCAGCTTCATGGAGACGGTTGCGAATGGTCCTCGCCGATACCCCAGGAGCAACAGTGTCCCTAATTTGCTGGGAAGTGGCGGTGCGGTCCCCTACGGCACTGCGTAGGATCCTACGATCTTGGCGTGCATCCGTGCGTCGCTGCGGTCCGGTCCCAGGTCGACGGGCACGTGCACCTTCCGCCGACCACTGGCGACAACATCGATGTACTGTGGAGACCTCACGCCCCACGTGTTGAGCAATTCGGCGGTACGTCCACCTGGCCTCCCGCATGCCCATTATACGCCCTCGCTCAAAGTCCGTCAACTGCACATACGGTTCACGTCCACGCTGTCGCGGCATGCTACCAGTGTTAAAGACTGCGATGGAGCTCCGTATGCCACGGCAAACTGGCTGACACTGACGGCGGCGGTGCACAAATGCTGCGCAGCTAGCGCCATTCGACGGCCAACACCGCGGTTCCTGGTGTGCCCGCTGTGCCGTGCGTGTGATCATTGCTTGTACAGCCCTCTCGCAGTGTCCGGAGCAAGTATGGTGGGTCTGACACACCGGTGTCAATGTGTTCTTTTTTCCATTTCCAGGAGTGTAGTTACAACTTGATCAGTATTTAAATTAGTGTTTACTGTGTGCAACAGCGATCGCCGAGCGGTTCTAGGCGCTACAGTCTGGAGCCGCGAGACGGCTACGGCCGCAGGTTCGAATCCTGCCTCGGGCATGGGTGTGTGTGATGTCCTTAGGTTAGCTAGGTTTAAGTAGTTCTAAGTTCTAGGGGACTGATGACCTCACAAGTTAAGTCACATAGTGCTCAGAGCCATTTTTGAACCAACAACGATCGAAATGTAAAAAATGGCAATGACTTACAGATTCAATCTAATTAGCTGTAATTATTTATACAGAATCTGTTTGAATGAATTTAGGTACCGGAATAAAAACGGTCGTCAGCTCCAATACGAGCAAAAGTTAAATCCGATAAATGACTGTAATGACTTTGAAATCACGAAAATATTGGGCAAGAATGATAATGCAGCAACTGAGCAGAATGCACTCGCGCGGGTTTAGATGTAGAAAATGCCTGTAACATGTACACTAAAGACGCTAATGCTGTTAATTATAATTATTGTCATCAATAACGTACAATTATTTCCAACTCTTCGTAGAAACTGAAGATGTCTGTTTGGAAGTTTGGATAATCGAGACCAAATTTAATTAGTGTTCCATATTGATTACTTTTCAAACGATGCCGTAAAACTTTCATTCGTGACCACAACTATTTTTCACTACAAATGTTAAGGAGGCAAATTAACGTAATGTCATTTACCGAACACAGGCTAAAGTCATAAAATTACTTTGACAGAAGACAACCAGCGCAGCACTATATGGAGAACTAAAGTTAGTACTCACATTTATTACAATAATTACTTGATTAAAAATCAACTGCAAATTTGACTTAATCTGTTTTCTTTTAGCTATTACTTTCATTCATGACGTTCTCGAAAATTTCTTGAAGAGGATATGTACCTGTTGATGGTTAATGATTTGGGTCAATAAAGTTTCACTCGAAAAGTTTATGCTTTTATTAAACACATTATAATGTTTCAAAAAATTTAAATTACGCTGGCATTCCTATTACACGGCTAAAAAACTTACTGGCTGTATCTTACCTAACGATGAACTGCTTGTCTTGCGATCTAATGCTGACTATCAATTTCATTATTGGCAATAAGTTATTCTTGATTAGCGAACAGCTGGAATAAATTTGGACCACGCAGTAATTTTAATTAACTGCAAAATCTTCTTGCAACCATATAGTGTGGGCTTATACGTGCTCCCCCACTTGTACTCCTCTTTTGCCTTGTCATACATTATAATATCATTTCCAGCTCGATCTCCATTTTGCACTTGCTAGCCCACACATACGTCTGAAACTACCACAGATGCTTCGCAACTCAATTCTGTCCTCTCTTCTATGGCTGCGCGTGCTCGCGCCAAAGATGTTATTATTAGATAAAAGTAATCTTTGTGGTTTATACAATACAAATATCAGTGATATTGCTAACGGGTTTACTACAACGGTTCGATGTAATTACTTCGTACTTATTCTTCCAGTTTACGAGAGGCTTTCAATGGTAGTGCACCATATTATTTTTTCCTGAAAGACGGTTGGTTTTATTCAGTACTTCAATATACCATATTATTGCCCACTCTTTGGCTACAAAACCCTGCATTTCTACGTAATCTCTGTTGAATGCAACGGCATTACACCACTTTACTGGAAGTGCCTGATGGCCGCATTGTATCGCTTTATTGGTCGACGTTGGAGCCAACATCTTGCTGCATCAATAACCTTTCCATTATCCATGTACTGGTTCCCGGAAAGTGCATCCTTCATTGAGCCAAACAGATGGAACACTTTGAAACTAACTCTTTAATTACTTTTTTTTATTAAACACTGACCTACAGAATTTTCCCTGACAAAGACAACTCAAACTTAGCCTATTCATTTATTAGCCACAACATATAAGCCCAACGCAATCTGACTATTGTACATTGACAGCATGACTTCCAATAATTAACACTAAAGAATGGCCCTGTATTGCAAAGAAATCCTAACAATAATACAAATACAAAAAATATGAAATGAAAGATATTTGAAACAACCTCCAACCCTGTTAACTGCCTAAACTCATTTCAATCACGAATGCCGATAGCGGAAACCCCATTCGTTTTCATAAGTCACTTACCTCACAGAAAACCTTCATAACATGAACTACAACAATTACAGCAGGTAGCAAAAGCGGCCAGCTAAATAAAAAGATTCTAACTACTACAGACTCTAACTATTATACACTCTAACTACTAGGAGGCATATGATTAACAAAAGAAAGATTTTGTTGAAGAGCAAACAATATTTTTAGAAAATTTCACCTTATTCATGTCACATCCAGTTTCAAAAATTATATAGTAGTCAATAATTCCACTACCCAAACATTATCAACAACATCCATCATCATACATTTTCTTGCCTATTTTCTTATAAACACATCATTTCATCTCACTATATAATGCATGTCCTACCAACACAGAGACTCAACTAAGAATATCATGTCCATAGTCTTGCCTACTCACTCGCTAACTGCTAGTGCGTCCAACCACAGAATCTCTTGCCGAGGGCGTGGGGCGCTGTCAGCGATATTAACGCAGTCTATAGCGCTGCCAACATACAAACAGGTTACTTAGAACCTTACAGTCTTCTGTTAGGCGGCGAGGAAACCAGAGGACGCACACTTTTGAGTACCCGAACTGGTGGGGGAGTGTGTCAGCACTGCCAACAGAGACGTCCAGTTGAGCAGTGAGCTGTTTGATAGTGATCTGTCGATCACCTCGAATGAGAGTGTCTGCACGTTCCAACATTGCAGGAGTCGCAGCTGTGTACAGGCGATAGCACGCGCGAAATTAGACAGGTTCTCGCGACCTCATTGCGACGATGACAGACGCCTCACCCAACGACTCATCGTGCTTTTGTTCACTGCTGGGTCCCCGTATACATTCCTCAAGCGCCTCTGGACATCTGCGATGCTCTGCTTTTCCGCCAAAAGAAACTCAATGGCAGCTCTCTGCTTGGAACGCCATTTTGAAGGCTACCAATACCGGCGCCACCTATTGGGAGGGACTTCATGAAACTATAGGGACTGAAGCTGGAATATTCCACAATGTCCCACAACACACTCCGCAATTCTGCAACCGAAATTGGGTGAGAAAAAATATAGGCTGCATTACTTGGACGCCCCTCGTATATTACATTTTCATAAGCACTAATTAGTGACAAAATTCATAAATACATCTACATCTACGTGATTACTCCGCTATTCACAATAAAGTGCCTGGCAGAGGGTTCAATGAACCACCTTCAAGCTGTCTCTCTACCGTTCCACTCTCGAGCGGCACGCGGGAAAAACGAGCACTTAAATTTTTCTGTGCGAGCCCTGATTTCTCTTATTTTATGATCATTTCTCCCTATGTAGGTGGGTGGCAACAGACTGTTTTCGCAGTCGGAGGAGAAAACTGGTGATTGAAATTTCTAGAGAAGATCCCGTCGCAACGAAAAACGCCTTTGTTTTAATGATTGCCACTCCAATTCACGTATCATGCCTGTGACACTATCTACCCTATTTCGCGATAATACAAAACGAGCTGCCCTTCTTTGTACTTTTTCGATGTCATCCGTCAATTACACCTGATGCGGATCCCACACCGCACAGCAATACTCTAGAATAGGGCGGACAAGCGTGGTGTAGGCAGTCTCTTTAGTAGACCTGTTGCACCTTCTAAGTGTCCTGCCAAAGAATCGCAGTCTTTGGTTTGCTCTACCCACAATGTTATCTACGTGATCGTTCCAATTTAGGTTATTTGAAATTGTAATCCCTAAGTATTTAGTTGAATTTACAGCCTTCAGATTTGTGTGACTAATCACGTAATCGAAATTTAGCTGATTTCTCGTGTGAATAACTTCACACTTTTCCTTATTCAGGGTCAATTGCCACTTTTCGCACCATACAGATATTTTATCTAAATCATTTTGCAAGTCGTTTTGATCATCTGATGACTTTATAAGACTGTAAATGACAGCATCATCTGCAAACAGTCTAAGACGGCTACTCAGATTGTCTCCTATGTCGTTAATATAGCCGGCTGGAGTGGCCGAGCGGTTCTGGCGCTACAGTCTGGAACCGCGCGACCGCTGCGGTCGCAGGTTCGAATCCTGCCTCGGGCATGGGTGTTTGTGATGTCCTTAGCTTAGTTAGGTTTAAGTAGTTCTAAGTTCTAGGGGACTGATGACCACAGCAGTTACGTCCCACAGTGCTCAGAGCCATTCGAACCATTCGTTAATATAGATCAGGAACAATAGAGGGCCTGTGACACTTCCTTGGGGAACGCCAGATATTAATTCTGTTTTACTCGATGACTTTCCGTCTATTACTACGAATTGTGACCTTTCTGACGGGAAATTACGAATCCAGTCGCACAACTGAGGCGATACTCCGTAGGCATGCAGTTTGGTTAGAAGACGCTTGTGAGGAACGGTGTCGAAAGCCTTCTGCAAATCTAAAAATATGGAATCAATCTGACATCTCCTGTCGATAGCACTTATTACTTAATGAGTATAAAGAGCTAGTTGTGTTTCACAATAACGATGTTTTCTGAAACTGTGCTCTGTGTCAATAAATCGTCTTCTTCGAGGTACTTCATAACGTTCGAATACGGTGTATGTTCCAAACCCCTACTGCAAATCGACGTTAGTGATATAGGTCTGTAATTCAGCGGGTTACTCCTACTTCCCTTTTTGGGTATTGGTGTGACTTGTGCAATATTCCAGTCTTTAGGTACGGATCTTCCTGTCAGCGAGTGGTTGTATATAATTGCTAAATGTGGAGCTATTTTATCAGCATACTCTGAGAGGAACCTGACTGGTACACAGTCTGGACCGGAGGCATTGCCTTTATTAAGTGATATAAGCTGCTTCGTTACTCCGTGTGTATCTACTTCTATGTTTCTCAACTTGGCAGTTATTCTTGATTGGAATTCAGGAATATTTACTTCGTCTTATTTAGTGATATAGGCCTGTAATTCAGCGGATTACTCCTGCTTCCATTTTTGGGTATTGGTGTGCGCACGAAATGTGTTACCATTTTGTTTTTGAATTTAAACTTTATTGTCAATACAATCTGAAGGAACATATACTACAATGAAGAGCCGTCCATGGAGATTTGTTATAACTCAGCACATGCTCAACATGTCCACCATTTCGTTTCCTAACTTCCTTCAAACGAACACTGAAGTTAGTGATTACCCTACGGTACATGTCTTCCGTAATTTCACTGCAAGCTTGAACAATAAGTTTTCTGAGCTCCATTAAGTCACGTGGACGTTTCGGGAAAATTTTTTCCTTTAAGTACCCCCAAAGAAAAATGTCACATGGATTGAGGTCTGGACTATTGGGGGGCCAATTTTGTACGCGATTGAAGCGACCTGAAAACCTGAGTGAAATGATCCGCATGTCGAAATGCTCGTATAAAAACTCCAACACAGTGTGGCCTTGCTCTATCTTGCATGATCCATTGCGTGTTGGAGGTCAAGGCAGTATCAAGAAGCTGTGGAATGAAGCTATTGCGAAGCATGCTCAAATAACGCTCGCTGTTCACATTTTCTTCAAAGAAAAAGGGTCCAATAAGTCAGTGACTGGAAATTGCTGCCCACGCTGTAATCCTCGGAGGATAATGTTGTCGTTCGTGAAGCACTTGTGAGTTTTCAATGGCCGAAAAGCGTCCATTTTGTTTGTTAATCACACCGTCTAAACGAAAATGCACCTCGTCTGAAAACCAAACGTTGTTGAGAGTTTCTTCCCTATCCTCTTCCCACTGAGCAAACAGTAGTTTCTGCTGCTTGTGTTCTTCAGTGAACTTCTGTGCACAGGTCATCTTGTATGGATACATATGGAGGTCACTTTTAAGAATGCGTTGATCGCAGCGTCTGGATATTCCCAGTTGCACTGTTGCCTTTCTACACGATTTCCCGGGACTTCTCTGTACAGCAACTCGTACCGCTTTGATATTCTCAAGAGAACAAACAGGCTTAGACCGAGGTCGCTTCGCTTCCACTACTGTTCCTTCCTGTACAAATTTAGCGTACCACCTGTGGATGGTCTTCTTGAAAGGGACCCATCGTGTGTTAAACTGTTGTCGAAAACGCCTGTGAGTCACAACAAGGCTTTTAGTTTCATGAAAAAGTAACACAATTGCCGATCGTTGCTGTGTCGTCAGTGAAATGAAAATGATCGTATGGCATTGTTGACCGGGAGGCCCCATGCGGGGAAGTTCGGCAGCCGTATTGCAAGTCTTCTTTAGTTGACGCGACTTCGGCGACTTGCGAGTCAATGACGATGAAGAACACACAACACCCAGTTATCACGAGGCAGAGAAAAAATCCCTGACCCCGCCGGGAACCGAACGCGGGACCCCGTGTCCTGGAAGCGAGAGCGCTACCGCAAGAGCACAAGCTGCCGACTGTGTCGTCAGTATTCCATTGTCAGCCACTGCTGCTTACTAGTCTCCTAGCGGCAGTATCGTGAATTACACGTCATTTCGTAACTCATTTGTTTTTCCAAGCTCTGCTGGTACTGCTGTAGAGATCCCAGCGCGATATCTAATGTGCGTCGTAAATTGTGAAAGAAACAATTGGTAACACATTTCGTGCGCCGTCTTCCAGTTTCAAATATGGTTTTACGTTCGTGAGATCAAGCAGCTGAAAACTATACGGAATTGTAGTGTTACAAGCTGTGAGGCCGTTGCGGAGCAAAAAAATGGTTCAAATGGCTCTGAGCACGATGCGATTTAATTTCTGAGGTCATCAGTCGCCTATAACTTAGAACTAATTAAACCTAACTATCCTAAGGACATCACACACATCCATGCCCGAGGCAGGATTCGAACCTGTGACCGGAGCGGTCGCTCGGCTCCAGACTGTAGCGCCTAGAACCGCTGCGGAGCAGTCCGGACGCCAAACGACCTACTAGTATGCCAAATTGTTGACGAATACTGAGTTCGGTGTTTTAAATGCAACCGTAGAGGAAATACAAACTGCGGAATTCTGTAGTGGGAAAGAGCTATGCCTCTCTTCTGGACGCGGAAAGAAAAGAAACTAACGGATCTCAGGTGAGGTCGGCAGTGCCTCGCCAACGAGCTACCAGATGCAAAGTTGGTTTATTATGCGAGAAAGGTGTGTCTGGGAGGGCAGTGGAACACGGGCGGAAGGAGGCGGTGGCGTTGGAGAGCAGCGGGGGTGCGCAGCGTCCGACCCACCCCAAGAAACGCGATCCGCTCCCCTGGCGGCGGGCGAAGAACCGCACACACGTCTTTCCGTGGTCGCACGGACACTTCCTCCCTTCCTTTTTTTTCAGTTTCGCTCTTTTTCCGACGTCCTCCGCCCCCCCCCCCCCACCCACATCCACATCCCCACCCCCTCGCCCCCTAGCGGCGTCCACTATTTTTACTCAGACTCATTCCGTATTCGGAGGGGCAGGGTCTCGGCTCTCTAGTGGTCCCCCTGGACCTATATTTCCTGCGGCCTCCCTCTACGGCCGCCTAGACCGCATGAGATATTCAGAATTTTATCAGCGATTTTCCGACGGAGCTACCGTAGATTTATGCATATCGGGGGAGCGTTCAGATCTTTCTTCGTAGGCCCGCCTCCCGCCCCCCCTGCCGCCGCGCCGCTATCTTTCCCGTCTGGCCGTTACTCCTGGCGGCTTTTGTCACAAAAAGAGAGAGCGGAACGTAAGATTTATCCGCCGCCCGCGCAGCCCCGCCGCCGTTGTGTACCGTGTACCCTGCCCGCTCGGCGGCGCATCACTCATGCCGGTGCCGAAATAGCCACATAATTCGACAAAAGCTGTCTATAAAAGAAAAATTTATCAGCTGCCTGGCAGCCCTCTGCCGTCCCCTTCCGAGACGATCCTGACCGCAGGATATCTCGCGGCTTACCGAGCCCGCGCCGCTCGCTGCTGGATCGCCTCTCCCTCGCCTCGCCTTCCTGCACCCTCGAAACCGCGTCTGATACCAGCCAATAGGCGTTAGCGGGCAATGGGAAACGTCTTTCTTACAGCGAACACTTCTGCGATGCAAACAACGGAAAGGAAAATTCTGTCTGCGTTTTTATAAATGACGTGTTTGAGAGGTGGCATGAACCCCCTCTCATATTTCTATCTTACTCTGAGTAATTCGATTTTCCTCTCTAATTGCATGCAGTGAAAAGTCGCTATTCCTTCACACGCGGACTTCTCACGCAGCGTCTCTCGTCACCCGGGTGGTCCGGTGATCTTGAAAGGGTTAAGCCGACGGGTATGAGGGAGTTGAGTGGATGCTTTCCAGACGCCGACATTGTCATAAGAACGGGGGCATCACGCCCACAGGGGCCTGACGGAGCGACTGGGCTAGAGATTCCGTTACTTCGCAGAAACTTCTACATCTACATCTACATCTACATGATTACACTGCAATTCACATTTAAGTGCTTGGCAGAGAGTTCATCGAACCACAATCATACTATCTCTCTACCATTCCACTCCCGAACAGCGCGCGGGAAAAACGAACACCTAAACCTTTCTGTTCGAGCTCTGATTTCTCTTATTTTATTTTGATGATCATTCCTACCTATGTAAGTTGGTTTCAACAAAATATTTATGCATTCGGAAGAGAAAGTTGGTGACTGAAATTTCGTAAATACATCTCGCCACGACGAAAAACGTGTTTGCTTTACTGACTTCCATCTCAACTCACGTATCATATCTGCCACACTCTCTCCTCTATTACGTGATAATACAAAACGAGCTGCCCTTTTTTGAACCTTTTCGATGTCCTCTGTCAATCCCACCTGGTAAGGATCCCACACCGTGCAGCAATATCCTAACAGAGGATGAACGAGTGTAGTGTAATCTGTCTCTTTAGTGGACTTGTTGCATCTTCTAAGTGTCCTGCCTATGAAACGCATCCCTTGGCTCGCCTTCCCCACAATATTATCTATGTGGTCTTTCCAACTGAAGTTGTTCATAATTTTAACACCCATGTACTCAGTTGAATTGACAGCCTTGAGAATTGTACTGTTTATTGAGTAATCGAATACCAACGGATTTCTTTTGGAACTCATGTGGATCACCTCACACTTTTCGTTATTTAGCGTCAACTGCCACCTGCCACACCATTCAGCAATCTTTTCTAAATCGCTTTGCAACTGATACTGGTTTCGGATAAACTTACTAGACAGTAAATTACAGCATCATCTGCGAACAACCTAAGAGAACTGCTCAGATTGTCACCCAGGTCATTTATATAGATCAGGAACAGCAGAGGTCCCAGGACGCTTCCCTGGGGAACACCTGATATCACTTCAGTTTTACTCGATTTAGTGAAAACACTTTCTGGCGGGCTACCAGTAAGGTGTGGGAATGACTTGTGTTCCCAGGCAGTCTTGGCGGGCAAATTCCCGCGTTTTCTGCAAAATTGTAACTGTGATTGGCTTGCCCAGGGCATAGCTCCATGACGTAGCAAAATCGGCGCAGAAATTGGCGCCAACTGTCTCTGTTAGTGGAATAGTACTGCGTCGGAAATAGAGCGTAATTTTCTGCCGGTTTTCGAGTTGCTGATTGGAACGTTTAACCACGATCACTGTCGTGAGAATATTCTGCATACGGCTTGTACGAGTGCTCTTGAGAGAGTCGGCTCTCGCCTTTCAGTTGGAGTAGCTTACAAGACTGAGCTCTCGCTGCTCTGGACAGCCTGCCTTCCATTGGCTTTCTAATATACTTTGATTTAATTGTAACTGTTTGACGAAGTTGGTGAAGTTTCGACTTCAATGTAACTTTCCGAGTACAGTTGGCAACTGAGCGGTCTGCGTACAAGCAGCCTATGTTATCCGTCTTGAGCAGTTTTGGCTAAAGTTGACTGTACCGGAGTTACTGTGTAACTTCTCTTGTTACAATCACTCACTGTACCGTCAGTGATTGTGTAGCGAGCTTTCTTCGTCTCCCTCAGAGGCGTATTTGTGTTGCTAGGAAGTCTTTGGTCTGGAACAATCAGACCAGGTGAATCTGTTATGGGCTATACTCACGACATTATTATCACCACGACGGGACGTCGAAGCAAACAGCCATCACCTCCGGTATGGCACATCGTGTCCTTGCAGTTAAGAAGACAGCTTGGTAATGTATGTCCGCAGCACCGGCAAATCAGGGAATTTTGCTAGGTGATAATCAGAGCTCAGCAGAGTGCGCCTGTTCTTCTTTTCTAACTTTGTTCTGTCTTGGGTGTCCGTTGTCTGAGTTATCACTACTGTAGCAGCAATTAATGTTGGGTTGGCTGGGTGTTTCTCTTAAGATTTGATTTCCAAGGAATTGGCTCCACATACCACTTAGTCATAAATGTCACAATCTAGTTTATGGATACTTCACCTTCACAGCATTTATTTGAGTATCCAATCTGATATATTGTAAATGTTTCATGTGTTTTGTTTATTATTTTGAGTTTAGTCATAATAAATCAAATTGTTATTTTGGACAGAACTTTCATTCCGTTAATCGGTAGAGCAACCCTTTCATTTCTCACTACGTTAATGAAACTTTCCTTAATTTCTATCCAATTAAATTATTGCAGGTGCCAAACTCATTTCCACTCCACTTGCAGGGTCGATTACAGTCAGTTCACGTTCTTTCTTAATCCATATGCAACTGCAAAAGTCGGAGTTAGGAAAGGGGGGCTTAGAGCATCATTTCCATATGAAAATTCGAGAAGAATTTATTGTTAAATATACTGCTAGCCCCGGCACCTCGCATATTTACTACTAAAATAAAAATGTTAGTACGAGGGTCACTCCAAAAGAAATGCACACTATCTTTTTTTTTAATCCATCTTTTATTCCACATGTTTGAAAGTTTTACAGTGTGTACATACATCGTTTAGGAACAATATTTTCATTTCTCCACATAATTTCCATCCCTCTCAACTGCCTTACGACATCTTGGAACAAGCGCCCGTATACATTGAAACAGAGGATGACACTCGTAAAGCTGAAATACTAAACAGCTTTTTTCCAAAGCTGTTTCACAGAGGAAGTCCGCACTGCAGTTCCTTCTCTAAATCCTCATACAAACGAAAAAATGGCTGACATCGAAATAAGTGTCCAAGGAATAGAAAAGCAACTGAAATCACTCAACAGAGGAAGGTCCACTGGACCTGACTGGATACCAGTTCGATTCTACATAGAGTACGCGAAAGAACTCCCCCCCCCCCCGCCCCCTTCTAACAGCCGTGTACCGCAAGTCTCTAGAGGAACGGAAGGTTCCAACTGATTGGAAAAAAGCACAGGTAGTCCCAGTCTTCAAGAAGGGTCGTCGAGCAGATGCGCAAAACTATAGACCTATATCTCTGACGTCGATCTGTTGTAGAATTTTAGAACATGTTTTTTGCTCCAGTATCATGTCTTTTTTGGAAACCCAGAATCTACTCTGTAGGAATCAACATGGATTCCGGAAACAGCGATCGTGTGACACACAACTCGCTTTATTTGTTCATGAGACCCAGAAAATATTAGATACAGGCTCCCAGGTAAATGCTATTTTCCTTGACTTCCGGAAGGCGTTCGATACAGTTCCGCACTGTCGCCTGATAAACAAAGTAAGAGCCTACGGAATATCAGACCAGCTGTGTGGCTGGATTGAAGAGTTTTTAGCAAACGGAACACAGCATGTTGTTTTCAATGGAGAGACGTCTACAGACATTAAAGTAACCTCTGGCGTGCCACAGGGGAGTGTTATGGGACCATTGCTTTTCACAATATATATAAATGACCTAGTAGATAGTGTCGGAAGTTCCATGCGGCTTTTCGCGGATGATGCTGTAGTATACAGAGAAGTTGCAGCATTAGAAAATTGTAGCGAAATGCAGGAAGATCTGCAGCGGATAGGCACTTGGTGCAGGGAGTGGCAACTGACCCTTAACATAGACAAATGTAATGTATTGCGAATACATAGAAAGAAGGATCCTTTATTGTATGATTATATGATAGCGGAACAAACACTGGTAGCAGTTACTTCCGTAAAATAGCTGGGAGTATGCGTACGGAACGATTTGAAGTGGAATGATCATATAAAATTAATTGTTGGTAAGGCGGGTACGAGGTTGAGCTTCATTGGGAGAGTCCTTAGAAAATGTAGTCCATCAACAAAGGAGGTGGCTTACAAAACACTCGTTCGACCTATACTTGAGTATTGCTCATCAGTGTGGGACCCGTAGTAGATCGGGTTGACGGAGGAGATAGAGAAGATCCAAAGAAGAGCGGCGCGTTTCGTCACAGGGTTATTTGGTAACCGTGATAGCATTACGGAGCTGATTTAGCAAACTCAAGTGGCAGATTCTGCAAGAGAGGCGCTCTGCATCGCAGTGTAGCTTGCTCGCCAGGTTTCGAGAGGGTGCGTTTCTGGATGAGGTATCGAATATATTGCTTCCCCCTACTTATACCTCCCGAGGAGATCACGAATGTAAAATTAGAGAGATTCGAGCGCGCACGGAGGCTTTCAGACAGTCGTTCTTCCCGCGAAGCATACGCGACTGGAACAGAAAAGGGAGGTAATGACAGTGGCACGTAAAGTGCCCTCCACCACACACCGTTGGATGGCTTGCGGAATATAAATGTAGATGTAGATACCCGCACGATAAAATTCTGGACCAACCTGTTGGAGCCACTGTGTGGCAGCGTGCACAAGGGAGTCATAATCTTCAAACCTTGTTCTACGAAGAGTCTTTCAGTTTCCCAAAGAGGTGGGTAGTCACATGGAGCCAGGTCAGGACGGTAAGGTGGGTGTTTCATTGTTGTGCATCCGAATATTGTGATCGCTTCCATGTTTTTTTGACTGACATGTGGCCGTGCATAGTCGTGCAACAGCAAAACTTCCTGCTTTTGCCGATGTGGTCGAAGGCGACTCAGTCGAGCTTGACCTTCCTTCAGTGTCGTCACATATGCATCAGAATTTATGGTGGTTGCACTTGGCATGATGTCCCAAGCAAGAGTCCTTCGGAATCGAAAAACACCGTAGCCATAACGTTTCCAGCACAATGTGTGGTTTTGAATTTTTATTTTTTTTTTTTGGCTGAATTTGCGAAATCCCACTCCATTGATTGCCTCTTCGTCTCTGGTGAAAAATGATGGAGCCATGTTTCATCACCTGTTACAATTCTTCCAAGAAATTAATCTCCACTATTCTCGTACTGTCCCAAAAGTTCGCTGCATACCGTCTTTCTTGTTTCTTTGTGCGCCACTGTCAACATCCTGGGAACCCACCTGGCACAAACCTTTTTTAACCCCAACACTTTCAGTATTCTGCAAACACTTCCTTCCCCTACCCCAACGTAGCGTGACAATTCGTTCACTGTGATGCATCTGTCAGCAGTCACCAATTCGTTAACTTTCTGCACATTGTCTGGAGTGAGTGCAGTACGAGGCCTGTCGCTGCGACGACAATCCTCAATATTGCCGTGCCCGCTTTCATCACGTAACCTGCTTGCCCACCGACTAACTGTACTGCGATCGACAGCAGCATCTCCATACACATTTTTCAACCTCTTTTGGATGTTTCCCACTGTCTCGTTTTCACAGCACAGGAATTCTATGACAGCACGTTGCTTCTGACGAACGTCAAGTGTAGCAGCCATCTTGAAGACATGCTGTGACGGCGCCACTCACGGGAACAGGTTGAACTAAGTTTGAAAACAAGCGGGAAGGATGGATCTACACACTGTAAAACTTTCACACATGCATAATGAAATCTGTGTTTTTACAAAAATAGTGTGCATTTATTTTGGAGTGACACTCGTATTTATTTAGACGTGTGTCCGCAGCTCGTGGTCGTGGGGTAGCCTTCTCGCTTCCAGCGCCCGTGTTCCCGGGTTCGATTTCCGGCGGGGTCAGGGATTTTCTCTGTCTCGTGATGACTGGGTGCTGTGTGATGTCCTTAGGTTAGTTAGGTTTAAGTAGTTCTAAGTTCTAGGGGACTGATGACCACAGATGTTAAGTCCCATAGTGCTCAGAGCCATTTTTATTTAGACGTGTCCAAAATATTTGACTGTGAGTCAAAGTATCCACAACCATAATCCCCTCAGTCAATCAATCAATCAATCAAAATATCCACGACTTATGGGAATTCGGCTTATTGAATGACTGTTAATTTTGAGCCTAGTAATTTAAGTAAGAGATGCACAACAGGTTTTTACGAGATGACTTCAAGAAGTTAGTAACACACTATTACAGCTAGGCCAAGTAACTTTTGCTGAATGCAGCACTCCATTCCAAAGTTACACAGGTACAACAGTCAGCAAGTCTCTGTACATCCTGCGTGGTTATAATCAAACTGCAGCTACTCGCAAAGGTTCGGTGTGGGCTGTAGTTATCACTTGCGTGTGAAACTTGGTAGAGGTGCTAATGCATTAATGCGGAACCGATTTGTTGTTGTTGTTGTTGTGGTCTTCAGTCCTGAGACTGGTTTGATGCAGCTCTCCATGCTTCTCTATTCTGTGCAAGCTTCTTCATCTCCCAGGACCTACCCCAACCTACATCCTTCTGAATCTGCTTAGTGTATTCATCTCTTGATCTCCCTCTACGATATTTACACTCCATGCTGCCCTCCAATACTAGATTTTTGATCCCTTGATGCCTCAGAATATGTCCTACCAACCGATCCCTTCTCCTAGTCAAGTTGTGCCACAATTTCGTCTTCTCCCCAATTCTGTTCAATACCTCCTCATTAGTTATGTGACCTACCCATCTAATCTTCAGCAATCTTCTGTGGCACCACATTTCGAAAGCTTCTATTCTCTTCTTGTCTCAACTATTTATCGTCCACGTTTCACTTCCATACATGACTACATACAAATACTTTCAGAAACGACATCCTGACACTTGAATCTATACTCTATGTTAACAAATTTCTCTTGTTCAGAAACGCTTTCCTTGCCATTGCCAGTCTACATTTTATATCCTCTCTACTTCGTCCATCATCAGTTATTTTGCTCCCCAAATAGCAAAACTCCTGTACTACTATAAGTGTCTCATTTCCTAATCTAATTCCCTCAGCATCACCCGACTTAATTCGACTACATTCCATTATCCTCGATTTGCTTTTGTTGATGTTCATCTTATATCCTCCTTTCAAGACACTGTCCATTGCGTTCAACTGCTCTTCCAAGTCCTTTGCTGTTTCTGACAGAATGACAATGTCATCGGCGAACCTCGAAGTTTTTATTCCTTCTCCGTGCATTTTAATACCTACTCCGAATTTTTCTTTTGTTTCCTTTACTGCTTGCTTAATATAGAGATTGAATAACATCGGGAAGAGGCTACAACCCTGTCTCACTCCCTTCCCAACCACTGCTTCCTTTTCATGCCCCTCGACGTTTATTACTGCCATCTGGTTTCTGTAAAAATTGTAAATAGCCTTTCGCTTCCTGTATACCACCCCTGCCACCTTCAGAATTTCAAAGAGAGTATTCCAGTCACCATTATCAAAAGCTTTCTCTAAGTCTACAAATGCTAGAAACGTAGGTTTGCCTTTCCTTAATCTATTTTCTAAGTAATTCGGAGGGTGAGTATTGCCTCACGTGTTCCAACATTTCTACGGAATCCAAACTGATCTTCCCCGAGGTCGTCTTCTACCAGTTGTTCCATTCGTCTCTAAAGAATTCGCGTTAGTATTTTGCAGCTCTGACTTATTAAACTGATAGTTCGGTAATTTTCACACCTGTCAACACCTGCTTTCTTTGGGATTGGAATTATTATATTCTTCTTGAAGCCTGAGGGTATTTGGCCTGTTTCATACATTTAGCTCACTAGATGGTAGCGTTTTGCCAGGACTGGCTCTCCCAAGGCTGTCAGTAATTCTAATGGAATGTTGTCTACTCCTGGGGCCTTGTTTCGACTCAGGTCTTTCAGTGTTGTGTCAAACTCTCCACGCAGTATCATATATCCCATTTCATCTTCATCTACATCCGAACCGATATATGTTGGAAAAAATTAGTTCCAGTTTTGGCCACCAGGTGCAAATCTGGCGCTGTACACTGCTTCTATGGCAATATGACAACCACGCTGTCATTGGACAAATTATAACGTAAGCGAACAGTATGAATATCGAGCAGAAAGACCGTCCGCTGTATGTTAAACCGTCACACGTGAACGGCAGAAATTCTAATGCTGCATTGAGAAAGTATCGCCAAATGAAAGATCTCAAGAGAGACCAAATGTCATCGAATGGTTTTAAGAATATGATAATGAAATTCGAAAACGCGGGTGAGTTTGGCGTGGCACCTGGAAGACGAAGACGTCCTCTCCCGGTGGAAGTTATTGGCGAGGTTGCCATTGCTGTGAATGACCATACAGCAAATGCACCGGGTAGTGTTAGTGCTCGAGCACTGTCACGAGTATTGTTAGTCCCATGGTCAACTTTACGGAAAATATTGTGGTCTATTTTAAGCTGATGCCCCCACATGATACAGACAGTGAATCAACTAAAACCTCATGATCGGTAATTTGTTGTTCGCTTTCTGGCACGGACTGAAGTTGGTGGTACCTGGCCTGGCAATATTCTGTTGAGTGACAAGGCACAATGTACACTACAGGGTGCAGTGAATACACGGAACGTCCGTATTTGGGGTACTGTTAAACCACACATTGTGCACAAGTGCCACTGCACGCGCCTTCTGATTATGTTGCGTGGATTCACAAGCACCTTTATTTTCGCTCTGTCCTTTTTTGTACAATGTTCTCTGCACGTTATCGAGACCTCTTTGTACAGCATGTGATTTCTGCTTTGGAAGAACGCAACCACTGTTTTCATGAAAAATGGGGCAACACCTCACGTCGCTCGCCCAGTGAAAGATCTTCTTAAAGAAACCTTCCACGAACGTGTTTTCTCCAGAGGTTTTCCAGATGCACAGCCAGCCAGATCATCAGGTCTGAATTCATGCGATGTTTGACTCTGGGGGTATTAAAAACAACGCGTTTACCAGGACACATACGGTCTCCATCTGATCTGAAGCCCAGTATACAGTAACACGTTGCTCACGTTCCAACGGAACTCCTGCGAGCAACTCTTGATCACGTCGACTTACAGATGCAGCAGCATTTCGTCGACCACTCCGGTGATCATATTGAACAAATTGCGTAAGCGGCGATTAGTAAAAATATCAATTTTATGCTTTTTTCGCTTCTTTAACCTTTTCTGCCCACATCCCGTTCCTAATCCATTACACATGGAATTTTTTTTCGTGTTTCTTGCCTTCACAGCGCCGGGTTTGCACCTGGTGGCCAGAATTGGAACTATTCTTTTCCAGCGTAAATCACTTCCGCATTAACGGATTAGCTTATCAATTAAAATTCGCAGCCATTCGATAATTACGGCCCACACTGGACCTCCGTGAATCCTGCACTTTAATTGCAACCACTCGATACGTTCTACATATGTTTCAGTTCGTCGACGATAAATAATACGCTCGTTGGTCACGAAAACATTGAAGAACAGCTGCGTGTAAGTCCTTATCGTCGGAAGATCTCTTTCCTCGAGATCTTCTTTCAACTTCCAGAAAAGTAGAGCTCGCATGTGGTGCAATACGTGGACTTCTCAGTCTGGTCGTATATAAAGTACACAAGCGGCAAGACGCAGTCAATACCTTCGCTGCGCAGTGCCGATGATACTGTTACCGACGACTGTGCCGTTAAAGCGGGGTTATTGAACGCAGTTTTCCGAAATTCCTTCACCAGGGAAGACGAATGGAATATTCCAGAATTTGAAACACGAACAGCTGCTAGCGTGAGTTTCTTAGAAGTAGATACCTTAGGGGTTGCGAAGCAACGCAAATCCCTTGATACGAGCAAGTCTTCAGGTCCAGATTGTATACCGATTAGGTTCCTTTCAGATTACGCTGATACAATAGCTCCCTGCTTAGCAATCATAAACAACCGCTCGCTCACCGATAGATCTGTACCTAAAGATTGGAAAATTGCGCAGGTCGCACCAGTGTTTAAGAAGGGTAGTAGGAGTAATCCATCGAACTACAGACCTATATCATTGACGTCGGTTTGCAGTATGGTTTTGGGGCATATACTCTATACATTATGAATCACCTCGAAGGGAACGATCTATTGATACGTAATCAGCATGGTTTCAGAAAACATCGTTCTTGTGCAACGCAGCTAGCTCTTTGTTCGCACGAAGTAATGGCAGCTATCGACAGGGGATCTCAAGTTGATTCCGTATTTCTCGATTTCCGGAAAGCTTTTGACACCGTTCCTCACAAGCGACTTCTAATCAAGCTGCGGGCCTATGGGGTATCGTCTCAGTTGTGCGAATGGATTCGTGATTTCCTGTCAGGAAGGTCGCAATTCTTAGTAATAGACGGCAAATCATCGAGTAAAACTGAAGTGATATCAGGTGTTTCCCAGGGAAGCGTCCTGGGACCTCTGCTGTTCCTGATCTATATAAATGACCTGGGTGACAATCTGAGCAGTTCTCTTAGGTTGTTCGCAGATGATGCTGTAATTTACCGTCTAGTAAGATAATCCGAAGACCAGTATCAGTTGCAAAGCGATTTAGAAAAGATTGCTGTGTGGTGTGGCAGGTGGCAGTTGACGCTAAATAACGAAAAGTGTGAGGTGATCCACATGAGTTCCAAAAGAAATCCGTTGGAATTCGATTACTCGATATATAGTACAATTCTCAAGGCTGTCAATTCAACTAAGTACCTGGGTGTTAAAATTACGAACAACCTCAGTTGAAAAGACCACATAGATAATATTGTGGGGAAGGCGAGCTAAAGGTTGCGTTTCATTGACAGGACACTTAGGAGATGCAACAAGTCCACTAAAGAGACAGCTTACACTACACTAGTTCGTCCTCTGTTAGAATATTGCTCGCGGTATGGGATCCTTACCAGGTGGGATTGACGGAGGACATCGAAAGAGTGCAAAAAAGGGCAGCTCATTTTGTATTATCACGTAATAGGGGAAAGAGTGTGGCAGATATGATACGCGTGTTGGGATGGAAGTCATTAAAGCAAAGACGTTTTTCGTCGCGGCGAGATCTATTTACGAAATTTCAGTCACCAACTTTCTCTTCCGAATGCGAAAATATTTTGTTGAGCCCAACCTACATAGGTAGGAATGATCATCAAAATAAAATAAGAGAAATCAGAGCTAGAACAGAAAGGTTTAGGTGTTCGTTTTTCCCGCGCGCTGTTCGGGAGTGGAGTGGTAGAGAGCTAGTATGATTGTGGTTCGATTAACCCTCTGCCAAGCACTTAAATATGAATTGCAGAGTAGTCATGTAGATGTAGATGTATCTGTGCTGCCTTGATAAAATTATTTGGAACCATTTGACTACGGCTGGGCGCTGCATTTAGTTGATATACATCCAAGAATTTCACCTGAATCTCTGCGCAATTTCTGCGTGTTTACAACAAGAATCGTACTGTCCCTCGTACTTCAGTTTTGGAGTACGTTTCCGTTCGCTGCAGTATTTCATTCACACACTGCTTGCACCTGTCTAAGTCCCATAGTGCTCAGAGCCATTTGCACCCGTCTGTCGTGCCTGTTAGCTGCACAGCGCCTGCAGGGAACCAGCATTATGGGCTCTCTTGGGGCAATGGACCACTCTTTGTTCAACAATGGTCTTAGCGCGGGACGATATGTGTATGGTCCTATATATAACGAGGTTCTCAGATGTTCATTCCTGTGCCCACTCTTGCTTCTCATCCGTGTGAAAGATATTCTGTTTAACATACCGGAACCAAAAAGCCTCAGTGGACATATGAAACGGAGAAAATTGTTGAACAATACCCTCAATGAAAAAGATCGCGTAATTTTACTAAGTACTTCGGCCTCAGGTCGCACAAATGACATAATAGGCCGACAGTCCCCAGTTACATTACATTGTTCCCAAATACATTATACAAGGCGTCCCACTCAAAACTCCCTGATTTCAAAGCGCCAGGAAAAAAACCACAGTAGATATGACAATGAAAAATGCACCACATTATAGAGCATCTCAAGGAATTTATTTGTTTATCATCAGTATACCTCTACATGTGAACCATTTGTAGCACGAAGAATATCGAGTCTATATTCAGTTTCTTCCGAAGTTCTTTGTAACATTTCCTCTGTTACTGTTGCGATCGCGTTAGTGATACGATGTCGTAACGTAGGAATATCGTCCACTTTGGTCGCATACACGCTGTCCTTCACGAATCCCCACATGGAGAAATCAAGCGGCGTAATGTCGAGTGAACGTGGTGGCCAGGCAATGGGTCTTCCGCGTCCGATCCAACGATTGGAAAATTTCCTATGCAGGAACTTGTGAAAACGGCGGAGCTCCATCTTGTTGAAAAATAATGTTGGGCTGCAAGTCTTGAATCTGAGGGTACACAAACTTCTCCAACATGTCCAGATACATTGATCCATTCACTGTTTGTTCTGCAAAGAAGAACGGTCCAACAATCCTGCCGTGCATTAGCCCACACATTTAGTTTAGGGCTATCACAAACATGTTCGATGACAATGTGCGGATTTTGCGAACCCCAGATCCGAAAATTATGCCCATTAAGCCTTCCTGATAGATGAAAGGTTACCTCATGTGAGAATAAACATCTTTCCAGGAAGCTGGCATCCATATCAATACGCTGCAGCATATCCGCAGCAAATTGTTGTTGGCGTGGTTTGTCGTTCGGCGTCAGATATTGCAGAATATGCACTTTGTAAGCACACATACGAAGACGCTGGTGAACTACATGATGCAATGCTGATCGAGTTACATCAAGTTGCCTAGATGCATGACGAATTGAGTTACGTGGGCTTCTGAGAAACGTTTGTCTGATGTCCTCCACTGTCTCTTCTGAAACTCCATAACGTGCACCGCCAGAATGTTTCGGAACACTTCCTGTTGCCAGAAACTTCCTATACCATTCCTTAATTATTTTCACATTAGGTGGATCACATTCATACACACGACGATAATTTCATTGCACAGTAATCGGCGATTTTGTTTCTACAAACCACGCTACAGCTTGCGTACGCTGCTGTGGAGTCGCCAGTTTCACTTCATGCGACCATGCTGCACTCTGGCGATGATACTTGGCACTTCTGACGCCGGAATATAAATTCTTAGAGATGCTCTAAAATGTGGTGCATTTTTCATTGTCGTATCTACGGTGGTTTTTCTCTCCTGGGTCCTTTAAATCAGGGAGATTTATAATCCATTGGATGCCTCTGCGAACAGCGACAATTGAATATTCAAACTGAAGAAAGGACAGCAATCAGTCACAATAACGAATTCCGAGGAGAGAAATGAAGGTGGACTGCACCAGCTAAGAGCACTGGGAAATGAGAAGGTCCTATTGGAAAGAAGGATCTAATATGGTGACGACTGAGTACAAGCACATAGCCAGACATTATTGTTCCCTCAGTAGATATGTTACTGACTGTGATTTGAAGCTGGATACGCTGTTAAGTTCTCTGATACAATGAGAAAGGTCATTGCAGAGTTGGATCCTTGCTACTGAAAACGACTTCTAGAAAGCGACTGAGTGACGGAGTGAGACTGAAATGATTTCGCTGTGATGGGAACGGATCCTTGTGCCCTTTCCTTCAGACAAGAGCGTTAAGGCCATTGAGAGATAGGAGCGACAGTGTACGCTGATCAGACGATAGAGGAGGCAGAGAGTATGGGAATCTCTGCGCTTGTCTGCACGAAGTCAGGATAGCTGTGCTTAAGAAGGTGGAATATGATCAGTGAGGAGTGGAACGTCACATATAAATTGAACGCAGGCGTTCATAACCAGTTCCATATGCCGTGAAATTTCCTGAGAAGGACCTTTAGTTAACAATCGTTCCAAGTATTGATGCTAACCCCAACATTACGAGTCTACATGAGTGAGATACGTGCACTTCACATAATCCAGTAGCTCCAAATCCGGGGATATCCCAGTCACGTTAAATTAGTGATCACAATCTTAGATTGTTTTATAAAAGTAAACAAAGCTTTACTTTTTCTAGTAAGAGCAGTAGATAATAATAATACGGATAACAGTCCTTTCGTAGCACATGCCAAAGATGGAAAAACTTTTTCGCTGAAAATATCTTATTCTTATGATTTTTATGGTGGGAAATTCTAACATGATACTTAAAAAACCCCCCCATGAACCATGGACCTTGCCGTTGGTGGGGAGGCTTGCGTGCCTCAGCGATACAGATGGCCGTACCGTAGGTGCAACCACAACGGAGGGGTATCTGTTGAGAGGCCAGACAAACATGTGGTTCCTGAAGAGGGGCAGCAGCCTTTTCAGTAGTTGCAGGGGCAACAGTCTGGATGATTGACTGATCTGGCCTTGTAAAATTAACCAAAACGGCCTTGCTGTGCTGGTACTGCGAACGGCTGAAAGCAAGGGGAAACTACAGCCGTAATTTTTCCCGAGGACATGCAGCTCTACTGTGTGATTACATGATGATGGCGTCCTCTTGGGTAAAATATTCCGGAGGTAAAATAATCCCCCATTCGGATCTCCGGGCGGGGACTACTCAGGAGGACGTCATTATCAGGAGAAAGAAAACTGGCGTTCTACGGATCGGAGCGTGGAATGTCAGATCCCTTAATCGGGCAGGTAGGTTAGAAAATTTAAAAAGGGAAATGGATAGGTTAAAGTTAGATATAGTGGGAATTAGTGAAGTTCGGTGGCAGGAGGAACAAGACTTCTGGTCAGGTGACTACAGGGTTATAAGCACAAAGTCAAATAGGGGTAAGGCAGGAGTAGGTTTAATAATGAATAAAAAAATAGGAGTGCGAGTTAGCTACTACAAACAGCATAGTGAACGCATTATTGTGGCTAAGATAGACACAAAGCCCATGCCTACTACAGTAGTACAAGTTTATATGCCAACTACCTCTGCAGATGATGAAGAAATAGATGAAATGTATGACGAGATAAAAGAAATTATTCAGGTAGTGAAGGGAGACGAAAATTTAATAGTCATGGGTGACTGGAATTCGTCAGTAGGAAAAGGGAGAGAAGGAAACATAGTAGGTGAATATGGATTTGGGGGGAAGGAATGAAAGAGGAAGCCGCCTTGTAGAATTTTGCACAGAGCATAACTTAATCATAGCCAACACTTGGTTCAAGAATCATAAAAGAAGGTTGTATACCTGGAAGAATCCTGGAGATACTAAAAGGTATCAGTTAGATTATATAATGGTAAGACAGAGATTTAGGAACCAGGTTTTAAATTGTAAGACATTTCCAGGGGCAGATGTGGATTCTGACCACAATCTATTGGTTATGAACTGCAGATTGAAACTGAAGAAACTGAAAAAAGGTGGGAATTTAAGGAGATGGGACCTGGATAAACTGAAAGAACCAGAGGTTGTAGAGAGTTTCAGGGAGAGCATAAGGGAACAATTGACAGGAATGGGGGAAAGAAATACGGTAGAAGATGAATGGGTAGCTCTGAGGGATGAAGTAGTGAAGGCAGCAGAGGATCAAATAGGTAAAAAGACGAGGGCAAATAGAAATCCTTGGGTAACAGAAGAAATATTGAATTTAATTGATGAAAGGAGAAAATGTAAAAACGCAGTAAATGAAGCAGGCAAAAAGGAATACAAACGTCTCAAAAATGATATCGACAGGAAGTGCAAAATGGCTAAGCAGGGATGGCTAGAGGACAAATGCAAGGATGTAGAGGCTTGTCTCATTAGGGGTAAGATCGATACTGCCTACAGGAAAATTAAAGAGACCTTTGGAGAGAAGAGAACCACTTGTATGAATATCAAAAGCTCAGATGGCAACCCAGTTCTAAGCAAAGAAGGGAAGGCAGAAAGGTGGAAGGAGTATATAGAGGGTTTATACAAGGGCGATGTACTTGAGGACAATATTATGGAAATGGAAGAGGATGTAGATGAAGACAAAATGGGAGATAAGATACTGCGTGAAGAGTTTGACAGAGCACTGAAAGACCTGAGTCGAAACAAGGCCCCGGGAGTAGACAACATTCCATTTGAACTACTGATGGCCTCGGGAGAGCCAGTCATGACAAAACTCTACCATCTGGTGAGCACGATGTATGAGACAGGCGAAATACCCTCAGACTTCAAGAAGAATATAATAATTCCAATCCCAAAGAAAGCAGGTGTTGACAGATGTGAAAATTACCGAACTATCAGTTTAATAAGTCACAGCTGCAAAATACTAACGCGAATTCTTTACAGACGAATGGAAAAACTGGTAGAAGCCGACCTCGGGGAAGATCAGTTTGGTTTCCGTAGAAATGTTGGAACACGTGAGGCAATACTGACCTTACGACTTATCTTAGAAGAAAGATTAAGAAAAGGCAAACCTACGTTTCTTGCATTTGTAGACTTAGAGAAAGCTTTTGACAACGTTAACTGGAATACTCTCTTTCAAATTATGAAGGTGGCAGGGGTAAAATACAGGGAGCGAAAGGCTATTTACAGTTTGTACAGAAACCAGATGGCAGTTATAAGAGTCGAGGGGCATGAAAGGGAAGCAGTGGTTGGGAAAGGAGTAAGACAGGGTTGTAGCCTCTCCCCGATGTTATTCAATCTGTATATTGAGCAAGCAGTAAAGGAAACAAAAGAAAAATTCGGAGTAGGTATTAATATTCATGGAGAAGAAGTAAAAACGTTGAGGTTCGCCGATGACATTGTAATTCTGTCAGAGACAGCAAAGGACTTGGAAGAGCAGTTGAATGGAATGGACAGTGTCTTGAAAGGAGGATATAAGATGAACATCAACAAAAGCAAAACGAGGATAATGGAATGTAGTCAAATTAAGTCGGGTGATGCTGAGGGAATTAGATTAGGAAATGAGACACTTAAAGCAGTAAAGGAGTTCTGCTATTTAGGGAGTAAAATAACCGATGATGGTCGAAGTAGAGAGGATATAAAATGTAGACTGGCAATGGCAAGGAAAGCGTTTCTCAAGAAGAGGAATTTGTTAACATCGAGTATAGATTTAAGTGTCAGGAAGTCGTTTCTGAAAGTATTTGTATGGAGTGTAGCCATGTATGGAAGTGAAACATGGACGATAACTAGTTTGGATAAGAAGAGAATAGAAGCTTTCGAAATGTGGTGCTACAGAAGAATGCTGAAGATAAAGTGGGTAGATCACGTAACTAATGAGGAGGTATTGAATAGGATTGGGAAGAAGAGAAGTTTGTGGCACAACTTGACAAGAAGAAGGGATCGGTTGATAGGACATGTTTTGAGGCATCAAGGGATCACAAATCTAGCATTGGAGGGCAGTGTGGAGGGTAAAAATCGTAGAGGGAGACCAAGAGATGAATACACTAAGCAGATTCAGAAGGATGTAGGTTGCAGTAGATACTGGGAGATGAAGAAGCTTGCACAGGATAGAGTAGCATGGAGAGCTGCATCAAACCAGTCTCAGGACTGAAGACCACAACAACAACAACAACAACTTAAAAAACTGTATCACCCACCAGTTCTTCACATTTTACTGTTAAATTTATTAAATTAAGCGATTTTTAAAAGAATTTAACAGCTTTTATATAGTTAAAATAATTTAAAAAGGAGATTAATGAATGTAGATGACGTTGGTAGCACTGTTGAAAAACATTTGCTGCCGAAAAAACGTCTATTCTATTTTTGTGGTAACCTCCCTTCCAGTTTCCTGTACACATGCTCAGTACAATGTCTAATCATGGTTGTCAAAACTCTGCTGACAGTTTTTGTTGTATTTGTGGTGAATTTGTGATTAAAAAACACTAAAGAAACATTACAGACTTTGTGAAAAAGGTTTAGCTATCATACTTTGGATCTAAACTTGGTGATGAAGATAAATCTTGGAGCGCCGCATAAGGTATGTTACGTGTGTGTTGCAGATCTGAGAAAATGGTCCAAAAAGGAGAAAAAAAACCTTTAGCTTTGCTGTTCCTATGATATGGAGGGAGCCAGGAAATCATTCCGATGATTGCTACTTTTGCATTGTTGATATTGCTGATTATAATTGTAGAAACAAGAAGGTAATAAGCTACCCTAACCTTCCGTTGGCTGCTATCTCATGCCTTTTCTGCTACTGCTGAATTAGGAGAAGAAAGAGTGAATGTGTGTGTATGAGAGAGAGAGAGTAGTGTGTGTGTGCATTAAAGAGAGAGAGAGACAGAGACAGAGACAGAGAGACAGAGAGACAGAGAGAGAGAGAGAGAGATGAATTAGGAGAAGAGAGTGTGAATGCCTGTGTATGAGAGAGAGAGAGAGAGAGAGAGAGAGAGAGAGAGAGAGAGAGAAAGAGAGAGTGTGTGTGTGTGTGAGAGAGAGAGAGAGAGAGAGAGAGACAGAGAGAGAGATAGACAGACAGACAGAGAGAGCGAAGATTTCTACTGCTTTATCGTCTCGTTCCTTCTCATCGTCGTTTTCTCTTTCCGCTTTGCTGAAACCTAACACTTGTACTAAACCTCCGTAAGTGTCTCAGCTTAGCCAGTGGGTCCATAGCGAACGTTATAAGAGGCATACAGTTCGGCTGGCCATGCTTCTCCATCCGAGTTTTGCGAGACTGAGGTCCATCCGTCCTTGAACTATCTTACTGAGTCATTGTGTAGGATTCTTTTTACCTGTTTCTCCGAGAAGCTCTCGAAGTTTATGTTCCTCGTAGAAGCAGTATCATCCCCGTCGAGTTCTCTGTAAAGTGCAGCTCTACTTCCTGTGATTCTAAGTGATGAAGCGAGAAGCTATATTATTCGGAATAACATTCAAAATGGGATGCCATTAAGATGTATTTATTTACTAAATACGATAAACTGATAATATCGACCAATTAATAATGATATAACTGAAAGCTAACAATTCCCTCGAGTCACGACACATCTAGATCGGAAGGCATTCTATCGGCGACTGACGACTGTGGCGCACAGTCTGCACCTCGTACTTACGCTCGCGATATTTCTCCGTAGGCGTTCGTACATCTTCCTTAGCGCGAACATTATTCATTTATTTATTAAGATGATCGATTTATGGCGTTATAATACTATTATAAGGAACTGTTCATCACCTGTAGGCTCCTCCTGATAAAGGAAAAAGCAACTTTTATTAGCAAATACTTATTAAACAATATAATCTTCTTGCCAGAATAACTGTGCTTTCCCTACGTACCTCGCTGTTTTAACGATCGCGTTCTCATATCTAACAACAGCGCCTCACACCACCTTCCACTGGAAACGCCATGTGGTCCACCGGTTCCTTCAGTCAGCGTGGGAACTGAAATTGTACTCCCGACTGTGTGCTTGCTGCAGTACCGCTTTATTCACTGAATGCTACATGATATCTGTAGACGCGATACAAAATTGTAAAACTGGAAACTTCACAACCTTTCTTAACCCTCCGGTGGGCGCATGACACACTCCGTGCTGCCACGTTGATGTGTAAGCGATAAGTGGTATTGAAGGTGTTTCAACCATCTAGGGACATCCGCAGCTGTCTATACTGTCAACACAATCCATGCGCCAGATGTCGTTTTCCTTCCTTGTAGCAGTCACCCAACCAAGGTCGAACGCGAGTACTCCTCTTTGAAATCACTCACTGCTGCATGCGCCCGCCCATGTATGTAAATTTGCTTTTCGAATTTTGGTGCTGGGTTATTGTTTTGTGAGAGGGTTTGGCTCTCATTTTTTTATTGTTGTGCAACATTATACCATGAATTATTCAGTAGAAGTATGTATGCAGATCAACGTTTTTCATGCAATCAACATATAATATGATGGGTTAGCTATTTCATCTATCCATATACCGTTACATTCATATTAGTAGTGTAATGCAAATACATATATCTACTACCTACCTATATTATGATAATTGTACCTATTATTATTATTATTATTATTATTATTATACAAATTTGGCCGTTAAAGACCGTGAAAACAGTTATTTCTTGCGCTTCTGGGAAGTCTTCTTTCTCTCAGTCCATACTTCTTTCATTCTTGCGCTGAAGGCGGCTTTTCTCTCTTCAGACCATTTAGTTCCACAAGTGGGGTACGAAGTGTAGACAACCTCCTAGATGGTGTACCCCGGGCAACGCTGTAACATGGTACAGCGGCGAAAAGTCTACACATCCACGGCGGCCGGACGCGACAATGCCTCCCGGCCCACACAGAGGCAAATAGTGCAGAGTCTTAGCATGAAGAAGCTGAACGTATGCCAGTTCAACATAGAAGGCTACACGAGGACCAAGGGAGAAATCCTCGAAAAGATCTTAACGAGAGAACGAGTAAGTGTTGTACTCTTACAAGAGACCCACCTCACAGATGAAACCATCAACCGACTCAAAATACCAGGATTTACAGCTGTGAGCTACACTGGACACGACAAACATGGCATAGCCACCCTAGTGAAGAACGAACTCCTAAGGAATTTGGACACCAAAGTGGTACCAGCAGAGCATGCGATAGGCATAAAACTGGGAGAGACGACACTGTATAATGTCTACAAACCTCCATCACAGAAATGGCCCACAGGTATCCTACCCGAGGCTAACCACCCAGCAGTTTACGCTGGCGATTTTAACTCTCAGCACACCAGGTGGGGATACCCGAGATCCACAGCTGAAGGGACTGGACTAAGTGACTGGGCAGACAACTGGGACCTACACCTCCTTTTCGACCCCAAGGACACAGCGACCTTCAAATCAAAGGCGTGGGGCACAACGTCAACACCTGACCTGACCTTCGTCACACGTGGAGCAACAGGTACCCCCGTGCGAGCTATAAGAAGGGTCCTCGAGGCGTTCCCCCGGAGCCAGCACAATCCAGTAATAGTGGAGATCGGACTATCAATCCCAGTCATAAAAAGCCCCCCAATCCCCCGGTGGAACCTGAGGAAAGCTGACTGGAATAAATACCGATCCTATGTTGAGAAAACGATAAATCGGATACCACCAAAACCTGAGAACTACAAAAGATTCGTAAACTTAGTACAAAAAGCGGCCCTAAATGCAATTCCACGAGGATCGAGAAAGGAATACACCCCCTGCTGGACGAAAGAGTGTGGAACACTACTGGAGGAATATGAGAAGACTGGGGACGAGGAGACTGCAGACCAACTGATCAACGCCATGAATGAGGAACGTAGGAGTAGATGGAAGGAGGCGATGGAAAATCTAGATTTTACCCACTCCAGCAGGAAGAGCTGGGGCCTGCTAAGGAAATTAGGCGGTGCCACAGCGCCTAACAGGCCGACTCTTGGAACCAGCGCATCTGAGATTGCAGCTGTCCTGAAACAGACCTCCAAAATCCAGCTAAAAACAGCCGAAAAGAGAGAAATTTCCCAAGAGCTAAGCAGTTTATTGCTTAATAACCCAACCAACACGGGCATTGTAAAATAAGTGGAGACAGAAGAGATATCCCAGGCGTTGAAGCTAATGAAGACAGGAAAAGCAGCTGGACCTGACAACATCCTACCAGAATTCTTAAAGGAATTGGGAACTTTAGGAAGAAGGTGGCTGGCCAAACTTTGTACGGAATGCATAAGCACGGGGGTTGTGCCTAAGGAATGGAAAGAAGCAAAAGTCATTGCAGTGCTGAAACCCGGAAAGACTGGAGATAATCCTAGGAATTACAGACCAATATCCCTGCTATGTACCTCCTATAAATTATTCGAGAGAATATTGCTGAGTAGATTAACTCCATACATCGAAGCCAACCTCCCAACATACCAAGCGGGTTTCCGAGCAGGTAGAAACTGCTGCGATCAAGTGCTGTCCCTCACAACCTATATTGAGAAAGGCTTCCAGAACAAGATGAAAACTGGCCTGGTCCTCATAGACCTCACATCAGCTTACGACACAGTATGGATTGAAGGGTTACTGCTTAAGCTAACTAGAATCATAAATTGCAAGCAGACTTACAAACTACTCAAGAACATACTAACGAACAGGAAAATTAAGGTCTCACTCCATGGTACGAACAGTAAGAGCATGGTTCTGAATAATGGTCTGCCACAGGGTTCGGCACTAGCACCCGCTCTCTTCAATCTATATATAGCTGACTTGCCAGAAACTAAATCACGCAAATTTGCATATGCAGATGACCTGGCCATCGCATATCAGAGTAAAAACTACAACGATCTCGACGAGACACTGAATACAGACCTTGAAGTCCTGAACGCCTATTACTCTAAGTGGCACCTACTTCCCAACCCCAACAAAACAACCAGCACTATAATGCACCTCAACAACAGAGAGACACACAGAAAATTACAGATCTTTTCGAATGGCCAAAGCATAATACATGAGGATAAGCCTAAATATTTGGGAGTGAAACTAGACCGGACCCTAACGTACGGCTCACACCTCGAAGACACAAAGCAAAAACTAAAATCCCGCAATGCTATCCTTTCGAAACTGGCTGGAACAACATGGGGATGTGGAACGAGCACTTTGAGAACTTCAGCACTAGCCCTTGTCTACAGTGTAGCTGAATACTGTTCACCAGTCTGGAGGAGAAGTGCACACGTATCTAAAGTGGATGTCCAGCTGAGGGAGACAATGCGAATAATCTCGGGAACACTCAGGGCCACCCCCTGTGCATGGCTTCCTGTACTAGCGAACATAGAGCCTCCAGAAATCAGGCGATCACAGCTAGCCCTAAAAACCTATAGGAAAATTATAGACAACCCGAACCTCCCTATCCACCAAGATCTGACACCGACACACAGGCTTAAATCCAGATCACCTTTTTGGAAAATCGGTGAAGAACTACAAGCCTTTGAGCCGAGAACGGCCTGGAACGAAGTATGGTCGGCAAGTGAATTTAAGAACAAAAACTTAGTACACGATCCGAACAAGAAGATTGATGGCTTCAAACTACCAAGAAGAGTGTGGACAGCTCTAAACCGGTTCAGAACGAATGTTGGGAGATGTAAACACCTGATGAACAAGTGGGGCCTGGCAGACAGCGCTGTATGTGAGTGCGGTGAAATACAGACAATGGACCATCTACTCGTGTGCAAAGTGTATGGCTATGGTGGTGAACTCATGGACATACATAGACTCAGTGACTCAGCCATAGAGTGGCTCAAAAACATATCTAATATAGTGTAGAATTATATTGTTTTCTTTTTAGTATATAGTGATAAGAATATTGTAAATTATGCCTCTGTGATGCCGAACGAGTAAATAAATAAATAAATAAAGTTCCACAAGTCTTCTTAATTTTCACACCGAAACCCGTGAATGAATTCAGTTTTTTTCTAAAAAGGTTTCTGTTAAATATTGTTTCCTGATCTACGCTCCTGGAAATGAAAAAAGAACACATTGACACCGGTGTGTCAGACCCACCATACTTGCTCCGGACACTGCGAGAGGGCTGTACAAGCAATGATCACACGCACGGCACAGCGGACACACCAGGAACCGCGGTGTTGGCCGTCGAATGGCGCTAGCTGCGCAGCATTTGTGCACCGCCGCCGTCAGTGTCAGCCAGTTTGCCGTGGCATACGGAGCTCCATCGCAGTCTTTAACACTGGTAGCATGCCGCGACAGCGTGGGCGTGAACCGTATGTGCAGTTGACGGACTTTGAGCGAGGGCGTATAGTGGGCATGCGGGAGGCCGGGTGAACGTACCGCCGAATTGCTCAACACGTGGGGCGTGAGGTCTCCACAGTACATCGATGTTGTCGCCAGTGGTCGGCGGAAGGTGCACGTGCCCGTCGACCTGGGACCGGACCGCAGCGACGCACGGATGCACGCCAAGACCGTAGGATCCTACGCAGTGCCGTAGGGGACCGCACCGCCACTTCCCAGCAAATTAGGGACACTGTTGCTCCTGGGGTATCGGCGAGGACCATTCGCAACCGTCTCCATGAAGCTGGGCTACGGTCCCGCACACCGTTGGCCGTCTTCCGCTCACGCCCCAACATCGTGCAGCCCGCCTCCAGTGGTGTCGCGACAGGCGTGAATGGAGGGACGAATGGAGACGTGTCGTCTTCAGCGATGAGAGTCGCTTCTGCCTTGGTGCCAATGATGGTCGTACGCGTGTTTGGCGCCGTGCAGGTGAGCGCCACAATCAGGACTGCATACGACCGAGGCACACAGGGCCAACACCCGGCATCATGGTGTGGGGAGCGATCTCCTACACTGGCCGTACACCACTGGTGATCGTCGAGGGGACACTGAATAGTGCACGGTACATCCAAACCGTCACCGAACCCATCGTTCTACCATTCCTAGACCGGCAAGGGAACTTGCTGTTCCAACAGGACAATGCACGTCCGAATGTATCCTGTGCCACCCAACGCGCTCTAGAAGGTGTAAGTCAACTACCCTGGCCAGCAAGATCTCCGGATCTGTCCCCCATTGAGCATGTTTGGGACTGGATGAAGCGTCGTCTCACGCGGTCTGCACGTCCAGCACGAACGCTGGTCCAACTGAGGCGCCAGGTGGAAATGGCATGGCAAGCCGTTCCACAGGACTACTTCCAGCATCTCTACGATCGTCTCCATGGGAGAATAGCAGCCTGCATTGCTGCGAAAGGTGGATATACACTGTACTAGTGCCGACATTGTGCATGCTCTGTTGCCTGTGTCTATGTGCCTGTGGTTCTGTCAGTGTGATCATGTGATGTATCTGACCCCAGGAATGTGTCAATAAAGTTTCCCCTTCCTGGGACAGTGAATTCACGGTGTTCTTATTTCAATTTCCAGGAGTGTATGTCCATTTCTTTTAGATCTCTTTCTGTGTTGATAAACCATAAATTTTTATTTTTTAGATTTGCGATGTACGAAAATATTTGTTTTGTAAGCCTATTCGGGTTCATCCTCATGATGTGAGCATAAAAGGAGCATCTTCTTTTTCTAATTTCGTCTGTAATTTTGCTGCACTTCGTATACACTTCTTTGTTGCTTTTTAGTCTGTATACAGGCTTGCCTTGATCATCTGTTATTTTCCTGTGTCCAAGAAGTGTCCTCACAATTCTTCTTTCACGATTTTCTATCTGTTCTGCGTATGTAAAATTTGCCAGTGTTTCTGATGCATATGGTATCTGCGGTCTAATGACAGTCTGGTAGTGTCTGAGTTTAATGTTTTTGAATATACATTTTTTTTAATACATTTGTCTGCAGTAATGAGTTGCTGTCTCTAGTTTTTGTATTCTAGCCCTGCAGGCTGGATGACCTTTTGCCACAGGCTGAATTAGTTCACCAAGATATTTAAAATGTTTAGAAACCTGTATTTTCCCGTATTTCGTAGTTATTTTGTTTGGTGGGTTTTTGATATTTGTAATGATTTCTGTCTTTTCAAATGAAATTTGCAAGCCTGCTTTTTCAGCAGTTTCTTTAAGTAATTCTATTTGTTTTATTGTGTCTTTTTGTGTGTAAGCTAAACAGGCGAGATCGTCAGCGAAGGCAAAACAGTTGGTTTAATGGCTTTGTAGCACTTCCCTCCAATTTGGATTTTCTCAACTCCATGTTTTTGCGTGAGTTTTCTCCATTCTGCTATGACTTTATCCAGAACACAGTTGAAGAGTACCGGGGACAGCGCATCTCCTTGTCTGACGCCGGTTTTGACCTCGAAATGCCGTGAAATTTCTCCTTGGAATTTTACTTTTGGTGTTGTATTTGTTAATGTTTCTTTGATTATGGTGATTGTTGTTTCATCTATTTCATATCCTCGAAGTGTTTTGATGAGTGTGTCCCTATCGATGAGTCATAAGCTTTTTTTGAAATCAATGAATGTTATGAAATATTTCTTGCTCCTTGTAGATAAATAGTTCATTGTTGTTTTGAGGTTAAAAATTTGTTCCGCGCAGGATCTTCCTGGTCTGAAGCCAGCTTGATATTCTCCAAGTTTTCCCTCTATAATTGGTGATACACGATTGAGCAGGGCTTTTGATAGAATTTTGTATGGGACTGGGAGAAGCGATATTCCACGATAGTTGTTAACATCCCTTTTGTCACCTTTTTTAAACAAAGGGTGAATTAGGGCAGTTTTCCAGTGACTTGGGATTTTCTTGGTTTCCCATACTTGTTCAAGTTCTTTGTGTAGTGCTTCTACTGATGTTTCTCCCCCAAGCTTGAGCATTTCTGCTGTAATTGTGTCTTCTCCACATGCTTTCCTGTTTTTGAGATTTTTGATTATGTTTGTGATTTCCTCTCGTGTCGGAGGTGTTGAATGTGTTGGTAATGTTTCTGGTTGTGTAAAACTGAGAGTCTGGATGGGTGTTTGGCAGTTTAGGAGTGTCTCAAAATATTCAGCCAGGATTTCACAGTTTTCAGTATTGTTGGTGGCGAGAGTCTTATTATTTCTCATAAGGTTTAGGCAAGGGGACTGGTATCCTCGGAGTTTCTGGTTGAATGTTTTGTACCAAGCTGCCGTGTTGCATTTCTTGAAATTCTCTTAGAATGAGTCCAGTTGTTGTTTTTCATATTGTCTCTTGGTGTTGCGAATAACTTTCGAGGCATTCTTTCTAGCTTGCTTAAATTCATCAAAGTTGTTTTCAGTTTTATGTGAGTTCCACTTTTTCCAGGCTTTATGTCTTTCATGCAGAACTTCATTACAGTTGCTGTCCCACCACGGGTGCTCGGTTTGCTCTTTTTTGGAAAGTTTGTTTCTGTTGCCTCAATCAAGTTGTTCTGAAATTCTTGGAGGTTTTGTGAAGGGGAGAATGTCTTTAGTTTTTTCTGAAAATCCTTGAGGTTAGAGTTGGACTTAAGGTTGTAATTTCTCAGGGTTGTAAGATCAAAATTTATTTTATTTCTGTTTTTATATTCACCGTTTCTGCTTTTCTCTTTGTTTTGTGGGATCACTTTAGTTTTTATTTTCGTGAGATAGTGATCGGAGTCGAGGTTTAGAGATTTTCGGAAACGTGTGTTCAATATTTCTTTTTCACATTTGGAGGAGATGGCAACGTGATCTATTTGAAATTCTCCGGTACTCTTTATCGGAGATACCCAGGTTTTTTGTTTTCTGGGAAGATGTTTAAAACGTGTTGACATTAGCTTGAGTTTAAACTGCTTACAGAGCATAATTAACCTTTCTCCATTTTTGTTGGTCCGTTTGTGTGCGGGAAAGTTGCCGACAATATCGCGGAATTTCTTTTCTTTTCCAATTTGAGCGTTAAAATCTCCTAGAAGTATTTTTGCATTGTTTTCTGGGATTTCTGATATATGATCCTTAAGGTTTTCCCAGAATTCATCTGTTTCTTCCCTATTTTTAGCATTATTTTTGTCATTTGTGGGAGCGTGAACATTGATTAATGTGTATTTTTTATTTGCACATCGAAAGGTGAGGAAAGATGTTCTCGATGATGTTGACCAAAAATGTTCGACAGAGTTCAGAATTTTTGTGTTTACAGCAAAAGCTGTGCCAAGCTGAGGGCATTTCTTCATTACAATTTTTCCAGATTTTTCCTTTAAATATTCTGTATTTGTTTGATTCAAATGTGTTTTCATCAGTGAAGCGAGTTTCTTGTAGCGCCACTATTTGTATGTCTTCCGTGTGTAACTGGTCTGTAAGGTGCTTAAGTTTTCCCACTTTGAGAAGGGAGTTTATGTTGAGAGTTGCTATGTTGAAGATTTTTCTGGGTTTAATCTTGTTGGATTTGCATGGTGTTGCAGACTCCCCAGAATCCATGGGTCTGCTTGCGTCGTTGCCGACGGTGGATTGGCCACCTGGGGTAGTTTCGTTATTGAAAGACATTTCCATCATGCCTTAAGATTGTAACTGTTGAAATTCTTCAAAGTTGGGGAGATTACTTGCGTAGCCTACCAGGAATACGACTAACGTTGTTAGCGTTAGAAGGTTTTCTTGAAACAGCCGCCTCTAACATGAGGAATAGACACTGCCCACAAGCCGCCCAATCTGTGTACAGACGCTTGCAGTTATAGATTTTTGGTTCCTCCGCTCTCTCAGCCGTTGGGAGTTAAAAATTCCTCATCCGCCTATGAGATCGTTGACCGGTTTTCACCCGTAACCCTAGGCAGGGGCCCTCACAGTGTGCTACCATCCGGAGCCAGATGGACCCAGGTTTTTTTACGAGGTTGTTACTCCTCCCCCTCCTCCTCCCTCATCACTTGTAAGATGAGGATCCGGGCTTGGGATCGGCAATGGCAAAATTGCACCTATTATTTATGTTTACGTATCTATGTCTATTAGTCATCACTGTCGATGTTGTATCTAGGGCGAAACGTGACGATTCTGATGAGGAGATCAGACAACTTATTGAGCAGTTGGACGCTGACGAGAAGAGACAGGTTCAAAAAGGGACACAGAATAGTGAGAAGACATATGCGGTTCAGATGTTGAAGATGAAGAAGAGGTCGTGGAAGTGAACGAGCATGACAGCGGTTCAGAGATTTCTGAAGAGGAAGCAGATGAAATAGAGATTGCTGATACTGGTGAGAATTCCTTTTTTTTACATCGGAGAAGACAAGGAAACTGTTTGGTGCAGCAGACCCCCAGTGAAATCTGCTTCAAGAGTACCATCAAGAATATCATCAAAATTTTTTCCAGCCCAAAGCGGATGTGCAAGGACACTCCGAAACCCATTGATGCAATTCTCAGATTTATAGGCCTTGACATGATTGATACAAATGTAGGCTGAACGAACGGTTTTGTTGCGAAGAAAGGGGACGAAATGAAATAGTTCATATATCGGGACTGTAAGGACACTAGGTATTTTGAGTCCTTTTTTCCTAGCTAGAGTAAAGCATGGGAATCGTGCGAACTGCAGAGAGCAATGGAAAGATGATGGAACAGGTACGATGATCACAAGGGCGACATGCAGTTACAAGCGCTTCCAGTGCTTGCTCTGATCAGTGAGGTTTGATTATCTGTGTACAAGTCTGGAGAGAGAAAAGACTGAACGGCTCGCAGCCGTCCGCCAATATCTAGGACAGGTTTTCGGCCAACTGCAGGAATAATTACAGTCATGGTGAATTCACAACAACTGACGACATGCTGTTCGCATTAAGAGATGTATGTGGTTTTGGTCAATATATGCCTTGCAAACCGGCCAAATAGGACTGAAATATTATGCAATATGTGACAGTAAAACATGTTATACATGAAATTTCGAGGTGTACTGTGGAAAGCAGAGGCCAGGTCCTAGGGCTGTACCAAATATACCCTATGATGTAATTTGAAGACTTTCTCAGGATATTCAACGTTCCAGCAGGAACATTACAATGGACACTTACTAGAGTGGTGTGCCGTTAGCAGACGTTATTCTTGAGATAGGATTGACTGTCATTGGTACCCTCAAAGCCAAAGCCAACAAAAGAGAAATCCCTCCTGAATTTACCTCAAATCACGGGAAATCGGTACAAATGTTCAAATGTGTGTGAAATCTTATGGGACTTAACTGCTAAGGTCATCAGTCCCTAAGCTTACACACTACTTAACCTAAATTATCCTAAGGACAAACACACACACCCATGCCCGAGGGAGGACTTGAACCTCCGCCGGGACCAGCCGCACAGAAATCGGTAGATGCCTTTATGGGTTTCATTACGATAAAACACTTGTTTCCATCCAGACCGAGCGAAGGAAATTTGTGCTTTTTCTGTTGACTATGCATTACCGTAAAGTTATCGATGCAATGACAGCTAAAGCACTGATCAACACGGATTATAATTCCACAAAGGGAGGTGTCGATACAGTGTATAATATGTGCGTTGCTTACTTAACTGCACGGCAAACAAGGAGATGGCCTCTAAAAATTTTTTCAGTGTTTTGGACCTGGCTGGCGTAAATTCACAAGTGTTGTTTCTCCAAAATAACCCCGAATCCACAATACGCCTTCGCGACTTTCTCAGTGAATAAGCGCTCGAACTTTTAGAGGCTCATTTGAAACTAAGGGCTCAGATGTGCACACTTCCAAAAGATATCCGACTGTTTCTTGTAGAACAGTGCGAGCCACCCCAACCAGTTTCAGCCCCAGGCGCTGCAGAAATAAATGGACCTTGTCATCTACGTGGTGGAAAAATTGCAGTCTTACAATTATCACATGTAATGATTGTAAACAATTTGTTTGTAAGAAACACTCACGGCATGTTGCAACGCGTAAAGATTGCGATAGGTTTGAAAATTCTGTAGTGTAGTGTTTTCTATTTATCTCGATTTGCAAGAGAGAACCTTACGAAACTACACATTATCTTCAGACCGATAGTGGTCTGTTCAGTTACTGTACTCTTGCTCAGTGTTGCTTATTCTGGTAATGGTCTCAGTGTAAGCTGCTACCTGCTATTTTGTCTGTCAATTTCTGGTTATGTTTTGTTATAGGTTTGATTTGTAATCTTGTGAAATTGGCTGTATTCAAAAGGTGTACAATATTTCTTTCAAAAGGTTATGTTACCACCGATAACGAAATATATTTTCGCTTTAGTTACTTGCGTCTGATATTTTATATTTTATTGAAGAACGATATCTAGTTTACATTGAAAAAATACACTACTGGCCATAAAAATTGCTACACCACGAAGATGACGTGCTACAGACGCGAAATTTAACCGACAGGAACACGATACTGTGATATGCAAATGATAAGCTTTTCACAGCATTCACACAAGGTTGACGCCGGTGGCGACACCTGCAACGTGCTGACATGAGGAAAGTATCCAACCTATTTCTCACACACAAACAGCAGTTGACCGGCATTGCCTGGTGAAACGTTGTTGTGATGCCTCGTGCAAGGAGGAGAAATGCGTACAATCACGTTTCCGACTTTGATAAAGGTCGGATTGTAGCCTATCGCGATTGCGGTTTATCGTATCGCGACATTGCTGCTCGCGTTGGTCGGGATCCAATGACTGTTAGCAGAATATGGAATCGGTGCGTTCAGGAGGGTAATACGGAACGCCGTGCTGGATCTCGACGGCCTCGTATCACTAACAGCCGAGGTGACAAGCATCTTATTCGCATGGCTGTAACGGATCGTGCAGCCACCTCTCGATCCCTGAGTCAACAGATGGGGACGTTTACAAGACAATAACCATCTGCACGAAAAGTTCGACGACTTTTGCAGCAGCATGGACTATCATCTCGGAGACCATCGCTGCGGTTACCCTCGACGTTGCATCACAGACAGGAGCGCCTACGATGGTGTACTCAACGACGAACCTGGGTGCACGAATGGCAAAGCGTCCTTTTTTGGGATGAAGCCAGGTTCTGTTTACAGCATCATGATGGTCGCATTCGTGTTTGGCGACATCGCGGTGAACGCACATTGGAAGCGTGTATTCGTCATCGCCATACTGGCGTATCACACGACGTGATGGTATGGGGTGCCATTGGTTAGACGTCTCGGTCACCTCTTGTTCGCATTGACGGCACTTTGAACAGTGGATGTTACATTTCAGATGTGTTACGACCCGTGGCTCTACCCTTCATTCGATCCCTGCGAAACCCTACATTTCAGCAGGATAACGCACGACCGCATGTTGCGGGTCCTGAGTCCTGTACGGGCCTTTCTTGATACAGAAAATGTTCGACTGCTGCCCTGACCAGCACATTCTTCAGATCTCTCACCAATTGAAAACGTCTGGTCAGTGGTTGCCGAGCAACTGGCTCGTCACAATACGCCAGTCACTACTCTTGATGAACTGTGGTATCGTGTTGAAGCTGCATGGGCAGCTGTAACTGTACACGCCATCCAAGCTCTGTTTGACTCAATGCCCAGGCGTATCATCTGCTTTACTACGGCCAGAGGTGGTTGTTCTGGGTACTGATTTCTCAGGACCTATGTACCCAAATTGCGTGAAAATGTAATTACACGTCAGTTCTAGTATAATATATTTGTCCAATGAATACCCATTTATTACCGGAATTTCTTCTTGGTGTAGCAGTTTTAATGGCCAGTACTGTACACTATATTGAAAGGCTATAACATGCTCAAGAACAAAATATATAATTATTTTCGATATCGTGATTTGTTTCTCATGATTTTACCTACCTCACATCGAAAATAGGCCTGCTACATGAGCGGAAAAGCCGATTTTCTTGAGACAGCAGTTAGTGCAGCACGCGCCCGCTCGTGCGAGTTTCATAGGCGCGCTCACCGGAAGGTGGCATGAGAATGAAATCGCCACATGCGTGTTTCAATGGAGTGTTTCATTTACGTCAGAACGAAATTTAGAAAAATCCTGCCCGTTTTCTCCCCTAACGAACTAATTGTTTTTACAAATTTTGAGGTTAGTTCTAAATCATAGCATGGTCAGATTTGCCGACCGCATAATTTCTGCACAGAAGAAATTCGAGCGAAATTTGTAAGGTTTGCAGGAGAGAAGATTCTGGACGATGACGGCTCCTGCGTCCAAGTCTGCCGCAGCTCCTGCACAAGATTCTGCAGAAACTGCCGCCGGGCATACATATGAAGTGCAGTAAAAGGGGAATACGGCCGCCTGACCGCCCGGTGAATACTCCGGCGTGCCGGGTCCGGACGACACACCGGCGCTTAATGACACCATATTTACTTTTACGACGGTATAGAGCCGGCATAGGAATACGTATTTATTAACCCTATAAAGAAAAACGCCGCGGGTAGCGCCTGAGGGGCAGAGCGACGCGAGAAAATGTGCGGGGCGAGTAAAGGCGTCCTGCGGACTGAATGTCTGCGCGGCTTCTCTTATGTAAAGCGGTATCCTTAGCCTCCCCGAAGGCCAAGGCTCCTAGCGACGTAGGAGGTAGGTGGGCAGGACGAGAAGCGTAATCCCAGGGGATCAAAGTAGGTCCCACCGCTTACACATGCGGACTGTGGTCCCCATCGCGGGGTGCCTCCGCATGCAAATTTGACCCTTAAAAGGCCCTTTATTGTTATAGGGAGGACGGCGCGGGTGGTGATTCTATCTCGATCTTGTGGTAAGCTAACCCCTCGGCCTGCGAGGCGGGGTGGTCAGGACGGAGAGGGGGCGAAAAAAATAAAAGAAAAAACGGGGGTGGAGCAAGGTGGCGGGGTGCAGCCGTGTCGTTGTGATGCAAACTCGTGTTACAATGGGCGCGACAAGATCGCAAAGGGGACGCGACGCACCCGGGCCACCAGCGATTTCGATTACCGATAGCGCGCTGTCATTTGACTCGTGTGTATTTCTGTGTGTGTGTGTGTGTGTGTGTGTGCGTGTGCGTGCGTGCGTTCGGCTAATAGTCAGCAGTCCCCGAGGGGCACCCGGTTAAAACTTGACAGCTACTTTTCATTCCGTGCCTAAAATAATGTCACTGTTGACGTAAAAAGTGCCGCGTTGCTTGAGTGTTAAAAAGAAAGAAGAGGGGCGGACGGCAGGCAGTATTTCTGCTGGCTGAGTTGTGTAGGTTGGATTTCGGCTGGTGCTCTGTTTTTATAGCAAACTGTAGTTGACGAAATTAAAATAAGCATCATTACTTTGCTATGAAGTTGCTACATTAATTCATCGATTTAGAAATACAATTTATCGCAGTTCATAACATGACTCGCTTATTAACGTAATTCATCTAACCAGATGAAAAATCAATTAAACTCCAACACGCGAATAAGTTCGCCATTATTTCTTTGTACATTTTATGGCTTTGGAGCAAAGTTCCTAAATTTTACAGCTGTAGTGTTTAGAACTGTAACGTAACGTTCACTCATTTGGGCAACACTTTTTTTGTCCATTGTTAGGGCTGTTTGTATGTTTTATTTGGCCTCCAGGGGTTGTACTCTATTTAGCATCGACAACATAATTCCCATTTGCTGCAACAACATCATAACTGGAAAATCATAATTTTTCATATAGGTAATAAACAATGAGGTTCATGGTGTGGGTTCCTGTAGTCATGTCCTAGTTCATGAACCACGGGCAACGTATGAGTGGCCAAGTAAGTGGTCCCGACAGTCGGGATACCAGTTACTTTGGAATAAGGCTGGGCATCTCGGACATATTCTGAGTCGTGGTCACCTTTGTGCTCATACGGCAAAGACTACCACATCCACCGGTTAGTCCCTCAGCCGTTAGGGGTAAAATCCAATGGGACTCGGGGCAAGTAAAGCTAGCAACCTGCTTCCCTGGTACTTTAAAAATGATGCTGGCAACAATCAGAGCAAAATGCCTCGGACCTTTGGAGGTGACGGAGTCCCACATCTAACTGACAAACCAGGGACTCCTAAGATACGACTTGGCAAACAAATGGTAATGAGATGGGGAGCTATTAATATCAATGGGGGCTACTCTGGGAAGAAGGTAGAGCTGGCAGAGGCTGCAAGTAAGATGGGGCTGGACGTTTTAGCTGTTAGTGACATTCGGGTAAGGGGTGAGAAAGAAGAGGAAGTGGGAGAATACAAGGTCTACTTGTCAGGAGTCAAAGCAGGAATAGCACAATGGGGTGTAGGGCTTTACATCAGGAAAGAAATGGAACCCAGCGTAGTTGCAATAAGGTATGTAAACGAACGACTGATGTGGATAGATTTGACAGTGTCTAGCAAGAAAATTAGGATTGTGTCAGTATATTCGCATTGTGAAGGGACAGATCAAGATAAGATGGGTAGTTTTTATGAGACACTCAGTGATGTAGTTGTTAGAGTAAAGGACAAGGAGAGTGTTCTGCTCATGTGTGATTTTAACGCCAGGATTGGAAATCGAACAGAAGGGTATGAAAAGGTTATGGGTAAATTTGGAGAGGATATGGAGGCCAACAGGAACGGGAAACAACTCTTGGATTTCTGTGCCAGTATGGGCTTAGTAATCAGAAACTCCTTTTTTAAACATAAGAACATTCACCGGTATACTTGGGAAGGCAGGGGAACCAGATCTGTCATTGACTATATAATAACAGATCAGGAATTCAAGAAGACTGTGAGGGACACACGTGTATTCAGGGGATTCTTTGATGACACTGATCATTATTTAATCTGCAGTGAAATTGGGATTGTGAGGCCGAAAGTGCAGGAGGTCAGGTCCATATGCAGGAGGATAAGAGTGGAGAAACTTCAGGATAAGGAAATCAGGCACAAGTACATAACAGCGATCTCAGAAAGGTACCAGTTAGTTGAATGTAGTCAATTACAGTCATTGGAAAAGGAATGGACAAGGTACAGGGACACAGTACTAGAAGTGGCTAAAGAATGTCTTGGAACAGTAGTGTGTAAAAGTAGGATGAAGCAAACAGCTTGGTGGAATGATACAGTCAAGGCAGCCTGTAAAAGGAAAAAGAAGGCGTATCAAAAATGGCTACATACCAGAACCCAGGTAGATAGAGAAAGTTATGTTGAAGAAAGAAACAAAGCCAAACAGATAATTGCAGCATCCAAGAAGAAATCGTGGGAAGACTTTGGAAACAGGTTGGAGACTATGGGTCAAGCTGCTGGAAAACCATTCTGGAGTGTAATTAGCAGTCTTCGAAAGGGAGGTAAGAAGGAAATGACAAGTATTTTGGACAGGTCAGGAAAACTGCTGGTGAATCCTGTGGATGCCTTGGGCAGATGGAGGGAATATTTTGAAGAGTTGCTCAATGTAGGTGAAAATGCGATCAGTAATGTTTCAGATTTCGAGATAGAATGGGATAGGAATGATGATGGAAATAAGATCACATCTAAGGTTGGTTCAAATGGCTCTGAGCACTATGGGACTCAACTGCTGAGGTCATTAGTCCCCTAGAACTTAGAACTAGTTAAACCTAACTAACCTAAGGACATCACAAACATCCATGCCCGAGGCAGGATTCGAACCTGCGACCGTAGCGGTCTTGCGGTTCCAGACTGCAGCGCCTTTAACCGCACGGCCACTTCGGCCGGCTAGATCACATCTAAGGAAGTGGAAAAAATGGTCAATAGATTGCAGTGCAATAAATCGGCTGGGGTGGATGAAATTAAGTCGGAACTCATCAAATACAGTGGAATGTCAGGTCTTAAATGGCTACACAGGATAATTCAAATGGCCTGGGAGTCGGGACAGGTTCCATCAGACTGGACAAAAGCAGTAATCACACCAATCTTTAAACATGGAAACAGAAAAGATCGTAACAACTACAGAGGTATCTCTTTAATCAGCGTTGTGGGTAAAATCTTCGCAGGTATTGTTGAAACGAAAGTGCGAGTATTAGTTGAGGACCAATTGGATGAAAATCAGTGTGGATTTAGGCCTCTTAGAGGTTGTCAGGACCAGATCTTTAGCTTACGGCAAATAATGGAGAAGTGTTATGAGTGGAACGGGGAATTGTATCTATGCTTTATAGATCTAGAAAAGGCATATGACCGGGTTCCTAAGAAGAAGTTATTGTCTGTTCTACAAGATTATGGAATAGGAGGCAAACTTTTGCAAGCAATTAAAGGTCTTTACATGGATAGTCAGGCAGCAGTTAGAGTTGACGGTAAATTGAGTTCATGGTTCAGAGTAGTTTCAGGGGTAGGACAAGGCTGCAACCTGTCTCCACTGTTGTTCATATTATTTATGGATCATATGTTGAAAACAATAGACTGTCTGGGTGAGATTAAGATATGTGAACACAAAATAAGCAGTCTTGCATATGCGGATGACTTAGTTGTGATGGCAGATTCGATTGAAAGTTTGCAAAGTAATATTTCAGAGCTAGATCAGAAATGTAAGGACTATGGTATGAAGATTAGCATCTCCAAAACGAAAGTGATGTCAGTGGGAAAGAAATATAAACGGATTGAGTGCCAAATAGGAGGAACAAAGTTAGAACAGGTGGACGGTTTCAAGTACTTAGGATGCATATTCTCACAGGATGGCAACATAGTGATAGAACTGGAAGCGAGGTGTAGCAAAGCTAATGCAGTGAGAGCTCAGCTACGATCTACTCTCTTCTGCAAGAAGGAAGTCAGTACCAAGACTAAGTTATCTGTGCACCGTTCAATCTTTCGACCAACTTCCTTGTATGGGAGCGAAAGCTGGGTGGATTCAGGTTACCTTATCAACAAGGTTGAGGTTACGGATATGAAAGTAGCTAGGATGATTGCAGGTACTAGTAGATGGGAACAATGGCAGGAGGGTGCCCACAATGAGGAAATCAAAGAAAAACTGGGAATGAACTCTATAGATGTAGCAGTCAGGGCGAACAGGCTTAGATGGTGGGGTCATGTTACACGCATGAGAGAAGCAAGGTTACCCAAGGGACTCATGGATTCAGCAGTAGAGGGTAGGAGGAGTCGGGGCAGACCGAGGAGAAGGTACCTGGATTCGGTTAAGAATGATTTTGAAGTAATAGGTTTAACATCATAAGAGGCACCAACGTTAGCACTGAATAGGGGATCATGGAGGAATTGTATAAGGGGGGCTATGTTCCAGACTGAACGCTGAAAGGCATAATCAGTCTTAAATGATGATGATGATGATGATGTTGATGTAATAAACAATGGTTGTCTTGTTTTCAACTACCTTGTTTCAATCACTTTTCAAGGACACCCAGGAGCACACTTCTCATACGAATTCGTTGACCTTTAAAAGTAGTTAAAACTTGGTAGCTGAAGGCAAGGCAACCCTTGTTTCCTACCTTTATGAAAAATCATTATTTTCGAATTATGAAGTTGTTGCATCAAATGAGCGATCGCACAGAACACGTAACTGTACAGGGATAATAAATAAATGCAAATTAACTGAAGTGAAAACTCTACCTGTCCTCAATACTTTTTCCGCAACAAATGTTTAACAAACAGAATGATAAGTAAACTACAAATATTTCCGTTATCAGTTCACTCTACTTCTTAAAATGATTAGTAAGTGATACAGACAAATGAAAATATGAATCCTACAGATTTTTCACAGTGCTCTGTAGAGAATTGTTAGTCACTTTATACAGACGGATGTCTTTAGAAACCAAAAGAGAAGACGCTGATTGAGGGAAGAGATAACTCACAGTCATCAATGTCCTCAGAAATTCCGATCGTCCATTGTCGAATTTGGAACTCGAAAACAAGATGTGGTTTACATCAGCTTCTCAGAATCGCATTGCCATGCAGGGGAATCATAAATGTTGATTCTGTATGGATGTACAGGAAACGAGGCATGGTTAAAGCCCGGAGTCGAATGAAGGCGAAAATCATAGACCGGTCCAAATGCGTCCTCGTAGACCACGGCCTTGTAGTAACTTGAGGTTGTAATGCCGCATTATATCCACTTTTGGGACACATCCCACATCTCTTGCCATTACTGTTTCCGTGGGCCTGAACTACACGTAACTAGTCTGTATACGGTAATTTCACATCGAGAACAGTTCCTGTAGATACAGCTTATTTCGCTAAGACCATCAACTTCCTCCTCATAGGGGATACCAGCGTGGGGACTGCATCGAGAGCAGAATGATAGAATGGTAGTCTGCTCTGTCTGTTTACAGCGAATATATTCCAGTACCACATCCAGAATATAACGGTTGGTACTTTTATTCCATTTTCGGAGTTGAATACTTTTAAGAACACTCTGGGAGTCAGACACGATTAATATCTCTAAGAAGGAAGTTGTAGATACAGATTTAACTGCTTCCAAAATTGTGAAATTTTGGATCCATCAGTATACGGACAGATACGACCAGGCCACTGAGCTTCAGCGAGACGATTAGACATTGGAATGTTTCTTCTGTGAAGGAATGCGACAAAGAGTATCTCAGATAATGCAGTATACGAAGTTAAGAATGATGCACAGATTTTGGAGTGTCATCTGATACGCAAAAATCAGAAGTACCTGAAGGGTAAAGCGTTTAAACTCACTGATAATAAATGAAACTATAATCAACTGCCTTGTCTATTATTTTTCAATTTAGATAGTTTAACGTACAAATATTTCCGGTTCCATCGTCATGTGTCTTGTGACGGGCCCCATCCAGTTTACATATCTCTCCCTCCTTCTGCACGACTTCTGATCTTTAACACTTTCTGGCTGTTTATCATTAATGAGGCAAATGTTTACAGATGCCTCTCATATGACGAAGAATATGGTGTGAAAGAAAAAATTTTTTATACACTCTATCAGAAGCAGTAGTAATATTTATCTGTTGATTCTCTTCGTTGCTTAGGCTGCCAAGAGTGATATTTAATCACACACTCAACCAAAATCTGTCAGTTGCTCACTTCTGTGCTAATGGTTATACCTGAAATCAAAAATTTCCAATATTTATACAACACCGATAATCGGAATACGTATCTTTCATCCATATTCAGTTTGCACATTATTCCTTTCTTTGAAACACCAAAATACCATATTGCAACTGCATCTGAGCTAAGTATTATAAAACCAAAGATATCCTTTCTAACTTTTATTACATCTCACAACTTAAAGACTTCTGTGAAATATATTAACCAGGTGATTGAAATTAGCACATTAGGCACAACTGAAAATAAATGTTTCGTAGATAAATCGAGTAGCAAGCATAATTCAACGATTATTAGTTATTTTCAGAAATACTTCAGTTGGGTTTATTTTCACTAGAGGTATACTATGGTAAAGCGTTGCTAATGATGCGTAGCACTTTGTTCTGCATGATCTGCAGGCGGCGCAGGCGTGTAGGAGCAGCGTATGCCCAGACGGGAGCTGCGTACGTCATCAGAGGTCTAATTAGTGTCATGTATATGGACCTCGACACCCTCCTATTCACTGTGCTTTCCCTGTTCAGCATTGGGTAAAGTTGTTTGAGCTTCTCGTGCGCTCTGTTCGCAGCGTATTCAGTATGGCCACCCATGTAAATTTCCGATCCAGCCAGACACCGAGATATCCGACTTCCTCTCGGAAACGTATTGGGCGCGTATGTAGTGTTACCTGGTGACAGTGTTTATGTTTGCGCAGTAGTTTCGGTCTGCGTATGAACAGAACTGCTTCGCACATGTAGACGTTTACTTTAATACGTCATCGTTCCAACCAAGGCTCTGTAGTTCTGAGTGCCGTCTGCATTCGTGAATTCATGTTCGCCGGTTCCCAGTCTTGCGCAAGGATAGATGTGTCATCCGCGTAGATGGCTAACGTCGGGTTTTGTGTTGCTGGAAAGTCATAAACGTACAGGTTGAACAAGATGGGCTCCAGAATGCTTCCCTGGGCTACGCAAGCTTGGATACCGTGTTGTGTCGATTGTTTGCCTTGAACGTTAGTGTTAAAACATCTTTTCGTGAGATATGAGACCGTCTGGGAAACCAGCATCGCTTAGTTTGCATGGAAAGCTGAAGAAATGGCTTGTTATACACTACTGGCCATTAAAATTACTACACTAAGGAGAAATGCAGATGATAAACGGGTATTCATTGGACAAATATATTATACTAGAACTGATAAGTGATTACATTTTCACGCAATTTTGGTGGATAGGTCCTGAGAAATCAGTACCCAGAATAACCAACCTTGGCCGTAATAATCGCCTTGATACGCCTGGGCATTCAGTCAAACAGAGCTTGGATGGCGTGAACAGGTACAGCTGCCCATGCAGGCTCAACACGATACCACAGATCATCAAGAGCAGTGACCGGCGTATTGTGACGAGCCAGTTGCTCGGCCACCACTGACCAGACGTTTTCAATTGGTGAGAGATCTGGAGAATGTGCTGGCCAGGGCAACAGTCGAACATTTTCTGCATCTAGAAAGGCCCTAACAGGACCTGCAACATGCGATCGTGCATTATCCTGCTGAAATGTTTTTCGCAGGGATCGAATGAAGGGTAGAGCCACGGGTCGTAACACATCTGAAATGTAACGTCCACTGTTCAAAGTGCCGTCAATTCGAACAAGAGGTGGCCGAGACGTGTAACCAATGGTACCCCATACCATCACTCCGGGTGATACGCCAATATGGCGATGAGGAATAAACGTTTCCAATGTGCGTTCACCGCGATGACGCCAAACACAGATGCTACCATCATGATGCTGTAAACAGAACCTGGATTCATTCGAAAAAATGACGTTTTCCCATTCGTGCACCCAGGCTCGTCGCTGAGTACAGCATCGCTTGCGTTCCTGTCAGTGATTCAGTGTCAAGGGTAACCGCAGCCATGGTCTCCGAGCTGATAGTCCATGCTGCTGCAAACGTCGTCGAACTGTTCGTGGAGATGGTTGTTGTCTTGCAAGCGTCCCCATCTGTTGACTCAGGGATCGAGACGTGGCTGCGTTACAGCCATGCGGATAAGATTCCTGTCATCTCGACTGCTAGTGATACGAGGCCTTGGGATCTAGCAGGGCGTTCCGTATTACCCTCCTGAACCCAGCCATTCCATATTCTGCTAATAGTCATTGGATCTCGACCAACGCGAGCAGCAATGTCGCGATACGATAAACCGCAATCGCGATAGGCTACAATCCAATCTTTATCAAAGTCGGAAACGTGATGGTACGCATTTATCCTCCTTACACGAGGCGTCACAACAACGTTTCACCAGGCAACGCCGGTCAACTGTGTATGACAAATCGGTTGGAAACTTCCCTCATGTCAGCACGTTGTAGGTGTCGCCACCGGCGCCAACCTTGTGTGAATGCTCTGAAAAGCTAATCATTTGCGTATCACAGCATCTTCTTCCTGTCGGTTAAATTTCGCGTCTGTAGCACGTCATCTTCTCGGTGTAGCAATTTTAATGGCCACTAGTGTGTATGCACATCAAGCTCGTTCTCCATGGATATGTTCACACGAATCTACTAACTGCAGATCTCGTACAAATATTCTCAATTTTGGGCACGTGTCCAGCGCCAGCAAACAATTGAAGTCGCCGCCGAGGACGTAATGAGCGATCCGTCCTAGAAAGAGCGAGGCTATTTCTTCCGAGAAGAAGCGTGACCGTTCTCTGCGTCTGTCCGTGCCTGTCGGCGCGTACATGTAGGCCGCACTCCAACTACTGTCACAGCCATTCCGCGTGCCGATGCCTTCCTTAACGACTACTGATGTCCCATTACAGTTTTCTGAAGCTCATGACACAAAGTTTTCGTGAACATACAGGGATGGGAATTCGTTGATGCCGGCCAGTGTGGCCGAGCGGGTCTAGGCGCTTCAGTCTGGAACCGCGCGACCGCTGAGGTCGCAGGTTCGAATCCTGCCTCGGGCCTGGATGTGTGTGGTGTCCTTAGGTTAGTTAGATTTAAGTTCTAGGGGACTGATGACCTCAGATGGTGCTCAGAGTCATTTGAACCATTTGAACCAATTCGTCGATGTATACTTCCTGTAATAGAGCAAAATCTATGTCTATCAAATGTTGAGTTGGGTTGTCTAGATCCGTAACCGTATGGTATTAATGCCATGCGGAACGCTTGTTAACGTTCTGTGTGTTGTGCGGCGTGCATGTTAGACGCACGTTACCCTCGCCGGGTGGGATCTCCGTCGGTGGTGTCGGCCGTCGTCAGTTATAAAGCTGGCTCTGTGGGCCGTGGTATAAGCGGCTGCTCGGCTGCATTTCTCCATTGTCATAGGCCCATTCCTGCCTAGAAGAATACTGTGGCCGGACAGTCTCAGCCTCGGCTGTTACGGCCGTCTCTTCCTCTACTGCGCCGAGATCTGGGTCTACTGCTGTAGTAGAGAAGGCCATTGCATTCTGTGGTAAAACGTCGGCCATCGTCTAAGACACCAGCACTCCTTTCGTGGCGTCGTCATCGTCTTCGTCTGCCTGTCCTCGATCTTCATCTCCCGTACGGAGAAAACAATCGTCCGATGGTGTGCGGCGTCTTCTCTTTCGCCGTTTTGATGAGCTCTGTTTGCGTTGTCGTACAACCACTTCCATATACGAGTGTTGTTCGGAAGCCCAGTAGTCTTGAATGCCGAGGACATAGGCGGCAGTCGGTACCACCAGTCGGCCGATTTTCATATTCGTCTCCGTTCCTGCATATGCTCAGCGGGGTGTTCTCGCCTGACATCCTGGACGCATTGTCGTCCACTTGTGACGACTGTGCCATGGGCTCGTCCGTCATTTGGTACTGGGATACGTGCAAGGGGAACTCTTTCCGGAAGTCAGCATGGTACGTAAGAGGCAAAGATCCTGTCGTTGGTGGGGGTACAGCTTTTCAGGTCGGCATTTGAATTATGTTCCTTTGGACGCAGTCTGAGCGTTCTCGCTTCCTGAGCACGGGGTCCCGGGTTCGATTCCCGGCGGGGTCAGGGATTTTCACCTGCCTAGAGATGACTGGGTGTTTGTGTTGTCCTCATCATTTCATCACCATCCAGGAAAGTGGCGAAATTGGACTGAGCAAAGGTTGGGAAATTGTACGGGCGCTGATAACCACGCAGTTGAGCGCCCCACAAACCAAACATCATCATCATCATCATCATCACGCAGTCTGAGCGTACGCGAGAGTCCTTGCCACAACCCGAGAAGGTCTTGGGCTCCCCATGATAAATAATGATCGCTCTACACCCTACAGCCACCAATAAGGAGGTAAGACGGAACTTGCCTTGTAAACTTGATCTGAACTTGCCTTGCCCATTTAAGAACGGGTATGTCGAAAAAATGGCCCATTTTTCGGCGACATGGCTAAGTGCGCGTCCATATGGTTGTGAAACACTGTCCACGACGTTTTCCGGAACCTCGCAGGGAAGTATGACCCGTTCGATTTTGAAAGCACTGTGCAGCACGAATCCAGTAGCGAAGCTGAGCTTGATGGTTGACTTTATATATGAGTGAGCCATATTACACAGAAGCGCCAAAGAAACTGGTATAGGCATGCATATTCAAATACGCAGATATGCAAACAGGGAGAATACGGCGCACGCCTATATAAGACAAGTGCTGGCGCAGTTGTTACATCGGTTGCTGCTGCTACAGCGGTAGGTTATCAAGATTTAACTGAGCCTGACCGTGGTCTTATACTCGGTGCATGAGCGATGGGACACAGCGTCTCCGATGTAGCGAAGAAATGGGCTTTTTCCGTACGACTATTTCACGAGTGCACCATAAATATCAGGAATCCGGCAAAACATCAAATCTTCGACATCGCTGCGGCCGGAAAAAGATCCTGCAAGAACGGGACCAACGACTGAAAAGAATCGTTCAACGTCACAGAAGAGCCCTTCCGAAAATTGCTGTTGGTTTCAATGCTGAGTGGTTAACAAATGTCAGCGTGCGAAACATTCAACGAAACATCATCGATACGGGTTTCGGAGCCTAAGTCCCCCTCGTGGAGCCATGATGACTGTACGACACAAAGCTTTACGCCTCGCCTGGACCCGTCAACACCGACGTTGGACTCTTGATGTCTGGAAACATGTTGCCTGGTCGGACGAGTCTCGTTTCAAATTTTATTGAGGGGATGGTCGTGTACGGGTATGGAGAAAAGGTCATGAATCTTTGGACCCTCAATACCGGCAAGAGACTTTTAAAGGTCGTGGAGGCTCTGTAATGGCGTCGGTCGTGTGCGGTTGTGATATGTGACCGCTGATGCGTGTAGATTCAGCTGACATACACGTAAGTACCCTGTCTGATCACTTATACAGCATTATGCATTCCGACGGACTTGGGCAATTCCAGTAGGACAATGCGACACCCCTCACTTTCAGAATTGCTATAGAGTTGCTCCAGGAATACTCTTATGAGTTTAAACACTTCCGCTGGCCACCAAACTACCCCCGACATGAATGTTATTAAGCATATCTGTGATGCCCTGCAACGTGTTGTTTAGTAGAGATCTCCAAGCCCTCGTATTCTTACGGATTTATGTACAGCCCTTCAGGGTTGATGGTGTCAGTATCCTCCAGCACTACTTCGGACATTAGTCGAGTCCATGCGACGTCGTGTTGCGGCACTTCTGCGTGGTAGCTGGGGCCCTACACGATATTAGGCAGTCGTGCCAGTTTCTTTGGCTCTTCGGCGTATGTCAGTAGCGTACTTACTCGCCAGAAACACATAAGGTAAACCCTCCGAGGCGTGGACGTGGACAGGCGTCCGAGCCGCTCCGCCGCTGGAGGCGAACTTCGGCCATACGGAAACGCTTTCCGTCCGACTCAAATTCTGAACCTGTGACGCGCAAGTAGCGCACCCTTCCATTATCCCCACGGCTCGCAGCATTCGCCGAGTCCCACTAGGCGGTCGGAAGACATGGTGCATCCTCTCTGAAAGTACCTAGAGTCGTCCTTTTTCATAACTAAATAATGTTCGCGTAGTCCACAGTTGCTTTCGATTACGACCGCGTATCCCGTGGAAGCCCAAATGAATGTCCCCAGTAGCATAACACTGTCCCAACGAGCTTGTGTCTATTGTGCTGTGCGTGTTTCCAGCAGCCGTTCACTGAGATGACAGCGCTTCGGAACACGAAAGTCCACGTCGTGTAACAAGAGACGTGATTCATCCAGACGACATGATGATTCCTCTGATCCACATTCCAATCTCTATGATACCATGCCCACTGTAAGAGTAACTTACGATGTTGTTGGGTCAACATGGGAACACATAAATGTCTGCTGCTGAACCCTGTGTTCAACAATGTGCGTTGAACGGCTTACTCCGAAACACTACTGCCTGCACCAGCATTGCAGTCTGTCCTCAGATCTGCTACAACTAGTTGCGTATCATGCTTTACAGAGTGGACGAGCGTCCAACATACTGTCATAGCTTCATAGCCCTTCAGCCACTTTCCATAGATGCTCACGACTGTGGCACGCGAAAACTGGCCAGAATCGACGTCCCTGCGTTAGTCGTTTCCAGGTGTTGGGACATGACTGTCTGCCTCCTGTCAAAGCCATTTATGTCACCAGATTTCCCCATTTGTGCCACTATCGTTCCTAGAATGATTCCTTATTTATCCCGCTTCGCTTATGCGCTTTCCTTACCGTGTTACGTTCCCACAACGTGCCTTTTAGTCTCATTGTGAACACTAACAAAAACTTTTTGGCTTCTCAGTGTATATTATTTCGATCCATATTTTGAAACATCTCGAAATTTTATTTATACATATTTAACGGAAATATCTGTAAATGGTAGCAGACACATGAATTTCAACCTCATAAAGTTTCATTCACCTGGTTTCGTATACCTGAAATGTCAGACATACCACAGTTTATAACAGTGCACTTCCTTTAAAAGCTAATAGCTACAGAGGTAAATATGACATTAATTTGAAAATTTCCTTTGAAGATGTTTCCTTATTTACAGTTTAACGGCGCCTCGGCATCGTCTCCGTTACTGGAAGTGGTTGGCCGATAACTTGAGAGCAAACCTAATTTAAGAACACGTGGTTCGAAAGTAATTGTATGGATTTTAGTCTTACTCATCGTAAGTTCAATGTCCCTCCACAGATATGACCAATCTCCATAATTAGGAGGATAGTCTATACTTATTTGATTACATTAATGACTATCAATCACTGCAAATGGTTATAATAGTAAAATATCTACAAATACGAGTCTGGAAGGATTTCAGGTAAGACGAGCACAAAAGATTAGTTATAGTAAAGATAGAGGCCTGTCGAGTTCATTGTAATAATTCGCAGGCGTTGATTTAATCCATGATGGGAGTATTTGGCAGATCTCTCGTACAACCGGATCTTTAGTATTTCTCATCGTAGTGGGAAACTTATGAAGCACAGAAAAAGAAAATTCAGAGAAGATTTGCGTGTTTCGTCGCTAATTCGTTTACTCAATATGAGAGCGTGAAGGACACACTCGAACAACTCAAGAGGAAAGTACTAAAAGGAAAACGTTGTGAATCACAAAGGGAACTTAGTGTTATAAATTCTGAGATTTAACTTTCCAAGAAGACTCCAGTAAGATATTCCTTCCTTCCGCATATGTCACACAATGTGACTATGATGGTAAAATAGCAGCAAATCGAGCACATACAAACCCGACTATCCTTCTTGCCTCGTACCTTCCGTGAAGGAAACATGGGACAGAGGGCAGTTGCCTCTTCACTGTCCTTCAATCTTCCTAACATTATTATCCGACACTCATAGTGTCGGCCAAGCACATTCTAAGCTCTCCTCCCCTCCCCTCCCCACCCTCTTTTCATCACAACCTGAATCAATGAATTTGCCGTCCGTACTTTCCGTGCACTGCATTATTCTATCGTTTGGGTTAAAGAGAATCAATTAATTCGGCTTTTTTCGGGCTGCAATGTGACACATTTCGTATCGTACGTCATAAGTGGCTGATGTCATAGTGTTCAGTCACAGAGATGCATACTTTACGAAGCAGTTTTAGCGTTAGACCAAGAAGTACCCTCATAAATCTCAACCCAAATCCTTCGTAAAAAATGTTATTTTGAACATTCAGTCTTGATCACACCACGTATGCTACAAGAACATAGGTGACCGGTTTCGGTAGTATCACATGACCTTCCTAGATTGACAATAAAATACGACAAAATGCTTATACGGATAAAATACAATAACACTTGTTATACCCATGGCATCCTTCGAAGATGGTAGGTAGAGCACTCTTCTCAGCTACTGTGATGTCAAATGGTGCCAGCAAGTGACGGGCATACGCTTAAATACGAATATGCTCCGCCTTCCCTCTGCCTCACGCCAACCAATCAGTGTAAAGCGAGTTCACATAATCGTTAAAACGTAAAAAAAAACAAAGTACAATAATAACATAAAAATAGTTATGTATAAAATATCTCTTTACAACCATGGAACTTTTTAAATGTTGTATCAAATTTCAGTTAAAAGCTTTAAAATAACTGTACAGACGATGTATACTCAGTGTGCCCTCTATGGGCTAAGGTGGTACTACCACAATGGTTTCAAAGTCAACGATGTTGTGAAGGTCTTTGGTATTGCGGCATCATATCGATATGTGAGTTGTGACTCGACTGCAAGTATACATAACTATTTTTATGTTATTATTGTACTTTGTTTGTTTACGCTTTGACGATTATGTGAAACCGTTTTACACTGATTGGTTGACGTGAGGTAGAGGGAGAAGAGGTAGGCGGAGCATCTTCGTATTTAAGCGTATGCTCGTCGCCTGCTGGCACCAGTTGACATCACAGCAGCTGAGAAGTGTGCTCCACCTACCATCTTGGAAGGATTTTATCCGTATAAGCATTTCGCCATATTTTATTGTCAATCTAGTAAGGTTTCTATTACTTTCTGACGATAGTCATGTGATATGACTGAAATCGGTCACCTATGTTCTTGTAGGATACGTGGTGCGATCAAGACTGAATTTTAAAAATAAAATTTTTTTAAAAATGTTTTGATCGCTGTGCCAAAAATGTTAATTTAAATTGTCCAGATCCTTCAGTTGTTCGTTCTTTCTCTCCCTTTTTTAGGATCCAATTTTCACTACCATACATAAGAGCAGGCTTAGTCAACACCTTGTGCGTCCCTCATCTTATCGCTTCCCTCATAATTCTACAAGATACCCCCTCATATAGCCATTTGTACCATCATATTTCTGTATGCCTTGAATCACATCTCAATTAGTTTTGTATATTGATATCTCCATCAGGAGATATCCAACCGAATTTACCCGTTCTAATTGTTTATCACTACTTTTGCTCTTATTATCTTTCTCTTCCATTTCTATTAGCCTACTTCTGCTTTGTTTACGGATGCGTTTTGATAGGTTTGTAAAACAATATTCATTTCAAGCACATTTTCTTGTAAAGCGCTTTCACTGTGTGCTAGGAAAAATTGGCCGTGTACAAAGAAAACAGGGTCAGTAAATTTGCTCCTTCCCAAGTCAGTCTTCTTATACTTTTTAGAATTCCATTCCTCTGAAACTTTGTTGGAATATATACCAAAAGGAATTTGTGAGAGACAATACACATGTTTCAGTTCCTAATTTACAGTCAACAGGTCTTCGTTTACACTAATTATAGTGTTATCTTACAGTGGCCTTCAGAAAATTCAGAGATCAGGATTTCCCATTGTCAGTATTTCCCGTCGCAGTCTGTACTCCATTTCACGTACCTTATTGTAGACCTTCTCTTGGTCTAGGAAGAGTAGAAGTAGTAACTTGCTGAATTCTGTTCTCTCTCCTATCAACTATTTTAAAACAAATGTTGCATCTGCGCTGGATCGGCCTTTATAAAATCTGAATTGCTCCTCTCGCATAAATGTTTCTGCTGTTGGCTTCATTTTCCTTTCAACGATAGATAGTAGCTTTTAGATTAAAATAATCTTCCCCTCCGGAGGATATCTCAACAGTTTCTGGACACGACTAAGGGCCGCATGACGCATCTTTCAAAGTTATGAAAGCGACCACCCATGCGCCTCGGGTTAAGCGACGTAAAAATGTAGAGAGTAAGCTGTACCATCCAGCGGATAGACAAGTTAATTTAAGCATCCTGATATAAACGAGTGACAGACAGAGTTGCATTCTTTATTTACCTCTAAAATGCTTACATTGTCTATTGTTCTCAACTGGTAAGGTGACGTTGAAAGGGTACAGTACCGCCCGACATTGAAAATACGTACAACATTCTTCGTTATTCTTGTCAGAACAACATATTTTTTGTAATAATAACTCTATTTCACTTAATACACCGAAGCCGGATACCAGTGTAGGAAAGAAGGACAATTTATTTATTTAATTGATCACATGTGCACTACCACAGAATAAATCCCTACATCCAATTTGGTGAGATCTGGGAAATGAATGAATGTATGGTCGTCTGCTAACTGCAGACAGTGTGAATGTGCAATACATGATCATCTTTGAGACGGTCCTTTGGTCACCTTTGGTGGAACCAAAGAGATTAAATTTACCTGAGCTTTGAGCGCCTGAAATGTGGCTGACCAATATGGTAGCATGGTGCTCCCCCACCTCGGTAGAGGTGCGAGATGACCTGAAGAACGGCCATGTTTCAGCACGCTGGCGCTGGATCTTGAGTTGGTAAGACCTGTCTTAGGTGTGCTCCGTAAAGACAAAAGAGTGGAGAGAATGGTATGCATGTGAAATACTTAGGAGTAGTTTGGAATAATTATTTCTCTATTTCAGGAACGTTTGGGGGGAGAATTAAATGACAGGCAGGTAATATTATGGGGATTGTAGTAATCTTCGGAAGTGACCAACGGTCACAATGAAACCACGTCTAGCAATAAGCTGAAATACTTGCGAGTGCTAGTACTAAGTTGAAATATTTGCGAGTGCTAGTACTAAGTTGAAATACTTCCGAGTGCTAAAGTTAAGCTGAACTACTCTCGTGTGTACTATAAATTGGAAATATTTAAGAAATGACGTGTGCAGGACTTGAACGTAGAGACGAGCACTTCCACATGGTGAGTACTGTGTGAGTCTCAATCCGTATATGAGACAAAGGATAAAGAGAAGCACCCTTCCAAGGTATCAGTTGAGGACTCGCGTGTGTGACGAATATGATCTTAATATTACTTTGAGTGTTATGTTTCCGCGTGACGCTAGATAGAAACTCTAATACTCTGAGAGAGAAGGAAGGTGAGTCAGCCGTCTATCCAGCAATGCCACTTGGCTTGCATTGCACAGGAAGACGTGCATGTATCCTCCAGAGTTTGTGGTAGGAAAGATGAATATGATCTTAATATTAGCCGGCCGCGGTGGTCTAGCGGTTCTGGCGCTGCAGTCCGGAACCGCGGAACTGCTACGGTCGCAGGTTCGAATCCTGCCTCGGGCATGGGTGTGTGTGATGTCCTTAGGTTAGTTAGGTTTAAGTAGTTCTAAGTTCTAGGGGACTTATGACCTAAGATGTTGACTCCCATAGTGCTCAGAGCCATTTTTTTTTTTAATATTACCTTTGCGTGTTATGTTTCCGTGTGACGCTAGATTCAAACTCTAATACTTTGAGAGAGAAGCAAGGTGAGTCAGCCGTCTATCCAGCAACGCCACTTGGCTTGCATTGCACAAGAAGACGTGCATATATCCTCCAGAGTTCGTAGTAGGAAAGAAAAGTTACGAAGTGGGGCAGTGTCGTGTGAAACTGGGTTGAAGTGGGAAAGCTGAAAGTGAAGTGATTCTAACGTAGTGACTATTCTTTGTGATGTAATCTATGTCGTCAGTGTGATGTATTTCATGTAATTTAAGTATGTATGTTTTGCATGGGAGAGTAGCAAGTTAGTTTCAGAGGCAGTTCCTTTTTTCAGAGGCAGTTCCTTTTTGTACCGCTTGGTCTGGAGTAAATTTTCGTGATGATGGGTGTGAGAGTCGAAGTGTGAGATATAGTAAAAGATCCACCATCCTATCCAGAAAGTGCACTGTAGCGTTAGATAATTACGAGACCACAAGATAGAGAATCACCAATGTAAAGCCATGCCCACTGGGCGGAGTTTCTCATGAGTAATTGTTGTATAAAATGGAATGGTGTGTTAGGTTATCTTTGAATCATAATAGAATTTATCGGAATAAAAACGATAGTGAAAAGAAAAAGATTGGTGGCTTGTTCTTCGAATAGTGTGTAGTCATGATAAATGGTTCAAATGGCTCTGAGCACTATGGGACTTAACATCTGAGGTCATCAGTCCCCTAGAACTCAGAACCACTTAAACCAAACTAACCTAAGGACATCACACACATCCATGCCCGAGGCAGGATTCGAACCTGCGACCGTAGCAGTCGCGCGGTTCCAGACTGTAGCGCCCAGAACCGCTCGGCCACCAGCGGCCGGCTGTAGTCATGATATCCAGAATTTATACTGTGTGCGCCATTCATATTCAGTGCGATGGCCACTTGTTGATAAAACCCGTTTGGTAAGAAAGAAAATGTGGTATTGCCAGAGCGTAGTGTACAATCAGAGTTGTGGAAATTCCTAATAGTCAGATGTTCATTATCTATTTTCGTTGCGTAATATTCAAACAGGAGAATAATTTGTAGCTTAATTGTGAGTACTAGAGCTCATAATCAGTCATTGATGTTACTCGAGAGATAAGAATAAATCGACTCGCTTGGCAGACCACTCATCTTGCAGGCCTGTCTGCCTGATGTCACATTATGAGCAAGGCTTGTGGGTACCTCTCAACGTCTCAGGAAGAAATCCGAGCCACCTCTACATATATGAAAGTTGTTCTTTTTTTCGTTACTATTTTTATTAGAAAGCCTTGGGTATATGTAACCGAAGAGTAAACAACTTGTAACGGCAAAAATATACCCAAATACAGATGTTAAAGGAAAATGTACAGCGCCAAGTTATGGCAACAGTTTGTTGTCCTTAACCTATATTTTAATAGTCATTCTTGATACACCTTACAACATTTACTGCAATAAACAAACATTTAAAGGATAGGATTAAGGGGTTAACTGTCCAGTGATAACACAGAAATTTGATTGAAGTCGGCGAATCATAAAGTACAATTAGTGTATTTGTTAGGAGACACTTCTCCATACGACCTAGGTTGTTGTTCAAACATTTTGTTGCTTTCTGGCAAAACCTAAAGAAGAAGGACGATAAGTGGTTTGCATCTCCTAATTCATTCTTCTGCCAGTTATAGAACGATCACCTTTACTTCTAAGACACTATCTATAAGAAGGTAATGATCCATGATTGGTGTTTAGTCACACAACGATTGTAATCATCGTTTTCCTTGCATTAAAATTTATAAGCGAAAGTAAGTTTCCAACTCACAGTGTCATTGCCGCACAGTATAATATTTATGATTGTTTGGCTTTTGTCATTCCACTGTCTATTGCAGACTCGGCATTTTCCGAAATCGTATCTGGGACTCTGGCACTGAAACATCTATATTCGTTCCAGCTCCAAACATGCTAACTTCCTTCACCATCTGTGACACCAACCCATGATAAGGAAGGTCATTCTGTATCGGAAGCCATATGAAGGTGGTTCCCATTCCTCTGGTTTTGTTACTAGTTGTTCCTCTTACGATTTCTAGATTCTGTTAGTTCTTACTAATGCCTTAGTTTTGACTTACAAAAGTCAGACTGACAAAGTGAGCAGAGTCGAGCAGCTACATCATCACCCACAATGAATAGACACTCCTAATATCTCAGTATATCCGTGCCAAATTCTGGTCGCTGGTGGTTAAAATAAACACTAATGCTTACTTTTATATTACATATAAACTAATAAGACTACAGATTTACACAGATATAGTCAGAATAAGATGCTTCAACAAATACGTCCAGAAAACAAAAGGATGATGGAATCATCGATAATTATTATACTGTCCAGTTAATAAATGACCCAAGATGAAGTATGACAAATGCAATCATAACCTGGACACGTTCTGTGGCGTAAGACCTCCAAAGCGAACATGATATGCAGTTTAATAACATTCTAGCTGAAAAACTTAGTAATTCAGCACTTAGCTGAATGGAACAAGTGAGGAGGGAATAAAACTCGACTGCCTTAAGGAAAACGTCGACTGATGCTTTTGTAATAGCAACTTAGCGTTTAAGGTAGAACAGTCGCTCAGTTCTTCAATATGAAGGAAGTTTAGTGAGTTATGACAGACCTGTGTTGCGTCCAAAGCAATATCAGAAACATAGGTGTATTCGAACAAGCAGCTGTATTCTAGGACATAAGGCATATAGAGCAGACCGAAAGGATGATAGAGGAGTCGCAACACACATAAGGAACTGACTGACTATAGATGTTGATCAACTGAGCAGTGGAAAAAGGCCGGTGCGGCCCAACTCTCCATTGTTGCCTAATGTATTCAAGATAGTGGATCCAAGATGGCGATGACAGATATAACAACATCGCAATGACATCATGGTGGGAAGTTCAAATGTTGGCGGGAAAATAGATCAATTGGGCTACCTCCACTAACCTATCCCCCTCTCCTCTCCCCCTCTCCACCCCTCCCCTCCCCCAGAAAAAGGCGGGAAGTTCAAATTCCATTAGGACAATGCAACACACTATGACTACCTCACTAACCTAAGAAAATGGCGGGAAAATAGCTCACTTTGGCTACCTTCACTAGCCTAAGCCATCCAACCGCCATTTCTTCCTAGGAATTGGCAGGAAAAGGACTCAGCCTGTGCTGGATAGGATGGATGTAAGTCTTTATTTTGCATGCAGTGTTATGTAAACAATTTGAGGCAGTAGCTCCATCCAGTGTGTTCACCATAAGGTCCAGAGTTCAACTGACTTAGTACACAGTACTGCCAACAGAGGGTGCCGTCATCCCATGACGTAATCCAAGATGGTGGTCTGGAGGGGAAAAATGGCATTAACCAATAGGAAGTCTTAATTCAGTCAAATGTCAGCCTTCAGCCAGTAGAATGGCAGTATCTGGTAATGTCATTGGAAGGGATATAGGGCAGGCTCAGCAGTTCTGGGACCTTACTCAGTCAGCCAGCAGCAGCAGAAGGAGAACCATGAAGTGTCAGCAGCAGTCGCAATCCAGCACAGCCCTGCAGAACAGGAAGAAGTGGAAAAGTAAGTATCCCATATCACATCTTTCTTTGTGGTTAGCATTATTATTGTTATTATTGGTTGTTTTTGCGTTTTGGTCCATATGTAATACTTCCTCATCTTTGTTCAGCAGTAGCCCTTGATGCGTCCAAGTCCACAGGGTCAAGCACCAACATGCTGATCTCTACAGTGTCCGGACCTGTAGCAACCTTGACTGCCATCTTGTCGAGACGTGCACGGACCTCTGGACCTGTGGCAGCAACAGCCTCCAGTTTGTCTGAAACTGTAGTGGCCATGTGGGATCCTGTAGTGCACATAGCCCGCTTGCTAGAGGAGGACAAGGAGCTGTTGTTGTCTGTCCCACTCATCGATTTGTGTGATGAGGACGCATGATTAGCTTCCAACACATAGACCGCTGCTGATGTGAGGAGAGTACTGGTCACCAACATACCACCTATCCCAGCAGAACATCCCTGAGCTAGTGCAGCACATAGTGCAGATGCTGTGGATAAGAATGCATCGAGTGTACCCATGCTTTTCAGTTCTACATACAAATTAACTCCCAGTGGAACGAAATGTGTAAACGTTGGTATGGAAGAACAGCATGTCTGGCGGCTTGCATGCGAGAATAGAAATTGCAAATGCATCAAAGGATGTGAAAGTGACAATTTCTGAGTTCGACTGAGACGAAATATGTCGTGGAGATCGCTACACCAATCATAAGATGACTCTCCCCCTGACATTCGCCTTACTGGTGTGACACTATCTGTTACAACAGTGTATGATGACTGTTCACTATGTGTGAAATCGGGCGACAACTGTGTTTATCTAAGGTACGCCTCAGTTTTGAACTTATACGATCTGGATACTGCGCTATGTCTTGCTTTGGAGGGACTGAAATGTTGGTTGCGAGCATAGACTCTGCATACAATGATGTAAGCTTCCTACCTGCGCATAGTGTACATATTGATGATTTTGAGCAGTACCTTTGTTTTCTGATGAACGCTGAACCAAAAGAGAAGCAGATTAAATGTGTATGTGAAAAACTCGAGTACTGTGAGGCATCCATTAGTTGAGGGAGATAGGCGCGGAATTTATTACATGTCAAAAAGCTTTGTTTGGGAAATACTATACATGTGCGAAGATACAGAAAAAGTCTGATGATTTTCTTGAAATACTGCATCCTATGAATAACATTTAAATAAATAATGTATGTATATATAATCTCAAACTGTGTTTGTGTTTTATTTCATACCTCTCATTATAGTCAAAACACTGCACTTATTAATATCATTATTTTTCAGTGTTACAACAGTTATTCACAAAATGAATGATAAAGTTACTCTTCATGGATAGCTGATTTCTCTGTGTAGCCAATGTAGCTGAGTCGGTTAAGTGATGGAGCTATAGTGGCTACACATACTATTACCATTGCTTCAAGTGTATCTTTCTATATATGCCAACTACTTGTCAGTATCTGGCGTAGTTAGTAACATGGCTGGGTGGGAGAAACATCCTCATCACAAGGACTTTGTTGTCAGTGACTGGTCCTGTGCAGATGCAAAAGAAGACTCGAGGAAGAAGAAGAACGGAATTCTCCTTCCTGATAATATACGTGCAATTATTGTAGGTCCATCCAGTTGTGGCAAGACTAATTAATGTCCTCATGACACTGCTAACACATGTAGATGGAGTCCGATTTGAACATGTTTGTGTATTCTCAAAAACACTTGTTTCAACCCAAGTATCAGCTATTCCAGGAGACATTGCGTGGTGTTGATGGTGTTACATATACGATATACAGTGAAAGCGGTGATATCCCTCCACCTGAAAAAGCGAAGCCAAACACTGCCTTCATATTTGACGATGTTGCTATGGGAAACCAAATCCAAAAATATTTCTGTTTCGGTCGTCATATGGGTGCTGATGTATTTTATATGAGTCAAACATATTCCAGAATCCCCAAACAGTTGTTTAGGCATAACGCAAACCTCATTATAGCCTTCAAATAACACAATCTGAATTTAAAACACATTTCTAGGCACATGCAGGAACTGACTTGACGTTCAGTGATTTTGTAAAGATATGTGCTGATTGCTGGAATCATTCAAAGTATGGGTTTCTCGTTATTGATAAAACAAGAAAACTGAGTGATGGTGGGTACAGGCGAAACTTTCAAGAGTTTCTGCAGATATAGCACGGTAAGAGACGTTAGTACATCAGTAGACGATGCACCATGGACAAATTCGCGCGCATGTCTAGCTCTCAACCCGAGAGAATGGGTGTACACAGACAGAACATTCGCCTGTACATGGATGCGAAAATTCAGGCTATTGCGAATAACGTTGGAGGTATGCGCAGGGAACTAGAGACGTATTACCAAACTCTTCTGAGAATGGTGTTAAAGGAGTTAGTTTATGAAGTCGGTAAGAAAGTAATCGACTTAACTGAAAAGGTCGAGGGTATTGAGGGGAAAATAGATGTAGAGTTCCTTGTTGTTGAGAAGGAGGAGCAGGTGCATGGTAAGAGGAAGAAGAAGAGCGGATATGTAAAGCCCCACGCTGCGGAGATGTCTGATTAGTATACAATGAGATGTCAACGAAGCAGAAAGTGATTCAAGTGCGGAGAGCAGTTTGAGAGAAATTACGGTTGCTAAGGTTGGGGCATATGGATCGACAGCAAACACTAAGAGATACGTTTGAGCCGATTACTGAATCTCTCAGAGAGCTCTCAGCAAAAACAAAACCACACGATAACGATGGTGTTGCCATTGACGAATTCGTTATCCGTCACGCCCCTCGTCAGGTAAATAGAACATTCGGCGTTAGCAGGGGAAGACCGTACATGTTGGGCATGCATCCTGTAACTGTAACTGATGACACAATACAGATTAGTGATAAGCGGTTAGAGAGAACAACTGGCTTTATGAATCTTATTTTCCTAAGACCTACCAAAAAACCTATAAATTATTCAGTTAATGGTAGGGAAACGTAACATGAAATACTGCACATGACTGATGTATATAAGATCGTGAAAAGCCTGAGCAACAAGAAATATAAAACCATTATAAAACCAATACTTTATGGCGAAAACAACAACAGCAGCAGCAGCGGTGGTGGTATTGACATTTAGCATAAAGTAGTGAACCATCGAATCCCGCAGTATATATTATATATATATATATATATTCGAACGAGGCTGTTTCAGTACTCTCTGAGCTTAGGGAGAGAGGTATCATCGAATAAGTATGGAGACAGTGGTTCGACAACTGCACAAACCAACATGAAAAACATACCCTCGTAGGTATGTTATGATAAAAGGTTTGGATGACTTATAGCAAGCTGATCTTGAAGATATGAGGGAATATTTACATGAGATTAATGGATTCAAATAGATTTTAATGGTTATTGATAGATACTCCAAATTTGCCTGGGCATTACCTGTTAAAACAAAAACGGATGGAAATGTCGCGGATATTTTTGAGAGTTTACTACAGACAGTGACGAATCGATGCCCAGACAACCTCCAAACCGATCACGGCGGAGAGTTTTACAATAGGTATTTCAAGACCGTGATGTAGCGGTACGGAGTACATCACTACCCAACATTCACTCACATGAAGGCAAGTATTGTGAGGCGTCTGAACAGAACAATAAAAGGTCGAATGTGGATGCGTTTTAACCTTCGCGGCTCATACAAATGGGCAGATATCTTCCCAGGAATAACTGCTCAGTATAATCTAACCAAACATACCACAATAAAAATGAGACCAATCGATGTTTTTGATAATGGACTCATGGATATGGTGTACTATCACATTAAAATGCTGGATCCACGCAGACAGAAATTTAATGTAGGTGATTTGGTACGTATCTAAAAACACAAGACAGCATTTGAGGAGTCATACTTACCGAACTGGTCAAAAGAGATATTTACAGTTTCAAAGGTGCAAAGAACGAATCCTAGGACTTATATACTGAAGGATAGTAAAGATGAAGAAATTGGAGGCTGCTTCTGCACCGAGGAGTTGCAGAAAAGCTCAAAACTCGATGTGTTTCTCGTGGAGGGAGTGATAAGAGGTCGGAGAAACAGAGCGCTAGTCAAATGGCTTGGTTTTCTTGCAGCACAAAATAGTTGGATTGATATCGACGATTTGCTACATAATGGGGGCACACAGTCCGAAACAACTGCTGTAGCATAACGCGTGCTGAGAGATACATTAGAGGAGGTGGTGGTATTCTAGACTAACTGCCAGTGGAATTACACATCCCTGGGTATAACTACTGTGGACCTGGGACAAAGCTTCAGAAACCCTTGGCACGAGGCGTAAAGGGGGTTAATCTCCTTGACGAAGCCTGTATGGAACATGACGTTGCATACGCTCCAAATAAAGACCTCTCAAGTCGTCACATTGCAGCTTGGATTTTAGCTGATAAAGCTAGCGCGACACGGAGAAGGAAGGATATTGGTATAGGTCAACGCATCGCAGCATTTGCAGTTGATAAAACCATGCGAGAAAAAAATTAAGTTTCATTTAGGAGAGATGAATTTCAAGCGAGTTATGGATGCTGCACGTTGTGCACTAAACAAGAAGGACAAGGGCGGGAAGCATAGCAGTTTGAAGAACTGTATCCTGAAAGCGATGTATGCAGCTACAAACGCACTGAAGCAGAAAGGCGAGGGAAGAATGAGAAGAGGATCGGTTAAAGCATCTCGAGTTCTACGAATTTCCAAGACGCCTGGTGGTTTTCTTCCATTTCTCATCCCGGCCGCCGGCCGTTGTGGCCGAGCGGTTCTAGCCGCTTCTGTCCGGAACCGCGCTGCTGCTACATTCACAGGTTCTAATCCTGCCTCAGGCATGGATGTATGTGATGTCCTTAGGTTAGTTAGGTTTTAGTAGTTCTAAGTGTAGGGGACTGATGACCTCCAATGTTAAGTCCCATAGTACTTATAACCATTTGAGCCATTTCATGCCGGCCCTCTCAGCTCTCTCGGCGGTAGGGTCCCTCGCTGGTGGTGCTGCAGCTGTTGCTCGAACGGTCAAGAGCGCGCAAAACTCCCAAGCGCAGTTAGAAGAGGCAAGAAGACGTAACCGCATGATGGAAGCCGCAGCCATCGGAAAAGGACTATGCCTGAAACCGTACAGGAAAGGGATTGGTCTATTCATAGATAAAAAAGAAGCCCATTAGCGGTCCTACCAGATCGACTACTCACAAATACAGATGTGTTTGCTAGACCAAATTCAAGATACTAAGATTCCGTGGTGTGTTTATGTGGGAGACATTGCCGAAGACTATGTGGAAAACTGGTGAATGTGACATTGTGAATTTAGATATTGTTGGAGGCCCCGGCGCTGACTGGGTATCACATGTTACGAAAAATGATGATACCGCCTACTACGTCGACTCATTTGGTGACCTGCAACCGTCAGAAGGATTACTGCACTCACAGAAGACGTGTGTTCTACAATTATCGGCGCTATCAGGACTTAAATACACGCCTCTGTGGACATCTATGCATCGTGCTTCTTTTGACGTTTACAAAGAAGAAGAAACGTACTATATAAGGAGGAGCTTTAAATATTTCTTCATCAGTTGAGGTTCAGATGCCATGTCATACACTTTGATGTTAAAAGAACGATCACCTGTAATGCGTGCAAATTACTTCCCGCCAATTGATTTGAGCATTGGTGAATGGAGCGTTGCATTGATTGGACTGGAGACATACAACAACATCCCAAATATCACTGAGACTAACAATAAACTGCATCTGGATATTATTCGTGAAAAAGACATTTTGGAAATAGAACCGGATGCATAAGATATCAATTATTTAAACGAAGACTTAATACAGTCTGGAAAAATGTATTGAGCTATGTGAAAACATCAGTACACTTAAATCTGAAATAAGGACTGTAAATGCAACGTTTGACTTTAACCAGAAAGGTTCAATAGGGCGCCTTCTGGATTTCACAAAAGGGCAGATTTTCAAGAAGGATCCAAGTAAAGTTTTTCAACTCAGATCAGACTGTGGACATACTTCCCGTCAGCACAATCCGAGTCGAGTGTAACATTGCAACGAACTCCTATCCCAACGATAGACTGATTCGTACTATTTCGGAGTCTTCCCCTCAGTTGCAACGGGTTATAAGATTGTTGAGACTTCTGCCAATGCAATATATCTTCCAATGACAGTTCAGACATTGGACTTGTGGCGTGCGTACTGTAAGACCTGCAGTACACACACCATCATATTATTTGACTTGTCGCTCTAACGAAGTAGGCGAGTGTCAGCAATATGTCTCGTGGTCTTATCGTGGCGTGTTTATCTTCTGCTGTTAGGTCAGACGATAGAAATGCCACTTGCACGCTTAGAGTAGCAGATTGACGGTGACCAACTTTAAACAGAACTTGATTAATTTTCACACACATTTCTTAAAATAATAACAAGCATAAAAATTACTTAACTTGGTTCTGGATGCTATTTACAATTGACAATCTGAAGCTCCCTTGGTATTGGTACGTTAATCTTATTCTCACATATATCTCTGATACTTGCCAAAAGTGTCTATACAATTATCTTCGTGGCTATGTACAGAAATACAGTAATCTTATTAGGCGCAGACTGGAACTTGACTACAGACTGGTACAGACAAATGTAGAACTCGTACAGACTGGTACAGACTAATGCAGACTGGTACAGACTGATGCAGACAAATGCAGACTCACTAAGCGGAGGCCTGTACAATCGTTATAATACCTCACGCATTCATGTATCACTGTGCGAGTGTGATCCGCGAGGAGAAAAGGCTCTGCGTTAGCAGCAATCTCATTGGCTGCGTTACATATTAATGCGCGGATCGGCGGAATCAGAATCTGGTCCCTTTCTATGGCAGCGCCATCTCGTAGTGCAGAGATGGACGAGCGCTGCGCCTGCGCTCTTGTGCTTAGTGGGGCGCGCTCTAGTGGGAAAGTTGTGTACGCGCTGACTACGCAGAACTATGTACACAACAGGACTATTTGGAGCTGCCTATTGTGGACCAGAATAATCAACTTGTTGGCTTTCGTGGTGAGGAAATCATTGTACGATTACATCCAAGGTGGCATGGGCGTACGATATAAAACAAGTGCACCCAGTCCACAGCATGTCACTTCGGTACTGAACCGCAAAGTGATAACACGTGCGAACTACGAGTTTCTTAAATCAATTGGATTGAATCCTCGCAATGACATCCTCACTCAATATAACCAGTCCAGTAGAGTATGATGAGGGAATTAAACGTCAGAAATACTTCTCACATAAACCTTACAGCCGGCCGGTGTGGCGGAGCGGTTCTAGGCGCTTCAGTCTGGAACCGCGCGACCACTACGGTCGCAGGTTCGAATCTTGCCTCCATAGTTAAGTCCCATAGTGCTCAGAGCCATTTGAACCATTTTTTTTCTCGTGTTGACCAGACTTGAAAGACCCAAACCTTCACGACGAGTATGTCTGCAATCACGTGCCCTTGTGGTCTAACATCGAGCCACTGTCGTATCCGAATGCTGCGCAAACCTGGACATTGCACTAGCAGGCCAAATAGAGAACCACAATGAGGTACCTCTCAAACTCTGTCAGAAGCTGATAACGCTGTCTCACACTTGTCCGAAACATCTCCCTGTACTTCACAGTCAGCAGTCTACATCTGGCATTCTTCAGTCCCCTTATATATCTTACAAGGCCTGGTAACAATACTAAACACGAAGAGAACTAGGTCACTCTGGCGGTTTTTTTAGCTATCGCAGAGAATTGGAATTGTTAAAAATTTTTATACATACCAATGGTGTGTTTGTGCGCCAAGCTAACTGACATCCTACCATGTCTTACGAAGCTTCACTTTTATGGACAATCATTGTAGTTCCTTCCCTGAGAAACAGCTGGGAACACAAACGACTGGAAGCTGTCTGTAAGAGAACAGAAATTTCCAGAGCCGTGTCGGGAATAGTAGATCCACTGAACTGCAGGAAACCACTAATGATAGAAAACTGCTTTACAAAGACGACGAATACAAGCAGAAAAAACGTCTCTTACTCGAACACAAGAAAGAAGGCAGAGTTTAATGATATGATGATGTTTGGTTTGCGAGGTGCTCAACTGCGCGGTCATCACCGCCTGTTCAAATGGTTCAAATGGCTCTGAGCACAATGGGACTTACCTTCTGAGGTCATCGGTCCCCCTAGACATAGAACTACTTAAACCTAACTAACCTAAGCATATCACACACATCCATGCCCGAGGCAGGATTCGAACCTGCGACCGTAGCGGTCGCGTTTACCGCCTGTACAAAGTCCAATTCTTTCACTCTCCAATTTTCTACGCAGTCCAATCGAGACACTATTACGAATGATGACGATGATGAAATGATGAGGACAACACAAACACCCAGTCCCCGGGCAGAGAAAATCCACAACCCGGCTGGGAATCGAACGCGGGACCCAGTGATCCAGAGGCAGCAACGCTAGCCACGGCAGAGTTCAGCACTGTGATTCAGTACGAATAGATCCTAGTACGGCGACCTAGTGAGGTGGCTAAGACAACGGTTAAGACACTTGCCTCGCATTCGGGAAGGTACATTTCCGCGTCCAGCTAAACATATGTGGGGTTTCTGCGGTTTTCTTAACTTGATTATTGTAAATGCAGGGATGATTCCTTTGTAACGAGCTCGGCCCAATTCCTCACCTGTCCTTCCCCAAATCTGAGCTTCTCTCTGTCTCTATGAACTTCGTTGTCGACGGGGCGCTTGAGCAGAATCCTCTTCTCTCAGTGTGCCGAACTGTGAAGGTATCGAATGTTTAGAATTAGAAGCTAAAGAGGTTCTCCAAACGGTCGTATAGCGTAAACGGGCTGTGTTAACAGGCACGGGACTCCACTGCCCGTCCCGAGATTCGAACGAGAGCTCTCGGTTAGGCATGAGAAAGAGGATGGTGGAATATGTACACAGATGGCTCCTGAAAGAATAACAACATCTCCAGAATGAGATTTTCACTCTGCAGCGGAGTGTGCGCTGATATAAAACTTCCTGGCAGATTAAAACTGTGTGCCAGGCCGAGACTCGAACTCGGGACGTATGCCTATAGCGGGCAAGTTCTCTACCAACTGAGCTACCCAAGCACGACTCACGCCCCGTCCTCACAGCTTTACTTCTGCCAGTACCTCATCTCCTACCTTCCAAACTTTACAGAAGCTCTCCTGCGAACCTTGCAGAACTAGCATTCCTGAAATAAAAGATATTGCGGGGACATGGCTTAGCCACAGCCTGGGTGATGTTTCCAGAATGAGATTTTCACTCTGCAGCGGAGTGTGCGCTGATATAAAACTTCCTGGCAGATTAAAACTGTGTGCCGGACCGAGACTCTGTAAGTAGGCTGTTTATGTTTTCTTATTGGCAACGTTACGTAGCGCGCTATATGAAAATCACTGGCTGTGCTGTGTGCAGTCTGTGGCTAGTTTTGCATTGTTGTCTGCCATTGTAGTCTTGGGCAGCGGCAGCTGGATGTGAACAGCGCGTAGCGTTGCGCACTTGGAGGTGAGCCGCCAGCAGTGGTGGATGTGGGGAGAGAGATGGCGGAGTTTTGTAATTTGTCATGAACTGCTATATATATTATGACTATTAAGGTAAATACATTGTTTGTTCCCTATTAATATCTTTCATTTGCTAACTATCCCTATCAGTAGTTAGTGCCTTCCGTAGTTTGAATCTTTTATTTATCTGGCAGTAGTGGCGCTCGCTGTATTGCAGTAGTCCGAGTAATGAAGATTTTTGTGAGGTAAGTGATTTCTGAAAGGTATAGTTTAATGTTACTCAGGGCCATTCTTTTGCAGGGATCTTTGATAGTCAGATTGCGCTGCGCTACAATTATTGTGTGTCAGTTTAAGCACAGTTGTGTATAAATTGTTCTAAGGGGACGTTTCAACTCGAACGCGGGACCTTTGCCTTTCGCGGGCAAGTGTGCTACCAACTGAGCTACCCGAGCACGACTCACGACGGGGCGTGAGTCGTGCTTGGGTAGCTCAGTTGGTAGAGCACTTGCTCTAGTTCGCTCTCGAGTTCGAGTCTCGGTCCGCCACACAGTTTTTATCCGCCAGGAAGTTTCATAACAACATCTATCGATCAACTGCAATACATTGGTTGTGGGCCCTCTGGGTGAGTTTGCTTCCGCTCGTAATTTTCCCGGACACTCACACGTGCGCCCGTTGCTGCGCCTGTAGCTACCCCGGCGATGAGTGAAATCTTTTGCATCGGCGGTGGCTGGAGCCACGCGCGGCAGGTCTCTGTTGTGATCGTGGCTGGTGGATGGTGGGGGAGGGGGGGGGGTAGGGGGGAGGGGAGGGGGCGTGGCAGCGAAACTGGTCAGAGCCCTGTCTCAACGACCATCCACGCTGTCTGGCGTCGGCGGGCTTAGAGTTCCAGGTTCCGACCCCGGCCACGGTGTTTGTGGGGCCAGCATCCCATGACGATGGCGGCAGTGCGTCAGCACAACACACCCCAAACGATGACTCACATGACAAGCGGTTGCCCGTTAACGGCGCGTGACGGTAATTACAGCAGTGGCGGCACTCCGTACGTCTCCTAGGTGATGACCTGCGTTACGATGGTAACTTTTATGATGACTACGACGACAGGGAGGACTCCAAACTGGTGTCGGCACTAAATGCCATAGGCTGTGCGTCACTCCAACGCCTCACTCGGGCGATGTTGATCAGCTGGCTGCCGTTCTTTAAATGTGGCTTTCTGGCGCTGATGCCTGCCGTTCTTCTTCCCCGGGAGGTCGGTGGAATATTCTGTAGTTGCTTGGATGGCGTAACTGACCCGATTACCGCCCTTGATGTTGACACCCTGGTGTGCAGCGAGCTGCTTCTTGTCACGTGCTCCACTGGGCGGTGACGCAGCGTTCTCCTTTGTGTTGCTTAACTGTGCACTTCGCTGACCGACTTAGATCATGGCATAATATCACTGCTGCTCATCAGAATGTAGCACAAGTACGTCTTCTGGCTCCTAGTATCCCTTCACAGTCTAACTTTTACTATGAAACTCCTACCTTTAGGTAACTTAACCGCTGAGTAAAACTTAACAGCTGAGTAAAACTGAACCTACTCAGACAGTTCTCTCTTTACTTCTTCTGATCATCACTAAACTGATACACAATAGCCGGCCGGAGTGGCCGAGCGGTTAAAGGCGCACGACCGCTACGGTCGCAGGTTCGAATCCTGCCTCGGGCATGGATGTGTGTGATGTCCTTAGGTTAGTTAGGTTTAAGTAGTTCTAAGTTCTAGGGGACGTATGACCACAGCAGTTGAGTCCCATAGTGCTCAGAGCCATTTTTTTGATACACAGTAGTTTTCAGCGCAACGCAATATGACTTTCAAAAACCCCTACAAAAGAATGGCCCTATACCTTTCATGAATCACTTACATCACAAAAACCTTCGTTACTCGAACTACTGCAATACAGCGAGCGCCAATACTGCCAGCTAAATAAAAGATTCTAACTACTGAAGGCACTAAGTACTGATAGACATAGTTAGCAAATGAAAGATTTTGATAGAGAACAAACAATGTTAAAAAAAAAAAAGTGTGTGAAATCTTATGGGACTTATTGCACACCCATGCCCGAGGGAGGACTCGAACCTCCGCCAGGTCTGTGCGGCTGGTCCCAGCGGAGGTTCGAGTCCTCTCTCGGGCATAGGTGTGTATGTGTTTGTCCTTAGGATAATTTAGGTTAAGTAGTGTGTAAGCTTAGGGACTGATGATCTTAGCAGTTCAGTCGCATAAGGTTTCACACATGTTCAAAAGTCATCACATATATATTTATTTTTATTTATTTATTTATTGTTCCGTGGGACCAAATTAAGGAGAAGTCTCCATGGTCATGGAACGAGTCAATGCATGAAATTATAACACGATATTAGAAACAGATAAAATGAAATATAAAAAAAAACATATTCAGGTGACAAGTCGTAAGTTTAAATGAAGACAATAAACAATGTAACACTGGAATTTGCTTAATTTTTTAGCTCTTCCAGGAGCTCCTCGACAGAATAGAAGGAGTGAGCCATGAGGAAACTCTTCAGTTTAGACTTAAAAGAGTTTGGGCTACTGCTAAGATTTTTGAGTTCTTGTGGTAGCTTATTGAAAATGGATGCAGCAGAATACTGCACTCCTTTCTGCACAAGAGTCAAGGAAGTGCATTCTACATGCAGATTTGATTTCTGCCTAGTATTAACTGAGTGAAAGCTGCTAACTCTTGGGAATAGGCTAATATTGCTAACAACAAACGACATTAAAGAAAATATATACTGTGAGGGCAATGTCAGAATTCCCCGATTTTTGAATAGGGGTCGACAAGAGGTTCTCGAACTTACACCAATATAGCTCGAACAGCCCGTTTTTGAGCCAAAAATACCCTTTTTGAATCAGAAGAATTACCCCAAAAAATAATACCATACGACATAAGCGTATGAAAATATGCGAAGTAGACTACTTTTCGTGTTGAAGTGTCACTTATTTCAGATACTGTTCTAATGGTAAATAAAGCAGCATTTAGCTTCTGAACAAGATCCTGGACATGGGCTTTCCACAACAGCTTACTATCTATCCGAACGCCTAGGAATTTGAACTGTTCCTTCACAAGATTGATATATCTATCAATTCATGACATCCATCTTTACAAATTTCCTTTTTCTGGCGGACACACGTCCAGATCGTCCGCTCATAGTAACCTCTCAAAACTCTGGCATCCCTCTCTCCACATCCACCACTGCTGGCGGCTCACCTCCAACTGCCCAACACTACGCGCTGTTCACATCCAACTACCCAACACTACACTAATGAATATTCCAATAATGCCAACCAGCCACAGACTGCACACAGCACAGTCACTGATTTTCATACAGAGCGCTACGTGGCGTTACCAACATAAAATCCTAAACAGCGACTTACAACCCATAGTGGCGACGGCGTACAGCTATGACATCTTTATCACACAAAAGCGTGTTTTTCGAATCTCCTCTAAAGTCTCTGTCATTTTGTGTATGTATTTTTTTCCCACGCCGTTTGTTCTACATGGCATAAAAATTTTCTCAGGTGGCAAGTTGAACACACTATAATAAATTTTGTTATTACCTGACATGCAGGATCATTTCTTAATCAGTGATCAATTCTTTGTGTGTAAAGGGGATACTAAGTTTAGGTTCATTCATTTTATGATGAATTTCACATCCCCGTAACCAGTCAGAGACCCGTAGTTATGCCCAAGTCCAGTGGTAAAATAGCCACTGCCCCCTGTGAAACTGTAAAGGGTCGGATATAAACCTAACAAATGCATGTAATAGTATAAAACATAAAAATCTTAATTCTATCTTTGTTATATTGTAAATGTATAAATTACTGCGTTGTATAAATGTGTTATGTTACTTTATTATCTCTTCAATACTACAAAAAAAAAATTGTGTACATTGTACTTAGAATACGTCTGTCACCCAAGTCAATGTTTAGAAAACAGTAGCTTATCTTATAACCTCAAAACTTTCGAAAAAAATATAACTCTGTCCATAGACAAACCATTTGTATGTAAACAAAAACTGTCAGTCGACAACATAGCGGATAACGCAGTGCGCCTGTGTAAAATACGTGATAAAAAGTGTTTGTGTTGTTGCAAGAAAGAAGAAAAGCCAAGAAAAAACAAGGAGAGGAGAATGTAAGTAAAATGAACAACTGATAGTGCGTAACTTTAAACTCGCGAAATTGAAGTAAATGATTGGAATCGTTGCTTTTGCACAGGCCTGCTGCACCATCCAAACTGCTGTCGAGATTGTACTACTGTAGTAACTGAAGATCCATGTAATTTGCCAGCTGAAGATGGGTGCAAACCCGAAATGCATATTGGCATAAATAAAACGCATTAAAAAGTGGCTGGTTGCTGTATTCTTACAATGAAATATCATTATCCACGGCCACGGAGCTCAACAGTCCAAATATAATGGACAAATTGCCATTTTGAAGGTTTGTATAGTTCAAAAATGGTTCAAACGGCTCTGAGCACTATGGGACGTAACATCTGAGGTCATCAGTCCCCTAGATTTAGAACTACTTAAACCTAACTAACCTAAGGACATCACACTCATCCATGCACGAGGCAGGATTCGAACCTGCGACTGTAGTAGCAGCGCGGTTCCAGATTGAAGAGAACTGCTCGGCCTCAACGGCCGGCGGTGCCGCCTCCTACCGGAACTTTATGAATTGTAGTGGTTGAAGCGGGAACATTCCAAGATGTCCCTCAACAAATTCCACATTTTTTCAACCGAAATTGGGCGAGAAAAAAATGTGCTGCGCTGCTTAATGGATGGCCCACATAATTATATTCCAAGCGCCATATTTTATGTCCCCCAGTACACAGAGTGCTCCAAAATGATACATACAAACTTACGACGGTTTGTAGAGGGTGCCTTCAAGGTCAAATTGAGGATAGGAAACACGTGTATGCAAACGTCATCCAACGACGCTACTGAGCGTTGAAGTTATAGGTGTGGCGCCTGTCGCTAGGCCACACCTGCAGCAGCAAACGTGACTTCATACGCTGACGGACTGGAGGCGGACCATCTCGCCAGACGGCTGTGCTGTTTGTTAGTCAGTGATCGCGACTGATTGCCAAGGTCGCCAGTGGAGGAGATAGTTTCTGCGTAAAAAATTGAAGTGAGCATTTGGCGTTATTGGCTGGGAGGCCCCTTACAGGGTAGGTTCGACCGCCTTGGTGCAGGTCTTATTGCATTCGACACCACATTGGGCGACCTGCGTGCCGAATGGGGATCAAATGATGATTAAGACAACACAACTCCCAGTCCCTGAGCGGAGAAAATCCCCGACCCAGACTGGAATCGAACCCAGGCCTGTAGGACTTCGATCCGTCACGCTGACCCCTCCGCTACCGGTGCGGACAGTTTCTGCGTAGACATATCTTGTCTCCAATGTGGTGCTTCGTTCCTGTGGTTGATGATTATTTCGGACACGGGTTTCCAATTGCGGTTTAATTTTCTCCTAGAACCCGCTAAAAAATCCTTTATTTTTCGCTGTGCTTTTTTTTGTTTATATAAAACCTTTATTAAGAAAACAATGTTACACATTGCAAATACATACTAAGTTATACATACATGAAGTTATTTAAACAAAGCGGTTTGATCATTTCAATTGCGCTGACATTAAGGAAAGACAACAGAAGATTGTGTTACTGACTAAATCACCAGAAAGAATTAAATCAAACATAAATACTTGAGAATGGCGGAAAGGAGATACATAATAAAGTTGACTAGCCTTCCAACTACACTTTCTGGACATTAATTGAATCTAAGTATTAGAAGTGATCAGATCTATATAATCAGTCTTTCACTGCAAAAATGAACAGGGCAATGTGCCAGCCATTGAATATTACATTTATCGGATAGAATCTTATGGTTTTAACCAATCGATAAGGAGATTTCTATAAAAACTGTCTATTTCCAAATTTCTAGTATAAGCCAATAATACACCTTTCATGTTTTGTGTTTGGCACTATTAGACACACAATCTCAATGTCACATAAGTTCTGTACATATTAGCTTATAAATTTCAAAAAACTACTCTCTGAAGTAGAGAAAGCACACATCATAAATATACTGTAAAATCTTAAATACACTCCTGGAAATGGAAAAAAGAACACATTGACACCGGTGTGTCAGACCCACCATACTTGCTCCGGACACTGCGAGAGGGCTGTACAAGCAATGATCACACGCACGGCACAGCGGACACACCAGGAACCGCGGTGTTGGCCGTCGAATGGCGCTAGCTGCGCAGCATTTGTGCACCGCCGCCGTCAGTGTCAGCCAGTTTGCCGTGGCATACGGAGCTCCATCGCAGTCTTTAACACTGGTAGCATGCCGCGACAGCGTGGACGTGAACCGTATGTGCAGTTGACGGACTTTGAGCGAGGGCGTATAGTGGGCATGCGGGAGGCCGGGTGGACGTACCGCCGAATTGCTCATCACGTGGGGCGTGAGGTCTCCACAGTACATCGATGTTGTCGCCAGTGGTCGGCGGAAGGTGCACGTGCCCGTCGACCTGGGACCGGACCGCAGCGACGCACGGATGCACGCCAAGACCGTAGGATCCTACGCAGTGCCGTAGGGGACCGCACCGCCACTTCCCAGCAAATTAGGGACACTGTTGCTCCTGGGGTATCGGCGAGGACCATTCGCAACCGTCTCCATGAAGCTGGGCTACGGTCCCGCACACCGTTAGGCCGTCTTCCGCTCACGCCCCAACATCGTGCAGCCCGCCTCCAGTGGTGTCGCGACAGGCGTGAATGGAGGGACGAATGGAGACGTGTCGTCTTCAGCGATGAGAGTCGCTTCTGCCTTGGTGCCAATGATGGTCGTATGCGTGTTTGGCGCCGTGCAGGTGAGCGCCACAATCAGCACTGCATACGACCGAGGCACACAGGGCCAACACCCGGCATCATGGTGTGGGGAGCGATCTCCTACACTGGCCGTACACCACTGGTGATCGTCGAGGGGACACTGAATAGTGCACGGTACATCCAAACCGTCATCGAACCCATCGTTCTACCATTCCTAGACCGGCAAGGGAACTTGCTGTTCCAACAGGACAATGCACGTCCGCATGTATCCCGTGCCACACAACGTGCTCTAGAAGGTGTAATTCAACTACCCTGGCCAGCAAGATCTCCGGATCTGTCCCCCATTGAGCATGTTTGGGACTGGATGAAGCGTCGTCTCACGCGGTCTGCACGTCCAGCACGAACGCTGGTCCAACTGAGGTGCCAGGTGGAAATGGCATGGCAAGCCGTTCCACAGGACTACATCCAGCATCTCTACGATCGTCTCCATGGGAGAATAGCAGCCTGCATTGCTGCGAAAGGTGGATATACACTGTACTAGTGCCGACATTGTGCATGCTCTGTTGCCTGTGTCTATGTGCCTGTGGTTCTGTCACTGTGATCATGTGATGTATCTGACTCCAGGAATGTGTCAATAAAGTTTCCCCTTCCTGGGACAATGAATTCACGGTGTTCTTATTTCAATTTCCAGGAGTGTAGTATCCTTAAGGTAACTACAATACATCACTGTCAACACAGTCTTCTTTTTTATATTAACCAATGCCCATTCTTTCAAATACAATTTTTAGCATATTACCGAACTTTTTCTTGTGATTCGAATAGCTTCTAATTTTGTGGAACTCACACAGCATGTGTACCTTGGACTCTATGATGCTATCGGATCCTAATTTGTTAAGGACGTAGTTAACAAAATTTCCCAGCAACCAGTGCACAGCGTTATTTTTTGCTTCTGGGAAATAGCGTGCTTCAGGCCTGTGTATCAATGACAGCGATATATACTCAGGGGATGTTCTTGTAATCAGAGCTATTTGTTCCCGGATCCACTTCCAACTATTCATGTGACCACTGCAAGTATATCGATGAATTACTGTGTCAACTAGATGGCATTGTTGACATAAATTTGTTTCACAGAGTCCGATTGCGTGCAGTCTTTCATTGGTGCTAACTATGTTGTTAACTGTCTTGTACCATGACGTTTTTATATTAGACGTGAGCACATTAGAACTAATGTTTTTCCAAATCACAGTCCACTCTATGTTTGGAAACTGTCGTTCTATTTTGTTTCTTCCTTCGCTTTTCTTTCGTTCCCGCATTATGGCTCTCGATTTTAAGTGTCGGGACTGCCTGAGTTCGACACTGACATAACTAAATTCAACATAGAAAATCCTCACGTGCTGTAAGCGACTGTTGATATTCTGCACGTCAATCGGGGGAAGCAGGCTTGGAGGTTTAATGATCTCGAAAAGTTGGCTGGTTATGCTTTCTCGCGAGTCTCTTATTAAATTAACTTGCCTTTTGATAAAAAGAGCAGAGGCTTTATCCGTTATATCAGTTAATCCTAGTCCACCATTTTTAGGATCTAAAGTGGCTACTTTATCAGGTACTCTGAACACTTCACCTCTCCACAAAAATTTTGTGATTTTGGACATTATTCTCCTCGCTATCATTCTCGGTATTGGAAACAGCTGGGCAATATAATAAGCCTTAGCAAGGATGCATGAGTTGATATACTGTGTTCTTTGAACTTGGTTCATATATCGAGTTAAATTCTCTACAATGGCTCCTTGCACTTTATCTGCTGCAACTTTCCAATTTAAAGCCATCGTTTTCATAGGGCATGCTGTCAGGGTGATCCCAAGTGTTTTATGTTGTCGGACTAATTTTGCCCATTCGACGTTGATATTATCAAAACCTCTGAGATTTAACATCTTACTTTTTTTTCCGTTTGCATTGGCTCCAGATGCTCTACAGTACGAATCAATCACTGTTGCTAGCATGGTTACCTCGTCATTATTCCTTATAATGACCCCTATATCGTCAGCATAGGCTCTTATAACTGTTTTGTTTCCTGATAATGTTAAGCCTTTTAATATAACATGGACATGTCGGAGGAAAGGTTCCAGCGAAATTGCGAAGAGCGACATGGACAGAGGACTTCCTTGAGGAACACCTCGTTGTATTTGCATCGGCCTGGATTGTTGACAATTCACCGCTATTTTAGCATTTATTCCAGTTGCTATGTTCTTAATCAACTGTATAACCCTATCGTTGAAACCTATTTTCTTCAATGTCTGTAGAAGATATTCATGGTTTACTACATCGAACGCCTTATAAAAATCTAAAAACAATAAAGCACACTTTATGTTTGTTACAGAAGTTATTGCAATGATATCCCTGAATTCCGCTAGATTTTGAAAAATGGTTCTGCCTTGCGCACAGTTCTGATGTTGACTAATAATTTTATCTGTAAGGCATGAAATTCTCTTTTTTATTATTCTAGCTGTTAATTTATAATCAGGATTCAGCAGTGAAATTGGACGAAAATTATTTAAATCTTTGTTTCCATTATTTTTTGGCACCAGAACAATTTTACTCTCCTTAAACTCAACCGGAATCATTTTACCCTGAATAACCTCATTTACAATGTCCGTGATTTTCGCACCTACTATTGGCCAGTAACGGATGTAAAACTCTGCTGGCAGACCATCCGGTCCTGGTGATTTTTTTGGTGGTGAGGCGCACAGAGTCTCGTACACGTCTTCTTCACTGACAACCTCGAGAAAATTTTCGTTGTCATCTTCTGTCAGCTGTGGGGCTAGGATGCCAAGGAATTCTTCCAAGGAAGCATCACTACTTTGATGTACAGAATATAGCTCGCAATAATAGCGATAAATCTCGTCCATGATATCCTGCTGGGTTCTGAGAATCGTACCGTGTTTTGTTCGAATTTCTTCAATAAAAGTTCTTCTCCCGCTTTTCGTATGCTTCACTAAATGATACAGGGAAGTAGTTTCATCTGCTGACACCGAATTTGCCTTCGATTTTATTTTCAACCCTTCCATTTGACTTCTCTTGATATTAAGTAACTTGGCTTTGACTTTTTTTATGTCTGCTATCCGAAGTGAGGAACCTGCTGAGACTTGATCATATAGATCTCTCAAAACGGAATAGTAATACTCTATAGTGCATTTCATTTCCCTTGCGCTCTGGGCACTGTATTGAATAAGAACTTTCCTCAACTTTGGCTTTGCCATTTTAACCCACCAGTCAATAGCAGTGGCATATCTACTACGGGCTCGCAGACATATTGCCCATGTTTCTTTAATCAGATCTTCTAAATCATGATTTACTAACAAGGAAGTGTTCAAATTCCACTGATTCTTGAATCGGCGAACCGGCTGTCTTGTTAGATTTATGCAAGCTAAGACACTTGAATGGTCTGAAAAGTACGTAGGAATGGTTTCTACTTTTGTCACGGAAGTTACAAGATTTTTAGAAACATATAGTCTATCAATCCTGCTACGTGATGTTGCCGTGACATAAGTGAACTCAACAGTGGAGGGGTATTTGATTTCCCATTTATCATTTAATTCTAAACCAGTAACTAATTGTTTTAGTTCACTTGAGAAATTAAAATTAGGTAACTGATCTTTTCGATTTAAAACACAATTAAAATCACCTCCAAGTAATAACTGTCTTGGTGATTTCCTTAACAAGTATATCAAGTCATCTTTGAAGAAACGTGCCGTGTCAGCTCGATGAGAACTTCCTGAAGGGGCGTACAAGTTGATGATAGTCACATCATAGATATTTAGTCCTATTCCCCTTCCGGATTCCAGTCGTTCCACCTCGCTTACTGTAATCCCTTCCCTTACCAAAATAGCTGCTCCAACACTTGTTTCGGGAGACACATTTATGTAACTGACAAAACCGGGAATTACCAAATCCGAAATTAGAACTTCTTGTAACAGGGCAATATCATTCGCGGATTCGTACAAAAATTCCTTAAGGGCCGATAATTTCAAACCGGTCGTGATTTTATTTATGTTTATAGTGGTGACAGAATAAGATTGTGTCATTGTGCTGTCACTATGTAGTTGTTTTGTTGAACTAATTTAGTTTACTGTGGTTCAGGGTTCAGTTAAGCTGTAACAGTTTTCTTGGAAGGCTGAACATGGAATAACACTTCAATCAGTTTATTAGTTACTGTCCCGTTTTTTTCTACTTCTGATGTTTTCTCTTGTACCGCAAGCAGACTGATTTCCTGGTAAACTTTCTGATTTTTCCTCCAGTGTTTTGTGTACGACCGTTTCGGACTGAACATTCTTTGGGCTTGGGTCGCCCCTACTGGATTTTCCCTTCCCTTGGTTACGAGCTACATTCTCATTTGGTTGCGTCGGTATTTTACTTCGCGGCTTATCTGGAGCAGCAGCAGACGCTTTAGCAATTTCGGTTGCCGGCGCCTGCCCTGAGGTGTTGACCGTGATTTCAGTTTGGCCACCACTTTCTCGTTCTTTATTAATTTCACTCACTTTCTGATCGAGGGAAACAAATGGAGACTGCAGTTTTGCATCCTCTCCCTGAATTTGTTTATTATCAGATAGATTCTGATCTTTGCAATCGGCTACTGCACCTGTTGTTTCTTGCAAATTAATGCTGTTTACACCCCCTCCATTTTCGGGTACCGTTTGTGTATTATATTTCTGTTCATTAGTTTCCGTTCGCATTTTGCCTTCAGGTTCCTCTGCCTCCTCATCGCACTGTTTTTGCTTGCGAAGTGAGGGAGTGGGACAAGACAGCTCGTCCTCTGAACAACTATCAGTTATCTCCAGAGGTCGTTTTTTCGGTTGCATTTCAGTTTCACGAGTAGTGGCAACAGGGTTTCCTTTTGTTGTTAACGGGGGAAATTGACTGTTATCGTGAAGGGACACATCAGCTTGGCCCGCTGCGTTAACATCCTCAACCAGTTGTTCCGGGCTATTCTTTGGTAACAGATCATTTAAGGTAAGCTTCTGACGCTGTATCAAATTACTTTTAAGAACAACAGTTCGCCGCGGACATTCCTGTCTGAAGTGGCCGGTTTCGTTACATATGTAGCCTCCTGACATGTATAAACAATTTGTGCCTTATACCCACAAACAGTTACGTGAGACGGAATATTCGTCTTAACGTCCATCTCTACACAGCGGACCCCGTTAAAACACTGCAGTTTAAAGCGAGGCGACCATCTTTCATTTGCAATTGATTTAACGTCTCCGTAGTTTAAAAGAGCTTCCTTAATCTTATCATTTTCAATTTCAATGGGGAGATTCAAGACACGAACGGTTTTGTAATGAATGTCCGCTCTATAGATGGAAACCTTACTTTTATAACCATTTCTACGCACAAAATCTACTTCATAGCCCCACTTTCGTAACACTTTATCAACAGTCGAAGCACTGATTAACTTGACAAAAACACAGTATTTTTCCTGATCCAGTTGCCAGGTATGAACGGTTTCAGAATTTAGACCAATTACCTGTGTAATCCAGTCATCTATTTCCAGGGATGTCGGCTGAACAGGACGGGATTCTTTGTCAAAAGCAAATACCAGAGTATTATTCCTGAGGTTTGTAGCCATGGTTAATCCAGCGAAGCAATTTCGGTTAAACAACCGAAATTCCAAGTAGCAGCAGCAATACCAGAAAGAGCGATCAGATCACAAGGAACAGGAACGAACACGGAGATTAACGGACGGATGGCACTCGGCGAAGCACAAGTACAGCGATGTAAACACTGAAGTGCTGGGTGCAACAGAAATATATCGACAGCATTGACAATGCGTCAGTCTACGCAGCGGCTATCGCCGTCTTCTCCGCTGGAGTTTCTGGCAATCAGTTGAGTAACAGACGACATACGGCTATTGCGAGACGTCCAGTCAGCGGTCCGTCAGCGTACAAAGTCACGTTTGCTGCCGAAGAGATGGCCTAAGGGCAGGCAATGGCGCCAATAACTTGGACCTTCTGCGGCGTCGTTGGATGACTTTCCGGTACAAGGGTTTCTATCCTCAGAAGACATTATTCATTGCGGTACAAGGGTTAAGGAGAAATTTCCTTCCCTGTAAGTCAAGAGCGATCATATCTGTAGCATCTTCTGGGTATGCCAAACAGCTCAACTGATACCTCACAGGATGCACACACACACACACACACACACACACACACACACACACACACACACACACACATATATATATATATATATATATATATATATATATACTCCTGGAAATGGAAAAAAGAACACATTGACACCGGTGTGTCAGACCCACCATACTTGCTCCGGACACTGCGAGAGGGCTGTACAAGCAATGATCACACGCACGGCACAGCGGACACACCAGGAACCGCGGTGTTGGCCGTCGAATGGCGCTAGCTGCGCAGCATTTGTGCACCGCCGCCGTCAGTGTCAGCCAGTTTGCCGTGGCATACGGAGCTCCATCGCAGTCTTTAACACTGGTAGCATGCCGCGACAGCGTGGACGTGAACCGTATGTGCAGTTGACGGACTTTGAGCGAGGGCGTATAGTGGGCATGCGGGAGGCCGGGTGGACGTACCGCCGAATTGCTCATCACGTGGGGCGTGAGGTCTCCACAGTACATCGATGTTGTCGCCAGTGGTCGGCGGAAGGTGCACGTGCCCGTCGACCTGGGACCGGACCGCAGCGACGCACGGATGCACGCCAAGACCGTAGGATCCTACGCAGTGCCGTAGGGGACCGCACCGCCACTTCCCAGCAAATTAGGGACACTGTTGCTCCTGGGGTATCGGCGAGGACCATTCGCAACCGTCTCCATGAAGCTGGGCTACGGTCCCGCACACCGTTAGGCCGTCTTCCGCTCACGCCCCAACATCGTGCAGCCCGCCTCCAGTGGTGTCGCAACAGGCGTGAATGGAGGGACGAATGGAGACGTGTCGTCTTCAGCGATGAGAGTCGCTTCTGCCTTGGTGCCAATGATGGTCGTATGCGTGTTTGGCGCCGTGCAGGTGAGCGCCACAATCAGGACTGCATACGACCGAGGCACACAGGGCCAACACCCGGCATCATGGTGTGGGGAGCGATCTCCTACACTGGCCGTACACCACTGGTGATCGTCGAGGGGACACTGAATAGTGCACGGTACATCCAAACCGTCATCGAACCCATCGTTCTACCATTCCTAGACCGGCAAGGGAACTTGCTGTTCCAACAGGACAATGCACGTCCGCATGTATCCCGTGCCACCCAACGTGCTCTAGAAGGTGTAAGTCAACTACCCTGGCCAGCAAGATCTCCGGATCTGTCCCCCATTGAGCATGTTTGGGACTGGATGAAGCGTCGTCTCACGCGGTCTGCACGTCCAGCACGAACGCTGGTCCAACTGAGGCGCCAGGTGGAAATGGCATGGCAAGCCGTTCCACAGGACTACATCCAGCATCTCTACGATCGTCTCTATGGGGGAATAGCAGCCTGCATTGCTGCGAAAGGTGGATATACACTGTACTAGTGCCGACATTGTGCATGCTCTGTTGCCTGTGTCTATGTGCCTGTGGTTCTGTCACTGTGATCATGTGATGTACCTGACCCCAGGAATGTGTCAATAAAGTTTCCCCTTCCTGGGACAATTAATTCACGGTGTTCTTATTTCAATTTCCAGGAGTGTATATATATATATCAGTGGCGTAGAGTGGTTGGAAAGGTCGGGGAGACTATGCAGTTATTATTGGGAGAGAAAATAGTACAATAAACAATAATTTAAACAAATGAAACAAAACGCATCAAATAAAACTACAACAACAATAACTACTACTACTACTACTACTACCGCCACAAATAATAATAATAATAATAATAACTAACTTGTTCAAGAAACGATTACAAATTTGTAGAACTCCAGCAGCAAGAGAAGAAGCACTTACATTTTCTTGTACACAAGTGCAATGCGCCTGTCTTTCCTTTCCACGAATAAGGCTATAACTCGGTCTACAAAGATCTGATCACTGGATAGCTCTCCAAGTAGTGACTTTTCTGTTGCTAACGTGCTCAAACGCGACAGCCGGATGGTGGACATTGAATTCCTTAAATAATTCTTCACTCGTTTAAGAGTACTCATGCTTCGTTCACTGCTTCCTGTAGTTGCGGGTAGGGTCAAAACCAAACGCAGGAACTCCGTTGTTTCTTCATAAACGGAATCTAAATCATTGTTGACAATGTACTTTAAGAGGATTCTTGGAGACAAGTGTTTTTTCTCATCAGCGTATATGTTACACAGCTCATTTTCAGCTTGTTCTTGTTTGAAAAAAGGGTACTGTTCTAATAATTGAAGCAGTTTCAACTTGGGGAATTCTTTTTGATACTTCGCGAAACACTTTTCGTTCAAAAGTTCAACAAACTGAATTTGGGGAAAGTCTTGAAACTTTCTTTCCATCTGAACAATTTGCAAATCCAGTATCTCGTAAGTTAGTGACCTGAGAGATGTCTTTTGACTGTCACAGAATGATAAGTTGCCATTCAAACACAAGCTGCATTTAATGCATTCATCAACGAATGTTTCCGTTCTTAATTGTCGTAAGTTTCTCAAAACAGTTCTTATTTCGTCGTGGCAAGCAGTTATAATGACAGATTTTGACTGAATAACATTAAAGAGATGATCAACATAAACAAAGCACCCTTTGTAGAAGCAAAGCACGTAGACAAACGTAGGATCATCCGTCCGTCGTTTCATTCCCAAAGCACAGCTCAATGATTGTGGGTCCCACTGAGAATCTGTATCATCAAATATATAATTAAAAACACTATATAGTCCTGAGAAATGACTGCCCTGGAACGAAAATTCCAGCGAGTGTTGGTTCCATGTGGCAGTTTAAATCCTGTCTCGGTTAGCAATACAGTTCGTTTTGATGATTTGCTGAAAAACGAATGGAATGCAGTAAGATCACTTGCCAACATGCGTACCTGTCGTATGATTTTGGAGGCATGTAACAGTACCACATTCAGTTGGTGTGCGTAACAATGAAGAAACAGCGCATAGGGACAGAACTGCTTCACCAATTGTTGTAGTCCTCTTTCTCTGCCCGCCATTACTGAAGCGCCATCATATGTTTGACTAACCACTTTTCCTTCCACATTCCATTCTTTCAATACTGCATGAACAATGTTTGACAAACCTTCAGCAGTTTTATCTCCAGAAACATCGTAAAATCCAACGAATCTTTCCTCAATTTTGTCTGCAATACAGTACCTGAATATTATACTCATTTGACTCTTGCATGATACGTCTAATGTTTCATCAGCCTGAATCGAAATGAAATTGCAGTTCTGAACTTCAGATTTTATTTTCTCATTAACTGCCAGAGTTATCATTTCTATTACATCATTCTGTATATCTGGAGACGTTCCTTTAAAGGTTGAGGATGATGACAGATGGTCTCGGATTAACTGCTCTCCTTGAGCTAGTAAATCCAACAGTTCCAGATAGTTACCTTTGTTGCTGGAGGATTCGTCTTCTCGCTGGCCGCGAAAGGCTAGTTCTTGTTTACAATGAAAACTACTGTTAAACTAGCACCTTACAACAGCTTTCAGGAAACTGTTCAAAAGTACTTCAATAGACTGACTGTCCGTACCACTTGCAATGTATTCACAGACGTCTTAGTCTCTACTCAGTGGGTTAGGATCACCTACTTTTTCTGCACTACTTTGTGTAGATTTTTCTTGAATGATTCTGTAACTGTCACAGCAGTATCACATGGCGAATAAAAACATCCAATGTTGGAGTTCACATACACGGAACCATGCCTGAATAAGACGGTCCAATCCTCTCCTGCTGGATGCAACTTGTTTGTTGTATTTTATTGCTGTCAGACGAGCGGCTTCATAAAGGGCGTGCTCAATTCTACTTTTGCCCAATAACTGAAATGATTCTTTGTTCTGCAGGTGACGTTTTGATGTCTGATGTGTTTGTGCTTTCCTGTCAGTGGTCTTTATTGTACAAATGCCCTCATCGCATCATTCCTTTTCACCACCACACAGAAGACATATATAACAATATAATCTGTTATTAACTGCATTCGCAGTCAGCCAAGCATACTTTTCGTACCAGGCTGTCTGAAAAGTGCGTTTTTGTTTGGCTTCACTTAAAACTACACTGAGTATAGGAGTCGGTCGTTTGTCCTTGAATTCGCTTTTTTTCCGTACGTTAATGTAGAAAAAGGCGATTTTAATAAAAATTCTACAAGGTGTACAGTTGCTGGCTCACTCATGTTGGTGACACGACGAAAATATGCACTAAAATCACCCAAGAATGACTATGAACACAAACCGGGCGACTGTTCACTTCCGTGTTAAAAGCCAGCATAGAGGCGGCAGAGCCTAGTCTCGATACCTGCTAGCAAGTGCAGCGCACCGGCCTTCGTGGGAGAGGGGAAGTGGAGGGGAGCCGAGAACGCTCAGGCGCACACAGCCAGGTAAGGCAAGGGAGGCAGAGACTGGGAGCAGTCGAGTCTCAAGCAGGCAGGTACACCAATACTCAGGGTGCGGCGGCGCGGGCTACAAAACTCATGTCTTCGCACATTTAGTGCTCTTAGCAGAAAGTTGTTTATATTTTTGTCATGAATTACTATTGCATCTTTTTTAAGCACGAATACAGGGGAGACTAAGTCTTAAAGTCTCCCCTCACGCTACGCCACTGGACAATAGATCTGGGAGTATATATATATATATATATATATATATATATATATATACGTAGTCCAACAAGCGTATAGGGATGGCAAGTTCACAGATGACGAAAAACCCGTTGGCGAGTTTAATGCAAGTATACATAAGTGATTATTGGTCTCTTTTGTCCAGCCATCTAACTCGTGCTCGGCCCTTCCTTCTAGTGGAATACATTCTGCTTTTCATTATGCCTTTGGCATCCTGTCATCTAGTATCCGCTCCATATTATTTGGAATCTCATTAGCATTACTACGCATTTCCGTGAGGTAAGCTGCTGTATTTCTTGGTTGTGCTTTATTGTCCAATAATCCGCCTGTCTCACGGATTCATAAATGTTTCGCAGGATTTTTCGTTCAGATACCCTTACGTTGTTTATATCCAGTTCTGTCTTCGTCCACTTCCTGATCCTTGTGTAATAACTGGTCGTACTACCCTTCACTGTGTTTTTCTTGTAATTATATTTTCCAAGTACCTCTAAGTTCGAATGACAGGCTTTATTTCCTGCTTATATCGTTTCTCCAATCCATTGTCACATATTACTATCGCTGGTTAAAAGGCCACCTAGAAAATGGAAGATGACAGTTGAAAGACATTTATTAAAGGTCTTCAGGACTTGTGTTATTATGGCCTTAGAATTGGGGCCGGCCGGGGTGGCCCACCGGATCTATGCGCTACACTGTGGAACCGAGTGACCGCTACGGTCGCAGGTTCGAATCCTGCCTCGGGCATAGATGTGTGTGATGTCCTTAGGTTGGTTAGGTTTAAGTAGTTCTAAGTTCTAGGGGACTGATGAGCTCAGAAGTTAAGTCCTATAGTGCTCAGAGCCATTTGAACCATTTGAACCCTAGAATTGGTTGTTACCATATATTTTGTCTTGTTTTCGTTTACAGCGAGTCCAGTTTTTACTCCTTCTGCTTGCATTATTCCGCATATTTCTTTAAGTTTGTTGACGCCTATTGTCACAATTGCAATACCTTCATCATTACTATCGCCCAGTAATTATACAACGAGAAGTCTTTTTTCACATTCTACCTCACCATATTTTTCCTTGCTTTTCGCTTTTCTGTCTCTTTATTCGTTCTGTTGTGGTAGCTCTCTCGTGAGATGGGCACAGATGGAGCATAGTGTATTTCCAAGCAAAGAGGCTACGGTGAAATCTTCTACTTCACTTTGATCATACCTCTTGAAAATTTTGTTTGTTGACCATGAAATTTTCACCACACAAGCAAGAAAGTATTGCGCTCGTGTGTGTTAACTACAAGCAACTGCCATAATGGAATAATCTTGTAATATCGGAAGCGTTGCCTACACTGCGTCGCATCTTTGCGAAACGTCGTTAGTGGTCTGAACCGATATTGCAATGTTGTGTTGTTGTTGTGGTCTTCAGTCCTGAGACTGGGTTGATGCAGCTCTCCATGGTACTCTATCCTGTGCAAGCTCCTTCATCTCCCAGTACCTACTGCAACCAATAAGTGGACTAATTACCCGTCCTATAACAAGGCAGCGCTCGTACCATCCATGGTTTATGGTGACAAATACCACAGTTCCGTCGCAATTTCGGTGACTTACAGTGTGTTTCAAAAATGACCGGTATATTTGAAACGGCAATAAAAACTAAACGAGCAGCGATAGAAATACACCGTTTGTTGCAATATGCTTGGGACAACAGTACATTTTCAGGCGGACAAACTTTCGAAATTACAGTAGTTACAATTTTCAACAACAGATGACGCTGCAAGTGATGTGAGCGATATAGACGACAACGCAGTCTGTGGGTGCGCCATTCTGTACGTCGTCTTTCTGCTGTAAGCGTGTGCTGTTCACAACGTGCAAGTGTGCTGTGGACAACATGGTTTACTCCTTAGAACAGAGGATTTTTCTGGTGTTGGAATTCCACCGCCTAGAACACAGTGTTGTTGCAACACGACGAAGTTTTCAACGGAGGTTTAATGTAACCAAAGGACCGAAAAGCGATACAATAAAGGATCTGTTTGAAAAATTTCAACAGACTGGGTACGTGACGGATGAACGTGCTGGAAAGGTAGGGCGACCGCGTACGGCAACCACAGAGGGCAACGCGCAGGTAGTGCAGCAGGTGATCCAACAGCGGCCTCTGGTTTCCGTTCGCCGTGTTGCAGCTGCGCTCCAAATGACGCCAACGTCCACGTATCGTCTCATGCGCCAGAGTTTACACCTCTATCCATACAAAATTCAAACGCGGCAACCCCTCAGCGCCGCTACCATTGCTGCACGAGAGACATTCGCTAACGATATAGTGCACAGGATTGATTACGGCGATATGCATGTGGGCAGCATTTGGTTTGCTGACGAAGCTTATTTTTACCTGGAGGGCTTCGTCAATAAACAGAACTGGCGCATATGGGGAACCGAAAAGCCCCACGTTGCAGTTCGATCGGCCCTGCATCCTCAAAAAGTACTGGTCTGGGCCGCCATTTCTTCCAAAGGAATCATTGGCCCATTTTTCAGATCCGAAACGATTACTGCATCACGCTATCTGGACATTCTTCGTGAATTTGTGGCGGTACAAACTGCCTTAGACGACACTGCGAACACCTCGTGGTTTATGCAAGATGGTGCCCGGCAACATCGCACGGCCAACGTCTTTAATTTCCTGAATGAATATTTCGATGATCGTGTGATTGCTTTGGGCTATCCGAAACATACAGGAGGCGGCGTGGATTGGCCTCCCTATTCGCCAGACATGAACCCCTGTGACTTCTTCTTGTGGGGACACTTGAAAGACCAGGTGTACCGCCAGAATCCAGAAACAATTGAACAGCTGACGCAGTACATCTCATCTGCATGTGAAGCCATTCCGCCAGACACGTTGTCAAAGGTTTCGGGTAATTTCATTCAGAGACTACACCATATTATTGCTACGCATGGTGGATATGTGGAAAATATCGTACTATAGAGTTTCCCAGACCGCAGCGCCATCTGTTGTTGAAAATTGTAACTACTGTAATTTCGAAAGTTTGTCTGCCTGAAAATGTACTGTTGTCCCAAGCATATTGCAACAAACGGTGTATTTCTATCGCTGCTCGTTTAGTTTTTATTGCCGTTTCAAATATACCGGTCATTTTTGAAACACCCTGTATGTACAGCAATGCAGTGATGGAGGTATCCCTGAGATATTTCGCCTGATCACAACATGATGTTTCGAGAGCCAGTTTCCAGTCACGATCTCCGTGTACATTTCCGGAATATTTTCTAGTCCCGTCGCAATTTGATACGCTTCTAAGGTCGTAAAGTATCCGACACCACACACTCAAACACAACGTGAAAAAACAAAAACCCTTCAGAGTGTTGAACCGCAGTTCAACGGGAACCGTATACGCTCAAAGGGGGAAAAAAGATAAACAAATAGCGACGCGCGGAATATATCGATTACAGAAACCAGTAATATTTTAAAACCTCGCAAAATTAATTTGCTACAAACAGGCGACCGAAGGCCTGCCGCATTATCAATTTGGTGCTAAAAGCCCTTCTGTGTAAACAGTGACCGTTTTCGGCGGCTTTTGTAACTGAACCCTCATAAAAGTAATGCATTGTTCGCACTAAAACGGCGCGCGGACAAAAAAAAAAGGGGGAAAAAGCGCTGAAATGAAAAATAAAACTCGTGAAAGGGTAGGCAGGCAGGCAGGCAGGCAGGCAAGCGGACGGCTGGTTGAGGGCTGGTGAAGTCCGCGCAACAAAAGCGCCGCGTATCAATTACTGTGCGCGCCTCGCCCGCCGGCTTATCGGCAATATTTTTGCCTCGCGGTATTAATGGCCCGAAGATTTGATTGCCGCCCGCGCGCCCAAAACGCGGCCGGCTCATAATTTAATAATGCAACTAATGTATCGGACTAAATGACGGGCAGGCGGACGGCCGATGCGCTGCACCGCGCTTTTTGCAAAAACCGGGGCGCGATAAATCGTTTTCAACTCCATTGACTCACTCGCCAGCAGCGGTGGCGGGTCGCTCGCAGCGGAGAGCGCCGACAAAACAGCGGCCGGCGAGCGACAGCGGCGTTCCGCAGGGCTCGCGCTCCTTCGCGGTGTCGGTCGCACGGCGGCTTACGAGGCGCGCAGTCTGCGACAGCCGAGCGGTAGCGGAAGTAACAGCACCAAGTCAGCGATGTGCCACGGCGAGTCTACGTGAAAGCCCGTATGTTATAACTGGAGACCGGATTATATGAATTTGCAGGTTGCATATGCATTTGCATACTTTGCTCCTTTTCACCGTGTAGGGTGCGAGATGCCGGGGCTAGCAGTGGATTTAACACTAAATTCTTCTAGAATCTTCGTATGAAAATGAAGCTCTAAGCCCCCCCCCCTTTTCTAACTCCGACTTTAGCTGTTGCACATGGATTAAGAAGAAACGCGAACTGACTGTAATAGACCCTGCAAGTGGAGTAGAAAAGAGTTTGGCACCTGTATTACACTCCTGGAAATTGAATAAGAACACCGTGAATTCATTGTCCCAGGAAGGGGAAACTTTATTGACACATTCTTGGGGTCAGATACAACACATGATCACACTGACAGAACCACAGGCACATAGACACAGGCAACAGAGCATGCACAATGTCGGCACTAGTACAGTGTATATCCACCTTTCGCAGCAATGCAGGCTGCTATTCTCCCATGGAGACGAACGTAGAGATGCTGGATGTAGTCCTGTGGAACGGCTTGCCATGCCATTTCCACCTGGCGCCTCAGTTGGACCAGCGTTCGTGCTGGACGTGCAGACCGCGTGAGACGACGCTTCATCCAGTCCCAAACATGCTCAATGGGGGACAGATCCGGAGATCTTGCTGGCCAGGGTAGTTGACTTACACCTTCTAGAGCACGTTGGGTGGCACGGGATACATGCGGACGTGCATTGTCCTGTTGGAACAGCAAGTTCCCTTGCCGGTCTAGGAATGGTAGAACGATGGGTTCGATGACGGTTTGGATGTACCGTGCACTATTCAGTGTCCCCTCGACGATCACCAGTGGTGTACGGCCAGTGTAGGAGATCGCTCCCCACACCATGATGCCGGGTGTTGGCCCTGTGTGCCTCGGTCGTATGCAGTCCTGATTGTGGCGCTCACCTGCACGGCGCCAAACACGCATACGACCATCATTGGCACTAACGCAGAAGCGACTCTCATCGCTGAAGACGACACGTCTCCATTCGTCCCTCCATTCACGCCTGTCGCGACACCACTGGAGGCGGGCTGCACGATGTTGGGGCGTGAGCGGAAGACGGCCTAACGGTGTGCGGGAACGTAGCCCAGCGTCATGGAGACTGTTGCGAATGGTACTCGCCGATACCCCAGGAGCAACAGTGTCCCTAATTTGCTGGGAAGTGGCGGTGCGGTCCCCTACGGCACTGCGTAGGATCCTACGGTCTTGGCGTGCATCCGTGCGTCGCTGCGGTCCGGTCCCAGGTCGACGGGCACGTGCACCTTCCGCCGACCACTGGCGACAACATCGATGTACTGTGGAGACCTCACGCCCCACGTGTTGAGCAATTCGGCGGTACGTCCACCCGGCCTCCCGCATGCCCACTATACGCCCTCACTCAAAGTCCGTCAACTGCACATACGGTTCACGTCCACGCTGTCGCGGCATGCTACCAGTGTTAAAGACTGCGATGGAGCTCCGTATGCCACGGCAAACTGGCTGACACTGACGGCGGCGGTGCACAAATGCTGCGCAGCTAGCGCCATTCGACGGCCAACACCACGGTTCCTGGTGTGTCCGCTGTGCCGTGCGTGTGATCATTGCTTGTACAGCCCTCTCGCAGTGTCCGGAGCAAGTATGGTGGGTCTGACACACCGGTGTCAATGTGTTCTTTTTTCCATTCCAGGAGTGTACTTCTAGAATCTTCATATGAAAATGAAGCTCTAAGCCCCCCACCCCTTTTCTAACTCCGACTTTAGCTGTTGCACATGGATTAAGAAGAAACGCGAACTGACTGTAATAGACCCTGCAAGTGGAGTAGAAAAGAGTTTGGCACCTGTAATAATTTGATTGAATAGAAAAATAGATAAAGCAAAGTTTCATTAACGTAGTGATAAATGAATGTGTTGCTTTACGGAATCACAGAATAAAATTTCTGTACAAAATAACAACTAAACTCAAAGTAATAAACTAAACACATGAAGCATTTACAATACGTCAAATTGGATACTCAAATAAATATTGTGAAGGTGAAGTTGTCCATAAACTAGCTTGTGACGTTTGTGACCAAGTGGTATGTGGAGCCAATTCCTTGCAACTCAAATCTTAAGAGAAACACCCAGTCAATCCAACATTAATTGCTGCTACAGTAGTGAGAACTCAGACAATGAACATCCAAGACAGAACCACGTAAGAAAAGACGGGGACAGGCGTGCTCTGTTGAGCTCTGATTATCACAGAACAAAATTCCCTAATCTGTCGGTGCTGCGGACATACATTACCAAGCTGTCTTCTTAACTGCAAGGACACGATCTGGCATACCGGAGGCGATGGTTGGTTGCTTCGACTTCCCATCGTGGTGATGATAATGTCGTGAGTATAGCCCAAAACAAATTCTCCTGGTCTGTTTGTTCCAGACTAAAGACTTCCTAGCAACACAAATACGCCTCTGAGGGAGACGAAGAAGGTTTGCTACACAAGCACTGACGGTACAGTGAGCGATTTTAACGAGAGAAGTCACACAGCAACTCCGATACAGTCAACTTTCGCCAAAACTGCTCAAGACGGACAACATAGGCCGTTTGCACGCAGAATTCTCAATTGCCAACTGTACTCGGAAAGTTACGTTGAAGTCGAAACTTCAGCAACTTCGTCAAACAGTGACAATTAAATGAAAGTATATTACACAGCCAACGGAAGGCAGGCTGTCCAGAGCAGCGAGAGCTCAGTCTTGTAACCTACTCCGATGGAAAGGCGAGAGCCGACTCTCTCAAGAGCACCTGTAGAAGCCGAACACAGAACATTCCCGCCCCCACGACAGTGGTCGTGGTTAAACGTTCCAATCAGTAACTCGAAAACCGGCGGAAAATTCACCTCTATTGCCGACGTACTACTATTCCACCAATTTTGCTACGTCACAGAGCTATCCCCTGGGCCAGCCAATCACACTTATGATTTCGCAGAAAACGCGGGAATTTGCCCGCCAAGACTGCCTGGGAATACAATTTATTCCCACGCCTCGCTGGTAGCCCACCAGAAAGTGTTTTCAGTAAGTTTCTGCGAAGTAATGGAATCTCTAGCACAGCCGCTCCGTCAGACCCCTGTGGGCATGTCGCTCCCCCTCTTATGACAATGTCGGCGTCTGGAAAGCATTCACTCAACTCCCTCACACCCGTCGGCTTAACCCTTCCAAGTTCAGCAAAATCCGCCTGTCACCGGACAACCCGGGTGACGAGAGACGCTGCGGCGGAAGTCCACGTGTGAAGGAATAGCGACTTTTCACCACATGCAATTAGAGAGGAAAATCGAATTACTCAGAGTAAGATAGAAATATGAGAGGGGGCTCATGCCACCTCTCAATGGTTCTTTATTTATGTGACTATTACGGCACTCCAACCCTAGTTCTCAATACCAGTAATATCGTACTACTTTTCTACGAAGTAACAGATATATTTTTGTGACAATATTCACATTTGGCTTTATTAATGTATAGGTACTCCGATGTAGCGATATATTACAAAAAATGGCTCTGAGCACTATGGGACTTAACTTCTGAGGTCATCAGTCTCCTAGAACTTAGAACTACTTAAACCTAACTAACCTAAGGACATCACACACATCAATGCCCGAGGCAGGATTCGAACCTGCGACCGTAGCAGTAGCGTGGCTCCAGACTGTAACGCCTAGAACCACTCCGCCACCCCAGCCGGCTCGATATATTACAGTGATATGGTTCTTGTGTGTATTCATTTCTGTGAGACTGTCATAATCTTTTACTTACTTGTAACCGTTTTGGCGCAAATGCGCACAGAGCAGTCTTTGTTTCACTTTGCAGAAGGTAAGTCGTTATTTCGCTTTGTAAAAGAACAGTCAAGTCTTGTGTTTGGTTAAAGTGGAAATTAAATATATGAAGATTGATACAAAACTGTTTCCTTGATGATGTGACAATTAAGAAGAAGGGTATATGAATTTACAAGAAGTTTAATAAAAATGTGGATCGTGAACATCAAGTCATATCATTGTTCTGATCTGGGATTGTTTGATCGTTAAGAATTTCCTGAAAAATGCATTTGTTAGGTCTTTAAATTTTGCTAAAAATACAGATCTGGACCTTCTAGCAGTCAAAGGGGAATCACCCTAGAATCAACAAGATGAGCCATAAAAACTTCGACGAATACTACGTGGGAATCCATTCAAGATAAGTGCCAAAATTAATGACTTTTTTACATTGACTTCATTATTTCCTTCTGACGATACCACCCACAGTCAATAACTTTGTTGTTGCCCGATAAAGCGAACATATGCTGCGTGAGCAACATTATTAATCTGATTTCTAACCTATTTTGCAAGTGGGGGTATTGTTAGAACCGATTATTGCAAATTTTAACTAAAAACTAATGACGATACATATTTTCGCTCCGTGTTTACAATACTTAAAAATTTAGACGGGCGGCCTCTGGCGCGATCTAGTTTTGATGTCTCACGGATCGAACGCGACCTAGAACTGCGTGCAACCGGCAACCGAGAGGCCACTGTCTAGCGAAATCGTTACAGAAGAGGAACAGACGGAGAATCATGACAGAAGAGGAACAGACGGACAGAGTCAATGGTCCAGTGCCCGCGCCCTCGGTTAATCCCCTCCGCTTTCATACCGTACGAGTCGGCAACAATTAAATTGAACTACGCAAGCTTTTAGTCGCACGTCTACTGTTTCAGTTTAGTTTTCTATTTACTTGTACACGGTTAAACGTGTGTACAACGTGTAGTGTGTAACGTGTTCTGCTCCATGCAGCCCGGAAAAAGAGACGTCGTTTCGTGGATAGCCGACCATCCGGGAACATTTACATTTGATGGAATTGTTTTATATTGTCGAGTTTGCGAGAAAAACGTTACGTACAAAAAAAAGTTTCAAGTAGACCGGCATGTCAAGACAAGCATTCATATCGCAGGAATGCAGAAGAAAGGACTATGACAACAACTTTTGACAACAGTATATTCCAGTAGCAGGGGTTTGTCCAAAGGTACCAATAAGTCGGTTTAACGTGGATCTGTATGAAGCATTAATTGGAAGTAATATTCGTGTTCACAAACTTACAAACCCTATCCCCAAAGGCTTCCTGCGCAAATATTGCTTAACTCAAAATATACCAAATGAATCAACATTGCATAAAAATTACATACCGACAATTTACGTAAATATTCTGGAGGAAATCGCAATGAACTGAAGGACAGCATTAGCTGGATTTCAGTTGACGAAACTATGGACACTTGTGGCAGTTGCACTGCATATTTAATTGTTGGTCCCTTAAAAGGGCAGCCTCCTTCTTCTTCCTATTTAGCGGCCAGCAAAGAACTTGAAAAAGGAAATCATTCTACGATCGCCAGATTTGTGATTGAGGATATTAGAAAAATATTTCCAGAATCTTCTGCAGGTCAAAGGGTGTATGTGTTTATTTCAGATGGTGCTCCCTATATGATGAAAGCAGGAAAAGCCCTAAGAGTATTTTATCCCAATTTTATTCACTTGACGTGCTCTACTCACGGAGTACATAACCTCGGTCAAAAAGTACGGTCCACGCTTATTAATGTAAATAAATTGATCTCATCAACAAAGAAAGTGTTTCTAAAGGCTCCTGCTAGCGTCAAGACCTAAAAGACAAAGAAAAACTGCCACATGTGCCTTTACGTCCAGAACCAGTGGTAGGTAACTCGCTGGGGTACGTGGGTCGAAGCTGTGTTGTTTTACAATGAGCATTTCGAGGCTATTAGAGGGGCAGTAGACCACTTCTATAGTGCAGGGGCTTTGGCAACTTGCCAGTGCAAGGAAGCTTTCAATGACTCCGGTATTAAAAAAGACATAGCTGTCATTAGCACTTATCTTTCACATATACCTGCAAGTATTAAAAAGCTCCAAACTTAAGGTTCGGCGTTGAATGAATCTATTCAGTTAATGAATCATATTATTCTAGTGAACTGCTTATTGCCGGAGTTATTCCCAAGAAAACTTAAAGATAAGTTTGTAAACATTTTAAACAATGACCCAGGCTTTGAACCCTTGTTCCGAATTGACAGTTTTATTAATGGGACTGGTGAAATTTTACCGGAACCGATAAGTGCCAATATAGCACCCAAATTCAAATTCTGCAAAGTTACCTCAGTTGATGTTTTCTGCTTCTGATGATGCATATAATCCGGTCTCTAGTTATAACTGTCACGTCCTCACATCACACGCTACGGTTGCGGGCGCCGTGCTCCCACCAAGTGTCCAACGTTTGTGTGACTACCATCGGCGTCATCTGAGTTTCGTTAGAGGTGAACCAGTAAAGCCCCTATTCTTCAAAGACTGGAACTCCCATGCATAACACAGCTTCAATCATCTGATTATCTTACAAACGAGTTAACGTTTTAAAATTGCTTGACTGACTATTCCGACTGTTGTTGGTATAATGTTTTACACATTATGAATGAATCACAAAACAGTGCTACATTATTTATCAACTGTTTGACTAATCGGTTTTCGGCTGTTACGCCATCATAAGGTACAAAGATAAGTATGGTGTGCAGTGAAATTTTGTTGAATCAAAGATTTTAAACTAGTGCACGTAAAGAGTACCTCCACTTCCATACAGGAAAAATGTTAATGTTAGAATCAGGAATAAAACAAGGAGGACTGTTTATTGTAAATGCGATGTAAGGTTATTTAACTAAGATAAAATATGTAACACATTAAGCAATAAACTATAGATAAATTACAACAGTTGTACGTAGAAGGAAATAATTTAACAATATACTTTGAGGACATATTCCAAAGATTTGACTGGACAAAATAATCTCGTCTTTAATAGGTTCCACATTACAAACAGATAAAATAGTGATATTAAGCAGGTGAGTGAAGCAGCTGTGATTATACAAAGTACCTTTTTTTAACACAACGAGAGAAATTATAGTAACTGAAATAAAGGCAATGGGGCATGTTAGTAAGAGAGGTAACTTCCAACGTGGTCTGGATGGCTTTAGGGTAGTATATGCAGTTGGAAGTGGCGAGTAAGCGAACTGTGTGTGGTCATTCAGTACTTAGTTTGGTCTGAGGGACATGCGTTACTTAATTTCCATTATTTCAAGGCAGTTCATCTTCTTTCCTTTATGGAAGTGATGCAACACTTCATGTTTCACCTTATAATTATGAAATTCTTTCAACAAGTGTTGTGCAAAATTAGAGTCTCCTTTTCTACGTTTCCAACTTCTCTGGTGTTTCTTCAAGCGGGTACATATTTCCCTGCCAGACTGATCTGTATGCAATTTGCCAGAATTACATGTTATTATATATATTCCATTCTTTTCCAGAACTGGCGTGCTGTCTTTACCATGGGCAAAATGTGTCCAGACGCGTTGTGCACAGAAAATGCTTTTATGTTCCTGTATTTAAGCTTTCTGGCTAGATCCAGTGAGACGTTTCCTAATTTGGTGTTGTGCACCATGTATTGCATTCTTGACGTGGTGGGTCAAGGCAGGGTAAACAAGAGAGCACACATGTTCTTTCTGATTTTTGTGGATTACGTAGTCCGCAAAGATAGGAGGATAGCCATTTTCTGATGCTATTTGTCTGATTGCATTTAATTCCATTTGGAAGTTGTCTTCATCATGGGGATGGGTACTATGCAACATGTTTATGGGTCACTGGGTGTTGAGAATTGGCCGGTATTGCCATGTGTGTGGTGGCAGGTTTGCTATGAGTCTTGGAAGTATGAACAGGGCCACTGAACTCTATGGTTATGGTTTTATACTGTTGTGCTAGAATTTAGTTGCTTGAGGAATTTTTGAATTTCTCTGGTAGCACCTGTCCGTAAGCACAACACATCATCAACGTACCTGGACCAGCATCTAACACTGGAAGATGGTGCGTTATTTTTCAAAACCTGTGTTTCAGAATTGTCCATGACGATTTCGCGATTTCAGGAAGGACTGAACTGAAGGGGCGACCCGGGGTGGGAAGGGGGTTTGGGTTCCCGTGGTTAGACCACCCACCACCCAACTGTTTGTATATCCTGTGACTGAAACGGAAATTTATCTGTACATGATTATGGCATAACAGCTGAAAACCGGTTCGCGTAGTATTGTGGAATATTATTCCTGTATCGTGCGTGTTCCATTCAAAATGTAATGAGCTAAATATTTGATGTTAAGCGTGCAAGCGAGAAAAAGTATAAAAAAAGGATTGAAATTATGCTTAAGGTTTCTTAGAAATCGCTAAATTATCTCATTGTGGAACACTGAATGAATTAGTTTGAGTATTTATGTGTCGTTCAGTGATTTAATTTTGCGAGTACATTCAGAGATATATGTAGAAATCGCTTGCAAATTGTGGTAAGAGTGGAGTTAGTAACAAAGAAGAGTTAGTAATAAAGAAGTAATAAATGAAAACTTCATAACTGATGCGACAGTTTTATTGCGCGCCATTTCAAGCAAAAGCCAGTTTTTAAAGCGTTTAAATGTCTATGAGATCATCTCCCGTGAACTACGTGTCGTACAGTTATTTAGTATTGGAGATACATGCAGTGTCGATACTGTCTGCAAAAGGTGTTGCCAGTAGTTTCGGTTGTGAACAAGTAATAAATTAAAGCATCGTGCCAGATGCCGAAGTTTGGCAGCGATGCTGTAGTAAGTGATAAACTTTTTCATTTCATCATTTTGAAGGGAGAACAAGTGTAGTTTGAAGTTATGTGTAAGGTTTGTTGGAAGTCGCTAAACAGTTTCTAATTGTAATATTTCTCTAAATATATTGTGCTTTTAGCGTAAGATTACACCCTCAATGAGTAGATTATGGCAGCATATTACGTTTTTAAAAACGATAAGTAATTACGAGAAATACTGAATACGAAATTTTTGTTGCCCTTTGAAGTCGTTAGTTGGTAAACCTGCAGTTGCTACCTGGTCACGGGATTGTTGCTTTGTAATACAGATATGTGTGTTTTCATGTCAGAAAACAGTACACAAATTGATGATAACACTAGATACGTACAGTCCGTTATTGTTTCGTTACATAAGTTGTCCTTTTGTCAAGTTCCTAATTTATCACTATCTGTCCCTTCCTCCTGTAATAGCGTCAGGTTCTCTAGTTGGACCGCGCGGGGTGCCTGACCACGTTTCGCGTGGTTGCCTCCGTCGGAGGTTCGAATCCTCCCTTGGGCATGGGTGTTTGTGTTGTCCTTAGCGTAAGTTACTTTAAGTTAGATTAAGTAGTATGAAAGCCTAGAGACCGATGACCTCAGAAGTTTGGTCCAATAGAACTTACCACAAATTTCCAAATTTTCTGATGAATGCAAATCCAGCGACATCTCACCCGGCAGCAGTTAATTTATTTATTTGGTTCTGTCTACAGTTGAGGTACGGTGCCCACTTGCACCAGGCGAGAGATGAGCATTGAACCCACGGTTCTTTGCGGTGGTACGTTGTTATCTAGTCCTCTGCGGCGACCCCGCTCAGTCACTCGCCAGTACCCTATTCTGCATCGTCTGTACCGTTCGAACCAGTAGATTATCCTCAGTACTGACGTCGGTATCGTCAGTTTCTGTTCGGTAGCTGAAGTTGCTATTCTGTATGCTACGAGACCTGTTAACAGTTGGTCCACCAGCGGATTGTACATCTACTGTACCGAGAGGCAGTGAGGTGTTGGTAAGTCCATTCGTTCGGTTCGGTGTGCTTTGATTGCGAAGATAATGTGTTATTTTAGAAATACTGAGTGATTTTTATTTTTGGATTTAGTGATTAGGTTTTTTTGAAGAATCACTGGGATAAATCCAAGTGCAAAGTAAGTTCATAAAAGTTATTACGCATATATTTCAGCCGAGAATGATGGAAGTGGGCACCGTGCACACAGTGTAAGTAGGCTGTTTAAGTTTTTATATTGGTAACGCCACGTAGCGCTCTGTATGAAAATCACTGGCTGTGATGTGTGCAGTCAGTGGCTGTGTGGCATTGTTGGAATAGTTGCTATTGTAGAGTTGGGCAGTTGGCTGTTAACAGCGCGTAGCGTTGCGCAGTTGGATGTGAACCGCCAGCAGTGGTGGATGTGGGGAGAGAGATGGCAGAATTTTAAGAGCAGACGATCTGGACGTGTGTCCGCCAGAAAGAGTAAATTTGTAATTCTGGTTATCATGAACTTTTGAACACTATTAAGGTAAATACATTGTTTCTTCTCTATCAAAATCTTTCATTTGCTTAGTATGGCTATCTGTAGTTAGTGCCTTCAGTAGTTAGAACCTTTTATTTAGTTGGCAGTATTGGCGCCCGCTGTTTTGCAGTAGTTCGAGTAACGAAGATTTTTGTGAGGTAAGTGATTCATGAAAGGTATAGGTTATTGTTAGTCAGAGTCATTCTTTTGTGGGGATTATTGAAAGTCAGATTGCGTTGCGCTACAAATATTGTGTGTCAGTTTAAGCACAGTCATTCATAATTTTTCTAAGGGGACGTTTGAACAGTACTGTTATGAAGAAGGCAAGAGCAACGAAGACGGGCAAGGCGGCTGGAGGAAATACGGCGCCATGCGATTTGCAACGTATTCTGCAGGAGGAGCCGAACCAGTATGAAATGCCTGAGTGGAACTTTGCGGCGAATTACAGACTGATCAGCGAGGCAGTCTGTTATTTGGTTGAGGAAATGCGGCTGTACATAAAAGCCCATCAAAGAGCTACAGCCATTCCTTTGCACCTGAAGATACATTTGTTTAGCAAGTTCTGAAATGACTAAATCGGAAAGTACATTTGCTTAGCAAGTCCTGAAATGACTAAATCAGTTGAATTATTCTTATCAGTCATCAAACGCAATGGTCATGTTTTTTCTTCTTGGCTTTAACAACTCTTAACTTCCAGGCACACGTGTCTGATCAAAAGGAGTAGGGACTGACAAGTCAGCTGCCATGAGCCAACCAAACGACTTAAAGAGCACTGATGAATTTGTGAGGGCTTTCAGCGTGTCAGCAGTCGAAAACATAATGGGAATAGGGTATCTCGTAGTTGTCAGCTTGCCGCATCGGGTGTGGCGTGCTGTGTGCACTGGGATGGGCTAAGCTGCGCAGTCGTCAGGTGAGCATGCCCTCAGCAGTGGTCACTTGTGTTTGACTGGCTAGCGTGAGGAGAGATGGCAACACCGCATCGGCATACCTCAGTTCCTGAGGAACCCCATCGACTTGTTACCGAAAGGCTTACAGAATTGCACAGAGGCTAGGACGCAGTAACCTTACCGTTCGGTGTGCTCGCCTACCAAACCCATTGGTAGAGCGACCGAACAGTACAGAATAAAGCTGCGAGCATCAACCTTACATGGCAGGCATTCCCAGCTGGGAAGTGAAGCTGTGTGAGGTCCTGGCACTACAGACAGGCAGTTGTGCCTGATGGGGGTGGTGATGTACAGGAAGTGAACCTCAGCTCTGATGTCTGGATGGCAGTGCCTGGCAACACTGGATAGCAATCAGATCAGCAGTTTGGAGGGACTCAGTTTGAACCTCAGCCCATCGGAGGTGCTGCTGGACCATAAGGTAGGTGGTCCACAGTATGCCGAACGGTGATGGCTGTTCTAGTGGATGGTAGTGGACCGACTATGCCTCTTCAGTCACACAGCCTGCTCCACAGCAGTCTCTAGTTCAGTGCCTCCTGCCAGTTTGACAGCTAATATTTGTACACACGAGGGTTGGGTTAGTTGGCAAGCAGCCTTCCAGCCCAGGTGTAAAGTAGTTCCCTTGTTGCAACAATGCAGAAGTTTCCCACATTTAGTAATACCACTGTTCAAAGACTGAGTGGTCGAGCTGGTGTATGGAGGTGGGCGTCATGACGAAACGCTGTACCAACTGACTACAGCTTGCAACATGAGTGCAGCAAATGTGCGCCTGCACCTGCAATTACCGCGACACTCTAAACACACTAAAAACTTATACCTGATTTATTTCTGCATGTATTTACAAAGTCTGAAAGAACAGATACCAAATATCTATGTAATTAACATGCGACGCCCAATAATCTCTTCAGTGGAGATGCACACTAGGATTGAAGTTCTAGGGAATCCGCGAAATGCGGTGAGGAGTGAGGGTAATGGGCAAGGGACACTACCTCAGTAGTGCGTGGATAAGTTGAGAATTTGGGTCTGACAGGAGACGTGCCAGAGCGGTCTGTGCAGTTGCAGCCGGCCGCTGTGGCCGAGCGGTTCTAGGCGCTTCAGTCCGGAACCGCGCTGCTGCAACGGTCGCAGGCTCGAATCCTGCCTCGGGTATGGATGTGTGTGATGTCCTTAGGTTAGTTAGGTTTTAAGTACTTCTAGTGGCAACAAAACGACTATTCACGTTGGTGTGTAGAATATATGAGTCTGGCGATATACCATCTGCCTTTAGGAAAAGCGTCATCCACACAATTCCGAAGACGGCAAGAGCTGACAAGTGCGAAAATTATCGCACAATCAGCTTAACAGCTCATGCATCGAAGCTGCTTACAAGAATAATATACAGAAGAATGGAAAAGAAAATTGAGAATGCGCTAGGTGACGATCAGTTTGGCTTTAGGAAAAGTAAAGGGACGAGAGAGGCAATTCTGACGTTACGGCTAATAATGGAAGCAAGGCTAAAGAAAAATCAAGACACTTTCATAGGATTTGTCGACCTGGGAAAAGCGTTCGGCAATATAAAATGGTGCAAGCTGTTCGAGATTCTGAAAAAAGTAAGGGTAAGCTATAGGGAGAGACGGGTCATACTCAATATGTACAACAACCAAGAGGGAATAATAAGATTGGGCGATCAAGAACGAAGTGCTCGTATTAAGAAGGGTGTAAGACAAGGCTGTAGCCTTTCGCCCCTACTCTTCAATCTGTACATCGAGGAAGCAATGATGAAAATAAAAGAAAGGTTCAGGAGTGGAATTAAAATACAAGTTGAAAGGATATCAATGATACGATTCGCTGATGACATTGCTATCCTGAGTGAAAGTGAATAAGAATTAAATGATTCTCTGAACGGAATGAACAGTCTAATGAGTACACAGTATGGTTTGAGAGTAAGTCGGAGAAAGACGAAGGTAATGAAAAGTAGTAGAAATGAGAACAGCGAGAAACTTAACATAAGGATTGATGGTCACGAAGTCAATGAAGTTAAGGAATTCTGCTACCTAGGCAGTAAAATAACCAATGACGGACGGAGCAAGGAGGACATCAAAAGCAGACTCGCTATGGCAAAAAAGGCATGTCTTCCCAAGAGAAGTCTACTAATATCAAATACCGGCTTTAATTTGAGGAAGAAATTTCTGAGGATGTACGTCTGGAGCACAGCATTGTTTGGTAGTGAAACATGGACTGTGGGAAAACCGGAACAGAAGAGAATCGAAGCATTTGAGATGTGGTGTTATAGACGAATGTTGAAAATTAGGTGGACTGATAACGTAAGGAATGAGGAAGTTCTATGCAGAATCTGAGAGGAAAGGAATATGTGGAAAACACTGATAAGGAGAAGGGACAGGATGATAGGACATCTGCTAAGACATGAGGGAATGACTTCCATGGTACTAGAGGGAGCTGTAGAGGGCAAAAACTGTAGAGGAAGACAGAGATTGGAATACGTCAAGCAAATAATTGAGGACATAGGTTGCAAGTGCTACTCTGAGATGAAGAGGTTAGCACAGGAAAGGAATTCGTGGCGGGCCGCATCAAACCAGTCAGTAGACTGATGACAAAAAAAAAAAAAAAAAAAAAAAAAAAAAAAAAAAAAAAAAGTTGTTCTAAGTCTAGGGTACTGATGACCTCAGATGTTAAGTCCCATAGTGCTTAGAGCCATTTAAACCATTTGCAGTTGCAATGACCACAGACGGTGGATAGATTAGCGGTCAGAACAACTACCTAGTAAATGGGAGACCACAGTTCGAATCCTGTTCCAGCACAAACTTTCAGTTCTCTCCCTTGATTTCAATTAACGCCCGCTTGCAGCCAATGTCTGTGATTCCTTTATGTCTTAATACGTATATATTTCTTCTTCACTGCATACAAATCACTCATTTAGCTGAACATCTTTCCAACATTTTGTTGTGCCGAAAATATTTTTTGTTGGCTCAGTTTCAGACAGAGCGTCTAAAAGTAGGTTCAGTCGCTGTTGACCAATGTGTGGTGCACGTTACCATCAGTCAGATTCACAGGTCTTGGACTCTGAAATGTAACTAAAAACAAAGAGCGTAGGCTACCAAAAATGATACCTGTGTCATTTAGAGACTTCTGTGAAATACCTTCTGGCACTGATATCTGTAGAACTACCTCAAACATTTGTCTATTAGGCATTTAGAGCAGGTTCATATATCGCACTGTTTATTGAACTTCATAAACGGGTGACTTTAATGAAAAACACTTATTGCTAGTAGTCCATTGCAGTCAGAATAAGTTGGGGTACTGATGAAGACTTACTGAATCTATGCAGAGGGGACTTAAATCAACTACCCGACATAACATTTCAATCGTCGTTGAAGGATACCAGTTGTTTCAAATATATATATAAATCTGATAACTATGAAAAACCGTTCCTAAGCGGCACAAATCATAGAGAAGTGTTTCAACATGTTCTAGAAAAGTCAATAGACTAAACTCGCTTTTCTGAGACATGTACGTGTGGCAATCACTTCAAAAACATTTTCCTTTTTGGAAATATTTTTACTAACAACTACTCTAAAAGAAGGAACAATAATCTTTTAAACCACAGAAGGCAAAAGCAACTCAATTTTTGAAAATAAACTCAGATGCCTGTATAGTGGTGTGTTATCCCCTTACTATTTTCCTTCCTAATCTTTGTTTTTATGTACCACGAGAAGAATACACTATACATTTGACATCAGCTCAAGGTTTAAGGCTGCACATTACACAAAAACTCGAAAATAAAGATAGGAATCGCCATGAAGGTAAGTTGTGTTAAAGTAACGATGCTGAAGAGCTCTTATTCTTCCGTTGCAGATCTTCTGCTCTCAGATCTACATTGTACTCTGCTACACCTGCATCTACATTTATACTCCGCAAGCCACCCAACGGTGTGTGGCGGAGGGAACTATACGTGCCACTGTCATTACCCCCCTTTCCTGTTCCAGTCGCGTATGGTTCACGGGAAGAACGACTGCCGGAAAGCCTCCGTGCGCGCTCGAATCTTTCTAATTTTACATTCGTGATCTCCTCGGGAGGTATAAGTCGGGGGAAGCAATATATTCGATACTTCATCCAGAAACGCACCCTCTCGAAACCTGGACAGCAAGCTACACCGTGATGCAGAGCGCCTCTCTTGCAGAGTCTGCCACTTAAGTTTCCTAAACATCTCCGTAACGCTATCACGCTTACCAACTAACCCTGTGACGAAACGCGCCGCTCTTCTTTGGATCTTGTCTATCTCCTCTGTCAACCCGACCCGGTATGGATCCCACACTGATGAGCAATACTCATGTATAGGTCGAAAGAGTGTTTTGTAAGCCACCTCCTTTGTTGATGGACTACATTTTCTAAGGACTCTCCCAATGAATCTCAACCTGCACCTGCCTTACCAACAATTAATTTTATATGATCATTCCACTTCAAATCGTTCCGTACGCATACTCCCAGATATTTTACAGAAGCAACTGCTACCAATGTTTGTTCCGCTTTCATATAATCATACAATAAAGGATCCTTCTTTCTATGTATTCGCAATACATTACACTTGTTAAGTGTCAGTTGACGCTCCCTGCACCATGTGCCTATCCGCTGCTGATCTTCCTGCATTTCGCTACAATTTTCTAATGCTGCAACGTCTGTGTATACTACAGCATCATCCGCGAAAAGCCGCATGGAACTTCCGACACTATCTACTAGGTCATTTATATATATTTTGAAAAGCAATGGTCCCACAACACTCCCCTGTGGCACGCCAGAGGTAACTTTAACGTCTGTAGACGTCTCTCCATTGAGAACAACATACTGTGTTCTGTTTGCTAAAACTCTTCAATCCAGCCACACAACTGGTCTGATATTCCGTAGGCTCTTGTACTTTGTTTATCAGGCGACAGCGCAGAACTGTATCGAACGCCTTCCGGAAGTCATGGAAAATGGCATCTGCCTGGGTGCCTGTATCTAATATTTTCTGGGTCTCATGAACAAATAAAGCGAGTTGGGTCTCACACGATCGCTGTTTCCGGAATCCATGTTGATTCCTACAGAGTAGATTCTGGGTTTCCAGAAAACATGTTCTAAAATTCTACAACAGATCGATATCAGAGATATAGGCCTATAGTTTTGCGCATCTGCTCGACGACCCTTCTTGAAAACTGGAACTACCTGTGCTCCAATCATTTGGAACCTTCCATTCCTCTAGAGACTTGCGGTACGCGGCTGTAGAAGGGGGGCAAGTTCTTTCGCGTACTCTGTGTAGAATCGAATTGGTATCCCGTCAGGTCCTGTGAACTTTCCTCTGTTGAGTGATTTGAGTTGCTTTTCTATTGCTTGGACACTTATTTCGATATCAGCCATCTTTTCGTTCGTGCGGTGATTTAGAGAAGGAACTGCAGTGCGGTCTTCCTCTGTGTAACAGCTTTGGAAAAAGGTGTTTAGTATTTCAGCTTTACGCGTATCATCCTCTGTTTCAATGCCATCATCGTCCCAGTGTGTCTGGTTATGCTGTTTCGATCCACTTACTGATTTAACGTAAGACCATAACTTCCTAGGATTTTCTGTCAATTTGCTAGCTACTCACGGAATGCACAGTATACAGGGTGTAGCGATATTGTATGGCACAAATTGCACGACGCATTCCTCACACGCGGATAAAGACATTATATGAACATCTTTGCATGCTTTGTTTCCATGTTACAAACCCTTTTCTCCAGCTCATTAATCACGGGAAACACACAAGAACAGAACGTTAAAATCATGACCGAGCGAAGTGGCGCAGTGGTTAGACACTGGACTCGCATTCGGGAGGACGACGGTTCAATCCCGCGTCCGGCCGTCCTGATATAGGTTTTCCATGATTTCCCTAAATAGCTCCAGGCAAATGCCGGGATGGTTCCTTTGAAAGGGCACGGCTGACTTCCTTCCCCATCCTTCCCTAATCCGATGAGACCGATGACCTCGCTGTCTGGTCTCCTTCCCCAAAACCAACCACCCAACCGGTAAAATCATGGGGAACATGCACTCTTGGTGACGTATGATTACGTTGTGCACCGCCAGTGTTTTGCTTTACATGTCCCTGTTGCCACGCGACGTAGGTCATTGCTTGTTTACAGGTAATATCAACCGTTCTAGCAATCAGTACGAGCGTTGCAAGCACAAGGGGGCTTCCTTCGTGCAACTGCTCTGTACACAGATGCAGAAATGGCAGACGTCCATTTGATGTATGGATAAGCTGACGGCAACGGCGCTCGCGCTCAGCGTTGGCACTGGGACAGATTTCCAGGACGAAGGTTCCTCGATCCATTGATCGTCGAGTTAGGGAAGGTGGGGCTTTTAAGCCTGACGTTCGCGACCGGAGGAGGCCTAGGAGGACGAGGACGCCGCAACGAGAGGCTGCAATTCTTCATGCAGTTGAGGAGTTTATCTGTACAAGATACGTAGCTGCAACAGCTGCAAAACTGAATGTTGACCATGTGACTATCTGGCGAGTGTTATATGAGTACCAACTGTGTCCATAACATTTACAGCGCGTGCAGGCACTTTCAGCAGTTGATTTTCCTGCATCGGTACTCTCCTGCTAAAGATTTACTCAACAAAGGGTAAACCTAATTTATTTCAACGGTGCTGTTCACAGATGGGGCATCGTTTTAGCGAGATCAGATTGTAAATTTTCGGAATCGGCATGTATGGGCAGACGTGAATCGTCACACAACTGTTGAACCAAGTCATCAATGAAGATTTTCGGTCAGTGTTTGGGCCAGCATTGTTGGTGACTGTTTGGTAGGGCCTCACTTTCTTCCACCCAGATTGAACGGACAAAGTTATCATAATTTCGTAGAGAATGTCCTTCCTGATGTGTTAGCAGATGTGCCTTTAGCAGCGCGACAAAACATGTATTTCATGCATGATGGAGTTCCCCTCATTTTAGTGTTAATGTCCGTAGTGTAAGTGACAGATTCGCTGATAGATGGATAGGTAGCGATGGACCAGTGGCCTCCACGCTTTTCGGACCTGAAACCACTGGACTTTTATTTGTGGAGGCACTTGAAAACTCTTCTGTATGCAACCCCAGCAACAATATGTTCAGAGTCTCCGTGTCCGTATTATGGAAGGCTGAAAAGCCATACGCAACACTCCAGGAATACATTGTCCATCCGACATTCACTATGACGGTAGGTTGATGCTATGACGGCAGGTTGGTGCCTCTATCAATGTCCACGAAGGGACCGTCTCCTTTTAGAAAGAGTTGTGTGTGGTGTCTTTGGTCGATCCTGTGGGTGTGAGTTTCTTTCCCATGATCAAAGAGTTGGAGAAAATGGGTTGTAACAAATAAAGAAAGCGTTTCCAGACCTGTGTTCGTGTAACATAATTTCTTCGTCTACGTGTGACGAATGAGTACTGCAATTTGTGCCCCGTATGAGATTTACACTAAATTTTATCGCTGAAATCACACCGAGTACTGCTGTAGTGACCACGATTGTGCCTGTGAGTTGGACATGAGCTGTGACGTCACTGGAGGCCGTCGCAGACCTCTTGTCACGTACATCTCGGCCATATACATTAGCAGGCGTTCGACCAGAGTATCCATAACAGGTATACCACTGGCGAACGCATCGATGATGGCGAGAGAGATAGAACACGATGTTCCCAGACTCTCCCAGAAGTCGTTGATCAGCACTTTCGGACAATCCGTTCCTATATCACTCACTCAGTCGTGGGGCTTCCACTACTGAATTATTACCTCCATGCTGCTATTTTCTGAGCACTGGTCTCAATCCTCTCGTGACATTACTAGCAGCCACTTGTCTTGGCACGGTAATTTTTACTTCCATCCCATGGATAGTGACTGCTCTTGGTGCCCACTCACTTGTTCGTTTCATATTTTCGATTGTAATGAGAAACAAAGCAAGAGAGGCAGGTCACTTTTAGGTGTCGATGCCCCTAATTCAACCAATGGAAATCTGAGTGGTAAGCATTTTATAGAATATGTAGAGGTGAAAAGGGGCAAGCGATGTGGCATATCCTTTTCATTTAATATCAGAACCATATCTTAGAGGATAATAAGGGAGAAGAACATGGTAATTGTGCTTTACGAAAGTGAATTGGACTGCAGTGACTGCACCGGTACTAACTGACTTCCAACTAACTTGATATCTGAAATACATTTAAAATCGCCCAGCTCTTCTTTTTCTTTTTACTTTCTGAGATTGTGTGGAAACAGGCCATATGCTAGACTGGGACAGGCAAGGTACCATCCGATGTTACGAAAAAATTTGGGGCGAGCAGTCAGCAGGGCCTCTGACATTCGCAAACGCAAGTAGCATCAGGTGTGAAAGCAGCCTCGCTAGGCGAGCCGTGGTGGACAGGTGCTGAAGCCACATGGTTGATGACGTATGGATGTTTGAGTCTGGCCGTGAGTCGCGCTCGGATAGCCTAATGGTAAGGCGACCGCTCGCGAGGAGCGGGGAATCCGGTAGTCGCGGTCCGGCATAAATCAATTCTTCATTCCATTATACATCTGATGGTCGTCCATATTGGAAACTGCGAATACATTTCATGTATTTCAGAACGGCTGCAGTTATTCGGAAAAGTCATTCGAGTGACGAAAAGAAGGCCTTCACACTTCATTGCCCAGAAGGAGAAGCTTGTTCATAATTTATTTTCAGAGGACGAAAGTGACGATTCGGTACCGATGTGGATTAGTGTAAATACACACACTGTGTAAGGAGGACTGTTGGCGGTTGGAGTTGCGCGGGCGTTCGACACTTCTATTGCCATATCTGGAGAGGACCGCTCCGCAGTTTACGTTGAGACCATAGAGAGGCGAAATGATGTGTCATGCAGCAGCTTCAGAGTTAACTCTCTATTGCCGCAAGATTCGCTACGTATTCTGGTCCTGTTATGGAAACATCCATTGCATCTTAACGTCACTTTCTATGAAAGCCTGGAAAAATACTAGCAATATGTGTACATTACTGTAACTGTGATGCTGGGCGTTCCGGACGTTTTAACTCATCCCAAAGGTGTTCCAGTTGGGCTCACGTCGGAATTCTGAGCAAACCACTTGTAACGTTGTTGCTTTGATTTGTTCTGCAAGCGGTGCTGCTATTCACGACCATAAAAGTGGGTTAAAAGCTGTGAGCTGTCTGGGGAAGTTAACCTTCCATTACTGGGCAACTGTTTCACCAGGTATCCAGTCCAGCTTACCAAATTCCCAACCAGACTAACATTAGTTATAATCTTTTAATAGTCATATGATAACCGGTGATATACATATATATAAAAAAGAGAATTTAAATAAAAAGAAATAAATCAGTTTATATTTGGAAATTTATTTTAACATTTATCATTGAAATTTCAGCATATTAAAAGTGAGTCATAACTAAGCTGGTGCCTTATTTAGGACTGTGAAAATGTGAGTTTGTAATCTTACGGAACACATCAAATATGGAGCGAAGATTGGGAGACTGCATACAACATTGCATTCATAAATCACTGGACTTTTATTTATGGAGGCACTTGTGTATGCAACCCCAGCAACAATATGTTCAGAGTCTCTGTGTCCGTATTATGGAAGGCTGAAAAGCCATACGCAACACTCCAGGAATACATTGTGCATCCGACATTCACTATGACGGTAGTTTGATGCTATGACGGCAGGTTACTATATCAACATCACACGAAGAACGTTGAAACATATGCAAGAGGAAATTAACCACAACCAACCGATTCAATTTTCACCCAAAGAAGTTACGTTCGTAGAGCAATCCTGTCCGTCCTGAAATTACCACACACTGGTATACTAAATTCATACTAACTCTCTGTGAAATCTTTCCGAAAAGAATAGCTGAGGGCTATTTGATGCTTACACCACATCCTTCACGTGGCCAACTTGGTTTACACAAATAGTGTAACTCCACAATAATTTTGATAATTAAAATAAATTACATCGAAACGAAATTTACTAAAGAAAAACCTCGAATTACTATCGTCTTACTATTAACCTCATGGGTCAAAATACTGTATAAGCACGTGGTAATGGTCTCACAAAGTACACCCCACGTGGGTTGAACATAGAGAAAAGTTGCTATATTGATAAATATTGTCAAGACGAGACGTTATAATCTCACGCACATTCGCATTTAAGATTGATGATCTTAGTTAGAGTTACTGATCAACACGTGGTTCCAGTTTACTCACAAAGTAGTGACAAAGCAACTACCGGAAGATATTCTGAACTTCACACACGAATTACACTGCGCTGCAATTTAAGATAACATTAGATATTTTAGAGCTAAACCTGAAATAACGGTGATTAAATTTTCAGTTAGGCTGAACTTAAGAAATCCTTTGTCCTACGGACTTAGCAGACACGCGCTTAGCCGGAGATCTTACCACTTCAGACGCTCGCCACGGACAGACTGACTGGTCCCTTCCTGAGGGCGGCTCCCAATTACAAACGGAAGTGGCCAGAGGGGCAGCTTCCTATATCAACATGACAAGCGACGGACAGGACCATACTAAGGATAGAAACCTCTTTGCTTTTAGAAAGCGTAGCTACCTGTTCCGACGTTGGTCCTACTGTTCTCTAGCATACAGGCTTGTCTGCTACCCTCAAGCATGCAACTAGAAATACATTTGCTCATTCATCCTCTCACACAGAAGGGAAGGGGGATGACAGTATCTTATCATATACCGTATATAAAAGAAAGCAGATGTAGGCTCTGTATGAGACTGTGTGACATGAATTACATATAAACTGTGTTTTAAAGTGTAGTAGTGTGACAGATCATTCTTGTTTATGTGTAAAAGTAACATGTTCCACTACGCAGTCTCCTCCCAGATAGTCAGAAACGCCACCGTAAATTTAGAAGAGGAATTTATGCCATAAATGACAACAGATTTAAGAAATTAACATGAAAGGAATCCAACAGAGACCTTTCATAACCCCAACGCTCCGGGAAAAGACTGTGCAGGGAATTTTCTGGCCATGCTAGGACATTCTCAAGCAGGCTTCTCACACCCAACTTAAACAAAAAATGTAAAGAAAAGGCAAAAGGTCACCACCTACTTGCTTAAACACAATAATTTCAACAAATCTTTAAAATCTACCAATTTCAGACAGAAAAAGAACACAATCTGTGACACCTATTTAAAAGATAGTGTAGACCTAATTCGGTCAGCAATTAAAAACAATGGTTCCTGTGTCATTAATATGAAAACAATTTCTGGTTGTTACCCTTATGGAGTTCACCAGTATTTGCTCATTGCAAGAGCGAACTGATCACAGGAAAATTTATGACTGTTTATTAACAAGCAAAGTTTATGAAAATAGCAAAGGTGCCACAGCAATTAAAAAAGAACATGAAAATAACGTCAGTATTATAAAGCAGAACATTACAATGCACAATCCATAAAAGCAAAAAAGTGTTAAGAGAAAAAAACATGTTTTACAAAGTGGTTATCACAAAAAACTTCTATATCTTATAAAACTAATAATTTGTAGAATTAAAATAACTTTGTGGCACTAATTTAATCACTCTACTATATTTCACTTAATTAGCAAACAATGATCACTGTGTCATTATACTGAAACCACAATTAATTATGTGATTGTTACCCTTATGGGGTTCCTCACTATAAATATGTCCCATGCAAAGGCTAATCGATCACAGTCCAATGAGAATGAAAAGCTATGTGACTGATAAACGAAGCAGTGCCACAGCAATGAATTTACAAAACAAAATATCACTAATCTAATACATCACACAAAAAAAAAACATTGATAAATAAAACAGCTCTGAAAGTACACTCCTGGAAATGGAAAAAAGAACACATTGACACCGGTGTGTCAGACCCACCATACTTGCTCTGGACACTGCGAGAGGGCTGTACAAGCAATGATCACACGCACGGCACAGCAGACACACCAGGAACCGCGGTGTTGGCCGTCGAATGGCGCTAGCTGCGCAGCATTTGTGCACCGCCGCCGTCAGTGTCAGCCACTTTGCCGTGGCATACGGAGCTCCATCGCAGTCTTTAACACTGGTAGCATGCCGCGACAGCGTGGACGTGAACCGTATGTGCAGTTGACAGACTTTGAGCGAGGGCGTATAGTGGGCATGCGGGAGGCCGGGTGGACGTACCGCCGAATTGCTCAACACGTGGGGCGTGAGGTCTCCACAGTACATCGATGTTGTCGCCAGTGGTCGGCGGAAGGTGCACGTGCCCGTCGACCTGGGACCGGACCGCAGCGACGCACGGATGCACGCCAAGACCGTAGGATCCTACGCAGTGCCGTAGGGGACCTCACCGCCACTTCCCAGCAAATTAGGGACACTATTGCTCCTGGGGTATCGGCGAGGACCATTCGCAACCGTCTCCATGAAGCTGGGCTACGGTCCCGCACACCGTTAGGCCGTCTTCCGCTCACGCCCCAACATCGTGCAGCCCGCCTCCAGTGGTGTCGCGACAGGCGTGAATGGAGGGACGAATGGAGACGTGTCGTCTTCAGCGATGAGAGTCGCTTCTGCCTTGGTGCCAATGATGGTCGTATGCGTGTTTGGCGCCGTGCAGGTGAGCGGCACAATCAGGACTGCATACGACCGAGGCACACAGGGCCAACACCCGGCGTCATGGTGTGGGGAGCGATCTCCTACACTGGCCGTATACCACTGGTGATCGTCGAGGGGACACTGAATAGTGCACGGTATATCCAAACCGTCATCGAACCCATCGTTCTACCTTTCCTAGACCGGCTAGGGAACTTGCTGTTCCAACAGGACAATGCACGTCCGCATGTATCCCGTGCCACCCAACGTGCTCTAGAAGGTGTAAGTCAACTACCCTGGCCAGCAAGATCTCCGGATCTGTCCCCCATTGAGCATGTTTGGGACTGGATGAAGCGTCGTCTCACGCGGTCTGCACGTCCAGCACGAACGCTGGTCCAACTGAGGCGCCAGGTGGAAATGGCATGGCAAGCCGTTCCACAGGACTACATCCAGCATCTCTACGATCGTCTCCATGGGAGAATAGCAGCCTGCATTGCTGCGAAAGGTGGATATACACTGTACTAGTGCCGACATTGTGCATGCTCTGTTGCCTGTGTCTATGTGCCTGTGGTTCTGTCAGTGTGATCATGTGATGTATCTGACCCCAGGAATGTGTCAATAAAGTTTCCCCATCCTGGGACAATGAATTCACGGTGTTCTTATTTCAATTTCCAGGAGTGTATAATATGCAACGTCTAAAAAAAAAAAACACCAATAAATAAAACACCTGCAAAATACAAGAGTCAAAGTCTAAAAAAAAACAATAAATAGAACACCTGCAAAATACAAGAGTCAGTCTAATAAACACCAGTTTCTATACGGCCGGTTCCGATTATTGTTCCGTTCGCGTCGCGACGACCAGTCACGCCGTTGATTAGTACTACGGCCACGACTGCGATCGCGCTGCTGTGCCCCTAATAACTTTGTGCCTGATTAGGCGGGCATTCTCCTGTATTGTATTCCAACTCTTGGAGAAGTGTTTTAAACGTTTCCAAGTCCTCTTTGCATCGTCCCGCAAGAATGATGTGGCGCAAGTGCATCGGCAATTTGGTGATGCATATCCTAATTAGTTCCGCAGGTCCGTATGGATCGTATAGAAATTGATTCGCCTGCAGCATGTGGTCGAACAGGCATGCTGGGCTGCCGAAACCACACTGGTTCAAATTTGGCAGCATAATTATGCTATGCTTGACCCTATCTTGTGCCGCTTCCGACCAATAGGCGGAGAGAAAGGCTTGTCGAAATTCCCGAGTGGAGTTGCAGTGATGCGCTGCCGACCTCATGCGAATCGCCGTTTCGCCTTCCAAATAGCCACACATGTATTCTATCTTATGTGAACTAGCCCAGTCAGGAGGAAGACAGAACTCAAATTGCTCGACCCATGCTCGTGGATGTATTCCTTTTTGCGAATTTCGAAATATCTCAAACTTTCTCACCATAAGGAAATGTTTGAAATCAAATCCACGCATTTCCTCCCGGCGAGGCCCTTTAATGTTTCTATTTTTCTCATGTCTGCCCCTCAAAATACATTCTTCCCTGTCGTCAAAATCTCCCTCGTGGCCGGAGTCCCTCTCTGCACTGTTCGTACGGCTATTTTTAGTGCTATTGGCGAGTTCGTAATCACACGCCATGCGGTTTTCCAGATGCGCCACGCGTTCTTGTAATTCGCCTGTTACAGCTTTGTGTCGCCTGTTCACTTCGAACTGTCCCTTCTGAAAGCTAAGAAGCAAACGCACTTCTTCGGTCTCTGCGGCCGCTACCGGTGTAGTACTGTTCTCGCTTTCCGTCACCTTCATCGTGCCTACGATGTCCGCTAATGCCGCAATCTTATCATGTATTTGTCTGTTGTCCTCCGCCCCAGTCTGCTTCAATTGTTCTACTTGCTGTTCCAGTGCGTGAATCGCTTGACTGTTGTCCGCTACTGTGTTGCTAATGGACGTGGGACAATGCGTTTCCGCCTCTTGGACCCTCGAGAGTACCTGCTGGTGTTCTCTTTGGCATTCTTCTCTCAGCACTTGGAAATTTCTAAGTAGCTGTTCTTCGCTGTCTTTAGATTCCGCATCGTGACTCCGCTTGCCCTGTTCTAAGGCTTGCAGACGGTCATCGATTTTTTCAAATGTACGGTCTAATTCTTTCATAATATCACTTTTTATTTCACTTGCCAGATTGTTTATTCTTTGTGAGATATCATCGGACACTCTCTGCATCGATTTGTTGACTTTGTCTGCTGGATTAGTTTTTCGTCTATTTGTTCGCCTAGCTCGTAGATCGATTTTTCAGATTTCTGCGTCATTTGTTCGCCTAGCTCGTGGATCGATTTTTCAGATTTCTGCGTCATTTGTTCGCCTAGCTCGCGGATCGATTTTTCAGATTTCTGCCTCGTTTTTTCAACTAGCTCTCGGATCGATTTTTCGGATGATTCTTTTTGTTCTCGGAACGATTTTTCTGATTTCTCTGCGTTTTCTTTATTTTGTTGCAATAAGGCTTTCATGAGTTCTGCCAAATCAACTTGGTTAGTTGGAGGCAAATTAATTTCTGGCTCTGATGTGAGCCCATTCGTCCTGTTTTGCATTTCCTCTGAAGTAATCACCAATGCATTTTCGGAACCGTCTGACGCGTTAATATTCGAAATCAAATTACCCCCTTGGTCCATGTTGCTTAAGTTGTTGGACCGCCTACTTTTAGCTTGGTTACGTGTCTGCATTAGTTCAATTTATACCCAGTACGCAACACACTAACCAGAATAAACGCATCCCTCAAAAATTACGACAGCCGCACGAAAGGTATCCAACCTAGTACGCACTTTTTTACATGCAAAACAAATTTATATCTTTGATCGCAGTCAGTGCAATTTACAAGCGAGAAAAAAAACACATACATATAAAACAAACAAATATAGAAAACAAAACAGGACATACTATACAACGCCGCTCAACAACGCCGTGAATCTTTCGAAAGTCTGCTCAGAAACAACGCAGAAGTTGTTTGAGCGTTGTAGGGAAAAGAAAATAAGATTATACAATGCTCGCAATCTAACGTTTCAGAGATTCCGGAACCTAGTGGAATCACAGAACAGGGTCGCCATGTGTAACGTTGTTGCTTTTATTTGTTCTGCAAGCGGTGCTGTTATTCACGACCATAAAAGTTGGTTAAAAGCTGTGAGCTGTCTGAGGAAGTTAACCTTGCATATTGGCAACTGTTTCACCAGGTATCCAGTCTAGCTTACCAAATTCCCAACCAGACTAACATTAATTATAATCTTTTAATAGTCATATGATAACCGGTGATATACATATATATAAAAAAGAGAATTTAAATAAAAAGAAATAAATCAGTTTATATTTGGAAATTTATTTTAACATTTATCATTGAAATTTCAGCATATTAAAAGTGAGTCATAACTAAGCTGGTGCCTTATTTAGGACTGTGAAAATGTGAGTTTGTAATCTTACGGAACACATCAAATATGGAGCGAAGATTGGGAGACTGCATACAACACTGCATTCATAAAATAACACACGAAGAACGTTGAAACATATGCAAGAGGAAATTAACCACAACCAACCGATTCAATTTTCACCCAAAGAAGTTACGTTCGTAGAGCAATCCTGTCCGTCCTGAAATTACCACACACTGGTATACTAAATTCATACTAACTCTCTGTGAAATCTTTCCGAAAAGAATAGCTGAGGGCTATTTGATGCTTACACCACATCCTTCACGTGGCCAACTTGGTTTACACAAATAGTGTAACTCCACAATAATTTTGATAATTAAAATAAATTACATCGAAACGAAATTTACTAAAGAAAAACCTCGAATTACTATCGTCTTACTATTAACCTCATGGGTCAAAATACTGTATAAGCACGTGGTAATGGTCTCACAAAGTACACCCCACGTGGGTTGAACATAGAGAAAAGTTGCTATATTGATAAATATTGTCAAGACGAGACGTTATAATCTCACGCACATTCGCATTTAAGATTGATGATCTTAGTTAGAGTTACTGATCAACACGTGGTTCCAGTTTACTCACAAAGTAGTGACAAAGCAACTACCGGAAGATATTCTGAACTTCACACACGAATTACACTGCGCTGCAATTTAAGATAACATTAGATATTTTAGAGCTAAACCTGAAATAACGGTGATTAAATTTTCAGTTAGGCTGAACTTAAGAAATCCATTGTCCTACGGACTTAGCAGACACGCGCTTAGCCGGAGATCTTACCACTTCAGACGCTCGCCACGGACAGACTGACTGGTCCCTTCCTGAGGGCGGCTCCCAATTACAAACGGAAGTGGCCAGAGGGGCAGCTTCCTATATCAACATGACAAGCGACGGACAGGACCATACTAAGGATAGAAACCTCTTTGCTTTTAGAAAGCGTAGCTACCTGTTCCGACGTTGGTCCTACTGTTCTCTAGCATACAGGCTTGTCTGCTACCCTCAAGCATGCAACTAGAAATACATTTGCTCATTCATCCTCTCACACAGAAGGGAAGGGGGATGACAGTATCTTATCATATACCGTCTATAAAAGAAAGCGGATGTAGGCTCCGTATGAGACTATGTGACATGAATTACATATAAACTGTGTTTTAAAGTGTAGTAGTGTGACAGATCGTTCTTGTTTATGTGTAAAAGTAACACGTTCCACTACTCAGTCTCCTCCCAGATAGTCAGAAACGCCACCGTAAATTTAGAAGAGGAATTTATGCCATAAATGACAACAGATTTAAGAAATTAACATGAAAGGAATCCAAGTGAGACGTTTCACACTCCATTTCGAAAGTCTCGTTACCCACAAACCATTGCCTCATAGATGACGCTTTACGAGAAGTTGCATTGTCTTACTGGTACCAACAATCATTGTCTCCGAACTGTTCCTCTGCTCTACGCAGTACACAGTGCTGGGAGGTGTTCCACATCCTTCCGAATTTAGCGTTTTCTTAAGCGCAATAATTGGCTTAATACCGTAACATCACCACCTCCGTATTTCGCTGAGGGGACTGCATGTGTTGGCAGGTGACGTTCTCCAGGTGTTCGCCTATCTCAGACCCTTCCACCGAGTTGACACATGACGCATCGTGATTCATCACTCCAGATCACTCGCTTCCAGACATCCACTGTCCAGTGGCGTCGCTTAGCACTGACCACAGAACAGTTCACCGCCTGCAGTGTATTTTTCTGCCTATAGTAGACAGTAACATCCGAATAAATTTCAGGTCTCTAGCTCAAATGGGTTTATGTACGTAAAATAAATTCGCAGAAAATACAATTGTCGAGAAGTTCAATTCAGAGTTGATTTTTTATCTATGACTCGGCTTTATTGCTTCTAGGGCATTTGAGGTGCCTTTTCTTCTTCTCGATTAGCTGTACCTTATCTTCTCTTCCTTTTCTTGTTCCTCCTTGTGGTCCTGACTTCTTTGGTTGCTTCAAGGACCTACTTTCCAGCTTTAGTTACTCTCTTGATGTAAATTGCCATCAGTGATTGTTTGCTATTGAACCCAAGATATATTCCTAGTAACTGTTAAAAGCTCGCATTTGTTTTTTGCTCCATCAGTAAAACAAACTCCACCGTCTGATGCTCCTAATATTATGTTGAAACTAATAAACAGCGTTTTCAGCACGCGTTCCCTTGTGAAATTGTTGATACATTCGTTCACATTTGGTCTCTTTCGATGTTAGCACCGCGACAATACTTTGCTGTCAGTTAGATCCTCGTGTATGGGCTTCATTGTGTCAATTGCGGTAAATGACAGGGAGTGATCATACACACAAACTTCACCAGCTCCAAGTGCTTTTCTGCATGCACACCGTAACTCTACACCAAAGCTTTATGGAAGAAGAGAGCCCAAACTGCTTTCGTCGTGTCATCTGTATCACCCTGATTCATTGTTATGGAAAAACAACAATAGAGTGCAGTTGCGTTCTTCGTCCTTGGTGACACGAGCACGATCAGCTGCAGGTTCGCCATTGCTTGGCTTTTTTCGCTCTCACATCCCTTATCAGCGTATGTAAAATTGAGCCCAACTTCTTTTGCACGTTTCCAGCACACTTCACACTCTCCACCTGTACATTCTTGCCATAAACTACTTGCAGTGCTTCTGAATTTCCATTTCCACGGTACTTCACATATCGCACACCATAATTTCACGTGTGAAAGCAGCCCAAGGACGGGCGTGGCCGCACACTGGGAGACACTTAAGCTTCCCGAAGTTAGCTATCACTGAGTTTAGAAATCCTTTAACACCGTTTCCAAGCGGAAAAATGAAAAACAATCCATTTTTACGGTGGATTCGTAAGCAAGTGACCTTAAGCGCGCTCCGAGACGCTCCACAAAATCTGGTTACGGGTAATTCTGTGTGCAGCCCAGCTGAGTCCATTCCGATCATATATTAAAGTTCCTCGACATTCATGTCCTACTGAATTATAATTTGTCCTGTTAGCAAATATTTAATTGGACAGTTCGACATGTCGATGTTGATTACGACCACAAAACAAAAATTAAAAATAATTACAAATGTTACATAATCTGTGGCCATCATAATGCCGATGTTAAGCAAAAACCCATTTCTAGATAAATTGTTATCATTTTCCACTCTATGTTCTTTGCTAGATTCGGCATACTACTCGCCTCTTTGTATCAGGGATAGTATACTTAACAAAGTATTTCTTTACTTGGTTTTGACTGGAATTCAATAAATAGATTAGCTTTTTATAAAGTTTAATTCTTTTTTTGCAGCATATATTATATAAAATATGGATTCCTTCTTTGAACAGCAGAGGAATTCTAAAGATCGATTACTAGGAATTCAGGATGCTGCAACTTGTCTGATAGAATGATATTCATTCGGCACGGTTGTGCCCTCTTTACAGATGGCAACAGTGCTGTAAATTCGGGTGCCCTTGAGCTTTCGGCTCAGTCCCAATGTTTCACCTCTGAAGAACGAAACGTTAGTGAATAACTTCCGACACTGGCCACAGACCCTTAGGCTGGAAGTTTAAAAAAAAATTATTGGTGCTCGTTTCGTCCATTTTATGTCCTTCATCTTTCTCCAAATACTTGTACGATTGTGACATTTGGTACATGGACACAACTGAAACATAGTAAATAGACGTGAGTATGAATGCGTAGCCTCGAGACGATATGAGCGAATGGAATGGAAAGTAACCTATACTAGATCAAATGCTGGAACATTCTACACAGATTATGCTGTAGAACTTGCTCCTATTCTAGCAGCAGTATATCGCAGGTCCCTGCAACAGCTAATAGAACCAACTGACTGGAAAAGGTGGAGGACATTTCCTTCTTGATGTAGGGTCATCGAACACATGCACATAAATAATGGCCTATACCGTCGACGTATCTATGTGTCGTACAATTATGGAATATGTTTTACATTCACGCAATATGATGTTTTCGGAGAACGAATACCTGCTCTTTAATAATCAACACGGTTTCCGCCAATAGAGATCTTGCGAAACTCATCTCTCTCTGTTAGACCATGAGATTTGGATGCTGTCGACAAAGGTATCGAGGTTGACATAGTATTGCTCGACTTTCCGAAAAGTATTCGATGTACTTATACACTGCCGTGTAGTGAAAAAAAAAACTTACTAGGTATCGGACCAGATTTATACTCGGATTCGGGACAGAACGGAATCGATAGTCGTGAGTTCCCCAGCGACGTTTGACAGAGCCATCACTCATCAAAATACATATTAATAATGGGATGGAGAACGTTGCATCCTGCGTGAGCTATTCGCAGGGGATGCTGTTCTTTACAGGAAGGTTACAACGCCAGGACACTTAGCGGAGATATGTTTTCAAACGTAAAAGTAGCTTTGGGTGTAACCCAAGGGAGTCTTAGAGGACTACCATCTTTCACAGTATCTCTAAATGATCCAGTGGATAACATCGCAAATTTCCTGAGGTTCTCTGCGGATGATGCTGTTGTATGCAAATAAGTCACAACGCTAGAAAACTGCTACGAAATACGGGAAGACCTGCAGAATATCGAATTTTGGTGAAGGGATTGGCAGTAGATCCCCAGTATAAACGGATGTTATGTATTCTGCATAAATAGGCACGCAGGCCCATTGTTTTATGATAACATGACTGCAGAACAGTCACTGGGAGCACTCACTTCCATTAAATACACCGGAGTGTGAGTACGGAGCGATTTTAAGTGTAACAGCCACATAAAAATAGTTGCAGGTAAGAAAGACCAAGCGGAGATTCATTGGAATAATCCTCAGGAAGAGTAATCAATCCAGAAAGGAGGTCGCTCACAAAACCCTAGTTCAGCTCGTACTGGAAATTCGCTCGTTAGTCTTGGAATATATACCAGGTAGGACTGATGGGGGAAATAAAGGAATACAAGTAAGAGTATCCCGTTTCCTGACTGGTTCATTTAGTAAGTGGGAAAGTGTCACGGATGTGCCCAACAAAGTCGCTGCAATAGAAGTGTCGCGGATCACGCAGATGCTTACTGTTAAAATATCAAGAGCTTTCGTTCGAAGAAGAGTCGGGCAACATTTTACGTACACCAACATACTCATTTCGAAGTGACAACGACGAGAAAATCAGAGAAGTTAGAGTTCATTTGAATGTTTACCGACAGTCATTCTTCCTACTCACCGTTCGTGAACGAAATAGAAAAAGAGAGGTAATGATATTGGTACCACAAGTATATTTCCCCATACCCTGTGAGGTGGTTTGAGCAGTATACAGAGGTTGTAACGAGTATAAGTCCAAGTACTTTTGTGTGGTCCTTCAATATGTATACACATCATTCTGTTGGTTATTTTTGCTCCCTGTGGAGGAGTCTCTCCACAGATACGTCATAAATTTTGCTCCTGATATATTTTGCATTGCCATAATGCAGACCAACTGGACATTGCCTATCACTATAGACTTGCGTCTACACATTCACACTTTAATCCCTGACTTGCTGCCCATGGGAAAATACACATTACTGGCTTACTCTTTCCACAATTACTTTAACGTACTTTCCAACATACAAACAAACGACTTCTAATAAATATCACTGTTCCTCTGCAAATGACGTAAACACTAACGTAACGTTTTCATTACACCATTCTCATCACCAACCGAAATATCTGCACTTACACCCGCTACAACCTGTATGTTGACATAGAAATAAATTCGTACCATCACAGGTCAGTCAAAAGAACCACAGGTAGTTATGGCTGACGTGACCGATGTTCTAGACAATATAGGCCCACAGGACAATAGATTAGCCACCGATCTTCCCTCCAGAAGACATCACGATACTACTGTGTAGCATTTTCTTTAGCGTTCATAACTGCCTCAATTCGGCGAGGAAGTTAGTCCATCTGCAAGTGTACCGTATACAGGAGGAATCGTTTATTGACGGTTAGCTACCACACAAGTACAAAATTGCAGGGATGTTGAATGCTACAATGGTCGTTCAATAAATATTTCCCCCAGCGTTGTGTGAGAGCGTGTGTTCCCTGTTGGTAAAAGCACTTTTCTTGTGTTCGTAGCTATATTTTCACTGCGTTCATTACATACTCGTCATATTCGAATTATGTCCCACATAGAGAAAAATTACCGATTTACATCCAAGGGCGCCAGGTCTCGTACACTGTGTGGATGAAGGGAATGATGGACGACCTAATCTGGCGATGTCTTCCCGGTTTCAGAGACGTGTGTGGCCTGCATTGTTGTACTGGGGCAAGATTTATTTTGGACTTACGACATACGGAACAGCAGCTTAGAAACTGTTCTTGAGTTTTTTCAGACCTTTCACATATGCCATTGAATTAATGTTTGGCTCTTTTGGTAACACAATCACCATAATAGCACCACCATTACCCCAACTGACTGTCATCATTAATTTGCCAGCATAGGTAGCGCCTTGAGTTATTTTATTTCATTTTATTTATAGGTTTCTTTTTGCAACTGCGGGTGATGCCAATCCAGTGACTGCCATTTTTTTGTTTCTGGCCCGTAGTGAAGCACCCAACTCTTCCCACCTTTAACATCCTGCAAGAGAAAGGCCGACTCATTGACCCATGCTTCAACACTTGAAGATGAAACGGCTTTTCTTTGAGTACTGTGGTCTATTGTGAGCACCTGTCTTCAGCACATCTGTGAATACTCAAGAGCCTCACTGAAAGCAGCAGAACCAGTTGCCGGGTCTGCACGAATACACGAATAACCGAATCCGCGCAGTTCATAATGTCGGGAGCAGTGGCTGTGACAGGACATCCAGAACGTGACCGACCACGGAACTCAGTTTCTGCACTCCCTGACGCTTTAAGTCTCTCTCTTCCCATCGCACAACAGTAATCATTTCAACTGCGTCAGCGCACCGCGCTGTAGACGAACTTTTATGGATGTTCACCACGGCTTCTTTTTCCACAACCAAGAATTCAATTACAGGACGTTGGTTGTAAAGGTTGTCAGGGATAGATGACGTTTTGATGGTTCAGAACGATTTAGCCATCTTTCTGAATTATTAGAAATCCGGGAACGCGCTTAAGTAATATCAGCTTTAAACAACATGTAACGACATTTTACTGTGTACACTATCTGCTCAGACGCAGCGGGACATCTGTTATTGGACATTAATATGGGATGTGTCCACTGTTCGCCTCATGACGAACTTTGCTGGGGACACTTTCAAGGTGTCTTAATGTCTGTGAATTCTTCCACAAGAGCCAACGAAACAAGACAAAGGAGTTGTGGGGCGGCGGGTGGAATAGTTGTTATAATTGTTTTGTATTTATTTATTTAATGCTTTTGTTTGCCGTTCTCAACACTGGCTCTCTACATACAATATTGGCAAGTAGAAAGTGATTAGCAAAACGTGAAGCCTGTAATTAGAATTCTTAGTGCCCACTTCATCCGAGAAATACATTTATAGCTACAGCTTATAGCTCTGAGGAATTAGGAGATTGTCTGGGATTCATAATCAAAAACCATTCTCTCTAAAATGTTCACTATATTCTGAAAATCACAGACCAAATAAATCCACACAATCCAACTACCAGAGCAGTTCAGAGTCTAATGCGCTGATGCAACTATAACTGTTCAAATTAAATGTTTAAGTGAATGCTCGCCATAATTTGATGATAATGTTCATCAAACGCCACGCTAAATAATGGTAGAATGTCTGTCCTGCGGCGGCACGTGAGAATACAACCTACGCCAATTGAAGACAGATCATTAAAGTCATCCCAGAATTAACACTTCACTCGAAAACGATTTCATGGTTATGTGTATCCCGAGTAACTTATTACGGCATCTGAGGCTGTTTATAGCAATGATACCCACGCGACGCGACTCCCGGCACAGGTGGTGCGCTAATCAGCGTCTGGAGAGAACTGGGGCCTTCCTCTCTCGCGCAGCGTTCTTATATATAAAGCCGCGGTGAGGACGGCTAAGGGAACGTCTAACCAAATCCGCTCTCCCGACTAGCCGCTGGGCTAGTAATGCACCACTTCAAGTTATCGAATAAATCATTGCTTCCTTTGCTGATGGCCAATGAAGCTCTCAATTTAAATGTGCAATCAGCACACAGGTAAGTAATCATAATAAAAGTCTGACGTGGCTAAGTCAAATATTTTGGGCGAGAGAATTAATTTAATTACATTACACGCAGTAGACGAGCTCTGAACTTGCCCTTTGGAAATACGCTATCGCTATAGTTTTATAGTTATTCAGTTGAAACTTCTCACATCTTTATGATTATAGCGGATCTCCCTTCTACTTAAATTTAAACATCCTAGCTTTATTTATTAGCCTACTTAACCTACCTTGCTTCCTTAATTTTTAAGACAAATACCAGAAAGTCATGAATTTCAACTAAAATTTTAATTTGTGAGATCCAGAATACTGTTTCTACTAAATTAGTATGCAAAAGGAATCTAAATATAAATTTTTAAGTTTCTAGCTCTTTTCTGTTGTGCCAAGGATTTTTACAGAAAAACGTCCAAATTTCGAAAATGGTTAAAGTTATTGAACTGATATTCAACACATATTGATTTAGTATTACTCCTGACATGCTAGAAACGTTTCAAGTTATTTACTTGATTTTTAAAGTATTGCGCAACATTTATGATGTCAGAGACAGCGGACTGGCTGGCACACAATGGAAAGACTGATGTGAATTTTATACGGCGTGAGTAGGCTGCTTCCCTACAGAGAGATGTTGGGCCCTATGGTCTTGAGTGAAATGGACGTTCTAACTCAGTCCAGACGCGTTCCATTTGGGTCCAGGCTGGGATTCTCGACAGGTAAAACTATTTCAGGAATGTTACGCTCCATAAACCATTACGTCACAGAGCTGCTCTCTGACTGGTTACGCTGTCATCGTGATACAATCATCTTATCAAATTGTTCGTCCACTTACGCAAAACACAATGCTGTAAAATGCATTCGTATCCATTCGCACTTAGCATTTCCTTACGCGCAATAAGAGGACCACACCTTAAGCACACCATACCGTAACATCACCTCCTTCTGTGTATTTCACAGTGGGCTCTAGACATGATGGAATGTAATGTGCTCCAAGCATTCGCCAAGCCGACACCCAAACCATTCCGTTGGATTGCCACAGGGTATGGCGTGATTTGTCACTCCAGATCAGCCGCTTCGAGTCATCAACAGTTACTCATTACGCCACCTCTCCCGTCGCATAGCACAGACTGCAAAAATGAGTAGATTATGAATGAGGACCTTTTCAACGATTCTATGCAGTTTCCTCTCTTTTTTTTTAACTCTCTACGCAGAGTCATTGTGCCATCTCGACTGCTGGTGGCATTTGGAAGTCATGAGTGATTCCTTCCACTGACGTGTGATTTCTTGCAACCACCTTTCGCATTACTCTACATCTACATCTACATCTACGTACATACTCTGCAAGCCACCTGACGGTGTGTGGCGGAGGGTACCTTGAGTAACTCTATCGGTTCTCCCTTCTATTCCAGTCTCGTATTGTTCGTGGAAAGAAAGACTGTCGGTATGCCTCTGTGTGGGCTCTAATCTCTCTGATTTTATCCTCATGGACTCTTCGCGAGATATACGTAGGAGGAAGATATACACTGCTTGATTCTTCGGTGAAGATATGTTCTCGAAACTTCAACAAAAGCCCGACCGAGATACTGAGCGTCCCTCTTGTAAAGTCTTCCACCGGAGTTTATCTCATCATCTCTGTAACGCTTTCGCGATTACTAAATGATCCTGTAACGAAGCGTGCTGCTTTCCGTTAGATCTTCTCTATCTCTTCTATCGACCCTATCTGGTACAGATCCCACACTGGTGAGCAGTATTCAGGCAGTGGGCGAACAAGTGTGCTGTAACCCACTTCCTTTGTTGTCGGATTGCATTTCCTTAGGATTGTTCCAACGAATCTCAGTCTGGCATCTGCTTTACCGACGATTCATTTTATATGGTCATTCCATTTTAAATCACTCCTAGCCGGCCGTTGTGGCCGAGCGGTTCTAGGCGCTACAGCCTGGAACCACGCGACCGCTGTGGTCGCAGGTTCGAATCCTGTCTCGGGCATGGATGTGTGTGCTGTTCTTAGGTTAGTTAGGTTTAAGTAGTTCTAAGTTCTAGGGGACTGATGACCTCAGAAGTTAAGTCCCATAGTGCTCAGAGCCATTTGAACCATAAATCACTCCTAATGCCTACTCCCAGATAATTTATGGAATTAACTGCTTCCAGTTCTTTCTTTCTATGTATTCGCAGCAAATTACACTTGTCTACATTGAGATTCAATTGCCATTGACCTGCACCATGCGTCAATTCGTTGCAGATCCTCCTGCATTTCAGTAAAATTTTCCATTGTTACAACTCTCGATATACTACAGCATCATCCGCAAAAAGCCTCAGTGAACTTCCGATGTTATCCACAAGGTCATTTATATATATTGTGAATAACAACGGTCCTACGACACTCCCCTGCGGCACACCTGAACTCACTCTTACTTCGGAAGACTTCTCTCCATTGAGAATGACATGCTGCGTTCTGTTATCTAGGAACTCTTCAGTCCAATCACACAGTTAGTCTGATAGTCCATATTCTCTTGCATTGTTCATTAAACGACTGTGGGGAACTGTATCAAACGCCTTGCGGAAGTCAAGAAACACGGCATCTACCTGGGAACCGGTGTCTATGGCCCACTGAGTCTCGTGGACGAATAGCGCGAGCTGGGTTTCACACGATCGTCTTTTTCGAAACCCTTGCTGATTCCTACAGAGTAGATTCCTAGTCTGCAGGAAAGTCCTTTGCGTCAGTACCCCGTGGGGTTTCCTATCATGGGGTTTCCTACAAGGGTACAGCAGGTAGCGAATCCGTCCCGAGCAACCGGTTCCCTAACGAGGAGTTTGCGAACTGAGCCTACCCCATTGCTTGTCTACCCCAGTCGCTCACCCTCAGTGTACGTGTTGTCACCGTTTCTCAGACAGTGTCGTCGTCGATAGCTTTCGTTCCGTGCGTTTTCCTATACCACTTCTGTTCTAAGCAGTATAAACTATGGAAGTGATAACAACAACGAAAGGGAGGCCGTGTCTTATCAAGGATGGTCATAGCTACCGTATTTATAGGAAAAATGAAGAATATACGAACTGGATGTGAGTCAAGTATGAACGGAGTAGGTGCATAGGTCGTTTAAAAATTGCAAATGGTGAAATCGTTGCTCAACAGCAACATTCTTGTCTACCTGACGAAACAGATGTGGAGATAAAGAAAACCCTACATAATTGCAGAAAAATAGTTCGTGAAGAAAAGACAGTGCCTGTAGCCCAAATTTTTATGCAGGAATTTCAAGATTTGAAAAATAAAGGATTAGAATTCGTGGCATATATTATGACAGCTCCAAGACTCAATTGTGTAAGGTGAGAAGAGGAGCTATTGGGACAACCCAGAACCCTGGGTATAGTTCGGAGATTCACCTTTGCGAAGGCCTTTAAAAATTAACGGAAGGTAATAGTTTTTTGAAGATTGATGATGGCACTTGTAACGGAACATATTAAAGGCTTTACTGTACCGAAGTATGCGATACCCTCCAAATTCAACCAGTTTAACGAGTATTTATGATTATAGAAAAGTTATTGTGTATGTTAACAATGATTGCGTAACATGTCTCCATAAACAGTCAACCCATTAAATTATACTGAATAACTAACCCACACAAAAGTTAATATCACTTGATCACTGATACAGCAAATGTCATCATGTAAAAACACTGAGTTCATCTTAAATAATTAATATGAAGTACAAAAAATAGTGTACAACTTAGGTATTTTGGATCTCCTTAAATAAAAATCACCCAGTGAAACCTATTTGTTCACTAGGAGCGGTTTCACTTAGTATTCACGAAATCAAGCCTGTTTTAGACGAAAACCAATGTATTTCTTAATAATTCATGTTAATTACTTATTTATGCAAATTAGAGAAGTCAATTGACAAACTTCTAAAAAACGGACTTTTTGTAACAAAGAATTATTCTGTCAAGTCAACAAATCTGTCTGTCATTTTAATAACATGTTAAATTATGTCACTCGATGCAAATTAATAACTTTTCTGCACAAATTATGATAACAGATGTACATGTGACTTGTAAACTATATCTCTTTTTAGTAGTTCTTTGACAACGTTATAAATACGAGCAGCAAGAAGGGTCGAAAAGCAGTCGGAATGTCACTTTGGTACAGTGTGTTTGTGTGTTATTGTTTAAGGTGGATAAACAATGCAAAGAACATGTAAAGGAAGTTGTGTTGTGTCATAGTCTTTGGTGGGCAGTGGAATTAAGATGGCCACCAGAGAAATAAATATTTGAAGTTTACATATTTGTTGGTTTCGTTCATTCTTTATCATCAAAAGCACATAAAAAACACGGGACCTCATGTTTTTAACCCTAGACAACCAGATTTAGAGCCAGCATCAACATAGAGACACAGCAGCGATCCAGCAAGCAGCAGTGATTACTACAATGCATTTTAATGGCGCCAACCTAACATCAAGTGCTAACAAGCTCCGTACATGGGAGTGAAATAGTGCGATTATAGCAATTAGCAATATCTATGACCAGGCGACCATTACAAAAGTGGGGGCTCGTCCGGGATCTTTAAGTGCATCGATGATAATAGTGCAGCGATAAATTTCGTAAGTGCTTAGCATTCCAAACAAAGTTTATTTGTGCAGTGTGGCAACAGTGAAAATATGTCAAAAATAAATAAATAAATAAAGTGTGTTTGTGCGACTGCCAAAAACCATCATCACACCGCTCGGAAGATTAACGTCTGGATAATGTCAACAGAAGTCATCAATCAAGACCTCAGCTTCAATAAACCCGAATAGAAGTGAAGAAACAAACAGGAACACCGATCACGACATCATAGCATAAAGCCAGGTATTTTGTTGTTGTTGTCATTTAAAATAATTAATAGTTAACATGTCTCTACCTGAGAGTGATGAGATCGTAGGAAATGTAAAAATTGAACCAGGGGATGGTAAACAATTAAACTTAACAGAGTGGCTAGCAGGGTTTGCAACTCAAATAAGCTCGCAACTTAAACAATCCAGTGAAGAAATAAGTGTGAAACTGAAAGAAAACACAGATAGACTGGATAAGTTAAGTTTCAATTTTGATGTATTAAGTACTCATCTCAATGAGAAGTGTGAGGAAATTAAAACTACCCTCAGTAAGGACACTAGAGAACAGTTGATACACTTCAGAAAAGAATTTCAAGTTAAAGTTGAAAGTTTAAATGAAAACATACAAGCTAACACAGACAGCATTCCTGTCATCTACAATAGAGTAGATACTGAAGTTGAAAGATTAGATCAGAGAATAGACAAAACTTCAGAAAACCTTAAACAAGAATACAACCTGTATACCACTAATGTAGATACAAAAGTAGAAAATATGCACACTAAATGTACACAATTGGAGGACGCATTGATGTCCAAACAAACGATTTACAATCAAAATACAATGTATGGGCACATCCAAGTGAAATGCTTTCCTGGTGAAAATCTGCACCCTATTGACTTTATTCACCAATGTAAGGATATGTTTGTGGTAGGAATGTCAGATAACATAAAAATCAAGTTAGTAAAACGGTTTCTAGAAGGGGAGGCCCTATCCTGGGCAAATGAGAATAATGATTCTTGGAATACTTTTGAAGAGTTTGAAGCTAAATTTATTTGCAAATTTTGGTCACAATCCATACAAGCCAGATTAAAGTCAGAATTTCTAAATGGACCAGTGCATAGAGGGAAAGTAGGGGGAATGCAAAAATTTTGCAGAGATCAATTGAAAAAGCTTGCTCACTTGAATAACTCTTTTGATATTATGACACAAATTGATGTTTTAAAAAGAAGGTTACCAGAAAGACTGCAGTGGGAATTGGTCCATGGACCAGACGATTCAATGGAAGAGTTCCTGAAATTTGTAGATAGATTAGATAGGGCCTTGGAAAGAGAAAATAACCAAAGTTTTGGCTCTGGCAACAACCAGTATGGGGGGTGGAACAGGAATGTAAATAGAGATTATTATGGGAGGAGAGACTTTGAAAATTCTGGAAATAATGCTCCAAATAGGGGAGATAGGAGGTATGAAAATGATTTCAGAAACAATACACAGGAGGGAGGATGGAGGAGAGATAACAGGAATGATAGAAGTAGGTATTGGGGAAGAGAACAAGATAGAAGGGGGTTTGCTGAAACTAGTGAACAAAATGACAAATACAAACGGACAGACCGAGGGAACCAGCCGGGAAACGGTGGACAGTCCTACTAGATGTCCGTAGTTTTGGGGCTAGACAATATTATGATAGGACAACACATAACCGAAACTGGAAAAGGAGAGGATACAATGTAAAGAGTAAGTACCATGAAAACTCTGATGTTGTTAGAATGAATAAATTAGAATTTAATAAAAGGTTTTGGGATACTATGAGTAAAAGTGATACAGTTAATAAAACAGTGTTCAAGCACAGGTAGTTAGTGAAAGTGCAGAAGTTGAAGGTATTGCAGAGTTCCATAGTTGGGCTGAAAAAGATACTGGTGTTAATGTCAAGTCAGACACACCACAAATAGAATCTATTTTGGGGGGTTTATTTGATAAGAAGAAGGGGGATGACGAAGTGTTTAATGGAGCCAAAGACTCAATTGCTGAGATTCAGATACATAGGGGGGAAACTGAAGATGGGGTTGTTGCGGAGGAGGAGGAAGAAGTAATAGAGGGACATTTAAATAATGATCCTAAATCAAGTGATGTTGTTGATGAGAGTGTGGAGGAAGAAATAAAAGTGTTGGTAGAATTGAAAAGTGATGATGAGGTAAAGGTAAGTGATGTGACAAACATGGGTAATAATGAGGTTAATGTAAGTGAAATGCAGACTAGGGAATGTGTATCTGAGGACAAGCTATTGCCTATTGGGAACTATGAAACACTAATCTATGAGAGTGGTAATAATAATAATATTAAAGAAAATATAAAGGGATGGAATGTAAATGTGTGTTTTCAAGAAAAAGGGAAAAAGTTTTTTGAAGTTTTGTGGAACAACTATGGACTCTGGATGAACAAAGATGCCTTTTGGAAAGAATTAGCAAAGGTAAGTGCAACCTTGTATCCTACATGGTGGACAAGAATCCGTAGTGGACTTTATAAAAAAGGGAGTGAAAACAGTAGTTTGTTAAGTGACAGCACAGTGTTAAAAGGAACAGGTGAAAACAAAGGTTTATGTTTAATTCTCAATGCTTTGCAAACAGAGAGGGGTGTGTCTAAGTGTAGGAAAGAGACATTAGACTTAGGAACTAAAGAAATTGAAAATGATCTATTGTTTGAAAATACTGAAATAGACAAAGATGTTGAGCTAGGTTGTCCATATGTTAAAGTAAACATTTACATTGGTCCATTTGAAATAAAAGAAAGCCCACATCCTAATGTGTATAGACTTATCTTTCCCAGATCAAGAAGGTTATTTGGATTAAGAAACATCACTGAATTGAAACCATATAAACATGGTTAAGCACATTTCCCTGTTTGAATACAGTTACTTACCCATTTTCCATAAAGCATGTTATCAGCAAAGTTTTTTACTGGGTGTGTCAAATAGCAACTACCACTCATCCTACAGACCCTGGAGAAGTTCCAGATCTCTGAGAGAGTGTTTTTATATTTATATTGTCACTATTGAATATTAAATTTTGAGACATCTTCTTTACTTGCAACAGGCAAGAAGGTGACAAACATTTATTACTTTCCTTTTGTATTGTTGAATATGGGACATACTTGCACCAAATAAAAGACAATAAAAAAATTGTTGTGTAAGACCCATCATTTTGTGACTATTGTGTTCTTAGGCATAAGATTTCTGTACAATTTTCTACAGTTAATCAGATGTTCACCAAGTGTGATGTTTGTGTTATGTTGTGACCAATTTAAGTGTCCAATTTTAGTATTAATATGTTCTTGTAATGTCTTGACTATGCGTCTCAATGGGAGACAAGTTTTTTAAATATTTCCTTTTTTTTGCAAGTGCATATTATATTCATACATGTGACTTCTCTAGTGTTTGTGTTTATATATCATGTCCATACTTATATTTATGTTCTTTGTTTTCATTTCTTTTATGTGGCTCAAAAAGAGTAGACAGTTGCAATATTTTCCTATGGACATATGACCTGTCCATCTATGTAATATATTTATGTTCCTTCTATTATCTTGATTAATCTGTGACTCAATGAGAACTGACTTTGAAATAATTTACATATATTTTTGATATATCTTAAAATCGCATGTGATATATTTGTGTCTGTTTTTAATCATCTTCCATGTGGCTCACTGGGAGCAAAGATTAACATTTTTTTTCTTTCAAATATTACTAATTATTTTTATTATGCTGTCATACTGAATGACATAACTCAAAGTGCATTTGAAACAACACAACTAAAATATTTGCGGGAAAAAGTCATTTTGGATAGTAAAAAAAAAAAATTTATTAAAATAGTACTTTTCCAAATTTTAACCATTTGACACATTTGTCCTAGTCGGCTAATATCATTAACATTCTGTAAATGATATTACCCGAGGGTGGTATTGTAACGGAACATATTAAAGGCTTTACTGTACCGAAGTATGCGATACCCTCCAAATTCAACCAGTTTAATGAGTATTTATGATTATAGAAAAGTTATTGTGTATGTTAACAATGATTGCGTAACATGTCTCCATAAACAGTCAACCCATTAAATTATACTGAATAACTAACCCACACAAAAGTTAATATCACTTGATCACTGATACAGCAAATGTCATCATGTAAAAACACTGAGTTCATCTTAAATAATTAATATGAAGTACAAAAAATAGTGTACAACTTAGGTATTTTGGATCTCCTTAAATAAAAATCACCCAGTGAAACCTATTTGTTCACTAGGAGCGGTTTCACTTAGTATTCACGAAATCAAGCCTGTTTTAGACGAAAACCAATGTATTTCTTAATAATTCATGTTAATTACTTATTTATGCAAATTAGAGAAGTCAATTGACAAACTTCTAAAAAACGGACTTTTTGTAACAAAGAATTATTCTGTCAAGTCAACAAATCTGTCTGTCATTTTAATAACATGTTAAATTATGTCACTCGATGCAAATTAATAACTTTTCTGCACAAATTATGATAACAGATGTACATGTGACTTGTAAACTATATCTCTTTTTAGTAGTTCTTTGACAACGTTATAAATACGAGCAGCAAGAAGGGTCGAAAAGCAGTCGGAATGTCACTTTGGTACAGTGTGTTTGTGTGTTATTGTTTGAGGTGGATAAACAATGTAAAGAACATGTAAAGGAAGTTGTGTTGTGTCATAGTCTTTGGTGGGCAGTGGAATTAAGATGGCCACCAGAGAAATAAATATTTGAAGTTTACATATTTGTTGGTTTCGTTCATTCTTTATCATCAAAAGCACATAAAAAACACGGGACCTCATGTTTTTAACCCTAGACAACCAGATTTAGAGCCAGCATCAACATAGAGACACAGCAGCGATCCAGCAAGCAGCAGTGATTACTACAATGCATTTTAATGGCGCCAACCTAACATCAAGTGCTAACAAGCTCCGTACATGGGAGTGAAATAGTGCGATTATAGCAATTAGCAATATCTACGACCAGGCGACCATTACACACTGTTCCAGGCAAGACACTTCTAGTATTTGCTTATGAAGAAGCAGAGAAAATCCTTTGTGACAATGGAACTGTGCTTATGGATGGGACACTTGAAAGCTGTTCGAAACAGTTCAAACAACTGTACACAATCCATGCCGACATCAGAAGTACAGAAGAGGCAGCTAAGATATTTCCTGTTTTATTTGCTCCGCTGCCAGACAAAATTCAAAATTCACAGGAAAGACTTTTTTTCTGGATTGAAATCTACGATGCCTGGCTGGTCACCAAAAACTGCAGTCATAGATTTTGAAATGGCTAAAATTAAAGCAATGAATTCCATGTTCCCTGATACACAACTTTCCGGTTGTAACTTTCGCTTTAACCAATGTCTGTGGAAGAAGATACAGGAACTGGGATTAACGGAAGACTACAGGGATAGGGAGGAAGTCCGATTGTTTTGTCGCATGTGTTCTGCAGTGGCACATCTTCCACTTAACACTGTCGATCAAGCGTGGATTTTAATAAAGGAACAAATGCCCAGCGGAGAGAAGATCACAGCATTTGCAGACTATATCGTCGATCAGTGGATGGAAAATCCTGATATACCTATTGAAATGTAGAATGTTTTTACCCAACGACACAGAACGACGAATGCTGTCGAAGGTTGGCATAGAAAACTGAACTCCTCAATAAATCAGAAACATCCAAATGAGTACTTTCTGATTCAAAAGCTGAAGGAGGAGGCAGTGAATGCTATTTTTGAAATTAAAAAGATTCCATTGGCCTACCTCTTCAAAAAAGAAAGAAAAGGTACACAGATCTTGTCAAAAGATTAAAAGACATTATGAAAACATATCAAGACTCTGGAGATTTAAGTACGCTTTTAACGGTATTTCTAAAGTTCTAATACAAAATCTGCTATTTATTGAATTTTTAACTCAACAAAACTGAAATTTTACTTGGTAAATTTCTTACATACCATGGTCACTTGTCCTGTGAAGCTTCCAGAATTTTTGGTGAGGAAGGCGGAATGAGGACTGAGCCAGCTGGTTGCCCACTTTTCTGTCAGACACTTTTAAACACGATCATATTTGCCTTTATTGTGCTCCAAGAGGAGCATTTTTTAGCTGATTATAATGTAGTTCATTTTATAAAGATGAAATTCCAACTAGATGAACTTTGGTGGAGTCATCTATATTAAGCAACGAATTTTATCATATGTTGACATCAAGAACAACACTCTACTTATCGAGACTTTATACGCCGCATCTAACCATAGGAAAATATTCCGTACTTTCTTTCAGATGAACACGCCCATTGTCGCGTAAATTTTTATCTAATTAGTAACAGTAAACCCGGCGTTGCGCGGATATTTATTCATCCCAGTTTTATGTCAGGTCATCTCATCTTCCCCCATCTCTCTTGTCCATTTAGTCCTATCTCTTCTCTCTATCTCTTCTCTCTTTCCATCTCCTCCGTCTGCCCCCCTCTCTCACAACACTTCCTCCTCCCGCTTCATCCTCCTCTCCCTCTCCATCTATCTTCCCGTCTCTCTCCACCTCCTCCTCCGATTTTTCTAATAATACACCAAATCCACAATAACACCCCTAATTTATGTATTTATTACAGTGTACCATTAGTCATTCACCACCTTCCCCCTTTCTCTGTTTACCTGCTGCTCCCTCCCTCGTTTAATCTGCTTATCTCACTTCTCTGGATGCACCTCCTCCCCCCTCCCCGCCCCAATCACGTTCTCTTCTCTCCGTATATCTCCTCCTCCGCCTCCGTCATGCCATCTCCTCTTTCCCTGTCTATGAAAAAATACGTATATCTGCCAACTTTCATGCTGATTGACGAAACGATGTTGAATTTATTTAAAGGTAGGCCAACCCTCCGCCATCCAGCATACGTTGGCTTGTGTAAATGCCTTCACCACGAAAACATACATACATGAGCCAACTCCCAAGCTGATCAGTCAAATGGTGTGTAATTCTGTTGTAAGGTACCCTCCGCCATACACCGTATGAAATTTGACGTAGACGATGAGATTCCCCTTGTTTTGAAGATCAAATGTACAAAATTTCATCAAGATCGGAGCTTTTGTGTTGCCTTTGTTGAAATCCGTAAGTAAAGTACCCTCCACCAAGCACTGAACGAAGTTTTATGTAGACAGTGACCTTCCTCTTGGTTTGGGAAATAGGGTTAAATTTGTATACGCCCTGCTCACTCTATGCCGACTTAGTTGCGAAACATAAATAATAGATTCGAACAACAGAAATCATGTAATGATCTCTGTCGTATAAGAGGCAACATAGCTATTAAATAATAGTAACGAGATTACGAGAGCAATCACTTTCATCACTTTCAGTGTTACGTAAAATAACGTTATACCTTGTAAACTATCACGATACAAAATGAAGATGATAAGCAATGTGGGACTTACTTCCGTTTGCGTATGAAACTCTCAGGGAACTTGGTTGGGTTGTTTTGAGGAAGGAGACCAGACAGCGACGTCATCGGTCTCATCGGATTAGGGAAGGACGGGGAAGGAAGTCGGCCGTGCCCTTTGAAAGGCACCATCCCGGCATTTGCCTGTAGCGATTAAGGGAAATCACGGAAAACCTAAATCAGCATGGCCGGACGCGGGATCGAACCGTCGTCCTCCCGAATGTGAGTCCAGTGTCTAACCACTGCGCCACCTCACTCTGTCTCTCGGAGAACTCCTGTGTGGTGAGGAGGGTGGGAGGGGACAGCAAGGGGAGCCTCAATTTGTTTTGCCGGTCCGGGCCCCTGACAGGTTTAGTGCGCCACTGCTCGTAGGAAACCACACGGTAGTAAACCCCACGGTAGGAAACCCCACGACACCCTGTCAACATGTTAGTTATCTAATAAGTGGATCACAGGATGCTGGGCTGTGATGTTATCCGTGCGTCTGGGTAAGACTACGCATTAAGACAGTCCATCAGGTGAAAGATAGTGGACGAAACGCGAATGAGAGTAGAAATTTGAAGAGCAGTGGGAGAAAAGTGCCAAGGTTGGATTTGTTAGTATGGGTATCATGCATCATTACCGTCGGAAGCGATGGCGATGCATCCCAGTTGCTGCAGCCGCTGCATTCCTGGAACAATCAAGATTGTTATATAGTGGTGGGAGATCGGCCATAGATCATCTCACTGTGTGGGGATGTGTGGAGCTTGTCTGCATGCAGTGTACGGTACGGCTTCCCTGCGTGGTGCCAGTTATTCAGCAGTGTGTTCCAGCTGGATATCCAGTAATGGCGTCTGATTAACAGGGGCTAACCTGTACCGTGGCGTTGGCGTGTGATTGGCCATAGATATTATGTCCTTACAAGTTTGTCTTTTTGTCTTTTATGCTTCCATCTACGGTTGTGGTCGTAGTTCCACAGATTCAGAATAAAGGGGTTCTGCGAATGTCTGGAGTTTCTGTATAGTCTTGTGGTGAGTTTGCGGATTACCTCCGTGAGAGTCTCAAGTCGTGAAGGTCCGCGATGCGTTTGTATCTGGTACCGCGCGCCGCGGAATTTGAATCCGCCCCAGACGTCATGGACATCGAAGACCCATAGAGGTCGCTGTACCGGAAGTTGTGGCGGCGCGTGCCTCCTGGCCGCTCTTAGTGTGGGGGCGCCACAGTGGAACACGTGGTCCCAGCGGCCAATAGCGGCGCCCCCGATAGCGTACGCCGGCCATTCGCTCAGCCAGTCAGTCTAATCTCGTTTACGACGGTTTACACCTCGCTTTGCGCTAGACTGCTTGCTTCCTGGCTCGTGTTCGAGTTTGTTTCCTTGTGACTCTGTTGTTCGGTCTTATTGTATTCGTTCCGTCCTACGTTGGTCGTGTCCGTCCTCTTCCGTTGTGTTGTTGTTCGCGGGCCACTCCGCGGGTCCCGCCGCGCCTTCCGTCATTGCTACCCCGCGACCGTCCTGGTCGCAGTTACGACAGCGTCGTGGAGCATTGCTTACGATTTTGAGTTCTTTGTTTTGTATAAGCTGCAGACGTCGCAGGCGTGTGGGTGCCGCGTATCCCCAGTCAGGAGCTGCGTACGTCATCAGCGGTCGAATAAGTGTCATGTAGATGGACCTCGACACCCTTCTGTTCAATGTGCAACGCCTGTTGAGCATAGGGTAGATCTGTTTGAGCCTGGCGCTTGCTCGGTTGGTCACGATTTGTATGTGGTCTCCGCCAGCCCCCCCCCCCCCCAGAGTAATTTCCGGTCCAGCCAGACACCGAGGTATTTGACTTTCTCACTGAAACGTATTGGACGTGCATGTAGAGTTATTGGTCTGCAGTATCGGTGTTTGCGCAGTTGCTTCGGTCTTCTAGTGGAACAGAACGGCTTCGCACTTGTCGACGTTTATTCTAACACGCCATTTCTCCAACCAAGGCTCAGCCACTCTTGAGTGCAATCTGTGAGCATGACGTAATGTTTGGCGGTTTCCTATCTTGCGCGAGGATGGCTGTGTCATCCGCGTCGATTGCCATCTACATCTACATCCATACTCCGCAAGCCACCTGACGGTGTGTAGTGGACGGTACCTCTATCGGTTCTCCCTTCTATTCCAGTCTCGTATTGTTTGTAGAAAGAAGGATTGTCGGTATGCCTCTGTGTGGGCTCTGATCTCTCTGATTTTATCCTCATGGTCTCTTCACGAGATATACATAGGAGGGAGCAATATACTGCTTGACTCCTCGGTGAAGGTATGTTCTCGAAACTTTAACAAAAGCCCGTACCGACCTACTGAGCGTCTCTCCTGCAGAGTCTTCCACTGGAGTTTATCTATCATCTCCGTAACGCTTTCGCGATTACTAAATGATCCTGTAACGAAGCGCGCTGCTCTCCGTTGGATCTTCTCTATCTCTTCTATCAACCCTATCTGGTACGGATCCCACACTGCTGAGCAGTATTCAAGCAGTGGGCGAACAAGCGTACTGTAACCTACTTCTGCCGGCCAGTATGGCCGAACGGTTCTAGGTGCTTCAGTCTGGAACCGCTCGACCGCTACGGTCGCAGGTTCGAATCCTGCCTCGGGCACGGATGTGTGTGGTGTCCTTAGCTTAGTTAGGATTAAGTAGTTCTAAGTTCTAGGGGACTGATGACCTCAGATGTTAAGTCCCATAGTTCTCAGAGCCTTTTGAACCTACTTCCTTTGTTTTCTGATTCTTCCAACGAATCTGTCTGGCATCTGCTTCACCGACGATCAACTTTATACGATCATTCCATTTTTAAATCACTCCTAATGCGTACTCCCAGATAATTTATGGAATTAACTGCTTCCAGTTGCTGACCTGCTGACCATCGTTGGGTTGTGTGTGGTTGGGAGATCGTTTACGTAGAGGTTAAGCAGCTGATAGCGCGTCCCTCGCGTAACGCAGACGGCGCTCTTGTCGAAGCGGCCACCACCACGGGAAACAAGCGTGGCACAGCGCGCCCTCGAGACGGCAGAGCAGGACTGCGGCGGGACGAGGTGGCTGGCAGAACGCCGCCGCTGCTCCCACGTCGCGGGGGCGCCAGACACATAATGGCCTCGCGCGCCATCCATCACGCCGAAAGAGCGAACAGTGCGGCGGTGCGCTGCGGCGCGGCGTGATGCGCTGCCACGCCGGCGTCAAGTGATTGAGCTTAATTTTTCCGGCAATTACCGCGCGGCGAACATCAGAGGAGCCGCCCGCCCCACCCCACCACCCCACCCCCACCGCCGCGCGGCAGAGCAGCTGAGCAGCGCGCGCGGTCACCGGGGCCTGTCCGCCCACCACTTGCCGCCCGCGCGCGCGCCTAATGGCCGCGTTTAATATCGCATGAGCAGCTCGAGGCCCGCGTCTGTCAAAGGGCTCGCAACCCTTCCGCTGCCGCCCCTCCCTACCGCTTCGGATGCGCGGATAGTTTCGGGCTCTGCCTCCCCCATCACGGGCGGCTCTTTGCGAATGCGTTATGCGCTGCGCGTCCACTCCGCCGACGCCCGGTTCCGCCTCTGCGGCTTAAAAACATCAGTTATCTCTGTACGGCGGGGGTCTTTAATCTCGCCGCCGAGATGCGGCGGTCTCTGCGACGACTCGCCGCCGCTTTGGCTGTATTGCTTCCTGGTGAGCAGGAGCCCTCAGATGTAGTGTGACTTACACCGACCTCAGTCAGCACGTTTGAGCAGACACAACTCAACGCGTCGCTGTTGACGGAACAAATTCCTCATATCTCTTTGAAATTCACGAAGAGGCTCAACTAAGTGTGACAGGACCGTTACAATACCCAAAATATATAAATACACTACTGACTATTAAAGTTGCTACACCAAGTAGAAATGCAGATGATAAACGGGTATTCATTGGACAAATATATTATATTAGAACTGACATGTGATTACATTTTCACGCAATTTGGGTGCATAAATCCTGAGAAATCAGTACCCAGAACAACCAAAATTGGTAATAACGGTCTTCATACGCCTGGGCATTGAGTCAAACAGAGCTTGGATGGCGTGTACAGGTACAGCAGCCCATGCAACTTCAACACGATACCACAGTTCATCAAGAGTAGTGACTGGCATATTGTGAGTATTGTGACGAGCCAGTTGCCCTGCCACCATTGACCAGACGTTTTCAATTGCTGAGAGATCTGGAGAATGTGCTCGCCAGGGCAGCAGTCGAACATTTTCTGTGTCCAGAAAGGCCCGTACAGGACCTGCAACATGCGGTCGTGCATTATCCTGCTGAAATGTAGGGTTTCGCAGGGATCGAATGAAGGGTGGAGCCACGGGTCATAAAACGTCTGAAATGTAACGTCCACTGTTCAAAGCGCTGTCAATGCGAACAGGAGGTGACCGAGACGTGTAACCAATGGCACCCCATACCATCACGCCGGGTGATACGCCAGTATGGCGATGACCAATAGACGGTTCCAATGTGGGTTCACCGCGATGTCGCCAAAGACGGATGCGACCATCATGATGCTGTAAACAGAACTTGGATTCATCCGAAAAAATGACGTTTTGCCATTCGTGCACTCAGGTTCGTCGTTGAGTACACCATCGCTGGCGCACCTGTCTGTGATGCAGTGTCGACGGTAACCGCAGCCATGGTCTCAGAACTGATAGTCAATGCTGCTGCAGATGTCATCGAACTGTTCGTGCAGATGGTTGTTGTCTTGGAAACATCCGCATCTGTTGACTCAGGGATCGAGACGTGGCTACACGATCCGTTACAGACATGCAGATAAGATTCCTGTCGTCTCGACTGCTAGTCATACGAGGCCGTTGGGATCCAGCACAGCGTTCCGTATTACCTTCCTGAACCCACCGATTCCATATTCTGCTAGCAGTCATTGGATCTCGACCAACGCGAGCAGCAATGTCGCGATACGATAAACCGCAAGCGCGATAGGCCACAATCTGACCTTTATCAAAGTCGGAAACGTGGTGGTACGCATTTCTCTTCCTTACACGAGACATCACAACAACGTTTCGCCAGGCAACGCTGGTCAACTGCTGTTTATGTATGAGAAATCGGTTGGAAACTTTCCTCATGTCAGCACGTTGTAGGTGTCGCAACCGACGCCAACCTTGTGTGAATGCTCTGAAAAGCTAATCATTTGCAGATCACAGCAACTTCTTCCTGTCGGCTAAATTTCGCGTCTGTAGCACGTCATCTTCGTGCTGTAGTAATCTAGTGTATTACGCCGAAAGCCTCCTGAGTTTGTTTGCCGATGACGCTGTTGTCTGTAAGAAGGTGACAATACCTGAAGATTGTATCGAACAGCAGGAAAGCCTGAAAGAATTTTGGATTAGTGGACGTAAGGGGCAGATGATCATGAACGTAAACAAATGCGACATATTCTGAAAAAACAGAAGAAGAAATCCACTACTGTACAAACGGGAATGCTTTGTACCAGATACACTAATGAGCCAAAAAATTATGATTATCTGTTTAACAGATCATTTCTCCGTCTTTGGAACGCTATACAGCACTGATTCTGCTAATCAGGGAACCGACAGTCTGTTATTCGGTTTGTGGAGGTACGTGGCATTAGATGTCTACTCACACGTCACGAAAGTAACGTAAATAACGGGTCGCTGATTTGCGCTCCCGGTGATGGCGCCCGATAGCAAAGCAGATGGGTTTCGTAAGATTAGGCGAGTTTGGTCGCCCATACATCAGTGCGACTTCACTATAACGCTTTTCAAACTACTGTATGAGACGCGGACAGCTACACTGCTGAAGAATGATATCGCCGTCGGTGAAGACATCAAGCTTCAAGGCACGCAGGTGGTTGGCAGGTATCAGCGTCTCTTCGATCACTACCACAAGTCCCATGCAAGCGCAGGAGAATGTCTCCCATAGCATAACACTGCTACCACCAGCTCGAGTCCGTGTTGCGCCGCACTTTTGGAGCCAGCGTTTACCTCTGTGACAGCGATTGTGGAGACGACCTTGGACCTTAAATGTAAACTCCGGCCAGACTGGTCATAAAGGCCCAACGGTGACCGACCGGCCGCCATGTCATTTTCAGCCCGCAGGTGTCACTGGAAGCGGATATGGAGGTGCTGTAAGTAGGCTGTTCTGGTTTTTATATTGGTAACGCCACGTAGCGCTCTGTATGAAAATCACTGGCTGTGCTGTGTGCAGTCTGTGGCTAGTTTGCATTGTTGGGTGCCATTGTAGTGTTGGGCAGCTGGATGTTAACAGCGCGTAGCGTTGCGCAGTTGGAGGTGAGCCGCCAGCAGTGGTGGATGTGGGGAGAGAAATGGCGGAATTTTGAAATTTGTAAGACTGGATGTCATGAACTGCTATGTATATTATGATTTTTCAACACTATTAAGGTAAATACATTGTTTGTTCTCTATTAAAATCTTTCATTTGCTAACTATGCCTATCAGTAGTTAGTGCCTTCCGTAGTTTGAATCTTTTATTTAGCTGGCAGTAGTGGCGCTCGCTGTATTGCAGTAGTTCGAGTAACCAAGATTTTTGTGAGTTAAGTGATTTTGAAACGTATAGGTTAATGTTAATGTTAAACTGTTAATGTTAAACTGACACACAATATTTTTAGCGCAACGCTATCTGACTTTCAAAAATCCCTACAAAAGAATCGCCCTGACTAACATTAATCTATACGTTTCACAAATCACTTACCTCACAAAAATCTTGGTTACTCGAACTACTGCAATACAGCGAGCGCCACTACTGCCAGCTAAATAAAAGATTCAAACTACGGAAGGCACTAACTACTGATAGGCATAGTTAGCAAATGAAAGATTTTAATAGAGAACAAACAACCTTAATAGTGTTGAAAAATCATAATATACATAGCAGTTCATAATATCCAGTATTACAAATCTCAAAACTCCGCCATTTCTCTCCCCACATCCACCCCTGCTGGCGGCTCACCTCCAACTGCGCAACGCTACGCGCTGTTAACATCCAGCTGCCCAATCCTGCAATGGCAGGCAACAATGCAAACTATCCACAGACTGCACACAGCACAGCCAGTGATTTTCATACAGAGTGCTACGTGGCGTTACCAATATAAAAACCTAAACAGCCTATTTACAGTGCATGTGGTCAGCACGACGCTCTCCCGGCTGTATGTCAGTTTACGAGACCGGAGCCGCTACTTCTCAATCAAGTAGCTCCTCAGTTTCCTTCACAAGGGCTGAGAGCACCCTGCTTGCCTACAGCGCTCGGCAGATCTGAGAACGACCTAGTGTAACAAAAATGTTATTCACCAGAAGAGCCGACACGTTTCCATCGATCGACGATCGAATCCCGATGGTCCTGTTCTGATTGCAATCGTAACTGACGATGTCGTTGGGTCAGCATGTGGACACATATGGGTTGTCTGCTGCAGAGCTCCAAGTTCAACCGCGTACAATGAACAGTGTGCTCCAAAACACTTGTGCGTCCACCAGCATTGTGCTCTTTCGGCAGAGATGCCAAATATTACCATCTATCCTACTTTACAGAGCAGCCAACCCTCTGAATATCATGTAAGTAGTGGAACAACCTGCGCATCACCCCACTCTCCATTGTTCCCTAATTTATTCAAGATGGCGGATCCATGATGATGTCGATAGATATGGCAACGTCGCAATGACGTCATGGCAGGGAGGTCGAATTTTGCACTACCTCGACTAACCTAAGCCCCTCTCCTCCCCTCCCCTAGAAAATGTCAGGAAGTTCAAATTCCATCAGGACAATGTGATACACCATGCCTACCTCCACCAACGTAAGAAAATGGAGGGAAAATAGGATTCTTGGGCTATCTCCATTAACCTAAGTTGTCCAACTGCAGGAAAAGGTCTCAGCCTTTGTGTTATAGGATGGACATAAGTCTTTATTTCAACAGTCTTCATTTAAACAATCTGAGGCAATACCTCCATGAGGTCCGGAATCCAACTGACCTAGTACACCGTACTGCCACCAGAGGGCGCCATCACCCCTCCTGTGATGTAATGCGAGATAGTGGTCTGTAGGGGGGGGGGGGTAAAAATTGCGGGTCACGCCGCTGCCGACGGAATGTGAAAGTCACATCTACAGTTAAAGCTCTTTGAGTGTTATACTGACGTCACATGTCTATCTAAATAAGCGCCAAGTCACCCTCTGGGCTGTACTCACGTGTGTTTCCTGTTGCTGACATGATACCTGTGGATACTGATGTCACGTCTATTCCACTGCTTTCTCTCCCTCGCTATCCTAACAGGACATGCGAGCTGTGTCTATCCCTCGTGCGCGGAACCTGTGGATACTGACGTCACAGTTCGCGCTTTAGAAATATAATCAACTGCTTCCTGTCCCTCGCGATCCTAACAGGACCTGTTCACGAAAACAGCCCAGAATATCACCGATTCCATACTTTCTGATGGTCCTAACGAAGCATCACGTGTTACCCTTCCAGGAAATCACAATATCATGCTTCCAACATGTGTTTCAGAAACGGTAAACGTCTCACTGTTAAAAGCCTTCGCATAGAGCACTTCCAGAAATAGTGATGTTCGATAAAAGCTTCTCATTGGCAGTACATTTAAATGAAGCTCCCTCATTGGTCAGCTTCGGTCTATATATAAGCCCACAACCAACATCCATCGTCATCAGTCTGATACTGTCCGCCTTGTTGTGCGTTGCATAGTGTCTATGCCTGTTTACTTGTTGTTTTCTCTCTGCAATATAAAGTGAGATAGCTGCAGCTACACCTCAGAGTGTAGCGGCAAGAGGCTAGAGACTGGAGACAGGATTACCAAGTGAGTAAATAATTTCTTGCCCAGAAAGGTCGCCCGATCTCTGCGTTATTGAGAATGTTTGGAGTATTATGAGCAGGGCTCTCCAACCAGCTCGGAATTTTGACCATCTAATGCGCTAACTGGACATTTATTTGTGGTAAAGTCTTAGAAGTCAAAGAAGGTTGTATACATGGAAGAACCCTGTAGATACTAAAAGGTATCAGATAGATTATATAATGGTAAGACAGATTTAGGAACCAGGTTTTAAATTGTAAGACATTTCCAGGGGCAGATGTGGACTCTGACCACAATCTATTGGTTATGAACTGTAGATTAAAACTGAAGAAACTGCAAAAAGGTGGGAATTTAAGGAGATGGGACCTGGATAAGCTGACTAAACCAGAGGTTGTACAGAGTTTCAGGGAGAGCGTAAGGGAAGAATTGACAAGAATGGGGGAAAGAAATACAGTAGAAGAAGAATGGGTAGCTTTGAGGGATGAAGTAGTGAAGGCAGCAGAGGATCAAGCAGGTAAAAAGACGAGGGCTAATAGTAATCCTTGGGTGACAGAAGACATATTGAATTTAATTGACGAAAGGAGAAAATATAAAAATGCAGTAAATGAAGCAGGCAAAAAGGAATACAAACGTCTCAAATATGAGATCGACAGTAAGTGCAAAATGGCTAAGCAGGGATGGCTAGAGGACAAATGTAAGGATGTAGAGGCTTATCTCACTAGATGTAAGATAGATACTGCCTACAGACCTTTGGAGAAAAGAGAAAGACTTGTATGAATATCAAGAGCTCAGATGGAAACCCAGTTCTAAGGGAAAGCAGAAGGGTGGAAAGAGTACATAGAGGGTCTATACAAGGGCGATGCACTTGAGGACAATATTATGGAGGATGTAGATGAAGATGAAGTTGAAATGGGAGATATGATACTGCATGAAGAGTTTGACAGAGCTCTGAAACACCTGAGTCGGAACAAGGCCACGGGAGTAGACAACATTCCACTGACAGCCGTGGGAGAGCCAGTCCTGAGAAAACTCTACCATCTGGTGAGCAAAATGTATGAGACAGGCGAAATACCCTCAGACTTCAATAAGAATATAATAATTCCAATCCCAAAGAAAGCAGGCGTTGACAGATGTGAAAATTACCGAACTATCAGTTTAATAAGTCACGGCTGCAAAATGCTAATGCGAATTCTTTACAGACGAATGGAAAAACTGGTAGAAGCCGACCTTGAGGAAGATCAGTTTGGATTCCGTAGAAATATGGGGACACGTGAGGCTATACTGACCCTACGACTTATCTTAGAAGCTAGATTAAAGAAAGGCAAACCTACGTTTCTAGCATTTGTAGACTTAGAGAAAGCTTTTGACAATGTTGACTGGAATACTCTCTTTCAAATTCTGAAGGCGGCAGGAGTAAAATACGGGGAGCGAAAGGCTATTTACACTTTGTACAGAAACCAGATAGCAGTTATAAGAGTCGAAAGACAGGAAAGGGAAGCAGTGGTTGGAAAGGGAGTGAGACAGGGTTGTAGCCTCTCCCTGATGTTCTTCAATCTGTATATTGAGCAAGCAGTAAAGGAAACAAAAGAAAAATTCGGAGTAGGTATTAAAATCCATGGAGAAGAAATAAAAACTTTAAGGTTCGCCGATGACATTGTAATTCTGTCAGAGACAGCAAAGGACTTGGAAGAGCAGTTGAACGGAATGGACAGTCCCTTGAAAGGAGGATATAAGATGAACATTAACAAAAGCAAAACGAGGATAATGGAATGTAGTCGAATTAAGTCGGGTGATGCTGAGGCAATTAGATTAGGAAATGAGACACTTAAAGTAGTAAAGGAGTTTTGCTATTTGGGGAGCAAAATAACTGATGATTGTCGAAGTAGAGAGGATATAAAATGTAGACTGGCAATGGCAAGGAAAGCGTTTCTGAAGAAGAGAAATTTGTTAACATCGGGTATAGATATAAGTGTCAGGAAGTCGTTTCTGAAAGTATATGTATGGAGTGTAGCCATGTATGGAAGTGAAACATGGACGATAACTCGTTTGGAGAAGAAAAGAATAGAAGCTTTCGAAATGTGGTGCTACAGAAGAATGCTGAAGATTAGATGGGTAGATCACATAAGTAATGAAGAGGTACTGAATTGGATTGGGGAGAAGAGGAGTTTGTGGCACAACTTGACTAGAAGAAGGGATCGGTTGGTAGGACATGTTCTGAGGCATCGCAAGGGATCACAAATTTAGTATTGGAGGGCAGCGTGGAGGGTAAAAATCGTAAAGGGAGACCAAGAGATGAATACACTAAGCAGATTCGGAAGGATGCAGGTTGCAGTTGGTACTGGGAGATGAAGAAGTTTGCACAGGATAGGGTAGCATTGAGAGCTGCATTAAACCAGTCTCAGGACTGAAGACCACAACAACTACAACAACAAGTCTTATGGCACCTAACTCCTGAGGTCATCGGTCCCTAAGCTTACGCACTAATTAATTTAACTTGAACTAACTTACGCTAAGGACAACACATACACCCATGCCCAAAGGAGGACTCGAACCTCCGACGGAGGGAGCGCTAATTGGATAGAATTTGTGTCGATATCACTCAGGAAGACATCCAACAGTTCTGTCAGTCAGTGCTTGCATAAGGCTCAGAGGGAGACCAACGCATTGTTGAGTTGCCCAATTTGTGAATCTCATTACCTTCAATAAATCATCCTGTTACTTTGAAACTGTAATCATTTGGGTGTATATAGATGTACAGGATCCAGCAATTTCCATCCCATTCGGATAAGTCTTTGAGGGTATTCGAAAAAAGTCATTACCTGGATCGTCTTGCTGAAATCTCAATATTAAATTCCGTTGCGCTTTTAAAATAATTAGTTGGGCGAAATATAAGTAAAATGCTATAGACACTTCACATGACATGTAACAGAGTGAAACTGGTATATGGTAAGGCTTCTTCTACTATTAGTAAGAGTCACAGTAGTTTCCAAAAGTAAATGGGGTGTGGCAAAAAGCGTGATCCGAAACACAGGAGATCAAATGTGAATAAGAATGAGAAATGATTTCCGGTGTGCCGCAGGGGAGTGTCATAGGACCGTTGCTATTCACAATATACATAAATGACCTGGTTCATGACATCGGAAGTTCACTGAGGCTTTTTGCAGATGATGCTGTGGTGTATCGAGAGGTTGTAACAATGGAAAATTGGACTGAAATGCAGGAGGATCTGCAACGAATTGACGCATGGTGCAGAGAATGGCAATTGAATCTCAATGTAGACAAGTGTAATGTGGTGCGAATACACAGAAAGATAGATCCTTTATCATTTAGCTACAAAATAGCAGGTCAGCAACTGGAAGCAGTTAATACCATAAATTATCTGGGAGTACGCATTAGGAGTGATTTAAAATGGAATGATCATATAATGTTGATCGTCGGTAAAGCAGATGCCAGACTGAGATTCATTGGAAGAATCCTAAGGAAATGCAATCCGAAAACAAAGGAAGTAGGTTACAGTATACTTGTTCGCCCACTGCTTGAATTTTGCTCACCAGTGTGGGATCCGTACCAGATAGAGTTGATAGAAGAGATAGAGAAGATCCAACGGAGAGCAGCGCGCTTCGTTACAGGATCATTTAGTAATCGCGGAAGCGTTACGGAATTGATGGATAAACTCCAGTGGAAGACTCTGCAGGAGAGACGCTCAGTAGCTCGGTACAGGCTTTTGTTAAAGTTTCGAGAACATACCTTCACCGAAGAGTCAAGCAGTATATTGCTCCCTCCTACGTATACCTCGCGAAGAGACCATGAGGATAAAATCAGAGAGATTAGAGCCCTCACAGAGGCATACCGACAATCCTTCTTTCCACGGACAATACGAGACTGGAATAGAAGGGAGAACCGATAGAGGTACTCAAGGTACCCTCCGCTACACACCGTCAGGTGGCTTGCGGAGTATGGATGTAGATGTAGATGTAGATGTAAAATGAAGCGGAAAGGTGTAAATCAAGATACGGACATTCTTTGACGCAAGTATGAAGTCTTGCTATTAGCCATTTGTTTCCACTGAATCCATGGGAACATCTTGAACGGCATCTATCAGTTACCCCACTCTCAGACGTGCCAAAGCTGTTCTCCATCATTCATATTTCCAAAATTTGATCTACTCTTCTTTTTCTGCTCGCGACTTTTCAGAAGAAAACACTTCTGTCTGCCCATCAGGTTCTAGTCCACTTTTCTGCGTTTCGAATATACGCTACCGGTAAAAATTGCAACGCAAAAAATAATTAGTGTAGAGTAAAGGATTTTCGGGAATACATTTGTGCAGGTAACATATTTAAGCGATTAACGTCGCAAGACCACAGGTTAACGTAAGTACGAGATTAGCAATTTCAAATGTGCAATGCCGGTAAATTATTAACATGTGTAACCTCCAGAATGTTGAATGCAAGCATGAAAATGTGCATGCGGTTTGTTGTGCAGGTTCCAGATGTTAGTTTGTGGGACGGAGATCCATGCGTGTTGCACTTGGTCAATATAGGGACGCTTCATGCTGTGAGAGAATAAAACTGGACTTGTCGCCCGATGTTGTCCCAGAAGTGCTCAGCTGGAGACAGGTCGGGCACGCCAAGGCAACGTGTCGACACTCCGTAGAGCATGTTGGGTTTCAACAGCGACATTTGGCCAGCATTTCTCTGTCGGAAAACAACCCCTGGAATGCTGTTCATAAATGGCAGCATAACGGGTCGCATCACCAGACTGACGTACAGATTAGCTGTCAGGATGCGAGGGATAACCACAAGACTACTCCTCCTGTCATACAAAATCGCAGCCCAGACTATAACTGCTGTGTGTCTAGCGTCCATACAGGTCGCTTGCAGGCTCTCAATTGGCCTTCTCCTAACCAAAACACGGCCATCACTGGCACCAGAAAGTACAACAGACCTCAAGCCTGCCCTTCAATGAGATCACGCTTCACACGCTGGATACGCGAATGGCTGCGGTTCGGGTCAGTGGATGCACGCTACTGTCTCGGAGCTGTCCCTGAAGGAACCGATTTGTAAACGGTTCATTGTGTCACTGTGGTGGCAACTGCTGCTCACATTGCTGCTGCAGGTACAGCACGATGCACAGCAGCCACACACCGAACACGATGCTCTTTCCTTTCGATAGTGTCACGTGGGCGTCCGGAGATTCTGGCTACCGTACATTCTCACGCCCACCGCTGACTACAGTCCTGCAAAGTCTTTCTGCAGTATCGAGGAAGGAACAGCCATCTTATCGTAGCCCTATTACACGATCTCATTAAAACACAGTGGGGTGCTGATAAGGGCGTCTTGGTCGCCTTAAGGAGCTCCGGAAAGGCTCAAAATCATGAAAAGTTCAATTTTCACATTTTTGCGTTTTCTGAATCTGCAGACTATTACCTTTTAATAGATATATAATTTATTCAATTCCGAAGACTACAAATATTTTTAATTTTTTTTTTAAATGTGTTCTACATGGGCGTGACCCACTGTGGCGCTGTTAAACTGCTGTCAAATGGTGTTATTATTAACGTCCGTCTTCATCAGGTACATTTTAGTGATGTGAGATAAAGTATGTGTTGTGGCTAACCTATTTTCAGAGACTTAGCAGCACCTGAACTGTTGAAAAAGTGTATTCACGGAAAAACTCAAAACCCCAATGAAAGTGTAAATAGGGTTATATGGTGGAGAATCCCCAAGACTGTGTTTGTTGGAATAGAAACACTTCACTTTGGTGTGTATGATGCTGTTGCGACTTTCAATGATGGCAACATTGTAAGGTGCAAGGTATTTAGAAATATGGGAATGAAGATAGGTTCTAACATGGTACGAGCGATGCTTGCGTTAGACAAGGAACGCCTTCGGGCTGCAGACAGGGCTGTAAAGAGTCTAGAAATACAAGCAAGAGTAAACAGGAGGAGGAACAAGAGAAAGCTGGAGGAGGAGTTTGCAGAGGATGAAGATAATCCATCCTATGGACCTGGAATGCACTAAAAAGTTAATCCAATCTTTGTCGCTCGATTCCCAAAACTTTTATTTTCTCATACTAATTACATGTTTTCTAAGGATCTTCCAAACATATTTGTTTCAAACTTTCAGTAAATGTTTCACAGTACATTCTGCATAATTTAACACAGCCTTTTTCCAAAAAACGGTATATTTTTGAATATATAAATAAAAAATTGCAAAAAAATGTTGTGAATTTTCATTACAATTGGAAAAAAAATCATCTTTAATAACTTAACTAAAATTTTGTAAAATCCCTGTGTTAAGTTGTAGCCCATATTCCAATAAATAATCTGTAAAAAGTTCAACTTCCTACCTCAAATACTTTGTGAGGAAAGATGTAATTTATAAGCGTTATTTTAACATTGCAAGTATAGGGCGTTCCGGAGCCCCTTAAAGTCGTTGTTGACGAACACCAGCGCACCACGTCCAGTCTCAAAGGTAACCAACGCTAACGACCGTTACAGTGTGTATTTGAAGCAAACATAATTTGCATCCTCATAGTGGCACTGCTACCGCCACTCTTATGCGAATGGCGTGAAATTTGAATAGACATCTTCTTTCAGATCTCGAAACACGCCTACCAACATCCGTATCTGTCACACATCTCCTTCTTTGTGTCGCGATTTTTTTCCGTCAGAATACTTTCACAGTTCAGGAATGGTTTTATATAAACGGTAGTTTAACAAAGTTCACCGACCTGTATTCGCGTGACACCAATACACAGTCTGCAGTAGTACTCTTTTCCACACAACCTATTATTTCAAAAACTTCACTTCAAGTTCATCACTTCCTTTAGCACTCCTCTCTAGGAGTCACAGTTCGAATACTGTTCCAAAATAAGTGCTCTTCACCGACAAGCAATAACTATTAACTCACCAGTATACTTTCATTACCGCTTTCCACTGTAAACTATAACCATCTTCGTCCTCGCTTAAAATCACAAATTAAACTTTTACTTATGTCTGGGCGTAGTACGTGAAAATTAATTTATAATAATTTCTTATCATACAATTTTTATACCTAGAACGTTTCCACAAACAACAATTTCACATATTAAAATATATTTATAAATAATTTACAACTATACGTACAAAAATAGACCAACAAATATGAAAGAATTTACACTTGAAACAAAAAGTAACGAAAAAGAGAATATCGTATAACCAGCGCAGATAATCACATGTTAATAACATTACTGCCTCGTTGTGACTGCAGGAGATGATATAAGCAACCTGAATAAGCTTCTGTTTTGCGCTAATGAAGAGCAGTCTCATGGCAACTACAAAAGAAGTTGTAGCAAACAGTAAGTCTAAACATATCAGAAAAGAATGGGTAACGAAAAACGTGCTAAAGAAGATGGAAGAGTGAAGAAAATGGAGTAATGTATGGAGTAGGGAGGACTAAATTACACATAGAAAATTGAATAGTGAATTTATTTCTTAGGGGTTGGGTCTTCCCTAAAAGCTACAGTCAGTTCACTGATATCGAGGTCAGACTCTTTACTGCAAGTGTGTATACAGTCTTGGGAATCGGATGATAGCAGTTTGATACGTAAAAGTGGTGTAGCAGGCGTGAAACGTTAACATTCTCTGGTACTAGGACTCAACAATACAAATAAACACGAACAGCACGTCAAAGCATTTATAATGGACGACTTCCTTAGAGAAACAAATCTTGACCAGCTGCTCAAAGAGAATGACTCTTCCAGGGTTGCCCCTCTCGGTTTCATTAAAGGCTCATGTCATACGCGCTTACAAACGGTTTCTCAACCCCGTGTCGGGAGTTTGCCATTTGACAAGCAGGTAGAGGAGTCGAGGGCTGTCCCGTGGTGTTTCACTTTGAAATGTCTGATGAGGATGGCTGGAGAAATTCGAACAAGAACTGTAATGAGAAAATTTTACATCGAAAGTGACCATTATTTATTTGATTTTCTGTCGGACGCAATCACAAACTTTTAATGATGACCGGATCTTCAGAAACAACAACGTAAAACATAATAAAGAAATTACAAACATGGAATTTAAAATTCATGTCTCCTCCACTTGAAAAAGCGTACTTTGAAAATAAACATAAGTAAAATACGGCGCATGCCAGTTAATCAGCAAATGGTACATGTAATGCATGAAAGATGCGTTGTCATACTAAATAAAAGGCCGAAATTGTATACATATGTACAGACAATGGAAAAATGTGCAAATACCTCAAACACAACACACTACTGTTACTAATATGGTGTAGCAAACACTTTGGCAATCATAACAGCTTCCAGTCGTCTCAGAATGGATGAATACAGGTCTTTAAGGGAATCTTATACTACTTTCTTTCTTTCTTTTCTTTGTGCCTTGTCCCCGCAATGACACAGCGTCGGAATGGTTAATCGTAATTGGCAAAGCTAATTTAAGGGGTGGCCGGATGCCCTTCATGCCGCCACCCCGTACCCCCCGGGACGGAATTACTATACCCCAACTGTCTATGTCTAGTGTAATCCACGGAATAGTCTGAATGTGTTCAGAAGTCTGCGAGCCGCGTAACTGAGGCGGAACGTGGGGGACCAGCCCGGTATTCGCCTAGTGGGATGTGGAAAACCGCCTAAAAACCACATCCAGGCTCCGTCGTTAAGCCGCCGGGCGGATTCGATCCGGGGCCAGCGTGCCTACCCGAGTCCAGGAAGCAGCGCATTAGAGCTCTCGGCTAACCTGGGGGGGGGGGTCAAGGGAATCTTTTACTACTCTTCTTGCAGTATTGTGGCAACTTCCGGTAACGATGATGGAGGTGATTAGCCGTCACGCATCCTTCACCCTAAAGAAGGTAACAAACGTTCAACAACATTGAGACGTAGTGACTGTGATGGTCAGGGAAAGAGCCCTTTCATCTCGAAACACAGTATCAGTATTGCGGGAAAAATACTTTACCACGAGGTGTACCATATCAGTCAAAATGATCAGATAATCAGTGACAGTACTGTGACCTTCCAGAGTAACGATGTGGCCCGTGGAATACCACGATATGGCTGCCCAAATCATTATCGAACAGCCACCATTTTTTAATCTTTGTACGTAAACTGGGCCAAAAGTTGGAAACAGTGTGAAATAAGAATTATCCGCGAGACGAGTTTCTTAGATTGCTCCTTAGTCCAGGTTTCCTGGCTTTCGCACCACGTTTTTTCTGTTGCGGACGTTCGCATCACCAATCAATGGTTTTGGAATTCCATCTCGTCCTTCGATTCACTGCTAGTGGAGCTCCCTTCGTATTGGTTTGGAGGAGGTAGCGTTCGCGAGTGGGACATTCAGCTTTTTTTGTCACAATCTTCTCCAATGACCATTGGCATCATCACTCGATACACACTTTCTCCCGCGTTGTGATTCAGCGGATAATGTTTTTCCGCTTTTTCTGCATGCGGCACAAATCTTCGATACGGTGCCTGTTGAAGCAGGAAACACTTCGGCTATCTTGGTTACTCAAGCACCTACCATAAGAGCACCTACAACTTTCCCACGGTAGAATGCATTTAGGCCGCCCGCAGTGCGACTGCTACGGTCGCAGGTTCGAATCCTGCCTCGGACATGGATGTGTCTGATGTCCTTAGGTTAGGTAGTTTTAAGTAGTTAAAAGCTCAAGGGGACTGATGACGTCGATGACCTCAGATGTTAATTCCCATAGTGCTCAGAGCCATTTGAAGCATTTGAACCAATGCTTTTATGACTACACAGAACTCTGTTGTTGCGACGACTGATACCTGCAACATTTGCAGTGCCTCAAGAATTTCGGTGTAAATTCTAGAAACACCCGGCCTTCAACCGTCTCGATCACCCGATATTTTAGGTATGAGTGCGGGAGATTGAGAACGTTACAACTGATCCACCTGTTTCTATGTGCAGGTCGGAAGTTTGTTATTAGGAGACTGTAAGAAGGGCGAGTCACTGACGACGACAGGTGTTTGCCGCCAGCGCCACAGAAGACGAGATGAAAACTCAGGGAATAATTATGTAGTTGGATGTGGTGATTGTAAAAAAGACTAATGAGCAACTGAATAGAGATTTCTGTGCACATTCATCTATTGGAGTCGCCTAAGACTAGAGACTTATTTTTTTCACGTTTTAGCTCTGCATGAGGCAGGATGTATGTGATGTCCATAAATTATTGGATTGTTACTATGATATTGAACTTGTGTTTTATCGAGTCTGACGTTTAAAGACACCAGTTGGCTTGTCAGACTATACTTACTTATGTGAAAATGAGTAAATGTTGCTTTGTGTTGAGAGATGAAAATATACCAAGAATGAACTGAAAGTGTTCCACGAATACACAAATTATTTCAGGAATAGAGAAGTAGCTCAACAAATTCTTGTAATTATTTATTTCAAGTTTCTGCTACCAGTCACTTTTTATTATCCCACACAGTCGAGGTTCACAAACATAGCCATTATGGCTGAAAATATTTAAAATTCTTGTAATCCGCTATAGTCTTCGGAGAAGAAGCTTTTGGCAGATCGAAGTAGCTGATTACCCAGAGAAGAGAATCGGCTGCACACAATACGTTAAGTCAACTGCGAGAGACGTGTGACTCTTGCACCTCAGTACCACACTGACTCGTGTCATCCGACACACCACTGATGCCGTTCATATTGAGATACAACTGCACAACCTGCATGCTTGGTTAGTATACGCAGCTACACTCAAGTAAGCATATCTCTCGGTGTTTCACTATTTTTATTTCATTCCCATAGGGGACAGAAGTTTGACGTAGCTTCTTCTCGCACGACATGCGCGAAGTGCGTGTGTCCGCTATACGTCACTTCAAACACGAAAACGAATTTCTTTCTAAATGTAACTCCCTATATAATTATCATTATTGCCAAGTGGAAGATACACCGTCCAGTCCATTAATGTGACCACCTGTACAAAATGTCTGAATAACCGAATCTTGTAGCGCAAGAAGAGAGGCAATCAGGTTCTGGAATGTACTGCCAGGAATATGGAGCCATGTCGAGGCCGTGGTCAGATGCGCTAGGTTTTTCGGCTGAGGATCCATGGAGCGTACAACGTAGCCTGATGGACTGAGTTCAAATCCGGGTAATTTGGTGGCCAGGGGATTGCAGTAAACTCATTCTGGTGCTCGTCGAACCATGCAGGTACAGAATGAGCTGAGTGACACGTTGCTTCGTCCTGGTGATAAATGTCACCGTGCCGGACAGTTTCACACTTTTGTTGATTCATAGTGCCTCCTACAATGATGACCCAGCAAATGGCACGGAAACGTTTCCCAGACAAAAACGTTCCCTCCTGCGATCTGGACCCATTCCACGGTAATTGCAGGGCCGTATGTCCGAGGGAGCATGAAAGGTGATTCATCTGAAAATGCCACCTGTCTCCACTCAGTGGACATCAATCTGCATGGGGGCGTGGAAATTCCAGCCTTCGTGTCGCCGAAGAGCGGTAGTCAGCAGGAATGCATTAACCAGGGGCAGCTCTGGTGGCCCGTACGGAGCAATATTCGCTGAACGGTCGTTGAGGAGTCCCTGTTGGTAGCGCCTTCGTTCATCTGGGTGGTCAGTTGCTCAATATCTGCTCGTCTGTTCGGCTGTACACATCGCCGCAGCCGTCGTCCACCCCTGCCCTAAATGGCCCATGGTTCACTGCTGTTGCCTCGGCGCCTGTGTCGGACAGTGTCATTTTGCCGTGCACGGTATGCCTTAACGACGGCGGCACACGAGCCCTTTACAGTCTTTGCCGTTTCGGAAATGCTTTCATCTTTGGCTAGAAATCCAATGAGTGTGTCCTTTTGACGTCAGATAAATCGCTCGTTTTCCGCATTACGACAACACTGCACTGTTTTGCGCTTCCCCCAGACACCCTCCACTGCTAGTGCTGCCACCTGTCGTCTGTGAATGGTTGTTGCCCAGTGACATCGAACATAGGCGGTTTGTATGTTTGTATGTTTGAGCATAATAAAACTACATGTCAAGCATACTTCATAAAATAATTTACAATATGCATTATTAAAGAAGGAAACTAGGAATTAAACCATAAAACAACGAGAGCCATCCACCATTTACCAGCAGCAGGATGTCTTACGGTGCTGGTCATTTGCATGGCGGTGTCGACCAACACAGATCAGTGCCACACTATAAGCGTACGGAGCGGCTTCTCGCGGATGATGCTGTAGTATACAGAGAAGTTGCAGGATTAGAAAATTGTAGCGAAATGCAGGAAGATCTGCAGCGGATAGGCACTTGGTGCAGGGAGTGGCAACTGACCCTTAACATAGACAAATGTAATGTATTGCGAATATATAGAAAGAAGGATCCTTTATTGTATAATTATATGATAGCAGAACAAACACTGGTAGCAGTTACTTCTGTAAAATATCTGGGAGTATGCGTGCGGAACGATTTGAAGTGGAATGATCATATAAAATTAATTGTTGGTAATGCGGGTACCAGGTTGAGATTCATTGGGACAGTCCTTAGAAAATGTAGTCCATCAACAAAGGAGGTGGCTTACAAAACACTCGTTCGACCTATACTTGAGTATTGCGCATCAGTGTGGGATCCGTACCAGATCGGGTTGACGCAGGAGAACATCCTAAGAAGAGCGGCGCGTTTCGTCACAGGGTTATTTGGTAACCGTGATAGCGTTACGGAGATGTTTAACAAACTCAAGTGGCAGACTCTGCAAGAGAGGCGCTCTGCATCGCGGTGTAGCTTGCTCGCCAGGTTTCGAGAGGGTGCGTTTCTGGATGAGGTATCGAATATATTGCTTCCACCTACTTATACCTCCCGAGGAGATCACGAATGTAAAATTAGAGAGATTAGAGCGCGCACAGAGGCTTTCAGACAGTCGTTCTTCCCGAGAACCATACGCGACTGGAACAGGAAAGGGAGGTAATGACAATGACACGTAAACTGCCCTCCGCCACACACCGTTGGGTGGCTTGCGGAGTATAAATGTAGATGTAGATGTAGCTGTAGACTTCACTGCGAGATGCTTATGGTAGTTTCGGCAACGAAACTTTGTCTCGAAACCTGGCAGAACATCCAAAGGGATTCTGGTCGTATGTAAAGCGTGCTAGCGGCAAGACAGGATCGATCCCTTCTCTGCGCGATTGCAATGGAAATACTATCGATGACAGCGGTGCTAAAACAGTTACTAAACACAGCCTTACGAAATTCTTTCACCGCAGAAGACGAAGTAAATGTTCCAGAATTCGAATCGAGAACAGCTTCCAACATGAGTAATGTAGAAATACATGTCCTCGGACTAGTTAATCAACTTAAATCACTTAATAAAAGCTCCGGCTGGGAGCTACAGTCTGGAACCGCCCGACCGCTACGGTCGCAGGTTCAAATCCTGCCTCGGTTGTGATGTCCTTAGGTTAGTTAGGTTTAAGTAGTTTTAAGTTCTAGGTGACTGATGACCTCAGAAGTTAACTCCCGTAGTACTCAGAGCCATTTGAACCATTTCAAGTTAATAAAAGCAAGTCTTCTGGTCCAGACTATATACCACTTAGGTTCCTTCTCATAGTATGCTGATGCAATAGCTCCATACTTAAGCGTCAGGTACAACCGTTCGCTACACTAAAGATCCGTTCCCAAACACTGGAAAGTTGCACAGGTCACACCAATACTCAAGAAAGAAATAATTCAAAAGTCAAGATCGTTTAAATACTGTTCACTAGATGACCGGTTTCAACACATTAAAGGTGCCATCATCGGATCTGAATGTAGCTTAACATGTATACATCTTTTGGATATAACGATACATGAGGCAGACCAGCTGATACAAAATCATTGTCGTAGAAATAAAATTAAAAAACAACTACTCTCATGGTCATTCTATTCCATCAGCAGTTGTTTTTTAATTTTATTTCTACGACAATGATTTTACATCAGCTGGTCTGCCTCATCGTTATATCCAAACGATTTATACATGTTAAGCTACATTCATATCCGATGATGGCATCTTTAGTGGGGGTTTGGAACATATATTGTGTTTGAACATTATGAATTACCTCGAAAGCAACGGTCTATTGACACACAGTCGACACAGATTCAGAAAACATTGTTCTTGTGAGACACAATTAGCTCTTTACTCACACAAATTGTTGAATGCTATTACCAAGAGATTTAAAATTCATTCCATATTTCTAGATTTCCAGATGGGGCTTCTGATACTGTACTACACTAGCGGCTTGTGGTGAAATTGCGTGGTTATGAAATATCGTCTCACTTAAGTGTCTGAATTCCTGATTCCCTGAGACAGAAAGATTTCAGTTTGTAGTAACTGATGGGAACTCATCGCGTAAAACAGAAGTGATCCCTGACGTTCCCCAAGGTAGTGTTATAGGCCCTTCGCTGTTCCATATCCATATAAACGATTTAGGAGACAATATAAATATCCGTCTTAGGTTGTTTGCAGATGATGCTGACGTCTAACGTCTAGTAAACGCATCATGCAAAACGCTTTAGAAAAGACATGTGTATGGTCCGGAAACTGGTAATTGACCTAATGGAAAGTGTAAGGTCATCCACACGAGGGCTAAAGGGAAGCCGTTAAACTTCGGTTACGCGATAAATCACTCAACACTAAAGGCCGTAAATTCAACTAAATACCTTGGAATTACAGTTACGAACAACTTAAATTTGAAAGAACACATAGAAAATGCTCTGGGGAAGCCGAACCAAAGACTGCGTTTCATTGGCAGAACACTTAGAAAATGTAATATATCTACTGAAGAGATCGCCTACAACGCACTTGTCCGTCCTCTTTCGGAGTACTGCTGCGCGGTCTGGAATCCTTACCAGATACGAATAACGGAGTACAGCGATCAAAGAAAAGCAGCACGTTTTACATTATCCCGAAATATGGGAGAGTGTCACTGAAATGATACAGGATTTGCGTTCAAAAAATGGTTCAAATGGCTCTGAGCACTATGGGACTTAACATCTGTGGTCATCAGTCCCCTAGAACTTAGAACGACTTAAACCTAACTAACCTAGGGACATTACACACATCCATGCCCGAGGCAGGATTCGAACCTGCGACCGTAGCGGTCACGCGGTTCCAGACTGAAGCGCCTAGAACTGCACGGCCACACCGGCCGGCCAGGATTTGGGATGGAGATCATTGGAACAAAGCCGTTCTTCGTTGCGGAGGAATCTTCTCACGAGATTCCAATCACCAACTTTCTCCTCCGAACGCGAAAATATTTTGTTGACGCCGATCTGTGTAGGGAGAAATGATCACCATAATAAAATAAGGGAAATCACAAGTCGCATGGAAGAATATAAGAGTTCGTTTTTTCCGCGCGCCTTTCGAGATTGGAATAATAGAGAATTATTGTGAAGGTGGTTCGATGAACCCTCCGACAGGCACTTAAGTGTTATTTGCAGAGTATCCATGTAGATACAGGTGTAGGTGTAGACAAGGAGTCTCAGGGTGCAGGTAGTCACTGATGCAATGAGCAGGTAGTTTCCAGCAGTGCTGGGCGTAAATGTCAGACATATCTGTATGGGCCCAAATTTCACTGGGCGCAGTTTTTATATTCCCTTGCCTTCCGAGACCTGCCTGCAGCTACTGGTGAGACCTGCTGCGGCCGACTCGAGTCATTTGAGACGAGAAGGAGGCCACGTACCCCTCTTGGACGGACGACGCTGCCAGGAACAGAGTCTGGACCAGGCGCCAGTGGCATCCACTGGCAAGGCTGTCGTCTCAAAACAGTTGTCCTACAGTATGTAAGCCCAAGCACTAAGCTCCGATTAAAAAGAGCTTAAGGCAGGAACGCATTTTCTCGCGCCTACTGTTGAGTCTAAGCATCTAAGAAACAATGATGGAACTGGAATCAAAGTTAAGGGTGAAAGGATATCAGTTATAGCATTCGCTGATGGCACTGTTATCCTTTGTGAAAGCGAAGGAGAAATATAGATCCTGTTGAATGGAATGAACGGTATGATGAGTACAGAATATCCACTGAGGGTTAGCCGAAGATAGACGAAAGTAACGAGAAGCAGTAGAAATGAGTTTAGCGATAAACTTAACATCAAAATTGGTGACCACGAGGTAGATGAAGTGAAGAGATTCTGCTACCTTGGAAGCAAATAGCACGTGACGGATGAGGTAATGAGGACATAAAAAGCAGACTAGCACAGGCGAAAAGGGCATTCCTGGCCAAATAAAGAGAGAACTTCTAGTGTCAAACGTAGGTATTACTTCGAGGAACAAAATTCTGAAAATGGACGTTTGGGGGACAGCCTTGCATGGAACTAAATCATGGTCTGTGGAAGAGCAAGAAAACACAGAATCGGAGCGTTTGGTATTTGGCGGTACAGAAGAATACCGAAAATTACGTGCACTGGTAAGGTAAAGAGTGAGGAGATTATCCGCAGAAATTGCGACGAAAGGAAAACATGGAAAGCACTGACAAGAAGATGGGACAGGATGACAGGGAATCTATCAACACATCAAGAAATGACTTACAGGGTGCTAGAAGGAGCTGTAGAGAGTCAAAACTGTAGGGGCAGACAGAGATTGAAATATACCCAACAGACGTAATATCTGGCGTTCCATATGGAAGTGTTATAGGCCCTCTGCTGTTCCTGATCTACGTAAACCCCATAGAAGACAACCTAAGCGGCCCTCTTAGATTGTTTCCAGATAACGCCGTCATTTGTCGGCTTGTAAAACCATCAGATGATCAAAATCAATTGCAAAATTATGCAGCCAAGTCGTCAGTATCATGATCATGGAAAAAGTGGCAGTTGACTCTAAATAATGAAAAGTGAGAAGTCATCCACATGAGCAGTAAATTAAATCTGCTAAATTTCTGTTACTCAATACATCACACAAAGCTAAAGGCTGTAATTAAACTAATTGAGTTTACGTGAAATAGGAGAAAGTGTGCCACTGACGTGACATGTGAACTGGAGTGGTAATCATTGAAACAAAGGCTCTTTTCGTTGCGGCAGCGTCTTCTCGTGAGATTTCAGTCACTAACTTTTCTTCCGACTGCGAAAATATTATGTTGGCGCCCATCTACAGAGGGACAAATGATCATCACGATAAAACAAGAAATATCAGAGCTCGCACGGAAAGATTTAAGTGGGGAAACCACATTAGGAGGCTGTTTGACACATATTTTTTGGGATTTTTTTTTGGGTGGGAAGAATTAGTTATAACTTAATCAAATTTTGACATCACTTCATTCATATTTTGAACAGTTTTTGTGAATTTTTTGAATAATTTCAGCCAAAAGAATGTTGTGATCATAGTTCTCCAATTGCGTGCAGTGTAGCCATTCCCATTTTAATCTGAAATCAAAAAGGTTTTGATTTTACATTAATAACTTATTTTCTAAGAATATGAACCTAAGTGCAGGTGTTAATAATGAAAATTAAAAATTTTGCAGGTGTCGGAACAATGTACTTCGATTTTCACGATTCTTTCTCTAATTATGCAAATAAAAATACCCTTAAAACCTTAGTATCATCTCACAAGTTAGTTCATGTAATTTCTAGTTTTATAAAGAATCATACTATCAGTTTTCATAACGATCGGTTGTATATTTTTTGAGGTGGACTGGACGCAAATTTGAAAAAAGTCATTTCGAGATAAACGCGTTTGAAAAATAAGGAAGTTAACAATAATGTAAAATGCTTACCGACTGATCTGCACCATATAGTAGTCTTCTTTCTCACAGGCTACGTTTTTGCGCTTGCAGCAGTGCTTTCCGAGCTTTCCTACCTTCCTTAGACTCCAATGAACTACTTCGATTCTGCCGGCTCACGCGCTGTTTATCCATTTGTTCGGCATAATTGAAGCTTTGCGTGCTTACTACAGTTCCTGCCTCGTTCTTGACCATCGGAAGGGCTGAATTTCCTTCGTTGGATAAGCCCGCTGCTAAGTACGATGGCAATTCAACGACTTTTAGTCCGGAGTGCAAGTGTTTAGGAGTTAATCGCCAAATAGTTGAATTAAAACTTTCATTCGCTTTCTGTGTGTAGCCACCTAAGCATATCTCTAGTAATTCATCCCTTTATAAATCTTCATATATATATATATTTTTTAAATTCTTTATTATCAAAATCATTATAATTATACAAGTTTAACCCACTACCTTAATGCATTAGTGGGTCCTATTAGTGATACATGTTTATTACATTTTGCAGCTTAGTGTACTTAATAGTGGGTGAGCTACAGTTAACATTAGTAACAATGGGCGTCTAATCTACTTATATTATTTATGCTAATTCCTATTTCTAATCTAATTTATATATCTACTGCAGCGTCACATACGTGCCAGTAAAGATATAAACCTACTTTTACTGCCCTGCTCTTCGAGCTAACCCCGAAGAGCATGCCCCTGGCACTGGGCGGGCCTCGTTGTTTATTCGCTGCAGTCCCTATCTATCTTAATTTCCTATATCTAATTCCTACAAACTAAACTATCCTACGTCATGTCCGGTGTGTGTGTCGCAATCGGTAGTTATTCCCCACTCCCCCTAGTCCTGCACGTGGCGGTTCCCAACTTAGAGGTAGTCGGCCAGTCCTCGCACAGGCGGTATGGGAATAGGGCTCTCAGACTCAGTTGGTGGTTATTGTCGCTCATTTTTTACTGTATCTCTCCTAGATAGTCGGTTAATACTTTTCGTGATATCTCGTTTGCCAGGGTATTCAATGTCTGAAACGTTTCTTCTCGTCTAAGTAATTGGTATGTGTCTCGGTTAGGTAGTCTGTCTCGTAGTCCGTTGGCGATATCATTGAAGAGGGGACATTCGTAGACTACGTGCTCAGGCGTGCCCTCCGGATCGCCACAGTCGCACGCTGGTGTCGCCCTTTTCCCAAATCGACATAAGTATGTCGGGTAGGGTCCATGGCCAGTGAGAAAGTGGATCAACCCTCGCGTAGGCTCAAAGTACTTCATGCCAAGTCGTTCCCTCACATCGGGTAAGAACTGGAAGGTTCTTCGTCCAGTCTCTTCTGCCCCCCAAATCTCCTGCCAAAGCTCCTCCCCTCTTGTCCTTATCTCTTTTTTGTCCCTCAATCTAATACGCATGATATCAACAATTTTCTCATTATTTCCCTTCTTGGCCCAATACCAAGCCGCCTGTTCTCTAATCTTTAAGTCCAGATGGCAGAGCCCCATTATGATTAATAGCGCTCCCCCTGGAGATGTTCTATAGGCACCTACGGATCTTAATATCATGCTTCTCTGAACCCTTCTCACCGCCATGGCGGGCACAACCCTCGTGAGCCTGTGCGCCCAGACTCCCGAGCCGTAGCCCACTACTGAGGTTAAAATACTGTTATGATAGAGTCTAATTAGATGTGGAGGAAGATGAAATCTTTTGTGGCCTACGGAAATTAAATTATTTAATATCTGAAGGGCTCTCTGAGTAACAGTTTCAATGTGCTTCCCAAAACTCCCCCTCTCATCAATGATAACTCCCAGGTATCGTGTCTCTCGTCGTCGGAGAACTGGTGATCCGTCTATTCTGACAGTCGGGTTTCTAATAAGATTTCCTTTTAGTAGTAAGTAGGTCGATTTACTAGGTGATATCGTCATTTTTGTCGATTGGCACCACTTCTGAAGTTTGTCTAGTGCTGTCTCTATTTTTGGTTCTATGTTTTCGCGGCTACGGCCGCCAACCAACAGGAGGAGGTCATCCGCGTAGGCTATCACCTCTAGCACCTCATCGCTCTGTTGTAATCTGTCTAATAAAGGCTCCATATGTATGTCCCAGAAAAGGGGTCCTAAGACTGAACCTTGGGGACATCCCTTGGTAATTTTCTTTCCGATTCTTTCGCCAGATGATGATAACCAGACCTCCCGTTCACTGCAATAGCTCCTCAGGCAACCATATAGCGGCCCTGGACACTCTTTCTCCCGCAAGCAGGAGAAGAGCGAAGGCCACCAAAGGTTGTCGAAGGCGCCACTGATGTCCACCATGATGCCAACCACGTATTTATGCGGGGTCGAGCTGCAGACCTCGGCCGCCAGGGCAATAGCATCAGATGCTGATCGCCCCGGCCTGAACCCGAACTGCCTGTCGCTCACCCCGCACAACACTCGGTGTGCTGTCAATCTGTCAGCCAGCAGTTTCTCCAATATTTTTCCGAATATGTCCAACAAGCAAATCGGCCTGTAGGATTTCACATTTGCAGGGTCCTTGTCTACTCCTTTCTTTATAATGATTACATTTGCTGTTTTCCATCTCTTCGGAAATTTCCTCTGTCGGAGACATTCGTTGTAAAGATGCGTTAATGGCGCAGTTAGCTGAGGCGCCAGAAACTGCACCACCTCCGCCACAATGCCGTCTGGCCCAGGTGCTTTACCTTTTTTCAATGATCTTATATGGGCTGCCACCTCCTCCTCTGAAAAAGGGTAGACAGCCGTCTCATTAGCGTATTCCTCCTGATCTTCATTTCTGAGTTGTTTCTGCCCTTCTGTTTCCCCTTCCGCATTGTCGTCAGGCAACAGGGACCGGAGGAGGACCCCCGCAGTTTCCTGCCAGGACTCCGTCATCCTGTCCCCGTCCCTGACCGTTGATAACTCCAGAGGAGAGCGGATTTTTTCCCTTACCAGCTTGTATGGAAGCCCCCATGGGTCCGTGACCAGCTGGTTAAGCACGAAATTCTCCCAACTTTTCATCCTAACTTCGCGTAGTTCCTTTTGGAACTTCAGCTTTTCCTCCCTATATAATATCTGCCACCTTTGGCGTTCTTGCCAGACGACACTGCGCTGGTAGTGCCTCCTTAGCCTTCTGACAGATCGACGCAGTTCACCCAGTTCTGCAGTCCATGGTGACGGAGAGGCCGCCATGGCCCTCCTCCTTGTAGGTACGGCTGCCTTCACCGCTCTTACCACTGCATTCACCAGTTCCTCAGTTCTTTGGTCAACGTCTATGTCTAGATACATGTCACCTTCCGGTAATGGAGGAATGTCACACTCCCTCGCTAGGCGCTCCCAGTCAGCTCTTCTGTAATTTAGTTGCACCTCCCACCCCGTGGCCCAGCGGCACTCTCTTTCACCCAAGGTAAAAGATATCAAGTTGTCGTCGCTTGTGGTGGCATTCTCTAGGACTTTCCAATTATGAATAAAGTTAGCCATATTTGGTGTTACGAGGGTCACATCAATATTTGTGCCCTGTCCTCCCCCTGCAGCGTAGGTAGGAGGATTGCCAGGCCTGTTAGCCACCACAAGTTGTGATGCCATTATGAGTTCCTCAATTTTTTCACCGTTGGCATCCCTTGTGCCACTGTACCACAGGGGGGACTTTGCGTTAATGTCAGCTGTTACTACTACTTTTCTTCCTTGCAACGCCGTGGTGACTCTAGCCAGGTGGTCTATATAGATTTCTATGTTGTCCCCATATTGGAAATACATGTTTATGAGAATTATTGTTCCCATAGGGGTTTGAAGCTCCACGACGTTGCAGTGGCTAGTTGCGAATTGTGATAGTGTGGTAACTCTGAGGAGTTTATTCGTGATTATGATCACCGCCTTCGGGTCATCCCCGTGCTGACTATTTGCCAGCCTGCAGCGGCAAAAGCTATTTTTCCAGCCAAGGAGTATGGCTCCTGCAGACAGAGTACATCTAGTCTCCTCTCTTCCACCTCCCTCCGGAGCTCCTGCATGACGAGTCTGCTATTATGACTGTTAAGTTGTCCAATGGTTATTTTCGTCATTAAGGGTAGTAAGTGTGTATTCGGTCATGTGGCCAAGTCTTACTCCAGTCGAAAGCAATTCGTCCGTGTGCTATAACTGATTGCTCGTAAATTTCGTTAAGGTCAAATTTCTCACCTCGTCTGTCGAAAACTTTTTTGAGTAGATCACGCAAGGCTCCGAAGTCAGTGGGGAGATTCACTGATTTTAGCTGAATTCTGTCAACAGCCTCCATTACCGAGAAGGTTACCTTTCTGCCTTCTTCATGTCCTACCCGGACCACATGTCGTAAGGCAGTCTTCATATATTGGAAGAATTTCCTTCTGTACGAAACTTCCTGGCAGATTAAAACTGTGTGCCCGACCGAGACTCGAACTCGGGACCTTTGCCTTTCGCGGGCAAGTGCTCTACCATCTGAGCTATCGAAGCACGACTCACGCCCGGTACTCACAGCTTTACTTCTGCCAGTACCACGTCTACTACCTTCCAAACTTTACAGAAGCTCTCCTGCGAACCTTGCAGAACTATCACTCCTGAAAGAAAGGATACTGCGAAGACATGGCTTAGCCACAGCCTGGGGGATGTTTCCAGAATGAGAAACATCCCCCATGTTGTGGCTAAGCCATGTCCCCGCAGTATCCTTTCTGGGGGATGTTTCCAGAATGAGAAACGTCCCCACGTCGCCATGTCTCCGCAGTATCCTTTCTTTCAGGAGTGCTAGTTCTGCAAGGTTCGCAGGAGAGCTTCTGCAAAGTTTGGAAGGTAGGAGACGAGGTACTGGCAGAAGTAAAGCTGTGAATACCGGGCGTGAGTCGTGCTTCGGTAGCTCAGATGGTAGAGCACTTGCCCGCGAAAAGCAAAGGTCGCGAGTTCGAGTCTCGGTCGGGCACACAGTTTTAATCTGCCAGGAAGTTTCATATCAGCGCACACTCCGCTGCAGAGTGAAAATCTCTTTCCTTCTGTACGTTTGGGTGCAGTGGAGTATGGTGCGGTTCATGTTCCATTCGAAGGGCTGTTCGTTTCTGCACTCGCACCAGCTGTGTTCTCCCTCTGGGCGATACTCGTGTCGAGGATTTTCATCCGTGGAAATCATAATATGACGCCATAATTGCTTTTTCATGTCTTGAGCACTATCTATATGTCTTCGAATCGCTAGTCCATAATAAGTGTTGAGCTTTTTCACTAGTAACTCTGTACGTTTGCCTTGTCTACCAAGGTTTTTAGTTTTTCGAATGTTTTGGAGTCGAGTCCCCGTTCTTTTCTGGACGTGACCTACACATTCACTTTTTAAAACTTGATGATCATAACATCTAAACTAATGCGAGTTTCACTTTGAAATTTTGACAGCGTATTCTTGGATAGTTAAGCTAACTATATATGCAATTAAAACATTCGGATTTTTTGAACTTCCTAATGTGGTTTCCCCGTTAAGTGTTTGGTTTCCCTGCGCACCGTTCGAGAGTGAAACTGTAGAGAAATAGTTTGAAGATGGTTCGATGAGACGTCTGCCAGGCACTTAGTTATAACTATAGAATAATCATGTAGACGTAGACGTAGATGGACAAATAATTGACGACGCTGGGTGGAAGTGCTCCTCTGAGATGAAGAGATTGCGCAGAAGACGAAGTCGTGATGGCCCCCATCAAACCAGTGAGAAGTCTGGTGACTTAAAAAAACGTCATACCTCTTGACTTCTTCTCTACGTCAACAGTGCAGTCTTCTCCAAATGTTGTCCTCCAAGGCTCCAACCGAACCCCTGCCCTTGCCTTTTTTTCCATGATTTGCTCTCATTGATTCATCTTCATTCAGTGTTACGGTGCGAAATCGTGTTTTGTGCTAGCTTATGTCTCCTTGGTAGCACGTTGTGCGTCCGTCGAATTACCCAAGTTTGATCAAACAGCGATTGCTGATAGTTTGAACTATTGAGCAGCCTCGACAGTAACAGTTTTGCACTGCTCGAACGCACGTGCTGCTGTTTCGTAGTCTCGTCACCTTGATCGCTGGGTGTCAAACCAAACGCCTCTTCTAACGCAGTTTTCGAGTCTATCATTCCTACACTAAAATGCCTAGTTGGACATTTTCGTATTATGATTTGTGTTCTAAGAAAACACCACGGTTAGATGAACTAACGCATTAAAAGTCTATAAAAAGGACGCCCTTTTTGTGCAGCTTGATGCAACAAAAGACGGTATATGTGACGTCAGTGCATAAAGCTAGTTTTTAATAATCTGCAGCACGAATCCTACACTTTCGTACATACAATATACTCATAGATAACTGGTAAAAGAATAAAGCAATTTTATGAGGCCAGAACAGTTTTCAGAAAAGTATATTTGTATTTCTATCTGTTCTATCTCGTTAGGTTTTCCTAGTAGTTTTCCAAAAAGTATGCACATCCTGATGTACAAAATAGATGTATTATGATACGGCATATAACAAAGACATGGTGTGTCGAAGGGTCATGCAAAAACATGGAGCCAACAAGATTTGAGAAAATTACACACTCTAGTAAAAGGCAACCAACTGTTATTGCAACTTCAAATTCTCTCTCTCTCTCTCTCTGTCTCTCTCTTACTTACTTTCATATTTACTCACTCACTCACACACACACACACACACACACACACACACACACACACACACACACACAGATAAGACAATAAAGTATGCTGTTGACACACTTACAGATGGTGTAGATAAAGATCACTTACTGGCAAAAGTTTTCATTTATGGTTATTTATTTTGTTCCTGCTCTTGCTGATGTCATTTTTATTTCACCTAAGATGGAAAAAAAGATGCAATGTAAAAACAACGATCAAGCAAACAGCCTTTAAAATTCTGAATAAACAATGAAAAGGTAGTATAGTTTATACACCTTCGCAAATTGTAAATTTCAGTTGAAAGTGTCTAGCATCCAGTGGTTTTTAGTTACATACTCCTCATACGTATATTCAGTTCTTAGGTATTAAACTTTCTGATGAACAAACGCAAATAATTTGAACTCAGTTTTCTAATTACAGAAAAGGCCAATAAGAATAGCAACTAAAATTGTAGTCTAACTCATTGTAAACATCTGTTCAAAACACTGGGGTCTTCAACTACACCCTGTGTGTATATTTAGCAATCATTTGTGCACATCAAAAATTAAATTGATAATTACAACACTAACAACTCTGTCCATGTCAAGTGAACAACGTGAAGAGTAAACTTACATTTACCAGGACAGAATAAAAATCGAACTCTAAACAGCATTTTCTACCAAAAAACTAGAACCGTACAGTAAATTTGTGGAGTAACGGTACGGTAAAAACAATGCAACATCAGTAAATAATAAACATTTCATTTCACTTAACACTTACACACTATGGTTTTTTCTTCTTTTTTTTTTCTTTCTGCAAAAACTTGTTCACAGCATTATACATTGCAAAAATGTATAATACTGAAACCTAATCTATCTTTCTGAGCTCAACAACCCACTCTTTATAGAGGGTTTATGACTCTGTTTTTCATTCTAGCATATAGGAATAGCGGTACACAGAATGGAAACCAAACATTATCGCTATGACACTTACCGGTAGACTAAAACTGTGCGCCAGACAGGGACTCGAACCTGGGAACTTTGCCTTTCACGGGCACATGCTCTACCAACTTAAAAAAATTTTTTTTAATGACCCGAGAGTAGGGTCGGGGGCAAAGAGGCCAGGGTTCGCCTTCCGAGGCCTGGCCACAATATCCCGTTCTTGCCCACCCGGAGCCAAGGAAGGGAAGCGGTCTTACAGGATAAACACAACTTTATTTTAAGAAGCTTATTTGTTTGTTTATTTTATTTATTTTGTATGTAGAGGATGCTACTACCGCCATCAGAAGCTTCCGAGTCGTCTTCGCGCAAATTTAATGCAGGGGGGACTCCCTCTAAACCGTTTCCTCAGATGGTCAATCATGTTTCAGTCTACCACTATCTGTCCAAGCACGACTTATGACTCGTCCTCACAGCTTTACTTCCGCCAGTGGTCTGTCAACCAGGCAGAAACACTAGCTAGCAGACGCGCTGTGTTTAGTACGTCCAAGTATTCATGAACGAAAGCAGACGAACAGGCGGAGTTAAAGGTCAGAGGAACGTTATATGCAATTAAATTTGAGATGGTTTAAATTTATTGATACGTTTAGTGGAAATACTTCCTGCGCACTATAATGAGAGCTAAACATAGCGAGGTGGCGTAGTGGTTAGCACAATGGAATCGCATTCAGGAGGACGGCGGTTCGATCCCGCATTCGACCATCCTGACTTCGGTTTTGCGTAATTTCCCTAAATCGCTTCTGGTAAATGCCGAGATGGTTTGTTTGAAAGGGCACGGCCGACTTCCTTCCTAATCCGATGAGATCGATGATGGTTCAAATGGCTCTGAGAACTATGGGACTTAACTTCTGATGTCATCAGTCCCCTAGAACTAAGAACTACTTAAACCTAAGTAACCTAAGGGCATCACACACATCCATGCCCGAGGCAGGATTCGAACCTGTGACCGTAGCGGTCGCGCAGTTCCAGACTGTAGCGCCTAGAACCACTCGGCCACTACAGGCCGGCGAGACCGATGACCTCGCTGTTTGATCTCTTCCATCAAATCAGTCAAATAATGAAAGCGACCGAAAACGAGTGAAGATTAGTCTGGGTGGTACACACTCTTTCGATGTCTATCGAAACAACTTCTCCCTTAAGCCACTGCTCCTTGAGCTTTCTCAGAGTGGATGATTAATTTCTGTTAAGTCAGATAAGGGGGCACACGATGGCGTAACAGGTCATGTATGAATCATACAAATACGACTTAGTTATCTACGAAATGTAAGTCAGGCCTATTGCTCACGGTATAATTTGATCGTCAAAGTAGGCAGCGAGAAGAAGGAACACATTGACAGTTCGAATTCCAGCGATCTCTACCAATTAAGTACTAGGTAGACGAGAGTGAACACTGTACTTGATTTTTCGATATGAACTATACTGGTACAAATACGAAAGCTGACCCGCCGTCTTTCATTATACTCAAGAAGAAACAACAGTTTCAAACCGCATTTCATTCCATTTATAAAAGAATTACGATTTAAAAGGTATGTTAGTAGTGATCTATAAAAATGATGCTTATAATGTTTGAAATTCGTCAATAATCGTAAGACATTTTTTATAAAATAGTATTATTTCTTACGATATATGTGCATGAGAAACGCGTGTCTCGAGAGACGAAGCTGACACTCACGACTTCTCGAAAAATAACTATAGAAGCAATTACAGATATCACGTGGTACGGAAATTCGTAGGGGAATCATTTTCTTGTAACTTCAAGGTTCATAAAATTCTGATACTTCAACACAAACTGCCTCAGACGAATATTGATAAACGGTGTGGATGATGGGTTTGCAAATTCAAATTACCATGAATATAACTGCTGTGTCAAAGAACGCCTCATGCGTCAGCCGGAAGGAGCAATCTATTTGACGCCTGTATTCTGGGTGCCACGGATCGGAAGAACTGAGGCGTTTGTTGTTGGCTTACCTTGTGACTGCTACCGCCTCTCCGCGCTGTTACGGCACTTCACGGTTTTTCTAACAGTTTGCTCACTGGGTACGGACACGTTCATATTGCTCGCCAGTCGCCGCGCCTGAGACTGTTGCTAAGCAATGGCCTGGGCCGCTGCAGAGACCCCTGCATTGTTGAGAACTGCGTCACTTATCCTGAGAGTACAGGCGGGAAACTACCACCGCACTTTCAGCGACGGCAGCAGAGGGCATTCACCCGGGGGATAAGATGCCTATGGAAAAAACGGAAAAAAGAGGAAAACTTAAAACAGGATGGAAAAAGGAGAAGATTACAAAAAAATGATCATTCGAGAGAAGCCTTTACCTTTCTTAAAATGTTGGTTCAAATGGCTCTGAGCACTATGGGACTTAACTTCTGAGGTCATCAGTCCCCTAGAACTTAGAACTACTTAAACCTAACTAACCTGACGACATCACACACATCCATGCCCGAGGCAGGATTCGAAACTGCGACCGTAGCGGTCGCACGGTTCCAGACTGTAGCGCCTAGAACCGCTCGGCCAACCCTCGCCGTCTAAAATGGTGGAAGTTTGTTTCGGAAATCATACAAACGTAAATACATGTGAATTATTTACCTCTTTTACCCACGCCAAATAGCAGTCTGCATTGGGATTCGAACATCAGTTAATACACACATATTAGAAGAATGGATGTGTGTATGCGTGTATGTTCCACACTAAACCACTGGTACGATTCCAACCAAACTTGGTACGCATAGCCCATACTGTTGAGGAACTATCGCTGTGAAGGTAAGAACCACTTACCTATCAATAATTTAGGAGATGTGATGTTATAACAACGAGGTGCGTAAAAAACTGGCACATTGTGGAACATGTTTATGTTTATTACTTATTTGCTACTAACTCCGTTCATCGTAGCTCCTGGACATGTAAATAGAAATATTGTTTATAATGATGTTCTGAGCTAACGAAACATTAGAGAGTATTTAGACCCTGAAGAGCCAAAGAAACTGGTATTCCTGCCTAATATCGTGTAGTGCCCCGCGAGCACACAGAAGTGTCCCAACTTCGTACGATTGTTTCATAATTTCAGATGCGTTTTCACGAATAGATGCAAATTATGGACTCGACTAATGTCTGAAGTAGTGCTGGAGGGAAATTACATTATGAATCCTGCAGAGCTCTGCATAAATCCAAAAGAGTACGAGGGAGTGGAGATCTCTTCTGAGTAGCACGTTGCAAGGCATCCCAAATATCCTGAATAATGTTCATGTCTGGGGTGTATGGTAGCCAGCGGAAGTGCCGGAACTCAGAAGAGTGTTACTGGAGCCACTCTGTAGCAATTCTGGGCGTTTGCGGTGTTGCATTGTCCTGCTGGTATTGCCCAAGTCCGTCGGCAAGCGCGATGTACATGAGTGGATGCAGGTGATCAGACAGGGCGCTAACGTACGCGTCACCTGTCAGAGTCGTATGTAGACATATCAGGGGTCCTATATCACTCCAAGTGCACTCCTATATCACACCCTTACAGAGCCTCCACCAGCTTGAACAGTCCCCTGCTGACTTGCAGGCTGCGTGGATTCATGACGTCGTCTCCATACGCTTACACGTCCGTTCGCTCGATACAATTTGAAACTCGTCCGACCACGCAACATGTTTCCAGTCATCAACAGTCCAGTGTCGGTGTTGACGGGCCCAGGCGAGGCGTAAATCTCTGTATCGCGCAAACGTCAAGGGTACACAAGTGGTCTTTCGGCTCCGAAAGCTCATATCGATGATGTTTCGTTGATTGGTTCGCATGCTGACACTTGTTGATGTGCCAGCATAGAAATCTGCAGCATTTTGCGGGAGGGTTGCACTTTTGTCACATTGAACGATTCTCTTCAATCGTCGTTGGTCCCGTTCTTGCAGGATCTTTTCCCGACAGCAGCGATGTCGGAGATTTGATGTTTTACCGGATTTCTGATATTCACGGCACATTCGTGATATGGTCGTACGGGAAAATCCCCACTTCATCCCTACCTTGAAGGTGCTGTGTCCCATCGCTCGTGTGCCGACTATAACATCACGTTCAAACCTACTTAAATCTTGATAACCTGCCATTTTAGCAGCAGTAACTGATCTAACAACTGCGCCAGACGCTGGTTGTCTCATATAGCCGTTGCCAACCGCAGCACCGTATTCTGCCTGTTTACGTATGTCTGTATTTGAATACGCATGCCTATACCAGTTCCTTTGGATCTTCAGTGTATTTTGCATACTTCTTAATTTGGATACTGTACATTTTTACATTATGCATATTTCTTTGGGCGATTGTTTTATAATTTCAGAGACGTTTTCACGAATACATGCAAATTATTTTTTTCGATATTACAAACGCAGTTCATTTATTGTTTTCGTTTGTAATAGAAAACTGGCAAAATGAATACCCGAGCAATGTCGTATTTGTCAGCTAGTTGAATATATTGAACGAGAAGGACTACATGTGAGGAAATGTTTCGGCCAAGGCTGAGAGAGAGGATCCGTCTTGGGTGTTGTATACACCGGTGTGCAATAAAAAATTAGGCTGTTTCTGAAAAGTGCTGTAAGGGCTAAGAGAATAATCATAAAACAGCCCTGTATTTCAGTTGAGAACATCCACAAATTTTTTAGTCATTGCATGTTACGGTGTAAGATGGCAAGGATTTAAAAATCTGTTTCGTGAATACTTCCACGGCAATGCTAAAGACATCAAATCCTACGCATTGGGTTAGTAGATAAGAAACCATCTTTAACCTGAAAAGGAGATCCATTAAAGTACTTGAGGATCTGATGAGCATAATTCGTAGTCACGTTACCTTCCATTCGGAAAGTGGATGCAGTCAGCGACTGTATATGGCTTATAAATTATAGAGTGAAGGAATCAGTCCTAAAAAGAACGATTGATTGGTGCGCTCTATAATTTATAATTCGTAGTAGTAGGAAAATGTAACAGTCGAAGTGTACTAATCGATTTTAAAAACATAATCTTTCTCTTTTCAGAAACAATATAAACCACTAGAAAAAATTAATACAGCGCCTAAGGTCATGCAGTTTTATAGTGTGGAAGGTAGAGCTGCATATGACTTCTTGAAAGGCACTGTCACAAAAATGTGGAAGATTAAGGTTTAACGTCCTGTCGATGACGGAACATGGGAAATCCGGTAAAGCAAGGACGGGTAAAGGAACTGGCCGCATAGTTCTCAAAGGAACATCCCCAATCCGCGGCAAGTGATTAGGGTGGAAATAAGGAAAACTTCAGTCTGCGTAAGCGGACGAAGATTTGAATCCTTTTCATCCAAAATGCGAATCCAGTGTCTTATCACTGCCACATACCACTTGGTCGCTCTCAGAAACAGCAAGCGGCAGAAAATCGTTCGAGGAACTATTTGAAGAAACTTTCAACATCTGTGAAAAATGGACCGTTGAGTGTTTAAGTCATAAAAAAAACGAATTGAAGCGGTAGAGAACCATTAAGACGAGCTTTCTAAGGAGAAGAGGCTGACGGCACTGTGCTCAAAGCGACGTAACTTTTCTTTTCTTTTTGTTTTTGTTTTTATCCATAGATTGACAACATTTATTCTTAACTTAATGCCTGGTTTTAAGGGATCAAGTATGTTACATACGTAGCGAAACACTCTTTTTTTCATATCTACCGTTTGCGACGATCATCTTAGATATCAAAAATAAAATATTTACGTTTCTCAATGACATTTTCTCGTGGTATTTCTGTTTTGTTTTCAGTACAGCTAATGTTGATAAGAGCTTTATTTAAAATTGAAATATAAAAAAATATCTCTAGTGTCGGAAGACTTCGCGGAGTTTATGTCCGATTACCCGGAGGGTAATGACGAGTCCATCAATAGCTATGGGTGTTGCAAGAAGTGAGCGCTCTTTCTCCAAGCGCAACATGTTTTTGAATTATACGTAGGATCTGAAATGGGTCAGGCATGATTACCCAGTTTGACAGAAACGTTAATAGGAAAAGGGTGGTGTGAATGGTCACAGGCTTATTTGACTGTGAGAGAGTGTAACAGTGTGCTGCAAAATCTTACTGGCAGAACTCGAAGCACTACGGCGTACAACTCTGAAGTGCCTGCTAGGAAAACGCCAAGGCTCGTCTCTCAGCGCAGAAGCCACGGACTTTTAGCCCTCTGCATACAAAGTTTCGCAGAGACGTGTCGATTAAATCAGGTAAATCAGGCTAGCGCTCACCCACAGAGGCTGTCATTGTTCCCACGTTCTATTGAAGAATCGAACTACAACATACACTCCTAGAAATGGAAAAAAGAACACATTGACACCGGTGTGTCAGAACCACCATACTTGCTCCGGACACTGCGAGAGGGCTGTACAAGCAATGATCACACGCACGGCACAGCGGACACACCAGGAACCGCGGTGTTGGCCGTCGAATGGCGCTAGCTGCGCAGCATTTGTGCACCGCCGCCGTCAGTGTCAGCCAGTTTGCCGTGGCATACGGAGCTCCATCGCAGTCTTTAACACTGGTAGCATGCCGCGACAGCGTGGACGTGAACCGTACGTGCAGTTGACGGACTTTGAGCGACGGCGTATAGTGGACATGCGGGAGGCCGGGTGGACGTACCGCCGAATTGCCCAACACGTGGGGCGTGAGGTCTCCACAGTACATCGATGTTGTCGCCAGTGGTCGGCGGAAGGTGCACGTGCCCGTCGACCTGGGACCGGACCGCAGCGACGCACGGATGCACGCCAAGACCGTAGGATCCTACGCAGTGCCGTAGGGGACCGCACCGCCACTTCCCAGCAAATTAGGGACACTGTTGCTCCTGGGGTATCGGCGAGGGCCATTCGCAACCGTCCCCATGAAGCTGGGCTACGGTCCCGCACACCATTAGGCCGTCTTCCGCTCACGCCCCAACATTGTGCAGCCCGCTTCCAGTGGTGTCGCGACAGGCATGAATGGAGGGACGAATGGAGACGTGTCGTCTTCAGCGATGAGAGTCGCTTCTGCCTTGGTGCCAATGATGGTCGTATGCGTGTTTGGTGCCGTGCAGGTGAGCGCCACAATCAGGACTGCATACGATTGAGGCACACAGGGCCAACACCCGGCATCATGGTGTGGGGAGCGATCTCCTACACTGGACGTACACCACTGGTGATCGTCGAGGGGACACTGAATAGTGCATGGTACATCCAAACCGTCATCGAACCCATCGTTCTACCATTCCTAGACCGGCAAGGGAACTTGCTGTTCCAACAGGACAATGCACGTCCGCATGTATCCCGTGCCACCCAACGTGCTCTAGAAGGTGTAAGTCAACTACCCTGGCCAGCAAGATCTCCGGATCTGTCCCCCATTGAGCATGTTTGGGACTGGATGAAGCGTCGTCTCACGCGGTCTGCACGTCCAGCACGAACGCTGGTCCAACTGAGGCGCCAGGTGGAAATGGCATGGCAAGCCATTCCACAGGACTACATCCAGCATCTCTACGATCGTCTCCATGGGAGAATAGCAGCCTGCATTGCTGCGATAGGTGGATATACACTGTACTAGTGCCGACATTGTGCATGCTCTGTTGCCTGTGTCTATGTGCCTGTGGTTCTGTCAGTGTGATCATGTGATGTATCTGATCCCAGGAATGTGTCAATAAAGTTTCCCCTTCCTAGGACAATGAATTCACGGTGTTCTTATTTCAATTTCCAGGAGTGTACTTTGTGTTTGGTTCAGTAAACGGCATCCTCTGACACACAGGTTACACTGTTTGACAGAATAAGGATGAATATGAAGTAATACTTCATGAAGTAAATTAAAGAGCACGAACTCCTGATTTTTCTCATATAATTGACCTTTTGCAGATACAAGAACGACGAAATACTCTTCTTCTGCTTTCACCGTTGTCTAGGCCATATGCCTGCACTGTCTTTTCAATTTCCAGCCACCTAGTTCTTGGATTTTCTACGGATCTTGTTCCTAAAGGTCTTGTCTTGGTAGTCTCGAATCTTGCATTATTTGTGGACGATCTAGCCAGCTTTGTCTATTAGACTTGAACTTCTCATTCATAGCATGTATCCCAAGTTCTACACTTATGGCTTCCTTTCTTATCCAGCTTAATCTTGTGCAGCCCTTCGCTAATCTCAGAAATTTCATTACTGCTGCTTGGATTCAATTTTCTTACTTCTTGTCAGTTGTCCAAGTTTCAGTTCCATATAGCAAAATTATGAAATACTCATGTAAGTAATTTTTGATTTATGGGCATGTTTCTGTGCCTAGCGTTCCGCCTACTAATGCTGTAGACATCATCTGGGGCCGAGATAGCAGCTTCAGACTTACACAAGCTCAGAAAATCGAACTGTTCAAGCTTTGCGGAGTCGAAGAGACTTGTGTGATGGCTATTATACCAGAGGATAGTTTGCGCCGTGTGCTTTATGTAGCACAGAGGCCCACAATGTGGCTAATTTCAATCGTTTGGAAGCAAATTGCTATACGACTCTTTCCAACTTCTGATGATGTCTCCAGCACTAGGCAAGGAAACATTACGGAGAGAATCTTGCTTTGGACCACGGCCTAATGTCCATAAAAATCACCAAGGACGCAAATACCGGACGTGAAAGCCAGCTGTGAGTGATCATTTAAGTAAGAGGAGAATTTACGTTACTAAATACATACATTAAATTAGTAGTTTATATTTTACAAGGATTTCAAACTTTCGTTCTTTGAAACTCTCTCGTCGTTCTTGTTTAGTTTTGCAGCACAGTATTATACTTTATTTTACTTGCCTTTTCGTGACATAATACAGTATTCTAATTAATTATTTACAATACTTTTTTATTTTGAATTTAAATATGATTTTCTTACTAGTTAATACAGATTAGTATAATAAACGGATTGATCTGTTTTTAAATAAACTGCACCGTCGAAAGTGCAGCATTTATCACATGCAGTGATACCGAACGAATAGCAGCTTCATGTCTGGGTAGAGAAAGGTTGTTAAGACTGTATTTTGCTTCACCGAAGAATTTTTCTTATTTTAAGTTTATCTTACGTATCTCACTTCTCGACTGATGTGTGCGAGGAGCAGTCGGAGAGTGGCGAAATGTAGTGTGTGAACATGTGGGAGGAGAGAGGAATGGCTGGCTGCGAGAGACGATGTTTGGGCGACGTTTTGATGATTAGGGAAAGGGGTGGAGTGAGTGTGACCATGCAGGAGGGTATAGGGATGGAGTCCTACTTTCTCCATTTGCTCTAGGGCTCCCGGGTGGAGTGAGTGTGACCATGAAGGAGGGTATAGGTCCTACTTTCTCCATTTGCTCCAGGGCTCCCAAGACTCAACTTACGACCCTGGCTTTTACTATGTGGCCAGACCCTACTACCCATCACACCGTGGTCGAACTACATCGCTAAAGAATGAGATTTTCACCCTGCAGCGGAGAGTGCGCCGATATGAAACTTCCTGGCAGATTAAAACTGTGTGCCGGACCGAGACTCGAACTCGGGACCTTTGCCTTTCGCGGGCAAGTGCTCTACCATCGGTAAAGATGTAAAGCACCGAGCGAGGTGGCGCAGTGGTTAGCACACTGAACTCGCATTCGGGACGATGACGGTGCAAACCCGCGTCCGACCATCCTGATTTAGGTTGTCCGTGATTTCCCAACATCGCCTCAGGTAAATGCCGGGGTGTTTCCTGTGAATGGGCACGGACGACTTCCTTTCCCATCCTTCCCTAACCCGATGGGACCGACTGCCTCGCTGTTTTGCCCCCTCCCCTTAATCAACCAACAACTAAAGATGTACAGTGACTCCACAAAGTATTCGTCCGACCGTGGCGCGTAGATATACGCACAGTTATACAAATATCGATGCGAAATAAATAATAACTATTTCCTTATGTTGTTTGATTTCTACACTTGGAAATAAAACGCTCTTTATGGTTCATACGTCGCTTAATTTGTGACCAGATACACGCTATGTAAAATCACGCCGCAATACTCGCCAAACAAGTATTCGTCTAGTAAGCAATATCTGTAGTATTGGGCCGCACTGACACCCCCCCCCCCCCTCTCGCGTTTGTTATGCAGTTGTATTTCATCCATCACAGTGAATATTTGTCTCTCCGGCCTGAAAGCCGCTTAGTGATATTTACGTAATATGAGTCGAAGACGTCGCGAAACTACAAAGGAAGAGAGAGAAATTTGCGTCAGGTGAAAGGTCTCTGTTGGATTCCTTTCGTGTTAATTTCTTAAATCTGTTGTCATTTACGGCATAAATTCCTCTTCTAAATTTACTGTGGTGTTTCTGACTATCTGGGAGGAGACTGAGCAGTGGAACGTGTTACTTTTACACGTAAACAAGAACGATCTGTCACACTACTACACTTTAAAACACAGTTTATGTGTAATTAATGTCACACAGTCTCATACGGAACCTACATCCGCTTTCTTTTATATACCGTATATGAGATACTGTCATACCCCGTCCCTTCTGTGTGAAAGGATGAATGAGCAAATGTATTTCTAGTTGCATGCTTGATGATAGCAGACAAGCCTGTCTGCTAGAGAACAGTAGGACCAACGTCGGAATAGGTAGCTACGCTTTATAAAAGCAAAGAGGTTTCTATTGTTAGTATGGTCCTGTCCATCCCTTGTCATGTTGGTATAGGAAGCTGCATCTCTGGTCACTTCCGTTTGTATCGTTTAAGCACCCTCGATAGGGGCCCAGGCAGTCCGTCCGTGGCGAGCGTCTGAAGTGGTAAGATCTCCGGCTAAGCGCGTCTCTGCTAAGTTCGTAGGACAATGGATTTCTTAAGTTCAGCTTAACTGAAAATTTAATCACCTTTATTTCAGGTTTAGATCTAAATTATCTAATGTTATCTTAAATTGCAACGCAGTGTAATTTGAGTGTGAAGTTCAGAATATATTCCAGTAGTTGCTTTGTCACTACTTTGTGAGTAAAATGGAACCACGTGTGTATGATCCGTAACTCTAACTAAGATCATCAATCTTAAATGCGAATGTGCGTGAGATTATAACGTCTCGTCTTGAAAATATTTTTCAATATAGCGATTTTTCTTTGTGTTCAACCCACGTGGGGTGTACTTTGTGACACCAGTACCACGTGCTTATACAATTGTTTGACCCATCAGGTTAATAGTAAGACAATAGTAATCAGTTCGAGGTTTTTCTTTTGTAATTTGTGTTTCGATGTAATTTATTTTAATTATCAAAATTATTGGGGAGTTGCACTCTTTGTGTAAACCAGGTTGACCACGTGAAGCATGTAGTGTAATCATCAAAGCAGCCCTCAGCTATTCTTTTCGGGAAGATTTCACAGAGAGTTAGTATGAATTTAGTATACCAGTTTGTGGTAATTTCATGACGGACAGGATTGCGCTACAAACGTAACTTCTGTGGGTGAAAATTGAATCGGTTGGTTGTGTTTAATTTCCTCTTGCATATGTTTCAACGTTCTTCGTGTGTTATTTTATGAATGCAGTGTTTTATGCTGTCTCCCAATCTTGGCTCCATATTTGATGTGTTCCGTAAGATTACAAACCCACATTTTCACTATCATAAATAAGGCAGCTGTTTAGTTATGAATCAAGTTTGATATGCTGAAATTTTAACGGAACAATGATCAATGTTAAAATAAATGTCCAAATATAAACTGATTTATTTCTTTTTATTTAAATTGTCTGTTTATATATATATCACCGGTTATCGTAAGATGACTACTAAAACATTATAATTAATGTTAGTCTGGTTGGGAATTTGGTAAGCTAGACTGGATACCTGGTAAAAAATTTGCTCAGTAATGCAATGTTAACTTCCCCAGATAGCTCACAGCTTTTAACCCGCTTTTTCAGTCTTGAATATCAGCACCGCTTTCAGAACAAATCAATGCATCAACATTACACAGGTTGTTTCGACAATGTTTTCAAGAAACTGGAGAAACCGTCGGTAGACCTGCAAGTACAGTGAAGAGTGTTATATACGTGTTTAATCAGAGCGAAAAGTGGTCGTCCTGGAGTTAGACTGTAAGAAACATGCTTCATGGAGGCCGAAAAGCCCGTAGAAAACCGTACATCAGAAAAATCAATAGAAGAAAGCGAATTGCATTTGCACGGGAACATAAATCAGATTGGTTTTATTTCCGGAAGAAGGTTGTATTTACTGACGAGAGTCGATTTGAGCTGTTTAAGTCTAAAGGTCGCGTGGCAGCGTGGAGAAAAAAAGAACTGTGGACGTGAAAAGAGAAATATAACAGCCTCAGTTAAACATGGAGGAGGTTCAGTACTTGTGTGGGGGTGCATGGGTGCAAATGACGTGGGAGATTTCTGTTTTACTGATGGCATTATGGACCACAAGATCTACATAAATAGTCTAAAACCACATCTATCCAGTAGTGTATGAGTCTTAATGGGGATTATATTTTCACTCAAGATGACTATCCAAAACATACGGCATTAGGTATCAAACCTGTGGTTGTTGGGTAACACGCCCCACTCGATACAGACATCACCGCAATCCCCAGATAATAATCCTATCGAAAATTTGTGCCATTTACTCGACAAAAACACCATGAATCGTCAGATATCCAGTAGAAATGATCTACAGACCATCTGGCGTAAAATTCCAGTGCAAACAACAGAATCTACATCTATATCTACATCTACATCTACATCCATACTCCGCAAACTACCTGACGGTGTGTTGCGGAGGGTACCCTGATTACCTCTATCGGTTCTCCCTTCTATTCCGGTCTCGTATTGTTCGTGGAAAGAAGGATTGTCGGTAAGCTTCTGTGTGGGCTCTAATCTCTCTGACTCCTCGGTGAAGGTATGTTCTCGAAACTTTAACAAAAGCCCGTACCGAGCTACTGAGCGTCTCTCCTGCAGAGTCTTCCACTGGATTTATCTATCATCTCCGTAACGCTTTCGCGATTACTAAATGATCCTGTAACGAAGCGCGCTGCTCTCCGTTGGATCTTCTCTATGTCTTCTATCAACCCTATCTGGAACGGATCCCACACTGCTGAGCAGTATTCAAGCAGTGGGCGAACAAGCGTACTGTAACCTACTTCCTTTGTTTTCGGATTGCATTTCCTTACGATTCTTCCAATGAATCTCAGTCTGGCATCTGCTTTACCGACGATCAACTTTATATGATCATTCCATTTTAAATCACTCCTAATGCGTACTCGCGGATAATTTATGGAATTAACTGCTTCCAGTTGCTGACCTGTTATATTGTAGCTAAATGATAAGGGATCTATCTTTCTATGTATTCGCAGCACACTACACTTGTCTACATTGAGATTCAATTGCCATTCCCTGCACCATGCATCAATTCGCTGCATATCATCCTGCATTTCTTTACAATTTTCCATTGTTACAACCTCTCGATACACCACAGCATCATCTGCAAAAAGCCTCAGTGAACTTCTGATGTCATCCATAAGGTCATTTATGTATATTGTGAATAGCAACGGTCCTATGACACTCCCCTGCGGCACACCTGAAATCTCTCTTACTTCGGAAGACTTCTCTCCATTGAGAATGACATGCTGCGTTCTGTTATCTAGGAACTCTTCAATCCAATCACACAATTGTTCTGATAGTCCATGTGCTCTTACTTTGTTCATTAAACGACTGCGGGTAACTGTATCGAACGCCTTGCGGAAGTCAAGAAACACGGCATCTACCTGTGAACCCGTGTCTATGGCCCTCTGAGTCTCGTGGACGAATAGCGCGAGCTTGGTTTCACACGACCGTCTTTTTCGAAACCCATGCTGATTCCTACAGAGTCTCCAGAAAAGTCATTATACTCGAACATAATACGTGTTCCAAAATTCTACAACTGACCGACGTTAGAGATATAGGTCCTATAGTTCTGCACATGTTCGACGTCCCTTCTTGAAAACGGGGATGACCTGTGCCCTTTTCCAATTCTTTGGAACGCTACGCTCTTCTAGAGACCTACGGTACACCGCTGCAAGAAGGGGGGAAAGTTCCTTTGCGTACTCTGTGTAAAATCGAACTGGTGTCGCGTCAGATCCAGCGGCCTTTCCTCTTTTGAGCGATTTTAATTGTTTCTCTATCCCTCTGTCGTCTATTTCGATATCTATCATGTTGTCATCGGTACGACAATCTAGAGAAGGAACTACAGTGCAGTCTTCCTCTGTGAAACAGCTTTGGAAAAACACACTTAGTGTTTCGGCCTTTAGTCTGTCTTCCTCTGTTTCAGTACCATTTTGGTCCCACAGTGTCAGGACATTTTGTTTTGATCGACCTACCGCTTTGACATGAGACCAAAATTTCTTAGGATTTTCTGCCAAGTCAGAACATAGAACTTTACTTTCGAATTCATTGAACGCCTCTCGCATAGCCCTCCTCACACTACATTTCGCTTCGCGTAATTTTTGTTTGTCTGCAAGGCTTTGGCTATGTTTATGTTTGCTGTGAAGTTCCCTTTGCTTCCGCAGCAGTTTTATAACTCGGTTGTTGTACCACGGTGGCTCTTTTCCATCTCTTACGATCTTGCTTGGCACATACTCATCTAACGCATATTGTACGATGGTTTTGAACTTTGTCCACTGATCCTCAACACTATCTGTACTTGAGACAAAACTTTTGTGTTGAGCCGTCAGGTACTCTGTAATCTGCTTTTTGTCACTTTTGCTAAACAGAAAAATCTTCCTACCTTTTTTTAATATTTCTATTTACGGCTGAAATCATCGATGCCGTAACCGTTTTATGATCGCTGATTCCCTGTTCTGCGTTAACTGTTTCAAATAGTTCGGGTCTGTTTGTCACCAGAAGGTCTAATATGTTATCGCCACGAGTCGGTTCTCTGTTTAACTGCTCAAGGTAGTTTTCAGATAAAGCACTTAAAAAAATTTCACTGGATTCTTTGTCCCTGCCGCCCGTTATGAACGTTTGAGCCTCCCAGTCTATATCCGGCAAATTAAAATCTCCACCCAGAACTATAACATGGTGGGGAAATCTACTCGAAATAATTTCCAAATTATTCTTCAGGTGCTCAGCCACAACAGCTGCTGAGCCAGGGGCCTATAGAGACATCCAATTACCATGTCTGAGCCTGCTTTAACCGTGATCTTCACCCAAATCATTTCACATTTCGGATCTCCGTCAATTTCCTTCGATACTATTGCACTTCTTATCGCTATAAACACGCCTCCGCCTTCACTGTCCAGCCTGTCTCTGCGGTGTACATTCCAATCTGAGTTTAGGATTTCATTACTGTTTACGTCTGGTTTCAGCCAACTTTCTGTCACTAGTACTATTTGGACGTTATGACCGTTTATTAATGAGAGCAGTTCTGGGATATTTCTATAGACGCTCCTGCAGTTTACTATTAGCACATTAATATTGTTATTCCCTGTTGCAATTTGCCTACTCATACCTTGCCGCGTCTCAGGAGGCGTCTTGTCGGGCCTAGGGAGGGAATTCTCTAACCTAAAAAACCCACATGTGCACTCCACACGTACTCCGCTACCCTTGTAGCCGCTTCCGGCGTGTAGTGCACGCCTGACCTATTCAGGGGGACCCTACATTTCTCCACCCGATAGCGGAGGTCGAGAAATTTGCACCCCAGATCTCCGCAGAATCGTCTGAGCCTCTGGTTTAAGCCTTCCACTCGGCTCCAAACCAGAGGACCGCAATCGGTTCTGGGAACGATACTACAAATAGTTAGCTCAGATTCCACCCCGCGAGCGAGGCTTTCCGCCTTCACCGATTCCGCAAACCGCCTGTACGAACTGAGGATGACCTCTGAACCCAGACGGCAGGAGTCATTGGTGCCGACATGAGCAACAACTTGCAGTCGGGTGCACCCAGTGCTCTCTATCGCCGCCGGCAGGGCCTCTTCCACGTCTCGGATGAGACCCCCCCGGCAAGCAGACAGAGTGAACACTGGCCTTGTTCCCCGACCTTTCCGCTATTTCCCTATGGGGCTCCATCACCCGCCTAACGTTGGAGCTCCAAATAACTAATAAACCCCTCCCCCCGTGTGCCTGCTCGGACCTTGCTGAAGGAGCAGCCACATGTCCACTCACAGGCAGAGCGGGCGATGCCACACGGCCAGCCTCCGCATTTACCCTCCGCCTCGTGCGCCGCGAACGCCGCTGAACCCGCCACTCCCCTTGGGGAGAGGGTGGCCCAACCGCGCCCGGTACCCGCGAAGAGGTCTCGACAGCAGGGATAGTGGGTGAAGCATGTAACACCTGGGGTGTACCATGCGACGCAGCAGACTCCCCACTGCCGCTACACTCCGAGGCAGCAGCCTGAAGACGGCTGACCGTGGCCATCAACATTCTCAGCTGTTCGTGAACAGTGGCCAGCTCCTCCTGCGTCCGTACACAGCAGTCACACATCCTATCCATCCTAAGGAATCAATTTACTATAGAGAGGTAATGAACTTTTAACTAGACTGCTAACTCACGAAAGGCGGCTGATTGTTGACTAAACTGTCTGTCTCTGGACTGTATTGAAAACAAACACTAGTACTACTGGCACTATGGGTGACTAAAGGGTCTCTCTCTGACTGTTTTCAAAACAAACACGAAATCTATGGAACACTATTAATGGCACTCGACAATTAAAGCTTCCTAAAAGCAAAAACACACGGAAGAAGAAGTGACAAGTAAGAAAAATACAGTTAATACTTAAATTAAGGTAGCTCGCTGCACAGAAGACGTGAAATAGACGGCAGTTACGACGACACTGGTGAAATCCATGGCAAGAAGAATGCAAGTGATTAGAACTACTTAAACCTAACCAACCTAAGGACATCACACACATCCATGCCCGAGGCAGGATTCGAACCTGCGACCGTAGTGGTCGCGCGGTTTCAGACCGTAGCGCCTAGAACCGCTCGGCCACTTAGTGTCGTGATGCCATCTGAGAAGCTACTCTAATATGAAGTGGCGGCACCAGGTCTACTAACACGAAAACAGACGGGAGAGCGGAATGCTCACTCCGTGCCCCTCCATTTCGCTTCTCGCTGGCGTCATTGACACGGCGGTCAGCACTGTTCTATTGCTCCGTCTGTGGCTCGAAAGGAGGTGCAATAGTCGATTTTGCGAGTTAAGAACAACAGAAATATCATTAGTCATACACAAAGCTATTTACAGTTACTCCACAAAGTATTCGTCTAATAGATGATTGGATGTTTAAGGATGTATAAAGGGTGGAAGACTGGCGGATTGAAATGAAGAAGCGACGCGGACGTCTTTATTGATCGGTGAAAATGCGAATACAATAAAAAAAACACAGATTGGTATGTAAATAAACATTGTTAAGCATTCAAAAGTACTGATAGGCAATGTAAGGGGCAGAATAAGTATTCGTCTACATTATAGAAAATTAGACGTTGAACACAGAATGGCCGGCCGGTGTGGCCGAGCGGTCCTTGGCGCTTCAGTCCGGAACCACGCTGCTGCTACGGTCGAAGGTTCGAATCCTGCCTCGGGCATGGATGTGTGTAATGTCCTTACGTGTTCGCCCCGGTAGCTGAGTGGTCAACCCGACAGAATGTCAATCCTACGGAACCGGGTTCGATTCCCGGTTGGGTCGGAGATTTTCTCCGCTCAGGGACTGGGTGTTGTGTTGTCCTAATCATCATCATTTCATCCCCATCGACGCGCAAGTCGCCGAAGTGGCGTCAAATCGAAAGACTTGCACACGGCGAACGGTCTACTCGACGGGAGGCCCTAGTCACACGAAATTTTTTATTTATGTCCTTAGGTTTAAGTACTTCTGAGTCTAGGGGACTGTTAAGTCCCATAGTGCTCAGAGCCATTTGAACCATTTGAGTGCACCCCTTTCCACTGCTCCCACGAAGGAAAAATCCGGCAGTTCCGGCAATCGAACCCGGGTCCTCCGGATGGTTGGTCAGCTGCACTGACCACTGAGCCAAGCAGACGGACTCAGAGGGCTGTATGGATAAATAAAATTACTGCAACTCCTAATACTGCTACTGCTACTGCCGCTTTGGTTGAATCGGTTGCTGCATCGAGAAGCCAGGAGCGAGACGTGGTGCGTCTCGCCGGCATCTGGCGCTCCGCTCCCCCTGTGTGCTTCCTAAACGAGGCGTCACATCGGCGAACCCGTTCCGTCGCGTTCCCACAGTTCTGCGGCGCCACATGTAGCCAGCAGGGTGCAGCCTGTCTGCCTGGGCAGGTGGCAGGTCGCACAGATTGCGGACGCTGGCCGGAAAATGCGGGCCGGGGCGGGGGGCGGTAAGCGGTAAGCGCGCGCTTCCGGCGCAGATCTGCCGGAACTGCCGACTACTGTGGGAACGGAAGCGGCGCGACCCACACCCAGCCGCGCCAACCCTCTCTGCCAGATTTGTGCGGGCCTGCCGTGCCGACTAGCCGAAGGGGGGGGGGGGGGGGGTCAGCCAGGGGGAGCGCAGGGGGGCGTGGTCGCACCCACACCTGCGTCACGCGCCGGGCACAGCCAAAGTACCGCCACTGCTGGCGTGCAGCGATACTGCTAACTGCCGCCACACTACGTAGTTAGGCAAGTTGCAAAGCCAGTAATTTCAGTACCGTGTGATTCACTTAACCGACTCTTGTGACGTATCTGGGAATGGCTACCAGAGGGCGAATTTACCTCGTTACTTTCTAGCAAATATTTATGAAGTATATATTTATAAAGTTCTAATTGCCACTTTGTAAGATTCCCACGGAATTGGAAAACTTATGCCGAGCGATAGTTCTGCGGAGCGTGGCGCTCTTCCAGGGATAAGTGGTTTTCTGCAGGTAGCACGCACGCACCCTAAGAATTTGTTTCTTATTTAGCAGTATGGTTGGTTCAAATGGCTCTGATCTCTATGCGACTTAACATCTGCCGTCATCAGTCCCCTAACTTAGAACTAATTAAACATAACTAACCTAAGGACGTCACACACACCCATGCCCGAGGCAGGATTCGAACCTGCGACCGTAGCAGCAGCGCGGTTCCGGACTGAAGCGTATAGAACCGCTCGGCCACAACGGCCGGCTTTAGCAGTATAGCGCTACGTGCTGTAGTCTGCAACACATGTTACTAGAAATTAGTTTCAATTTCTCTTAAAAGCTTGAAAACAATGTGACCAAGCACTTTTTTATATCAATTTATTATGCGTTCACCAGTTTTAAGCTGGTTTTCACATATTCAGACGAAGCCCGGGTTAGGTTGGAATGTCACAGCTGTTAATCAGCGAAGTTGTTTAACGTGATACCAAAAAACTATCTGAAGTGTCTTGGGCTCTTAATAACTGTGAGCACATTCCACCTCCGCACAAATGACACTCTGCACAAATGTCGTATGTTCCCTTCCCACTTTATCCAGTGTGTGCTAAATTCGACCAAGAGTACGCGTACCGTACCTTGCGTGAAAGCCATCGATTTCGATGAAAAATTACCGAAACGATGTGGTAACCAGCATGATAACAGTATACACTGTCTTAATCAGAACTAAGTGCAAGGAACTGTAACTACACTACTGGCCATTAAAATTGCTACACCACGAAGATGACGTGCTACAGACGCGAAATTTAACCGACAGGAAGAAGATGCTGTGATGTCCAAATGATTAGCTTTTCAGAGCATTCACACAAGGTTGGCGCCGGTGGCGACACCTACAACGTGCTGACATGAAGAAAGTTTCCAACCGATTTCTCATACACAAACAGCAGTTGACGGGCGTTGCCTGGTGAAACGTTGTTGTGATGCCTCGTGTAAGGACGAGAAATGCGTACCATCACGTTTCCGACTTTGATAAAGGTCGGATTTTAGCCTATCGCGCTTGCGGTTTATCGTATCGCGACATTGCTGCTCACGTTGGTCGAGATCCGATGACTGTTAGCAGAATATGGAATCGGTGGGTTCAGGAGGGTAATACGGAACGCCGTGCTGGATCCCAACGGCCTCGTATCACTAGCAGTCGAGATGACAGGCATCTTATCCGAATGGCTGTAACGGATCGTGCAGCCACGTCTCGATCCCTGAGTCAACAGATGGGGACGTTCGCAAGACAACAACCATCTGCACGAACAGTTCCGACGACGTTTGCAGCAGCAGTGACTATCAGCTCGGAGACCATGGCTGCGGTTACCCTTGACGCTGCATCATAGACAGGAGCGCCTGCGATGGTGTACTCAACGACGAACCTGGGTGCACGAATGGCACAACATCATTTTTTCGGATGAATCCAGGTTCTGTTTACAGCATCATTATGGTCGCATCCGTGTTTGGCGACGTCGCGGTGAAGGCGCATTGGAAGCGTGTATTCGTCATCGCCATACTGGCGTATCACCCGGAGTGATGGTATGGGGTGCCATTGGTTACACGTCTCGGTCACCTCTTGTTCGCATTGACGGCACTTTGAACAGTCGACGTTACATTTCAGATGTGTTACGACCTGTGGCTCTACCTTTCATTCGATCCCTGCGAAACCCTACATTTCAGCAGGATAATGCACGACCGCATGTTGCAGATCAAGTACGGGCCTTTCTGGATACAGAAAATGTTCGACTGCTGCCCTGGCGAGCACATTCTCCAGATCTCTCAGAAATTGTGAAAGTCTGGTCACTGGTGGCCGAACAACTGGCTTGTCACAATACGCCAGTCACTACTCTTGATGAACTGTGGTATCGTGTTGAAGTTGCATGGGGAGCTGTACCTGTACAAGCCATTCAAGCTCTGATTCAATGCCCAGGCGTATCAAGCCCGTTATTGCGGCCAGAGGTGGTTGTTCTGGGTACTGATATCTCAGGATGTATGCAGCCAAATTGCGTGAAAATGTAATCACATGTCAGTTCTAGTATAATATATTTGTCCAATGAATACCCGTTTATCATCTGCATTTCTTCTTGGTGTAGCAATTTTAATGGCCAGTAGTGTATACAGATTAGTCTCGAGTGATTAGTCGAATCTGTCAAAATTTAGTGAAATTCAGTCACGCAACGAGATAATTCGGTCATCAGTCATAAACCGGCAATTTCTAGCTAAAACCATTTGCTTATAAGCAGTCTTCAGCTTACATAACCATCAGTTACAGACGTATTGAAAACGTCAGACATTACATACGTGGCAGTAGCTTCTCATATTCAGGGGTCAAACAAAAGTTGTTAACTCAAAATTCACAGTCGCAATTTAACAATGGTATGAGTTAATGATAAACAAAATGAAAACCTACCGGATTACAGTAGTATGTGGGCTCGCTATACTCTATGATGTTATGAATTCTGATAAACAAGGAGTCAGAAATCCTTAAAATCCACTCTCAATATTACTTCATGTAAACCTTAATCACTACAAAGCAACATCAAAACACAATGGCATCGCCGGTATACGACAGTCAAGGCATCAATGCAGAAAACACCCAAAATCGTAGAAAATTTGTTAGTGTAGTTATATAAGAACTAAAAATCACCTTGATTTGCCTTATTCGATCCCCTGCACAGTTCTCCGAAGTCTTAAGTACAAAATTTAGTCTCGACTGTTGTTACTCATAGTTTGGTTGAGATCGTTAAATGATTAGCAACAATATGATCTTTTAGACTATAGAAAAAGTTTACTTTTACTTTCTGGGAATGATATTGTCCTCTGTATTAACTAAACTGTGCGCTTACGTAGCCGAGTGGACAACGCGACAGACCCTCACGCGAGGGACGCAGATTCGATTCCCAGTACTGCTAGGGATGCTTCCCTCGGTGCGAGGAATGGGCCAGTACTGCCGGACGAAGAAACACTTGAGACATTCTCGACAGCACTGCAGTGGGTCCTGGCAAGCCACGATTTACTTCTGCAGGAGGTCGAACAGATACTGCAACACACACACACACAAATACCAGATCGCCTTCATTAAAACTTGAACAGTTTGAAGTATGTAACGTGGAAAGAAACTAGGTCCAAAGGAATGTCGCCGACATCTTTGCTACCGTCGCTGTACTCTGTAATTTATTAACTGACACAATGACGGAAGGATACTTTCATCTCACAAGGAACCTCTTGTGCGTGAGGTCACGGAAGCCAATAATGTTTATCGCGTTCGACGCCCCACAAGCAGTCACAGAATTGGCTGCTACTGCCATCAACGCGCGGGGCTGGGGTATCCCATGGTGAGCACAGCATGAGTCTACGGAGTGCAGTTAAATTGCGTAGTCGACGGGTAACACACAACAGTACTACAGTGCTAGTGGTATTGATAGAAAGCAGATCAATGGCAATGATAAACAAAGAAAAGTTGATAGTTCCAAGGAATTTCGCAGAGTGAGGAAGAAGTCGCAGATAAAATATTAGAGTTTCTGCAAGATGAGTCAGTTGGAATGTGTGGTGCCGTGTAGACTCGACTGTGCTGACAACACATACACATCAAGAAAAGTTTTCCATCATACCGGATCCCAGAATTCACTGTGGATACTGTATTGCAGACGTAGTCCCTTTGACTGTTCAGAGATGTCACTAAACCCGCCCAAAGATTCAAAAAACCATGCATGAACAGTGCCTGTTGGACGGAGGGGGCCCGACACCCGATCAGATCCAGCCACTCCACCAGGAACGAAGTACACGGCTCGTGTTTTCTGTAGTTCAGCTATGCCTACACGGTCAATACCTCGGTTCGATCGCGTCCGCATTGTTGCTTTGTGCCAGGAAGGGCTCTCAACAATGGAAATGTCCAGGCGTCTCGGAGTGAGCCGAAGCGATGTTGTTCGGACATGGAGGAGATACAATCAGACAAGAACTGGCGATGACATGCTTCGCCCAGACCGCCCAAGGGCTACTACTTGAGTGGATGATCGCTACCTTCGGATTACGCCTCGGAGGAACCCCGACAGCAACGCCACCATGTTGAATAATGGTTTCCGGGCAGCCACAGGACGTCGTGTTAAGACTCAAACTGTGCGCAGTAGGTTGCATGATGCACAACTTCATTCCCGACGTCCATGGCAAGGTCCATCTTTGCAACTCCGACACCATTCAACGCTGTACAGATGGGCCCAACAACATGCCGAATGGACCGCTCAGGATTGGCATCACATTCTCTTCACCGATGAGTGTCGCATATGCCTTCAAGCAGACAATCGTCGGAGACGTGTTTGGAGGCAAACCGGTCAGGTTGAACGCCCTAGACACACTGTCTGCGAGTGCAGCAAGGTGGAGGTTCCCTGCTGTTTTGGGGTGGCATTATATGGGGTCCACGTACGCCGCTGGTGGTCATGGAAGGCGTCGTAACGGCTGTACGATACGTGAATGCCATCCTCCGCCTGATAGTGCAACCATATTGGCAGCATATTGATGAGGCATTCGTCTTCATGGACGAAAATTCGCGCTCCCATCGTGCACATCTTGTGAATGACCTTCTTCAGGATAGCGACATCGCTCGACTAGAGTGACCAGCATGTTCTCCAGACATGCACCCTCTCGAACATGCCTGGCATAGATTGAAAAGGGCTCTTTATGGACAACGTGACCCACCAACCACTCTGAGGGATCTACGCCGAATCACAGTTGAGGTGTGGGACAGTCTGCACCAACAGTGCCTTGCTGACCTTATGGATAGTATGCCATAATGAATACAGGCAGGCATCAATGAAAGAGGACGTGCTACTGGGTATTAGAGGTGCTGGTGTGTACAGAAATCTCGACCACCACCTCTGAAGGTCTCACTGGATGGTGGTACAACATGCAATATGTGGTTTTCATGAGCAATAAAAAGGACAGGAATGATGTTTATGTTGATCTCTATTCCAATTTACTGTACACGTTCGTGAGCTATCGGAAGCGAGGTTCAAATGGCTCTGAGCACTATGGTACTTAACTTCTGAGGTCATCAGTCCCCTAGAACTTAGAACTACGTAAACCTAACTTACCTAAGGACATCACACACATCCATGCCCGAGGCAGGATTCGAACCCGCGACCGTAGCGGTCGCGCGGTTCCAGACTGTAGCGCCGAGAACCGCTCGGCAGCTGCGGCCGGCGGAAGCGACGTGATGTCAAACTTTTTTTGATGTGTGTACATGAGGAATACAATGATGAAGATACGATCATAACAGTGAGAGTGATACTGAAACAGGTGTCGAGCTATGTAGTTCATCATCCTTGTCAGAGAGGGAGCCACAAATCCTGTATCCAGTGGAACGTAGTAAATAACAATCGTGCAAGGAGCTGGTACTGAACATAATTACGTTCGTGGAAGATCATCCTCTACATAGTCAAAAATCAATTATGAACAGATTTCGAATAAGTCCGCGGCGATATTGTGGTATAGTGCATAAGAAAAACTACCGATTTTCAAGGGAGGACATGGCACACATTTTACAAACGCTGGTGTTCGCGCGTTTGAAGGATGCTCGATACAACTTACAAGATAGTCACGTACTGCGTTATGCACATCAAATTGCACGCGAGATAGATTGCAGGATTTCAAGGGAAGCGATGGTTGCATAACTTCAAACAGTGCTACAGAACTGGAAGACTTAAGATAACGAAATTTCAAACAAAGCGTGAACTTGACGATGCACGACAATCTGCGAAATCGGGGAGAAAATTTGTAGGTGAGATAAAAAAACGTATGCCATCGTTCAGTAAGGAATTTGTTTTGAACTCCGACTAATCGAAATTTGACGAGGAAATCAGAGGCACCAAGAAAATGGTTCAAATGGCTCCCTGATTAGCAGAATCAGTGCCGTATAGCGTTACAAAGACGGACAAATTATCTGTTAAACAGATAATCATAATGTTTTGGCTCCTTAGTGTATCTGGTACACCGCATTCGCGTTTGTACAGTAGTGGATTTCATTTTCTAGTTTTTCAGAATATGGTTCAAATGATTTCAAAACAGACTTAGAACTACTTAAACCTAACTAACCTAAGGACATCACACACATCTATGCCCGAGGCAGGATTCGAACCTGCGACCGTAGCGGTCGCACGGTTCCAGACTGAAGCGCCTAGAACCGCTCGGCTACACCGGCCGGCTAGAGGTACCAAGAGAGTTGTACCAAGATCATCTAACTTCAGCACCATAACGCGTTCTTATACAAATATGCTGACTGTTAATCTAGATGGTAAATTGGCTGGACAGTTATTTATTGTGCTGCGAGAAGCTAGAGATGCTCTGCCCCCTAGGATTCTTTCTCAGTAGGGAATATTTACGTCACAGTAAGCAAGAATGGGAAAATGGGCGTAAGAGATCTACAGCTATGGTATGAGCATTGCTTTTGGCCAATAGCTGGTCGAAATAAATTGCCTTTGTTTGATTCCTGGTGTGCGTTCAAATATCATACTCCTTTAGAGCAAAATGCCCCTGCTGAAAAGTGTGCGAGATTGCAGTTCATACCACCTGGAACCACTGGACAAATTCAGCGTCTGGATATTTGTGTTCCACGATAAGCTCCACAACAGAGTGTTTCGCATTAAGCCCCATTCGATCAGATTCCATCATTTCTCATCACCCCGTTAACCAATACGATTCTATATGGATTATTAAAGAATGGATAGCCGCGCTTTGTAGCCGAACGGTCCAGGGCGCCTTGCCACGGTTCGAACGGCTCCCCCCTCCCCGCCCCGTCGGAGGTTCAAGTCCGATGGAGGACATGGGCGTGTGTGTTGTCCTTAGCGTAAACTAGTTTAAGGTACACACTAAGTAGTGTGCAAGCCTATGGACCGATGACATCAGCAGTTTGGTACCATAGGAACCGCAAAAAAAATGGACACCTAGCTGAACATCCAGCACTGTTTGTACCTCCTAGGAGTTCATCTTCGATTTTGATGGTGCTAACTTTTGCGATCAATGTGGCACGCCATTCTTCATTCGGTGCACATGGTGCAAGTTAATGGTTTGTTTTGAACATTTCTTGAATGTCGCCGATGTCCATTTTGTGAACTGTAATACATACATCCAATAGCAGGCTGACCTCTGCACCTGGCTGACACTCATTTTTTGTAGCCCTCCTACAGGGTGTTCCAAAAATGACCGGTATATTTGAAACGGCAATAAAAACTAAACGAGCAGCGATAGAAATACACCGTTTGTTGCAATATGCTTGGGACAACAGTACATTTTCAGGCGGACAAACTTTCGAAATTACAGTAGTTACAATTTTCAACAACAGATGGCGCTGCGGTCTGGGAAACTCTATAGTACGATATTTTCCACATATCCACCGTGCGTAGCAATAATATGGCGTAGTCTCTGAATGAAATTACCCGAAACCTTTGATAACGTGTCTGGCGGAATGGCTTCACATGCAGATGAGATGTACTGCTTCAGCTGTTCAATTGTTTCTGGATTCTGGCGGTACACCTGGTCTTTCAAATGTCCCCACAGAAAGAAGTCACAGGAGTTCATGTCTGGCGAATAGGGAGGCCAATCCACGCCGCCTCCTGTATGTTTCGGATAGCCCAAAGCAATCACACGATCATCTAAATATTCATTCAGGAAATTAAAGACGTCGGCCGTGCGATGTGGCCGGGCACCATCTTGCATAAACCACGAGGTGTTCGCAGTGTCGTCTAAGGCAGTTTGTACCGCCACAAATTCACGAAGAATGTCCAGATGGCGAGATGCAGTAATCATTTTGTATGGATAGAGGTGTAAACTCTGGCGCATGAGACGATACGTGGACGTTGACGTCATTTGGACCGCAGCTGCAACACGGCGAACGGAAACCCGAGGCCGCTGTTGGATCACCTGCTGCACTAGCTGCGCGTTGCCCTCTGTGGTTGCCATACGCGGTCGCCCTACCTTTCCAGCACGTTCATCCGTCACGTTCCCAGTCCGTTGAAATTTTTCAAACAGATCCTTTATTGTATCGTTTTTCGGTCCTTTGGTTACATTAAACCTCCGTTGAAAACTTCGTCTTGTTGCAACAACACTGTGTTATAGGCGGTGGAATTCCAACACCAGAAAAATCCTCTGTTCTAAGGAATAAACCATGTTGTCTACAGCACACTTGCACGTTGTGAACAGCACACGCTTACAGCAGAAAGACGACGTACAGAATGGCGCACCCACAGACTGCGTTGTCTTCTATATCTTTCACATCACTTGCAGCGCCATCTGTTGTTGAAAATTGTAACTACTGTAATTTCGAAAGTTTGTCCGCCTGAAAATGTACTGTTGTCCCAAGCATATTGCAACAAAAGGTGTATTTCTATCGCTGCTCGTTTAGTTTTTATTGCCGTTTCAAATATACCGGTCATTTTTGAAACACCCTGTAGATGAACATGGTGAGTCATTACAAACTAGTATTTTTCCTGTCATAATTGTTTACAAAATACTTTCAAATGAGTCTCACTAAATATTGAACCTGCAACCTCGCAATAATGGGGTTTCTTGTCAGTCTTGAAACCTCCTCCACCCGCCACCACCCCACATGTTGCCCTACTACGGAAGCAAGGAATGGGGACACCCTTTGGAGCAGAGGTAGCTAGGACACAAGGGTCCTAGAGTGGAAGATATTAGGCACAAAAAAATGACATTTATTTTATTGACAAAATTGTACTTTGGCACTTAAGCAATGCACACAGTTATTAACCCTTGACCCGAAACATTGGTCTCTCAGACCCGTCGTTTATTTTAAATGTCGAGTGTGGCAGCACTGCAGAAAAGTGCGGCTTTACTTTCGCAGTACCTTCGCAGCAATACTTTCCACGTGTAAAGCAGCAGTCGACAATCAGTTTTACTTTGTCAGTGAAGACACACACAGTATTCTTTAGAGGAGTGATCGAAGTTGCGTGCCTGAGATACCGCATGTTTCGTATTACGTACGGGGGCGCAGTTGCGGGATTTAGATGAAGACGAAAATGGGATCGATTACGACACATTTGACGGTTTGATGATGATCCATATTTCTTGATAGGTGATAGTTACCATGAAACAGAAAGTGATACTAGTGAAGAAAATGTTTTATTGGAAGAAGAGCCTGGAGCGGTCTATACTACAGGTAATACCTCACAGCAAACACAGTACTTTTATCTACATCTACATCCACATCTACATCCATACTCCGCAAGCCACCTGACGGTGTGTGGCGGAGGGTACCCTGAGTACCTCTATCGGTTCTCCCTTCTATTCCAGTCTCGTATTGTTCGTGGAAAGAAGGATTGCCTGTATGCTTCTGTGTGGGCTCTAATATCTCTGATTTTATCCTCATGAACTCTTCGCGAGATATACGTAGGAGGGAGCAATGTACTGCTGGACTCTTCGGTGAAGGTATGTTCTCGAAACTTTAACAAAAGCCCGTACCGAGCTACTGAGCGTCTCTCCTGTAGAGTCTTCCACTGGAGTTTATCTATCATCTCCGTAACGCTTTCGCGATTACTAAATGATCCTGTAACGAAGGGCGCTGCTCTCCGTTGGATCTTCTCTATCTCTTCTATCAACCCTATCTGGTACGGATCCCACACCGCTGAGCAGTATTCAAGCAGTGGGCGAACGAGTGTACTGTAACCTACTTCCTTTGTTTTCGGATTGCATTTCCTTACGATTCTTCCAATGAATCTCAGTCTTTCATCTGATTACCGACGATCAACTTTATATGATCATTCCATTTTAAATCACTCCTACTGCGTACTCCCAGATAATTTATGGAATTAACTGCTTCCAGTTGCTGGTCTGCTATTTTGTAGCTAAATGATAAGGGATCTATCTTTCTATGTATTCGCAGCACATTACACTTGTGTACATTGAGATTCAATTGCCAATCCCTGCACCATGCGTCAATTCACTGCAGATCCTCCTTCATTTCAGTACAATTTTCCATTGTTCCAACCTCTCGATACACCACAGCATCATCTGCAAAAAGCCTCAGTGAACTTCCGATGTCATCCACCAGGTCATTTATGTATATTGTGAATAGCAACGGTCCTACGACACTGCCCTGTGGCACACCTGAAATCACACTTACTTCGGAAGACTTCTCTCCATTGAGAATGACATGCTGCGTTCTGTTATCTAAGAACTCCTCAATCCAATCACACAATTGGTCTGATAGTCCATATGCTCTTACTTTGTTCATTAAACGACTGTGGGAACTGTATCGAGCGCCTTGCGGAAGTCAAGAAACACGGCATCTACCTGGGAACCCGTGTCAATGGCCCTCTGAGTCTCGTGGACGAATAGCGCGAGCTGGGTTTCACACGACCGTCTTTTTCGAAACCCATGCTGATTCCTACAGAGTAGATTTCTAGTCTCCAGAAAAGTCATTATACTCGAACATAATACGTGTTCCAAAATTCTACAACTGATCGACGTTAGAGATATAGGTCTATAGTTCTGCACATCTGTTCGACGTCCCTTCTTGAAAACGGGGATGACCTGTGCCCTTTTCCAATCCTTTGGAACGCTACGCTCTTCTAGAAACCTACGGTACACCGCTGCAAGAAGGGGGGCAAGTTTTATGGTAAAAATAATTTCCAATGCGAACGTTCTGAGCATGTTAGAACGAGAAGAACACAAGAGCACGACATCCTGAAAAGAGGAAAGCCTGGCCTAACAGCCAAAAGTTGAAGTGTGGGACAAAGTCCTACTAAATCTCAAACATGGGAGAATTTATTTGATGATGACATGATAGATGAAATAGTTTTACGTACAAACGTGAAACTGAATGCAGTAAGGAGAAAGTTGCAGGAAACACCTAAACCGTCAAATTACAGAGATACTGACAACATTGAAATCAAAGCTTTCATAGGCCTTCTAATGATGACATCAATATTCAAATCGTCTCAAGAAGATATGTTGTCTCTTTTCGAAAAGGATCTGACCGGTCGTCCTGTGTCTGTGGTGACAATGTTGGCAAAGCGCTTTGAAATACTTCTAAGCAGCCTGAGAGTTGACGATGCGACTACTAGACACGAAAGAAAGAAGTCAGATCGCGCAGCTGCAATATCAAACATTTTTGAGGCATTCATTTTCAATTCTCAGGAATTGTACTGTGTAAAAAGCAATGTTACAGTGGATGAAATGTTAGTACTATTCAGTGGAAAATGTCCTTCCCTCGTTTATAAAGCGTAGCAAACCAGCCATATACGGCATAAAAATTATGTTCCTGGCAGACTCTGGAAGTGCACACCTCTTCAATGCCTACATATATTCAGAAAAATGTAGTGATGGATGAAGCTTGTCAAACCAACTCAGGCGGTTTTACGTCTGTGCAGATCAACAGAAGGAAGTAACAGAAACATTACCGCTGACATCTGGTTTACATCTATAGAACTCATTCATCAGCAGAAAGAGAGGACTAACATACTTAGGAACGGTCAGAAAGAATAATGCGAAATTCCCCAATAGTTTTTGGTTAATAATAAGGGCAGTTGGGTAAGCATTTTATGGATGATATGAGAATACAACACTGGTTTCATTTGTTCCTAAGAGAAACAAGGCAGTAATTCTTGTGTCTCCAATGCATCATTACACTGAAAATGATACCACAAATACAAGCCAGAAATTTTTTGTTACTACAGTGCAACGAAATCTGGTGTAGATTTGCTCGACATGAAACGTGCCACTTATTCGTCAAACAGACGTACAAGGCGCAGGCCAATGACAGTCTTTTACACACTTGTAAACATCAGTTGCGTCAGCAGTTTTGTTTTGTATTTGTGTTACAGAGGAAACCCCATGCTAACTGGTTTCAAATTCACCAAACGTCTGGCCATGGAGCTGATAGAGCCACATCTAAGCAGACGTCTGGAAATTCAGAATTTACCTAGAAATATCAAGGAAATGATCCACAAAGTTATGGGGGGCACTCAGCATTCAAGCGAAGACATACCAAGTGATAGAATGGACAAAAGGAACACCTGTATGAAGTGCCCTGCGTCCAAGAAGAGGAAAACGGCGTATAAGTGCACCAAATATGGTCACCCAGTTTACCTGGAATGCAGCAGAAAGATGTGTGTCGACTGTGCAAAAGAGATGTGATTTAATGTTTCAGTTCAGTTGATTATTATCTTTTTTTTTTTACATTTTCTGCAATATTTTATTTATATTTAGGAATATATTGTCTCGTATAACGTGAAAATCTTATGAAATCTGACACTAAATGACTGCACGTACTTGTGATATTTCGTGTTCATTTTATATAATTTAAACAACAAAGTGATCATATGGGCTGAAAAGTATTAAATTTACTCATAACGTGAATTAACTGGCTATTTACTTGATTTCTGTCAACTTATGTGGAGTTCTGTGACATAAAATATAAGGTGGTCTGAGAGACCGCATGTTTCTAGTTACGCACATTTGAGAGATTTTTAGGGTTAAGGGTTAAGAAAAACAACATACAATTGACATTAGTCACACTACCTAATAACATACTCCAGTTTCCATTTAATCTCAACAAGACCTGACCAATCAAGGTTATTAAGTTTAAACAGACCTAAGAGGCCTTGAAAACAAATGTCACGAGCTAGTAAGTAATTCAGTTTCAACTGGTCTTTCATTACAAAATAATTACGAGACAATAAGAGCTTAATACTACCCACGACTGTCAGCGGTCTCACCTAAAAGGATTATTTATGATGCTCAGTTCCAATTGGCATTAGCCGCTCTATGGGAATAACAACATAAGTCATTCAAAGCAGCAGCGTGTGAGTTAATGCCTACGCTTTCCGCTAGATGGTGCTGACTTACTGCTGAATAGCTTTGGTTCCGTAAAACCTTCACTGATTAGTACTAGGTAAATGAAATAAGCACAACACTCTTGTATTTCACTTTCACTCTATATTCAAGGATTAAGATGGATGATGGTCTATTTAGAAGGTTCCTAGCCTGGAGGAATCTAAATAGTCCGCAAGTGCCGATATGAACGCTCTCTACGTCCAGATTCGCTACTAACGGCACACGACACTTTCAAAAGTCCACACGTTAATATCTGAATACCGGTACCTCTGAATTCACTCTATCAGCAGATAATTTGAGTTTCTATATGTCCGTAAAGTTCCAATCTAGCACTAAAGTCCTAAAATCCCCTTAATACTCCGTTGCTACCAACAGTCAGAAATCGTACATTACATCACTTTTCATCTCCGTAATATTCTAACAGTTTATCGTGAATCTTAACACGATAAAGTCCAATCTAATTATTGTCTCGCTGACTGAAATGGGGTTCCCCGCCCTTTAACGAAACAATCAAGGAAAAAAGACGGAATTAATGACGATCAGGCCTTTTTATAGGTTTTTCATCAAAGGAGTTTAACGTCACTGCCTTCTCCATGACGGAGCTTCCGTGGCTTTGCTGTACTTAGACGTTAAACTACTAGCTGATATACTATAATTTTGATCTGCAATTAGCGAACTCTGATTCTACACTATTTTCCCCTATAAAAATTCTATTCTTAATTTTAAATTATTCTTTCTGTGGTGTCACCGCCAGACACCACATTTGCTTGGTGGTAGCTTTTAAATCGGCCGCGGTCCGCTAGTATACGACGGACCCGCGTGTCGCCACTGTCAGTGATGGCAGACCGAGCGCCGCCACACGACAGGTATAGAGACACTGACTAGCACTCGCCCCAGTTGTACAGCCGACTTTGCAAGGAACGGTTCACTGACAACTACGCTCTCATTTGCCGAGACGATAGTTAGCATAGCCTTCCGCTACATTTGCTACGACCTAGCAAGGCGCCATTACCAGTATAGATATTGAGATTCTATTAATGTATCATCAAGAGCGATGTTCTACAAATGTGGATTAAAGTTAAGTATTCCAGAAGCTACGTACTTTTCTTTATAGCATTCATTAAGTATCCTGTTTCAGACATCACGCCAGCCTGCGTGAGTTTAAGCGCGTGCCTTTCGGCTTCCTCTCATTGTGTCTAGGCTGTCTTGTCTAGACACAACACTTTCTATAGCTTTTATCACGGTAAACTGAACCGAGGTGTTACACTGTGCAATGTCTCGTGATGACCGTCTCATACGTCTTGCAAAACGGGTGGTGACAGCGAAGGTACTCGTGCCTACACAGCTACAAACTGTCAGCGATCTGTCAGAATGCCGTGCGGGTCTCGCACAGAGGGTAGCTGCAGCCGCCCCGCTGTGGGAACTCGTCGCTACGCAGATGCGTGAGTCGGCACGCATGACGTCCGGCGGTTCGAGTCCGCAGCGACCGTGATTGGAATCGGCGGCGTGACTGCGTTGAGGGTGGGAAGGCGCGCCTCCTGCGTGCCGGGGTGCAGATGTGGCGGGCCAGCTGCCGCCGCGGCGGGGGCGGCGCGTAACGTCACGTCACGTCAGACGGGCGCCGCCTCTGTGGGAAAGTGGCGCAGCGCGAACCGCGGCCACTGGACGCCCGCCTCCCGTTAACGGGGCAACGGAGCACCTGCCCACTTACAACTTCCGCCAACACGCTCGGCCTAAATTTCCCAGTAACTTGGCAGGAACCGGCATCGTTCGCTCGTATTAATTTTATGTAGGGTCTACACAAGGGCGAGGCAACGGCCTTGCCGCAGTGGATGCACCGGTTCTCGTGAGATCACCGAAGTTAAGCGCTGTTGGGCGTGACCGGAAGTTGGATGGGTGTCCATCCAGCCGCCATGCACTGTTGCCATTTTTCAGGGTGCACTCAGCCTCGTGATGGCAATTGAGGAGCTACTCGACCGAATAGTTGCGGCTCGGGTCAAAGAAAACCATCATAACGACCGGGAGGGCGGTGTGCTGCCCACACGCCCCTCCTATCCGCATCCTCAATGAGGATGACATGGCGGTCGGATGGTCCCGATGGGCCACTTGTGGCCTGAAGACGGAGTGCTTTATGTAGTGTTGGCAGAAAAGCCAATACTGTGTTGCAAGAGGAGGCCGAAATGCACGCGTCAACTCACGCAGGTGGGCGATAGGTCTGAAACAGGATACGTAATGAATGCTATAAAGAAAAGTACGTAGCTGCTGGAATACTTAACTTTAATCCATCATTTGTATACAGCATTCTTGATGATACAAGTGAGACTCTCTCTAGAAAAGGTTAATGGCGCCTTGCTAGGTCGTAGCCATGGACTTAGCTTAGCTAACTATCTCTCGGCAAATGAGAGAAAGGCATCGTCAGTGTAGTCGCTAGCAAAGTCGTCGTACAATTGGGGCGAGTGCTAGGAAGTCTCTCTAGACCTGCCGTGTGGTGGCGCTCGGTCTGCAATTACTGACAGTGGCGACACGCGGGTCCGACATGTACTAATGGACCGCGGCCGATTTAAAGCTACCACCTAGCAAGTGTGGTGTCTGGCGATGACACCACACTTTATACAAGGGGGATGTATCTCAGGGCAATATTATGGAAATGGAAGAAGACGTAGATGAGGATGAAATGGGAGACGTGACACTGCGTGAACAATTTGACAGAGCACTGGAAGACCTAAGTCGAAACAAGGCCCCGGGCGTAGACAACATTCCATTAGAACTACTGATAGCCTTGGGAGAGCCAGACATGACAAAACTCTACCATCTGGTGAGGAAGATGTGTGAGACAGGCGAAATACATATAGACTTCAAGAAGAACATAATAATTTCAACCCCAAAGAAAGCAGGTGTTGACAGCTGTGAAAATTACCGAACTATCAATTTAATAAGTCACGGCTGCAAATTACTAACGCGAATTCTTTACAGAGGAATGGAAAAACTGGTTGAAGGCGACCTCGGGGAAGATCAGTCTGGATTCCGTAGAGATGTTGGAACACGCAAGGCAATACTGATCTTACGACGTATTTTGGATCATAAATTAAGGAAAGACAAACCAACGTTTCGAACTTTTCTAGACTTAGAGAAAGCTTTTGACAATGTTGACTGTCAAATTCTGAAGGTGCCTGGGGTAAAATACAGAGAGCGAAAGGCTATTTACAATTTGTACAGAAACCAGATGGCAGTTATAAGAGTCGAGGGGCATGAAAGGGATGCAGTGGTTGGGAAGGGAGTGAGACAGGGTTGTAGCCTCTCCCCGATATTATTCAATCTATATATTGAGCAAGCAGTAAAGGAAACAAAAGGAAATCTTGAAGAAGGAATTAAAATCCATGGAGACTAAATAAAAATCTCGAGGTTTGCCGACAACAATATAATTCTGTCAGATGCAGCAAATCACTTGGAAGAGCAGTTGAACGGAATGGACAGTCCCTTGAAAGGAGGATATAAGATGAACATCAACAATAGCAAAACGAGGATAATGGAATAGTCGAACTAAATCAGGTGATGCTGAGGAAATTTAAATTAGGAAATGAGACATTTAAAGTAGTAGATGAGTTTTGCTATTTGCTGAGCAAAATAACTGACGACGGTCGAAGCAGAGAGGATATAAATTGTAGACTAGCAATGGCAAGAAAAGCGTTTCTGAAGAAGAGAAATTTGTTAACATCGAGAATAGATTTAAGTGTCAGGAAGTCTTTTCTGAAAGTATTTGTTTGGAGTGTAGCCATATATGGAAGTTAAACATGGACGATAAATATTTTAGGCAAGAAGAGAATAGAGGCTTTCGAAATGTGGTGTTACAGAAGAATGCTGAAGATTACATGGATAGATTACGTAACTAATGAGGAGGTACTGAATAGAATTGGGCAGAGGAGTAATTTGTGGTACAAATTGACTAGAAGAAGGGATCGGTTGGTAGGGCACGTTCTGAGGCATCAAGGGATCATTAATTTAGTATTGGAGGGAAGTGTGAAGGGTAAAAATCGTAGAGGGAGACCAAGGGACGAATACACTAAGAAGATTCAGAAACATGTAGGTTGCAGAAGTTACTCGGAAATGAAGAAGCTTGCGCAGGGCAGAGTAGGATGGAGAGCTGCATCAAACCAGTCTCTTGACTGAAGACCACAAAAACAACGCTATGGTCGCAGGTTCGAATCCTGCCTTGGGCATGGATGTGTGTGATGTCCTTAGGTTAGTTAGTAGTTCTAAGTTCTAGGGGACTGATGATCTCAGAAGTTATGTCCTATAGCGCTCAGAGCCATTAGAATCATTGTGGCGCAGTTGTTAGATAGGTTATGGCTGCTACAATGACAGGTTATCAAGATTTAAGGCAGTTTGAACGTAGTGTTATATTCAGTGCACGAGCGATGGGACACAGAATCTCGTAGGTAGCGATGAAGTGGAGATTTTCCCGTACGACCATTTTACGAGTGTACCATGAATATCGGGAATCTCCGACATTGCTGCGGCCGGAAAAAGGTCCCGCAAGAATGGGACCAACGACGACTAAAGAAAATGGTTTAACGTGACAGAAGTGCAACCCTTCCGCAAATTGCTGCAGATTTCAATGCTGAACCATCAACAACCTTCAGCGTCCGAACCATTCAACGAAACATCTATATTGGTTTTCGGGGCGGAAGGACCACTCGTGTAGCCTTGATGACTGCATGACACAAAGCTTTACGCCTCGCCTGGACCCTTGAACACCGACATTGGGCTATTGATGACTGAAAATATGTTGCGTGGTCGGACGAATTTCGTTTCAAATTGTATCTAGTGGATGGACGTGTACGGGTATGGAAGAGACAACTTCAAGAATCCATGGATCCCGAATGTCGGCAGGGGACTGTTCAAGCTGGTAGAGGCACCGTAATGGTGTGGGGCGTGCGCAGTTGGAGTGATATGGTACGACTCCGACAGGTGAGACGTACGTAAGCAACCTCTGTGATCACCTATACCCATTCATGTCCATTGTAGATTCCGACGGACTTGGGCAATTCCAGCAGAACAATGCGACACCCCACACGTCCAGAACTGCTACGGAGTGGCTCCAAGAACGCTCTTGTAAGTTTAAACACTTCCGCTGGCCAGCTAACTCCCCAGACATTAACATTATTGAGCATATCTGGGATGCCTTGCCACGTGCTGTTCAGACAAGACCTCCACCCCTTCGTACTATTACGGATTCATGGACAGCCCTGCAGGATTCATGGTATCAAGTCCCTCCAGCACTACTTCAGACATTAGTGGAATCCATGGTACGTTGTATTGCGTGTTGGCGGGGGCCCTACACGATATTATACAGGTGTACCTGTTTCTTAGGCTCTTCAGTTTAAGAACTTGTCTGCTCGAAGGGGATCGACTAATTTCACAAAGAACACGCAAATCTCACTGTCGAAATAGGCGGTATGCATATGCTCCGACGTAAGATGCAAAGTATCGAGTAACCGTTTGTGGATTTTCAATGATCCGGGCTGCATGTTACGTGTCGACTTATCAAATGAAAATTGGACGCCATCAGAAACAGCAGGAGCGGACTAGGCCGTTGTCAGACACACATCCAATGAAGGACGAGACGAGATAACGATATTGTCACACACAAGAAGGCACAAACAACACTTTGGAGCAGTAAAAAACTACCTCCTCGCTCGGTGCACAACGCGGAAGTTTCGCTGTCGTTGTCCTAGCAAGTTCCCTGTGCGTCCCTAATCTCCTTATACCTCAACCTACAGAATAGTCTGCCCTGTCCATTATTCCCCTTCGCTCGCAGCCTCTCTGTATTCCCGTGAGAGGTCGGACATTACTGTGCGTCTACACTGAAATACAGATATGCCATCACGCCCTTATATGTATAGTGTTTGCTCTTTCGGTCCTACGTGCTATAAGGAGCAGTCAAATGAGAACGAGACAGATGGCAAGAAAGTGAGTAAACTTTATTATTTCAGAAGTAATCACTATAACTGTTAATACATTTACCACAATGTAGGATAAGACGGTCAATGCCTTCATAAAAAATGTGGACTACAGAAACATGATTTTACCCAGACGTCCATTTCTTCGTCCGGAGCAAAGGCATAGCCACGAATTAGTTTCTTCAGGGTTCCAAAAATATGGAAATCACTTGGAGAGAGATCAGGACTGTATGGAATATGTGAAAGGACTTCCCAGCGAAACGTCTGCAGCATAGTCGAACATGTGGGCCCAACACATATTACCACTATGCTGGAGAAGTTTCACTGGGACGTCCTTATACATCCTCAACACAGTCCAGATCTCTTCCCATGCAATTTTCATATTTTTGGAACTCTGAAGAAAGGTATTCGCGGCCGTTGATTTGCTTACGACGAACAGGTGCACGCCGGGATACAGTCAACCGCAAACTTTTTTTTTATGAAGGCATTGACTGCCTTATCTTACAGTGGGATAAATGTATTAACAGTTATGGCGATTACTTCTGAAATGGTAAACAGCGTACTTACCTTCTTGTCATCTTTCTCGTTTCCATTTGACTGCCCCTTGTATTACCGTTACATCAGTTATTCGTACAGTACTACTCTTTCACAATTGCATTATTTAATAAAAATCTTTTGACCTACTAACTGTCGATGCTTGTTGTTTCTTTCGGATTCATAGTTTCATCTGTGAACCACTAATGCCGACATGTCTTCCAATCGGGAAATGTGTCCACACTACACGTCGAGAAAAATGGCCAAGATGTTTACCTCAGTAAGAGTTAGTTATTTCCATGTATCAGGCATATTACTAGAGATCAAACTGGCATCTAAACCTTTTTATGTACAAAGCTATCATCCACTATTCTGCCATTTTGTGATGTTAATTAATAAATTAATTAATATTATTCAAAACCGTCCCTGGTTGGCCTGATACAAAAATCTGGTTGAAAAGGGTCTCTTCGTATTGTTTCACGCAATGGGGCATCAACATGCCTAGAAACCCTGTCCGGAAATGAGAACAACAAACGAAGGCACTGGCCACATTACCCTCTTATATAGAAAAAAGTGGTCAATATGTAAGCCATCAGAAAAGTGCATATAGCTTCCATAAATTGTTCCCTTTTTCAGTAAAAATTATCTCCGTTAATACCATATAATATGCAGATTCAGAACGTGTAAACTCCAAGCTTCCATCAGTAGCCACGGTTTGGACAAAATTCAGTTTCCCTCAGAGCGCCCACTATTACCCCCTTCCCCTATTTATATACAACTTTTCTTGATTGTAAATATAGAGTGAATAAAGTAAATGTTCCACTTTCCCTCTGTGGCACATGCGAAGAAGGTATGGATATATTGCCCGTACGACTATACATGTAGCAAAAGAAGTGTTTATTGTTTTTGTTTTGCGTGGGATGTGAATTGGAAACCTATATGTTGTCTATGCCCGAGACATAAATTCAAACTGTATATAAATTGAACGATACAGATATAGCAGAGGGAAATCTCGTTTGAAAGAAAATATTAAAAGTACTAAAATGCGGTATTTAAATCAAACACACCCTCACTTATAATATTTGTGTTATTACTGCAGTGTGCACTGTAGAAAGTTGTGTAGAGATGCAAGAAAAAGGAAAGCAACTTTTTTCCCATTCCAGGAAGAATACGCCTCTGGGACTTTTTTATTATTCTCTTGCAGGTGCTGTTACAGGATAGAAAAATAATATACATTACGTATTGATCAGGGAAAATGAACACAGTGAGATAAAGATTGTATTATATCGTGGCAGTGCATAGCCTAGACATACATTTTAATTTTCTTGTAGAAGTGAGACCTTTCAACCGTACTAATAAACAAATAACAGTAAAAAGTTAATTAATGACCTGTCCAAATTGCGCATTGGTGGTAAAGGATATATTTGAAAGCAGTTAACCTCTGTACTGGCATAGAATGAAGGTATGTGATTTCAATTTTCTTATTGTGTTGTTCACCAAAGTCGCACACGGAAATGTTTGGAAACAGATATTAATTTTTTTCATTAGATGACTGTGATTATAAGACATTCTGGCATGGAGCGGAGGCAAAAATTTAAAATAGGAACAGCTGGTCCCACGGCATTATCAAAATTTACTAACAATACAATCTTGATCGTTAAAGTGAAGAAAAATTTGTCAGTGAATAATTACACAGCCTTGTCAAAATATACATAATGGTAAATTTGTAAGTACTATGAATATTTAATTTGTTGTTTTCTTTTCATTTTCACTGAACACATGTAAGCCAATCTTAGTACTAATGCTACTATGTAGATGACTGTCTTGACTATTAGTTACAGAACAACAAATTTATACGACTTGTTGCAAGTTGCTTTACTCTAGGAAAAACGGATTTCGCTATTGTAAGTATTGCAACTGAAGTTGATGTAGTTGTATGGCAAAGCACACATGCAGGTAAGCAAAAAAAAAAAAAAAAAAAAAAAAAAAAAAAAAAAAAAAAAAAAAAAACTTGTACCGCGTGCCTAGTACCTCTTGCGATTAAAGTGTTGTTGGGTCATCTGTCATTCAAATTATCTGTCACCGCAGAATGGTGTACATTGAGTACCCCAGTAATTTTTTCTCCAGAAGAAAAATAAAGACATGTGTCAAGCAAATGCTGTTTAGCTACCAGTGTCACATTAATCAGTACCATTGCCTTTCTCGTAGATTTGTTCGTCAGAAGGCTATGAACAGCAGTACGTCTTTTCTGAATAGCATCCTATATTTTTTATTCGGCACTTCATAGTCGTTGCTCCGTTCTTTACTTTATTTCACGACTTTCAGGTGGTCCGTTGTGGTACATCCGCTTACAAAACAAGACTGTTAGTAAAATCCAATAATTTTTTCTATCCAGTAACACTGGAACTAAGCTCCAGAAACGGTATGTTCATACAATCGTGTTCATATTATAATTTCGTGCAGTTTTTTGTAATTCATTCCCGTGTGAAATTACCACATACTAGCAGGAGATCTCGGACATGTTGTGATATTATTATTATTATTATTATTATTATTATTATCGTGGTAGCATACATACAAACGTACACAGTTTATTTACAAGTTAATGTTTAAATCTAGCAACAAGGTGTTACCACTCATGCAAGTTTTTCACACTACCTTTAGAAGCATGCATAGCGTGAGCAATTCTTCCCTGTACGTCTTATTCTCTGTTACTCTGCACCACAATCAAATGCACCACTTACACAGTAACTCCACATCTTCCTTGTCCCATTATGATTCTGTTGATTCTCAACCAGTCGCAGCAGGGAACATTAAACCCTGCAACCTTCTTCGCTGAGCATTGATTGAGGTGGGAATTCTGAAGTGAATGTTCAGTGCTCTTTATACTTCTCAGTGACACCAGAAACATCAGGGACTCGAAAAATGACCTTCGATGGTTTGTGTGGAGTCAGATTATAGATGATGCACTCTGGAACACTCAGTTTACTTTTTGTGAGGCTGTGTCTGCTTAACAGCTTGCACCTTATGCTCGTTTGAGTTCGAGAGAATCAGTGTGGTATAGAGCAGGCAACCACTGAGGGGGAGTTGATATGGCAATGCCATTATTAGTTGTTACGGACTCATTCAGGTGTACATCTAACATATTAAACGCGCGCTGTTTCCCCATGATTAAATAACACTGTTCCATCGAGGATGATGTCTAGATATTTACAACGTATTTATGAGAAACTTCAATCTTAAGAAATAGCACGCGTAGTGTCCTCTCTGCCTCTTTATTACGGATGGGACAATGTGACCATCCTGTTTCAGTTTTTGCTGGATTCTTCAGCAACAAAACCATGCAATCAGTAAAGAAGATAATTTGAGAACCGTGTTGTCAATCATTGTAAATAATGTCGGACTTATTCTGAACAGGTGCTAATGATGCAGTGCTGGAGTGTCGTTGTGGTCTAGTATTAGGAAAAGATTGGGGATTCGCTGCGTAGTCTCCGTGGGATTTCTTCCATGAACTTCTCTCTTTCTGTGTGTGTGTCTCACCTTTAATTACTTCAGTGACTACAGGCTGGTAGGAGGTAATAGAAAAAAAACCAAGAGAAACAAAAATGAAAATAAAAAAATCCCTGTTTCACATGCCTCCGCGGTTGATGATGTATCCAAGTCATCCATATGAATTCAGTTGTTAGAGATGCGAGATGCGGCAGTCTGGCTGTCCCTCACAAGTGAGGAAAGTATACTGAAACATGAAATCGGAAGATAATTTCAACAAAGGTATGAGGCGGCATCTTGTAAGCAGCAAGAATCCTAAATGTCTTTATTTCTGGGTGAGGGATTATTCCAGTGAGTATCGTGTGACGTAAGGATATCAGTTTTCTCCCCGGCGTCCATCCGACGAGTCTTTGACTTGGTGGCAGACCTGTTACAGTGATTTATTGCTGCGGAACATCAAGGTCAGCCGCGGAACCAAAACACACACCGACACAGTGCTGCCCTCTTTAATTGGACGTGTCGGAGATCGCGGCTCCAGGGAATAAGAAGTTGGGGCGTTTGACCGTGACAAATGCAATTAGATTAGACTTCATTAGGCGCGCCGTGTAATTAGTCATAGGTATGAGACAAGGTGGGATCATTAGAAGGAAGGCTCATCAGGTCGACCACAACGAGCCTCATTAATATTCCCCTGGCGTCGGGCCGCGCTCGGGCGTGGACCGCTGGCGAAACAATAGCTGGCGCTCGCCACACGAGCTGGCGCCCCGCAAACGTCTCCATAAGGACACGTCGAAAGTCTCATGTCAGACTCGGTGACATCTCTCTGCCTTCTACCAGCATAACAGTTTGAACCTTTTTCTTGCATCAAAGAAAACAGTAGCAACACAACTATCCGTAACTACTTTAGTGCCGATAACAGTGTCTTAAAGGGAGGCTGATGGCTAGGGATGGTACGGTAAACTCATCGTTGTTCTCTTTGAACAACAGTTAACGTCTATATTTGTGTTGATCCACTGTAACCTCCAAAATGACTAGATCACTCACGTAATTCCTCGAAAATATTCTCCAGACCATAACACTCCCTCCTGTGGCCTGGGACACTTCCCACGAGAAGGAACTTGCCCCCCTTCTTGCAGCGGTGTACCGTAGGTGTCTAGAAGAGCATAGCGTTCCAAAAGATTGGAAAAGGGCACAGGTCATCCCCGTTTTCAAGAAGGGATGTCGAACAGATGTGCAGAACTATAGACCTATATCTCTAACGTCAATCAGTTGTATAATTTTGGAACACTTATTATGCTCGAGTATAATGACTTTTCTGGAGACTACAAATCTACTCTGTAGGAATCATCATGGGTTTCGAAAAAGACGGTCATGTGAAACCCAGCTCGCGCTATTCGTCCACGAGACTCAGATGGCCATAGACACGGGTTCACAGGTAGATGCCGTGTTTCTTGACTTCCGCAAGGCGTTTGATACAGTTCCCCACAGTCGTTTAATGAACAAAGTAAGAGCATATGGACTATCAGACCAATTGTGTGAATGGATTGAAGAATTCCCAGATAACAGAACGCAGCATGTCATTCTCAATGGAGAGAATTCTTCCGAAGTAAGAGTGATTTCAGGTGTGCCGCAGGGCAGTGTCGTAGCACCGTTGCTATTCACAATATACACTCCTGGAAATTGAAATAAGAACACCGTGAATTCATTGTCCCAGGAAGAGGAAACTTTATTGACACATTCCTGGGGTCAGATACATCACATGATCACACTGACAGAACCACAGGCACATAGACACAGGCAACAGACCATGCACAATGTCGGCACTAGTACAGTGTATATCCACCTTTCGCAGCAATGCAGGCTGCTATTCTCCCATGGAGACGATCGTAGAGATGCTGGATGTAGTCCTGTGGAACGGCTTGCCATGCCATGTCCACCTGGCGCCTCAGTTGGACCAGCGTTCGTGCTGGACGTGCAGACCGCGTGAGACGACGCTTCATCCAGTCCCAAACATGCTCAATGGGGGACAGATCCGGAAATCTTCCTGGCCAGGGTAGTTGATTAACACCTTCTAGAGCACGTTGGGTGGCACGGGATACATGCGGACGTGCATTGTCCTGTTGGAACAGCAAGTTCCCTTGCCGGTCTAGGAATGGTAGAACGATGGGTTCGATGACGGTTTGGATGTACCGTGCACTATTCAGTGTCCCCTCGACGATAACCAGTGGTGTACGGCCAGTGTAGGAGATCGCTCCCCACACCATGATGCCGGGTGTTGGCCCTGTGTGCCTCGGTCGTATGCAGTCCTGATTGTGGCGCTCACCTGCACGGCGCCAAACACGCGTACGACCATCATTGGCACCAAGGCAGAAGCGACTCTCATCGCTGAAGACGACACGTCTCCATTCGTCCCTCCATTCACGCCTGTCGCGACACCACTAGAGGCGGGCTGCACGATGTTGGGGCGTGAGCGGAAGAAGGCCTAACGGTGTGCGGGACCGTAGCCCAGCTTCATGGAGACGGTTGCGAATGGTCCTCGCCGAGACCCCAGGAGCAACAGTATCCCTAATTTGCTGGGAAGTGGCGGTGCGGTCCCCTACGGCACTGCGTAGGATCCTACGGTCTTGGCGTGCATCCGTGCGTCGCTGCGGTCCGGTTCCAGGTCGACGGGCACGTGTACCTTCCGCCGACCACTGGCGACAACATCGATGTACTGTGGAGACCTCACGCCCCACGTGTTGAGCAATTCGGCGGTACGTCCACCCGGCCTCCCGCTTGCCAACTATACGCCCTCGCTCAAAGTCCGTCAACTGCACATACGGTTCACGTCCACGCTGTCGCGGATGCTACCAGTGTTAAAGACTGCGATGGAGCTCCGTATGCCACGGCAAACTGGCTGACACTGACGGCGACGGTGCACAAATGCTGCGCAGCTAGCGCCATTCGATGGCCAACACCGCGGTTCCTGGTGTGTCCGCTGTGCTGTGCGTGTGATCATTGCTTGTACAGCCCTCTCGCAGTGTCCGGAGCAAGTATGGTGGGTCTGACACACCGGTGTCAATGTGTTCTTTTTTCCATTTTCAGGAGTGTATATAAATGACCATGTGGATAACATCGGAAGTTCACTGACGGTTTTCGCGGAAGATGCTGTAGTATATCGAAAGGTTGTAACAATGGAAAACTTTACTGAAATGCAGGAGGATCTTCAAGGAATTGACGCATGGTGCAGGGAATGGCAATTGGATCTCAATATAGACAAGTGTAATGTGCTGCGAATACATAGGAAGAAAGATCCTTTATCATTTGGCTACAACATAGCAAGTCAGCAACTGGAAGCAGTTAATTCCATAAATTATCTGGGAGTGGGCATTAGGAGTGATTAAATGGAATGACCACATAAAATTAATCGTCGGTAAAGCAGGTGTCAGACTGAGATTATAGGAAGAATCCTATGGAAATGCAGTCCGAAAACAAAGGAAGTAGGTTACAGTACACTTGTTTGCTCACTGCTTGAATACTGCTCACCGATGTGGGATGCGTACCAGATGGGGTTGATAGAAGAGATAGAGAAGATCTAACGGAGAGCAGCGCGCTTCGTTACAGGATCATTTAGTAATCGCGAAAGCGTTACGGAGATGATAGATGAACTCCAGTGAAAGACTGTGCAACAGAGACGCTCAGTAGCTCGGTACGGGCATTTGTCGAAGTTTCGAGAACATACCTTCAGCGAGGAGCAATCAGTATATTGCTCCCTCCTACGTATATCTCGCGAAGAGACCATGAGGATAAAATCAGACAGATTAGAGCCCACACAGAGGCATACCGACAATCTTTCTTTCCACGAACAACACGAGACTGGAACAGAAGGGAGAACCGATAGAGGTGCTCAAGGTACCCTCCGCCACACACCGTCAGATGGCTTGCGGAGTGTACCTGTAGATGTTGACTGTTGCAAGGCGTTTGCTTTCGGACGTTTCACGCCGCTAGCGCCAGTGGTCTTCAGTACGATGAAGCATATAACGTGATTTATCTCAAAAGGCCACCTGCCGCCGCTCAGTGGGTGTCCACTGCCAGTACTGGCGCGCAAATTCCAACCTTCGTCGCCGATGTGCAGCAGTCAGCATGGATGCACGATGCAGGCGCGTGCTGCGAAGACGCCCATAAGCAGCAACGTTAAAAAAAATGGTTCAAATGGCTCTGAGCACTTAACTACTGAGGTCATCAGTCCCCTAGAACTTAGAACTACTTAAACCTAACTAACCTAAGGACATCACACACATCCATGCCCGAGGCAGGATTCGAACCTGCGACCGTAGCGGTCACGCGGTTCCAAACTGACGCGCTTAGAACCGCACGGCCACACCGGCCGGCCAGAAACGTTCACTGAACGGCCGTTGAGGAGATACTGTTGATAGTCCCTTGGTCCATCTGGCCGGTGAGTCCCTAGAAAGTTGTACGTCTGTTAGCCCGTACAGATCTCCACAGTCCCCGTTCACCTCTGGCACGTACGTCTCGTTGTGCAACTCAGTTGCCTTGGCGCCGTTTTTGGAAAGCGTTACTTAGCCATGGACGGTATTCTTTAACCACGGCGGCAGGTGAACAGTTTAAAACCCTACCCGTTTCGGAAATGCTTCCACCGATGACCCGAAAGCCAATAATCATGTCCTTTTGGACGTCAGATATACACTCCTGGAAATGGAAAAAAGAACACATTGACACCGGTGTGTCAGACCCACCATACTTGCTCCGGACACTGCGAGAGGGTTGTACAAGCAATGATCACACGCACGGCACAGCGGACACACCAGGAACCGCGGTGTTGGCCGTCGAATGGCGCTAGCTGCGCAGCATTTGTGCACCGCCGCCGTCAGTGTCAGCCAGTTTGCCGTGGCATACGGAGCTCCATCGCAGTCTTTAACACTGGTAGCATGCCGCGACAGCGTGGACGTGAACCGTATGTGCAGTTGACGGACTTTGAGCGAGGGCGTATAGTGGGCATGTGGGAGGCCGGGTGGACGTACCGCCGAATTGCTCAACACGTGGGGCGTGAGGACTCCACAGTACATCGATGATGTCGCCAGTGGTCGGCGGAAGGTGCACGTGCCCGTCGACCTGGGACCGGACCGCAGCGACGCACGGATGCACGCCAAGAACGTAGAATCCTACGCACTGCCGTAGGGGACCGCACCGCCACTTCCCAGCAAATTAGGGACACTGTTGCTCCTGGGGTATCGGCGAGGACCATTCGCAACCGTCTCCATGAAGCTGGGCTACGGTCCCGCACACCGTTAGGCCGTCTTCCGCTCACGCCCCAGCATCGTGCAGCCCGCCTCCAGTGGTGTCGCGACAGGCGTGAATGGAGGGACGAATGGAGACCTGTCGTCTTTAGCGATGAGAGTCGCTTCTGCCTTGGTGCCAATGGTGGTCGTATGCGTGTTTGGCGCCGTGCAGGTGAGCGCCACAATCAGGACTGCATACGACCGAGGCACACAGGGCCAACGCCCGGCATCATGGTGTGGGGAGCGATCTCCTACACTGGCCGTACACCACTGGTGATCGTCGAGGGGACACTGAATAGTGCACGGTACATCCAAACCGTCATCGAACCCATCGTTCTACCATTCCTAGACCGGCAAGGGAACTTGCTGTTCCAACAGGACAATGCACGTCCGCATGTATCCCGTGCCACCCAACGTGCTCTAGAAGGTGTAAGTCAACTACCCTGGCCAGCAAGATCTCCGGATCTGTCCCCCATTGAGCATGTTTGGGACTGGATGAAGCGTCGTCTCACGCGGTCTGCACGTCCAGCACGAACGCTGGTCCAACTGAGGCGCCAGGTGGAAATGGCATGGCAAGCCGTTCCACAGGACTACATCCAGCATCTCTACGATCGTCTCCATGGGAGAATAGCAGCCTGCATTGCTGCGAAAGGTGGATATACACTGTACTAGTGCCGACATTGTGCATGGTCTGTTGCCTGTGTCTATGTGCCTGTGGTTCTGTCAGTGTGATCATGTGATGTATCTGACCCCAGGAATGTGTCAATAAAGTTTCCCCTTCCTGGGACAATGAATTCACGGTGTTCTTATTTCAATTTCCAGGAGTGTATCACTGTTTCCGCATTACGACAAAAACTGCACTGTTGGTTCAAATGGTTCAAATGGCTCTAAGCACTATGCGACTTAGCATCTGAAGTCATCAGTCCCCTAGACTGAGAAATGCTTAAATATAACGGACCTAAGGACGTCATACACATCCATGCCCGAGGCAGGATTCGAACCTGCGACCGCAGCAGCAGCGCAGTTCCAGACTGAAGTGCGTAGAACCGCTCGGTCACAGCGGCCGGCTGCACTGTTGTCCACGTCCTGATAGCTGAACTGTCTCAGTGACATCTTGCGGCTGCACAACACTGCGATAGCAGCGGCATACGTAATGGATATACACAGTGATAAGGTGCGAAGTAAACAATGATTACCTTTAAGCGAACATGCATTATAATAATTTCATCAAAATATACAGGGTGTCCATAAATTATCTTTACAACTTAATAACTTTAAAACTGTACTATATATCAAGAAATCGTTATCCTCAATTGATAAGTTTTTTTACTTTCCAGATCACACAGTTTTGATGCAAAATTGAGCTCAGTGTGTGGGTTAGTTCATACAGATTTTCAACACCCAAGTGTTACGAAACTTTCGAACACGGTACGGAAGGCAACCACCGTCCCGACCAAGTAATAGGGCTTGGCATATATCATCTATGAAAACGGGCAGTGTTCTCGATCAAAAGAGGGTGGGTCGCCCATCTGTTTCACACAGCAGTGTGGACAAGGCACGGCAGGAGTCTGCAAGGAGTCCGATTCCATGATATTTCGAGGGGGCACCTTCCAGTCGTCGATGGCTTTCTGAAATGACTGGTGGGTGCCCAGTCCAAATATCGAGGAATGTAGCTAATGACTGGCTCAAAGCCCGTATTTTATTCGAACATTTAGAGAACGTTCTCACATTTGAATGTAACACAAGACGCAAGCAGATGGGGTTCACGGAATTCCATACCTTGGTGGGGGGGGGGGGGGGAGAGGAGGAGGGAGGGAGTGGCGTTGTGAGGAAGAGCATGCGGCCACCAACGAACACTAACATTGTCAAATCTGAAATAACACGCCCATCCCATGGAGACACGGGAAGAAGCCAGAAAGTAGAGAAAGAAGATCGGCGCATATAATATCTGCGAATATCGCCAGGGATTTTCGGAATGCTCGATTTCCCTATGGGAATGATGCAACGTTAAAGTAATGCAACTTTAACAGCGTAATGGAGGCACCAAAAGCTATTGTAACGTACAGGGTGTCCGTAAATTTGCTTTACAACTTTACACCTTGATACGTTTAAAACAATATCAGACGTCAACAAACAGTTTTCAACGTGTGATAAGATAACTCACAAAGTTTTGTTTCGTCACTGATACACATCAGTGTTTGTACCTTAGTGGTATGCGTAATGACTAGTCGGAATTTCATTTCTCTCGACGTACGTTTCAAGGTCTCCACAGTGACGTGTTAAAATGCATTGTGAAAACTTGCCTTCAACATCTGTTGGTCTCCGAACTTGGTTCAATACACCAGATTCTTTACGAAACTCCACAGGAAGAATTCTAGCGGCCCGAGGTCAGTGGATAGTGGTGGCCATCCAACTGAACACCCGTTTCCAGTCCACCTATCCCGAAAATTTTCATCCAGAAGTTGGTGCCCGACCCTGCTGAAATATGACAACAGGTTGCTGGTGTTCCAATTGTGGCACAGGAAACTCTTACAACATGTCCAGGTAAACACCATCGATGACGGCCGACTGGATGGAAAAGAATGGACCTACGAGGTGCATTCAAGTTCTAAGGCCGCTGATTTTTTTTCTCTGGACTGGAAAGAGATAGAAACATGCGCATTATTCTAAAATGAGGCCGCGTTCATTGACAATACGTCCCAGAGATGGCAGCACTGTACGGCAGATGGAATTTTACCGCCAGCCGCGAGGATGAGAACTGTTTTAAATACTCAAAATCGCGACGTTTTCCTTACTTGAACAGCGTGCAATCATTCGTTTTCTGAATTTGCGTAGTGTGAAACCAATTGAAATTCATCGACAGTTGAAGTAGACATGTGGTGATGGAGTTATGGATGTGTCAAAAGTGCGTTCGTGGGTGCGACAGTTAAATGAAGGCAGAACATCGTGTGACAACAAACCGAAACAACCTCGGGCTCGCACAAGCTGGTCTGACGACATGATCGAGAAAGTGGAGAGAAATGTTTTGGAGGATCGCCGAATGACTGTTGAACAGATCACATCGCCTCCAGAGTTGGCATTTCTCTGGGTTCTGTGCACACAATCCTGCATGACGACCTGAAAATGCGAAAAGTGTCATCCAGGTGGGTGCCACAAATGCTGACGGACGACCACATGGCTGCCCGTGTGGCATGTTGCCAAGCAATGTTGACGCGCAACGACAGCATGAATGGGACTTTCTTTTCGTCGGTTGTGACAATGGATGAGACGTGGATGCCATTTTTCAATCCAGAAACAAAGCGCCAGTCAGCTCAATGGAAGCACACAGATTCACCGCCACCAAAAAAATTTCGGGTAACCGCCAGTGCTGAAAAAATGATGGTGTCCATGTTCTGGGACAGCGAGGGCGTAATCCTTACCCACTGCGTTCCAAAGGGCACTACGGTAACAGGTGCATCCTACGAAAATGTTTTGAAGACCAAATTCCTTCCTGCACTGCAACAAAAACGTCCGGGAAGTGCTCCGCGTGTGCTGTTTCACCAAGACAACACACCCGCACATCGAGCTAACGTTACGCAACAGTTTCTTCGTGCTAACAACTTTGAAGTGATTCCTCATGCTCCCTACTCACCTGACCTGGCTCCCAGTGACTTTTGGCTTTTTCCAACAATGAAAGACGCTCTCCGTGGCCGCACATTCACCAGCCGTGATGCTATATCCTCAGCTATTTTCCAAAACAGACTCCTAAAGAAGCCTTCGCCGCTGCCATGGAATCATGGCGTCAGCGTTGTGAAAAATGTGTACCTCTGCATTGCGATTACGTCGAGAAGTAACGCCAGTTTCATCGATTTCGGGTGAGGAGTTAATTAGAAAAAAATCGGAGGCCTTAGAACTTGAATGCACCTCGTACAAACAATCGAGCGATAACAATTTCAGAATAAGCTGGGTGATTTATTCGAGACTAAGGGCTTCACAAACTGAGCAAGTAAACAACGTGTTGGCTCACCTCTGGTTCTTATGCAAGCAGTTATTCGGATTGGCATCAATTCACAGGATCGTTGGGTGTCTTTCTGAGGGATATCGAGCCTAATTATGTCTAACTGCCGCCTTAGATCATCAGAATCTCGAGATGGTTGCATGTCACAGCCCATAATGCTCGAAATGCTCGTAGTTGGGGAGCAATCCGGTGGCTTTGCTTGCCAAGGTGGCGTTTCGAAAGCACCATGACAAGCGGTGGAAACTTTCGCCGTGTGCGGGCGGGCATTATCTTGCTGAAACGTAGCCCAGGATGGCTCAACACGAGGGCAACAAAACTGGACATAGAATATCGTTGACGCACCGATGTGCTATAAGGGTGCCGTGGATGACAACCAAAGAGGTCCTGCTAGGAAGAGAGACGGCACATGGCATCCCAGACCATCAATTCTGGTTGTCGGGCCATATGACGGGCGACAGTGAGGTTTGTATCCCACCTCTCCAGAGACGTCTTCGGCCTGGAATCTCAATTACTGATCTAGAATTGTCTTCAGTGATGAGTCTCGCTTCGAACTGACCTCTGAAGACCAGCAAAGACGTATCTGGAGGCGCCCCAGACAGCGGTGGAATGCTGGTGGGACGCACATCTGACTGTCGCCTGCCATACAGCCCGACAAGCACGAGTCAGGGTAGAGAGCCTATATAGAGGGAGAGAGTGGCCAATGGTGATAGCGACGCTGATTGGCTGAGAGCCGAGGACACCACGTTTTTACCAAACTGACGCTGACTTGGTACGAGTGTATATAGATACTGTGTGTGATTCTATACTGTTGGTTCTCTTCAACGCTTCGAACGCCAATTTCATTGTACAATTATGTACAGGTTGTAATACGGTAGGTATTGAAGGGATTTTGTATGTTCTCTGTCGGTTCTATTTACGTAAATTACTTTACAGTCACTCTGTTGGTCGGATCTATCAACTCACTGGTTGTCACTGTTAGAATGCTCGTTTCGTTTCTTTGTGCATCGAACAATCAATTTCTTTCTGTATCATTATAATGCCTACAAAACAAAATTTAAAAAAAATACAGAATAACCTTTTTTACTGATACATCCCCTCCATGAAAGAAAAAATATATGAACACCACACTGTCACTTCTGTGGCCTTATAGCATGGGGGTAGAGTTTTCACGTTGTAATCCGAAGGTCGTGAGTTCGAATCCTACTCAAACCAGGCTTTTTAACGTTATTTTTTTAGACTTTTAATGGTTCTTGAGTAACAGTTCATGCTTCACGATCTGTTTTCACATGTATACGGAACCCTAAGTCTACGTACTTCCGACTGGCGACTCGCACTTGGCTCTGTAGTCTTGGTTATTCACATTCCTGTAAATTATAATTATCGTGTGGATATTCAGTTACCTATTTTGAATTACTTTCTGCTGTTTCAGTAGAGTACCTATGTATTCATATTTTTCTGATTTTCTGTGCTACAGCGTTCCTAAAGTGTGTACAGAATGACGTGTTTTGCCAGCATAAGAAAATGTTATAAGATCGACACACACTGAAAATGCATTATGTGGGGACGGAAGAGAGAAGAGTTTAGCAATTTCAACGATGAATATTCGCAAGGAAAAATCCGAAATAGCATCATGTACTTCGAGATACATTAAATGAAACTTCTTTTTCTTATTAATCAGTTGTCAATGTTGAAACGCGTAAGTTTCGTATGTATTCATTACCAGCGATGGCGAGGCATGACAGAATCTCTGACCAGAGAGTTATTTATCGTTGCTAGTCTGCGCTTGACCGCGCGAGACGACAGTAGTAGCACGTAGGGAGTCGGCAGGAGTAGTTGCGAGTTGTACTCTGTCTGTACTAGTAGTCAGTCGAAAGTAGTAGCGAGTGGACAGTTGTACCGAGCAGACGTCGGCATGCGTCGGCGGCGCGTCCTTCCCGCGACTCTGGTCACGATTCAGGACGATGTGTAGTATTGTAGAAGGTAATGAAGCAGCATTGCGCTCAGCTAATAACGTGTGTTAATTGTAATTAATTTGTTCAAAAAGATGCTCCAATAATAACTTTCTATAAAGTAACTTTTAAAGAAAAAGATTAATTTCAAGTTAAATAATATTTCCTATGCATTTCCTCCAAGAATCAAAATTAAATATAGCATTGCACGGAGCTGTGCCGAAAAATAAGAGCAGATATAGATGCAGTTTTACTGAGGTAAGAATTTTGGTTTTTGTATTCAGGTTTAATTATTTCACAGGGCCGAAGGTCAGCGTTGCTGCCCTTATAAGATTTATCAGGTTTAATTATTTGTGTTGAGATGTTACATTCAGTTCATGGTTCGTTATTTAATTAACATTATTGTGGGTTTAATGAGCAATGTTCATTCGTTAATGTTTGTGGAGAGTTTACATTTGGGCCATTATTATTCTTTAATTTTGCAAGGAGGTTACGCTTGGCACATTTCATTATTCAGTTAATATTGATAAACTTTATTGCGGGGAGGTTACAATGTTTATATAGCATTATAAAATGCAGCTGTTGAAATTCGGCAAACATACACACTGCTTCACGATACTTCCATTGGCTCACAAATTTATTAGGGCTATATAAACATAGACGAATGGCATTTGTTTTAATTATATACCGAGTATTAAGGTAGAAGATCTGCTTTGGTCTCATGAGTCAAACACATGCCTTATTTTACTCGTGAAGTGTCTAGCTTTCTGCTTGCTCCGCTACCTAATTGCACGTCCCGCGCGCAATCCGGTAAAAACATGGCGGCCACGGGCCGATTGGCCACTCTCTCCCTATATAGGCTCTCGAAGTCAGGGCAGTCATTTCATTTCATAGCAGGGCCACTTTCTTTGTCATCCGCGACACCCTTACAGCTGAACGGTACTTCGACGATATTCTACGCCCCTTTTTGTTGGCCTTCGTGGCAAGCCAGCCTGGTCTTATATTTCAGCAAGATAATACCCTCCCACACACGGCGGGAGTTTCTACTGGTTGTCTTCTTCCTTGAAAAACCCTACCTTGAAATGATCGCTGGATACCCCCTCAACGTCTGCAGCATAATGGGCAGGTCCTGCAACCAGCTCGGAATTCGATCTAACGCGTCACTTAGAAGACAGAATTTGCCACGATATCCCTTTGGAGGATCTCCAGCTACTCTCTACTTGGTCAGTCAGAACCAAGTCGAACAGCTGTTTGCATAAGGGCCAGAAGTGAACCCACGAGTTATTGATTTGCTCAATTTATGAAGCTCTTGAAACTTCCTGGCAGATTAAAACTGTGTGCCGGACTCGGGACCTTTGCCTTTCGCGGGCAAGTGCTCTACCAACTGAGCTACCCAAGCACGACTCACGCCCCGTGCTCACAGCTTTAATTCCGCCAGTACCTCGTCTCCTACCTTCCTAACTCCACAGAAGCTCTCCTGCGAACCTTGCAGAACTACCATTCCTGGAAGAAAGGATATTGCTGAGACACGATTTAGCCACAGCCTGTGGTATGAGCTCTTGCCTGCGAAAGGCAGAGGTCCCGAGTTCGAGTCTCGGTCCGGCACACAGTTTTAATCTGCCAGGAAGTTTCGCATCGGCGCACACTCCACTGTAGAGTGAAAACATCATTGTGAAGCTCTTTCTTCTGAATAAATTATGCGTCCCGCCGGATAATTACTTCGTGGTGCGCCGTTTTTTATTGTATTTTTATTTTTAATATTTCGTTGTGTGTCGTAAGTAAGTGTCTTCTGCGTTCCAGGAAATCTAAAAATAAATGAAGAAAACATAAAACATCCATATCTTGTGATTCTCTTGATATCGATATTTTTGTCCGGTACTATCGAAGTTTCCAAACAGTTTAGCAATTAGTACAGAAATTCTTCCAAACCATATGTGGCATGCAACAAACCAGTGCTTAACAGTATTGGTTAAAAATAGTATTGGTTGCAATTTTAGTTCTTTGTTTTTCAACGACGCGTTTCGCCTTATTTAGGCATCTTCAGGTTATCTTTTCTAGATGGACGCGAGAGGCACCAAGATTTGCATAACGCGTTCCCGTTCACAGGAACGAATAACAGAGTAAGATGGGGGCTCAGGTAGTAAGGATTATGCTAAATAAGGCGAAACGAAATATAAAAAACTAAAATTGCAACCAGGACTGTTTTTAACTCATACAATTAGTATAGACACAAAATATTGTATCGAATTGGTGTTGCAACTATTATTTCTCCCACACCAAAAACATAATCTGGTGTCCAAAATTAAAGTGACAAACCGCTGTTTGCACTTCCTGTGCCTAATTCATGACATAATCGTGCAAACCAGATGTCCTTACGATCGTGGTCTGCACGGAAGATGCCATTCCGGCCAACGGACAACCACGCCAACGATGACGTCAGAGCACCTATGGAATGAGGTAGTGTTTGTCAGGTAGCCCCACACCCACAATCGCTGTGTACAGTCACATACGGTGAAGTATGGCACAGAGAAGAAACCTACCAGACTATCTGCGTTGACGGCAACTGAAAGAAAGGAAGCAGGACAGTTGCAAATTGATTTGGCCCGATGGCTTGATGCGAATCGTTCTGCTGTTTCTCGGATGAGGCGATGGTTTATAGAAACCGAAACTGTATCCCGGAGACCAAGGCAGGGCCGACCACGGGTAACTTCAGAAGAGAGGATCGTTATTTGGCTGTAAGGTGACGACATTGCCGCCTTAGTACTGCACGGCAGCTGACAAAATTGTTCAAATGCCTCTGAGCACTGTGGGACCTAACATCTGAGGTCATCAGTCCCCTAGAACTTAAAACTGCTTAAACCCAACTAAAATAAGGACATCACACACATCCATGCCCGAGGCAGGATTCGAACCTGCGGCCGTAGCGGTCGCGCGGTTCCAGACTGAAGCGCCTAGAACCGCTCGGCCACACCTGCCGGTGGCAGCTGACACATGAGGTCGCAACATTCACTGGACTTGTTGTATCGAGGCAAGTGGTGTGCAGAAGACTTCGGCAGAGTGGCCTCTATTGTCAGAGACATTCTGTATGTCTACCTCTGAACGTCCAGAGTGGAATCATCAACATGCCACCTGGACGGTCGAACAGTCAGCCAATGTTGTTTTCAGAGATGAGTCCCGATTTATTCTGGAGAGTGATACTCGATGCATTCACATCTGGAGGAAACGTGAAACACGATTTCGGGATCCAAACATTCTGGAAAGAGATCGAGGAGGACCCCTAATAGTGTGTGCAGGGATGACGTTTATCACGTGAACTCCTATTCATGAAATTGTACAGGTGAATAGGCAAGGTTCAACTGCTGTCAGGTATCGTGACGAGATCTTGAGACCTCGAGTGGGGTTATTGCGAAGTATTGTTGGTCAAGACATCGTATTGACGGACGATAATGCTCCACGTCATAGGGCACGGGTGGTTAACGTTTTCTTGGAAACGGAAGATATTGCACGCGTGGCGTGGCCTGCTCGTTCTCCCGACTTGATTCCCACAGAGCATGTCTGGGATGCATTAGGGAGACGGATTGCATAATGTCAGCATCCAACAACTACTCTGCAAGACTGACTCAACATGAGACTGATGACATCATTCACAGCATGCCCCGTCGTTGTTAGGCCTGTATTGCTGCCATAGTTGGTCATACCCCATACTGAGCACATTAACAGTTGTCCGTATGTGTGCAAATCCATTAAGTTGGAAGAAACGAAAAACATTTTTGTGTGTCGTTATGCATGTTGCAGTCGTTTGCGTTCTGTATTCTTTACATTGTTTATACTTTACTGAGCTGGCGCGTAGGACGTTCTCAAGCGGCCGGGTTCCCAGGGGGCTGTTGCCGTCCCTCGGGACTGCACCGGGCTGACTCCGCGCCTAGACTATACCGCGCGGCAGCTGGCGCCCGCGCTTAACCCGTCCATCCGCGTTGATTGCGGCGCGCGACCGCAGTCACAGACACGGACCTGGGCCGCAAACGAAATTATTCGCGCCGCGGCAGCGGCGGGGAGCGCACGAGTGCAATCCCATCTGGGCCACACGGCGACGTCTTTGTACCCGCCGGATCGCCCGCATCACGCCGTTGCCCGAGGGAGAAGAGCAACAACAGCGAACGCGTGGGGCCGTGAGAGAGAGACATCCGCGTGCTTCGTACAGAGTGTACGCAGCACTCGTAGCCTTCGTCTCCCCACCCCTTCCCCTCCCCGTCCCATCACCCCTCACCGCGACATGTTTGAATCTCGTTATTGCGACTGTCAGCGTTACAGCTCCTATTGTGCTAAGGAAATGAAGCTGATAAAACCTTGAAACGTTCCTTCTAGTCTCTACCTAGCAGATTCCATAGAGTCATGCGAAATAACAACAAGTTCCCTAGCCCGAACCGAGCAAGGAACTCATATTCGCGAGGACGACGGTTCAATCCCGCGACCGGCCATCCTGATTTACGTTTTCCGCGATTTTCCCAAATAGCTGCAGGCAAATGCCGGCATGGTTCCTTTGAAAGGATATGGCAGGCTTCCTTCCCTAATTCGATGAGGCCGGTGACCTCGCTGCTTGGTCTCGTCCCCCACATCAGCTAAACCCGGCCGCGCGGTGTAGTCGTGCGGTCTGGGCGCCTTGCCACGGTTCGCGCGGCTCACATAGTCGGAGGTTCGAGTCCTCCCACCGACATGGATGTGTGTGTTGTTCTTAGCATAAGTTAGGTTAAGGTAGATTAAGTGGTATCATCTCAGTACCACAAATTTCATAACCAAATATTTATGGTAAATATTAAGGTGTGTGTGTGTGTGTGTGTGTGTGTGTGTGTTTGCATTGCCATTTTAATGACGTAGACAGTTGCTGAAGACAAATACGATACTACTCACACACACACACACACACACACACACACACACACACACACACACACACACACAAACCACACACACATACAGACACACACACACACACACACACACACACACACACACACACACACACACACACACACATAGCCGGCCGGTGTGGCCGAGCGGTTCTAGGAGCGTCAGTCTGGAACCGCGCGACCGCAGGTTCGAATTCTGCCTGGGACATGGATGTGTGTGATGTCCTTAGGTTAGTTAGGTTTAAGTAGTTCTAAGTTCTAGGGGAGTGATGACCTCAGCTGTTAAGTCCCATAATGCTCAGAGCCATTTGAACTATTTGAACACACACACAAACACACTCCCTTTAATATTTACCATAAATATTTAGTTATGTTAACATGACAGCCGCCAAATGTACAAGAGTTCGACCACATTTACAGCTGTATCATCACACCAACAGCTTGTACTCCTTGTCAACTTGAAGCTATATGTACATCAACTGCTGGCTCAAATTATACATCCATCTGCATATTTTAAAGCATTAATTCATGATGATTTTTCAATGTTACCCCAATATGTAGGTAGTTATTACATGCAACAGTTATAATCTTAAGACCCCCTGCTTTGTAAAGTTTGCTCTCATACAATCACTCTTTCCACTCTCTCTCTCCCACTCACTTTCTCTTTCTTTTCGTCTCCTTCCTCCTCCATCCTACCATATCTATCTGCGAATCCCAACCAAAATTTTACCACTGTAGCCAATATGATTATTGCACTGAAAGTTTGTAACTTGTCACCTGATTGTATAAGCGAGTATGAAATTTTAGCTATTTTCACTTGTCAAAATCGGATTTATATACCACCTGAAGTATTTATTCCAACGCATGTATTCGACACCTCAAAACAAACATCTACAAGTCCTTTAAAATTTATTCTGTAATAATTTTGTTACGATTTATATTCTTTGTACTTTATGATAATGTTTTCTCTTCTGCTATACGATCCTTGCACCCAATAGTTTCCAGACGCCATATTTGTTTACAAAATATGACAGTATACATGTGATGTGTTACGACAGTGAAAGGAACCTGTGACCACTGGAGGTACTGTATTTCACTTATTTTATATTTACCATTGGATATACATTTAATTTTTTGTTAAAAGAAACCAAAAACCATGTTCTGAAATAGTGTTTTGTTTCTCCACTAGACAGTGCCACAAGTTCCTCCAAAAAATCGTGACGTAACACACACACAAATGTCATACTAACAAATGTAAATCCACCCGATGATGGAGCTTTAAACCTTTGAAACATGTAGTGAAGATAAATAGTGACTGGTAATAGTAAACGTGTTGGACATTTAATGTCAGTAACAGTCACGGTAAAGCTTAACCTAAAATGTTCGCATTTAAAAACATTAATCGAGTTCCGAACACAGGGAAAGGATGTAGGGACGTGACGTGAGCCGTTGTGCTCCCACTTCTGTTGATTAGTTATGAGCTAAAAGGCACATAAAGTACTTTGATAATCTTGTCTACTGTTTTATCAGAAACGGTCGAATATCTACGGATAACCCGAAACTCCTGTTCGCTTATTTCGACTCTTCTTCGAATGAGCGAATTTTCTGAGAAATCGATTTATGGCCGTTACCATGTTCTGCTCGTTAGTGTCGTGTGGTACGCTGCATGGGGCGAATTACACGATGGATTCCTCCTTACGTTTCCTCGCAAATGGTTTTTGGTGGAACGTGGTTGCTTTTGCGCCCTGCTGCCTAAACAAGCATCGTTAGCCACTCTTTGACCCACAAGACACCGCTAAAATAGCACTTCTACTGTACCACCCTCATGTGCCCTCTAGCAGTCTAACTACTTTCAAAAGACAGACAGATCCGCCCTGTGGACTGGAAAGCGAACACCGCAAACAGCAACTACATCATCTCCGATTGGTTTCTAGCACGTCCTCCATACACATAACAGGATGATCGTCTGAAGTAAAAATCCCAGAAAAACGCCAAATTCGAATTTCCACAGAAAGGAATACAATTTGTTGGCGTTAGTGAAAACGTCTGCATATCCGTCCAGCCAGCTGTTTGGCTCCACAACTCATAAGGGACAGTCAAGCAAACACAAGACAGATGGAAAAAAGTAAGTAAACTGCATATTATTTCAAAAGTAATCTCCATAACTGTTAACACATGTATCCCACTGCGAGATAAGACGGTCAAGGCCTTCATGGAAATATGTTTGCGGTTGCCTATGGAACCATTTTCTTACCCAGGCGTCCAGCTCTTCGTCCGGAGCAAAGCGGTGGCAAGCTTTTATTTTTCCAGGACGGTGGCGCAGAGACTGATAATCGAACAATACGCCACCATCTGTCCTCCGCTCTCCGACCAAATACTGGCAGTGGGAATTACATTCATCACTAGTCTTCGTACCCGCGTATGTCCGAATCGTGCGCCACCGCACAGTTGTGTGTTAGTGACCACGGCTACGTATGTGGGTGTGTGAAAATTATAACTGAGTGGTTATATAAAACATGGAGGCCGTTTCAGTACCAAAGATAGAAGGCTTAGACGTACGTCAGTATTAAATAAACGAATCAATACATATTATAAAGATATATGCATGCACGTGTGTGTGTGTTCCAAATATCCCTTACCGTGAGGTAACAGTCACTGTGGGGACTTATCTATCATAGTTAAGAAGAAATGACGTCATAAACAATTATATGTGTGAAAAACTGACACATAATGCGTGACGTTTAAGTTTATTACTCATGTGCAGTGTATTTAGCAGGCGATATCCTCATAAGTTGCTAAGTAAATCTACAAAATTATATCATGATACCACATGTAGTTCAGAAGATATGACGTCATGAACACTTAGAGGCGTGAAAAACTGCTGCATTGTGCATAAAGTTTAATCTTAGAACTACTAACTCTATTTCCAACATATTTTGCTGATAGTATCCACATATGCCACTGAATTCACCTACAAAATTATATCATTGTGGGACACATAGGGCAGGACATATGACATCATAAACAATGAGAAACGTGAGAAGATCCCGCGACATGCATGAAGTTTTAATACATTTATTGTTTTCTAATAAAACACTCATAAGTCGAGTCAACTTAAGGGTCTGTGACATCTGGCAGCGATTTTGACAGCTTTCAACCGCGAAGGACAAACGATTATACGTGCCGTCTGTATAGGTATGAAGAAGCGTTGGCACAGAGACATTCACAAAATCGCGTTATAGACGGACGAAAAAGTTGCAGTCAGCACACAAAAAAGGTCCGGAATCAAGTTTCTTAATCTGTATAATGTACTTGTACAGTTGTACATCATGCATATTTCTTTGTACGACTTTTTCATAATTTCAAAGGTCTTTTTCACGAATACATGGAAATGAATTTTTTTCAATACTTCACTGCAAACACAGTTCACGATTTGTTTCCGTTTCTATCCGGTATCATGTTGCTTAATTTGGATACATATTTGTACATTATGCATATTTCATCGTATGACTATTTCATAATTTCAAAAGTGTTTTCACGAATACATGGGAATGAATTTTATCAATACTTCGCTATAGACACAGTCCATTTTTTGTTTCGTTTCTAAAAGAAAATTAACAGAATGAATACTCAGGAAATGCCGGGTTTGTCAGATACTAAGTAAATAAAATTAATTGCGAGAAGTCCTTGTAAGAAAGATGAGACAAATTCGTAAGAAAACTCCAAAAGAGCCATGGTAGTTGTTTTATGATGAAGATGAACACCATGTACGAGAAGTTGAGACTTCAAATTTGAGAACATAGATGCGGAGATACTTAGGGATTATCTTTGGTATTCATGGAATCTACATCAAATTACAGCAAATGTAATTTGTTAAAGAGATTTCCGAGGTACCGGAAGACTCTCCAATGAAAACGACCTACACTGCCATCTTTAGTGTGTTTCCTTCTCCTTTGCTGATTCTTCTTCATCTCGCCATTTCACTAATGCACTGGCAGGAAAGTATACGAAAACCTCGGCTGTAAATAGTGGTCAGGGACAAGTTGACTGTTTTGAGAAATTGCACATTAAACATTCAATACACTCTCATGTATAAGATACTTCAAGTATAGCCATTTTAATTTTTTTATTGGGGTAAATAATTGTTTCGAGGTATTTCTTGGGTAACGACATGTTTTTAAAATCGTAAGTTCTATCCAAAATTTTATTTTTAAAATACATGATTAGTTAACATTGTTTACTTGCAAAATGGGTGCACTAAACGCTGACTTATCAGTGTTCACTTACTGGCCGAGTTAACAAAACGTTAATGTGAAACCCCTCAAAGGCACAAATTTACAAGCTCATCCATTTTTTTTTTTGAGCATATGGTACTAAGAAACGCATTACCAGTTTTTGAAATAATGAAGTATAACAACCTCAAAAATTAATCTATGATTCAGCGCAATGTTAAGGACGGCCTCTACGATTCCTGCTATGACACTGACACGTAAATTGACTTAAATATTTACAAGGTGATACGTGTTACAAACTGGATAGAACAGGAAGGACCAGGCCCCTTTGCTTTTTTTTTCTTTTATCACTCGTTTATTACATCAGAGAAATACACATTTTAAGACAAAATTTAACTACATGAAATATTGCTCCCAGTAAAGGTTAACATAAGCAGTGACAAAACTTAGTTCTCTTAATGGTTTCTGCTGGCAACAAATTTTAAGGAGGCAATGTAAGGTTTATATCAATTTGCTCAAACACGTAGCTAGTGATTGAATCACGACACAGACACTTTAACAATTTCGGCAACAAATAAATAGCGTGAATTTGTACTCACAGTAACCAACTAATCAACAGCCTTACCACTGAATAAGTAGTAGGCCATTTGGAACGAATTAGCAACACCCAGGAACTAGGGGGAGTTAATACCAACAGTCTTTAAATGTCTTGCTCCGCATTAAATAAACAAACTTACAGTAATTAAATAACAAATCAAACACACTACGCTCGACTCAAACTCTTCAGCGGAAGCCAAGCCAAAATTAAGATTCCATTAACTGACTAGCACTGAAGTCACATTGAAGCTCATCTCTCCCAGACACACATGGGGCAAACTTATACAAGACAAGATTTTGTAGGGAGCACATCAGTAAAATCGTTAGTGGAGCTACCTCGTGCCACTGAAAATTAAGGTACTAGATCGGGGCACAAGGTGGTATACAATTAGGTTGCCTTAGTGCTATACTGCGTTCCAAAATATTAATTCAAATGGCCAATTCAAAATTAAGTACACATAAACCAGCATTAATTAACGAGGAGTGACCCCAGGTCGCTCGAAGGGATGACAACACTTAACTGAAAAGACGAATGCCGGAAGCGACAGTAACATCAAACACTTTCTCCGAGTTTTAACCAGGAGTCACTTCCCGCTATACAAGTAAACATTTAACCAAGCACAAGGAAGGAACCCCAAAGAGAAAATTCAAATATAACCCCCAAAAGATTATAAAGGACAGGGAACCCCAACTATTTAAATTTAAAAGAATTAGCTCTCCCCAAAGGCAGTGTAAACGCTAAGGCCACACTTTAGAGGCCACCAAACTTGGTTACAAAAAGTCTCCTTTTCTTTAAAAGAAACACAAGGCTGCTTAACTTCTGCTGGACGTTCTGTATGGCTCGTGTAGGATACACCAGGCAGCAACCCAAGCTAGGCGGTTGCAAGGCACGGCGAGCAAAATCAGGAGAGCAGACAGGCAGGCAGCCAACACATATCCTGCATCCTGAACCGGCGGACCGCGTACAGCCTACTCCACATATACGTGGTTGCTTCCCACCTCGTACCTCGCAGCGTCTCAGCAGGTAGCCCGAGCAAACGTCAACTGCCACTTGCCCCGCGAATGCGGAAAACAACAAAGCAAGCAAAGATAAGAAACATCGAAGAATCGGTAATGGACATCCAAGAGACTGGCGCGCCAGTAACGAGCGCCACGGCTCGCAAGGGATACAACTTATCACTGTTTACTTGCTTAAAAATTTATTCACGATCAGTAACGCATTTTGAATCGCATTTGCATTCAGGAATATATTCAGAAGCTTTATTTGAGTTGTCGTTGCCCACATCATCCACAGATATACCCAAACCGTTCCTGAAAAGCGTTTTTCTGGCAAAAAAAACCGGACGTGTTGCTACTACGAGCAGCCATGATTTTGGCAATTACCACTATTTACATGGACGCATCCGGACATGTTGCCATTACTGACAATCTGAAATGAGAGTCGGAGTTAACATTCCTCCGTTTACCGTGAGAATATCAACTAATATGAATAAAGCACACCACGTACCATGTTTCACAAACAATAACACTGTTTCCGATCCAGTGTGCCTTACCGCTGTTTACAGTCGAGGTCTTCATATGTGTCCTTCACGTTAAAACGAACGGGTTTTCATAAATAGTGCTAGAACTTTCTCAAGCGCAAAGTAGCGATTATGGTACAGTAGCCGTCTTCAAAAAAACGTGTAAATACGCAGGCGGATGCTGCCAATTAATTTGTACGGAATGCCTCCGGCCGCGCCGCTGACGTTTGAATGCATGCAGAGAGGCGGGAGCGAAGCATCGGCTGCCAGCATGCACGGGCACGCGGCGGACGCACAGATAAAACGCTGGAAGGAATTACCGGTGATGGAGCGGGCCATCCATCAGCGTCGCCGCCGTGATAGCTTTATTGATGGCGCGCAGGAATTTTCCCGCCGCCGCTGCGCCGGCCGCAGCCGGCAAGGACCCGATGCACTTCACGCCTCCTTCGATATATTAGATTGCCTCTCGGGGTGCTGTTTCGTATTAGGACGCGGCGCGGCCCGGAGAATGCTATCCGACGGTCGGAGGCGGTGGGCCTGTACTGAACGATGAGGAAGACAGGGAGATAGAGAGACGAACAGAGACGTGAAGAGGACGGAGGGCTGTTGGAGTTGATGGTACGATGTGAGGGAAGCTCACACACGTCAGCATATTTACACTGTACAGGGTGATTCAAACAAATGTTTACAAACTGACCTGGCAAATCGGGCATACAAGGATCTGTAATCAGGCAGGAACCAGGCATCGCAAACGCCACGAGAAAGCGCTGCGGTCACAAGGAACACGGGTAGGACAACGCCGAGAAAGCGTTGAAACTAATATGGCAAGGAATGTAATACTCTCTTTCAAATTCTAAAGGTGGCAGGGAGCGAAATACTATTTACAATTTGTACAGAAAGCAGATGGCAGTTATAAGAGTCGAGGGGCATGAAAGAGAAGCAGTGGTTGGGAAGGGAGTGAGTCAGGGTTGTAGCCTCTCCCCGACATTATTCAATCTGTATATTGAGCAAGCAGTAAAGGAAACAAAAGAAAAATTTGTAGTAGGTATTAAAATCCAGGGGGAAGAAATAAAAACTTTGAGGTTCGCCGATGACATTGTAATTCTGTCAGAGACAGCAAAGGACTAGGAAGAGCAGTTGAACGGAATGGACAGTGTCTTGAAAGGAGGATATAAGATGAACATCAACAAAAGCAAGACGAGGATAATGGGATGTAGTCGAATTAAGTCGGGTGATGCTGAGGGAGTTAGATTGGGAAATGAGACACTTAAAGTAGTAAAGGAGTTTTGCCATTTGGGGAGCAAAATAACTGATGATGGTCAAAGTAGAGAGGATATAAAATGTAGACTGGCAATGGCAAGGAAAGCGTTTCTGAAGGAGAGAAATTTGTTAACATCGAGTATAGATTTGAGTGTCAGGAAGTCGTTTCTGAAAGTATGTATATGGAGTGTAGCCATGTATGGACGTGAAACATGGACGATAAATAGTTTGGACAAGAAGAGAATAGAAGCTTTAGAAATATGGTGCTACAGAAGAATGTTGAAGATTAGGTGGATAGATCACGTAACTAATGAGGAGGTATTGAATAGGATTGGGGAGAGAGGAAGTTTGTGGCACAACGTAACTAGAAGAAGGGATCGGTTGGTAGGACACGTTCTGAGGCATCAAGGGATCACAAATTTAGTATTGGAGGGCAGCGTGGAGGTAGAAATCGTAGAGGGAGACCAAGAGATCAATACACTAAGCAGATTCAGAAGGATGTAGGTTGCAGCAGGTACTGGGAGATGAAGGAGCTTGCACAGGATAGAGTAGCATGGAGAGCTGCATCAAACCAGTCTCAGGACTGAAGACCACAACAACAACAACAACAACGACCGCTAAATGGCTGAAATGCGTTTGATTTACGGCGTGACCAGCTGCAGTGGGCGACAACCCGTGCAATTGTGTCGTGCGAAATATCTACATCTACATCTACGTCTATACTGCGCAAGCCACCCAACGGTGTGTGGCGGAGGGCAGTTTACGTGCCACCGCATTACCTCCCTTTCCTGATCCAGTCGCGTATGGTTGGCGGGAAGAACGACTGCCGGAAAGCCTTCGTGCTCGCTCGAATCTCTCTAATTTTACATTCGTGATCTCCTCGGGAGGTATAAGTAAGGGGACGTAATATATTCGATACCTCATCCAGAAACCGTACCCTCTCGAAACCTGGACAGCAAGCTACACCGCGATGCTGAGCGCCTCTCCTGTAGAGTCTGCCACTTGAGTTTGCTAAACATATCCGTAACGCTATCACGCTTGCCAAATAACCCTGTGACGAAACGCGCCGCTCTTCTTTGGATCTTCTCTATCTCCTCTGTCAACCCGACCTGGTACGGATCCCACACTGATGAGCAATACTCAAGTATAGGTCGAACATGTGTTTTGTAAGCCACCTCCTTTGCTGATGGACTACATTTTCTAATAAAGGAACCTCCCCATCGCACCGCCCTCAGATTTAGTTATAAGTTGGCACAGTGGATAGGCCTTGAAAAACTGAACACAGATCAATCGAGAAAACAGGAAGAAGTTGTATGGAACTATGAAAAAAAAAGCAAAATATTCAAACTGAGTAGTCCATGAGCAAGATAGGCAACATCAACGATAGTGTGAACTCAGGAGCAGCTTGGTCCCGAGGTTCAAGTCTTCCCTCCAGTGAAAAGTCTACTTTCTTTATTTTCGCCAAGTTATGATCTGTCCGTTCGTTTATTGACGTCTCTGTTCACTTTAATAAGTTTAGTGCCTGTGTTTTGCGACCGCACCGCAAAACCGTGCGATTAGTAGACGAAAGGACGTGCCTCTCCAATGGGAACCGAAAACATTTGATCGCAAGGTCATAGGTCAACCGATTCCTCCACAGGAAAACACGTCTGATATATTCTATAGACACTGGTGACGGCATGTGTGTCACATGACAGGAATATGTTGTCGACCCACCTAACTTGTACACTTGGCGAATGGGTAAAAAGATTCTTCTACCTTGCCCGATTTAGGTTTTCTTGTGGATGTGACAATCACTCCCAAAAAAGTGATGAAAACATAAGAGTTTATGACATAAACTGCAACAAATGAATGCAACAGTTTCACAGTCGCACAGTTTTCCCTGTGCTCTGTCAAAACATATGTTTTTAACGTTTTCAAATTTTTCCGTGTGTAGACCGTCAAATAAAAAAATAAACCTTTGGCTCGAGGGAAAACTTGAACCGAGGACTTCTCCTTCCGCAGCTGCTCACGTTAACCACGGTACCACGGCGCAACTGACCTCTTGCTATCCTTGATGTTGCCTATATTGCGCATAGACTACTCAGTCTGTATATTTTGCTTATTTTTTTCATAGTTCCACGCAACTTCTTCCTGTTTTCTCGATTGATCTGTGTTCAGTTTTTCAAGGCCTATCCACTGTGCCAACTTATAACTAAATCTGAGGGGGGTGCGATGGGGAGGTTCCCTTGTAAGGACTCTCCCAATGAATCTCAACCTGGCACCTGCCTTACCAACAATTAATTTCATATGATCATTCCTCTTCAAATCGTTCCGTACGCATACTGCCAGATATTTTACAGAAGTAACTCCTACCAGTGTTTATTCCGCTATCATATAATCATATAATAAAGGATCCTTCTTTCCATGTATTCGCAATACATTACATTTGTCTATGTTAAGAGTCAGTTGCCACTCCCAGCACTAAGTGCCTATCCGCTGCAGATCTTCCTGCATTTCACTGCAATATATATATATATGGTCCCATAACACTCCCCTGTGGCACCCCAGAGGTTATTTTAACATCTGTAGACGTCTCTCCATTGAGAACAACATGCTGTGTTGCGTTTGCTAAAAACTCTTCAATCCAGCCACACAGCTGGTCTGATAATCCATAGGCTCTTACTTTGTTTATCAGGCGACAGTGCGGAACTGTATCGAACGCCTTCCGGAAGTCAAGGAAAATGACATCTACCTGGGAGCCTGTATCTAATATTTTCTGGGTCTCATGAACAAATAAAGCGAGTTGGGTCTCACATGATCGCTGTTTCCGGAATCCATGTTGATTCCTACAGAGTAGATTCTGGGTTTTCAGAAATGACATGATACGCGAGCAAAAAACGTGTTCTAAAATTCTACAACATATCGATGTCAGAGATATAGGCATATAGTTTTGCGCATCTGCTAGACGACCCTTCTTAACAATTGGAACTACCTGTGCTCTTTTCCAATCATTTGGAACCTTTTGTTCCTCTAGAGACTTGCGGTACACGGCTGTTAGAAGGGGGGCAAGTTCTTTCGCGTACTCTGTGTAGAATCGAATTGGTATCCCGTCAGGTCCAGTGGACTTTCCTCTATCCCGACAGATAGGTGCCGTGCCACACGTTATTCGCCACATTGCATCGCCGACTGTACGAAACCGCCTCATTTCACGTGTACAAGCCTAATGCTGGTCGCCAAGGAACAACACGGACAGTTAAGAAGGAAGAAAGCGTTCTCGAGACTAAATAACTGCGACACCATTTCATAGCCCCGGAGTGTCTTTGCGACTCCTCTTCCTACGTAATTACACAAGTATGCCCAATGTGACATGTTAGTTTGTAATTTTTTTTTAATCACACTGTGCAGGATGTTTACAAAGTGTCACATATTCCTACAGCAGGCGGTATTGGTCAAAATTAGAAGAGAAATTAGTATAATTTTGTGTGGATGTAAATCCATAAGAAAACTATATGAGTTAACCTATCATTTTGACCAAACCCCGTACATGGGATGGAGAATAATACGGAGACACGAAAAATATAACACATTACCGTGCCTAATACGGTGTAGAAAAACCGTTGGCATTCTTAACAGCTTGCAGTCGTCTCGTAACAGGTAAATATAAATCCTATATGGTTTTCAAGGGAGTTTTACAACATTATTTTTGTGAAATAATGGTAAGCTCAGGTAACGGTGATGGTGAAGTGGAGGTAGATAGCGCTCAAGCACCCTTCTCTCCACAACAGAACACAAAGACAGTAATACTGAAACATGGTGATTGTGGTGACCTGATGAGGTATGAAAATTTACCCTCATGTTCACAAAACCAGTTCTGGATGACGCGAGCTACGAGAACAGTTACCAATGGGGAACAAACATTCTACCATGAGATGGACCTGAGCACCTTAAGTTGGCAGTAATGTCAGGTTGCTGAGAGGTCATGCGGCCCGAGGAATATCACGATACTGCTGCCAAAATCATCTCCGAAATCCCACCACGATTCACTCTTGGGACGTAAACTGGGCAAATTTTGCAAACAGTGTGCAACAAGACACATTCGAACAAATGACCTCCTTCTATTGCTCCGTAGTCCCGGTTTTGTGGCCTCGGCAGCACGTTTCCTCTTTACGGACATTTGCATCGCCGGAACTGAAGCTCGTCCTTCAATTTATAGCTTCTGGAAGTCCGTTCATGTTGTTTTGGTGGTGACAGTGTTCGCGAGTGCCACATTCAGTTCTGCACTGACTTATGCAACTGTCAACACATTCCTCTTCAAAGATCATATGTCACGATCAGTCAACACACATTCTCGTCCGTGTTGTGACTTACCGGACGGTGTTTTCCTGCTTTACCTCTGTTGTTGTTGTTGTTGTGGTCTTCAGTCCAGAGACTGGTTTGATGCAGCCCTCTATCCTGTGCAAGCTTCTTTATCTCCCAGTGCCTACTGCAACCCACTATGAGGTATAAATCTTCGATGAGGTGCCTCTTGAAACATCAAACACTTCGGCTACCTTGGTTACGAAAGCACCCATCATACGAGCACAACAATTTGACAATGTTTGAAGTCACTTAGCTCAAACATAATGCAGTCATATCTACGCAGAAAATTGTTCCGAACACGACTGGCACTTGTAACGTATGGACGACATTGCACAGGTGCCGTTGGTGGTCCCATAAAACAGCTCAACCAGCAGGCTTGGCTAACATCTGCATTTATGTCCAACCGCTGTACAGGGTACTTGAAAAAAAAACACCACTCTCTAGTTTTAATGTGTCCTAGAATATGTACAAAGCGACATACACTATTCTAGTTTGTGGCGCTTGACTCATCAACTCTCCAAGTTTGGCTCCCCTGCAGAGGACAGGTCTGCTTGACCTTGAGACGGCACCAGTGCTGTGTCTTTCCTCCATTCCCTCAGTTCAGTCCACGCTTGCGAGAAGTGCAGAGCAACTCAGCAACACTGTGTACTCCGCATGTCAGTGGAACAGTTAATCGCCATTATTGCAGAATTTGGGGGACAGAGCATCCACATGGAATTATTCAGCATCAACGTGACTCTCACAAAGTTCATGTCTGGTGCGGTTTGATGGAAGAGCGTGGGATTGGTCCCTTCGGTTTTGTAGAAAAAACAATAAAGGTGGACGTTTACTGTGACATTTTGATAGAGTACGTCTTCCCCCAAATCGACGATATTGAGGCGGAAAAGGGGCTTGTGCTTTTCCAACAAGATGGCTCCCCACCTCATTACAGTAACTAGGAGGGGCGTTTGAAAAGTCCGTGCAAAGTCCGAGGGATGGCACCACCGGCGCGTATCGATGTCATGTGTACTTACTAGCATCTTTGGAAAGAACGCACACCAAGTTTCAGCCATATTGGTCTATTTTTTTGTGTTCGGCATTCGCGTGAATCAAGGAAGTAGAGTATCAAACAATGGACGAAAAAGAATTTCGTATGGTGATTAAACACATACTTTATGAAAGGCAAAACGCCTCACGGGACTAAAAAGAAGCTTATAAACATTACCGTGATTCTCCATCTTCAATTAGAACAGTTTATAAGTGGTTTCAAAATTTTCGGAGTGGCCATATGGGCACAAGTGATGCTCAACGTTCTGGACGCCCTGTGGAGGTTACGACTCCAGAAATCATTGATAAATCCATGACATGCTGATGGATGACAGAAGAGTTAAGGTGCGTGAGATTGCTAGTACTGTGAACATCTCGAATGAACGGGTACATAATATTTTGCATAAACATTTGGACTTGAGAAAGCTATCCGCAAGATGGGTTCCGCGTTTGCTCACGCTTGACCAAAAACGGAATCGTGTGAAGTGTTGCAAGGACGGTTTTCAGCTGTTCAAGAAGAATCTGTAGGATTTTAAGCGTAGATGAAACATGGATACTTTACTATACTCCTGAGACCAAACAACAATCTGAACAACGGGTTACCAAGGGAGAATCTTCACTGAAAAAGGCGAAGACCATTCCTTCGGCCGGAAAGGTTATGGCGACTGTCTTTTGGGATTCGCAAGGGATAATCCTCATCGTCTATCTGGAAAAGAGTAAAGCTGTTACAGGTGCATATCATTCATCGTTACTGGACCGTTTGAAAACCGAACTGCGAGAAAAACGCACTCGATTGGACCGGAAAAAAGTCCTTTTCCATCATGACAATGCTCCATCACACACCTCAGCAGTTGTGGTCGCAAAATTATTGGAAATAGGATTCACATCCCCCCTATTCTCCAGACTTGGCTCCCTCCTACTGTTTGTTCCTCAATTTGAAGAAATGGCTGGCGGGACAAAGATTTTATTCAAATGAGGAGCTGATTGCAGCAACTAATAGCTGTTGTGCAGACTTGGACAATACCTATTATTCCGATGGGATCACCAAATTAGAACAGCGATGGACAAAGTGTATAAGTCTAAAAGGAAACTATGTCGAAAAATAAAAAAAGGTTTACCCCAAACACGTAAGTAGTTTTTATTTTTGCACGGACTTTTCAAACGCTCCTCGTATGTGGATGCTGCTCGTGACACTCGATTTCCAGGAAAGTGGATAGGCCCAATACCACGAAGCCCAGACTTAACCCCACTGGACTTTCACTTTTGGGGCCACATAAAAAATGTTGTGTAAAGTGGAAAGATCAGAGACATCAATCATTTACGGGAAAGAGTCGTCGCGGCGGTTGGGACAGTTACACCTGAAATGTTGGTGAATACGTGGCGAGAAGTGGAATATCCTCTACACGTGTGCAGGGCAACAAATGGATCCCACGTTGACATCCACTAACATTAAACAAAACTTGAAGGGATTCTCTTTCATGATAAGTACTCTTTGATGTAATTTTTCATTAATTTTCCCATTAAATTTATACTTAAAACTAGGGAGTTCTTTTTCAAGCACCCTGTATATGTAGCGTAGTTCCTTAGACATTACTTTTTTTCTAATCAGGGAAAGACTTTAGGATGACCATGTATAACGGCAAACGGCGTCCTCAGTTGTGAGATACAGGACATCTCGGACTTGTTCGGCTACCGCACCTCGCCTGTCGGTCGCTAGGCGCTGCTAGCAGAGTAGACGCACCGTGGATGACACCGGGGCTAATTTGCGGTGAGCGATGCGTCCGCCGACAATGCCACGTGATTGCGTTTGCCTCCCCACTGCGTGCGGCCAACGTTGACGTCCGTAATTTTCTCTGAGTCACATATTAGCATTAGTCATAACAGTTTCTTTCACCGACGCCGGTGATGGATCGCGTTTTATGAGCTATGCTGCGGCGGGCCCCTCAGACAGCCACAACTGTCAAACGTAACTTTGCTAGGGGTGTGACTTCGATAGCGCCAGCTGCGAAAAAGTAATATTTCAAATGGCAGTGCGATGACGTAAGGACTTATGCATCCAGGATTACATTTGCTTACTAGATGAACCTCTGCACACCCATGTCCCCAACGGTTGTGTTAACTACGTGCAATTGTGTTATACCCGTCTCCTGATTCAGATTTGCAGCACTTGAAGGAGTAACGCAGTTACAGAAAATACATTCCACGACGACATAGGACAGTACATTGCCACAACTTTTCCTATTTTTTCTTCTTCTTTTTCTGCTTATTCTTCAACTTCTGCAAGAAGCACGCACTTCTTCCAAGCTTTGGCAACAACTTGTAAGAATTCGTCTCTGTTTTCAACAATTCTGGAAACTTAACATAGTATTTCAGTTTCCCGTAAACTGCTGGTAAACAAGGTGATTGAGCTGCCCTAATGATATCATTTTACCCAGCCCGCAATTCTATACCAGGCCTTCAAAAATTTTTATAATTCCTCGCGCGCTACGCGCTAACTATAAGTACTACAGAAAAATATGAACGGGACCTTTTCGTAGAAAACTTGCAGTGAAATGCTGTACTGGGACACGTTTTCGCTGAATGTCGCGCTTTTCGAATTATTCAACAACAACAACAACCTATAAAACTTAACTTCAAACGCTCATTCATCCCACATTTACTCCTATCAGTCAGTATTTCTAGTATGTTGTTCATCTCACTTCTGTACAAAAATTTCCGATTGCACGAACTATTCCCGATATTCGACCTGTTTTGGTGTTTGTTGGCTCAAATGGCTCTGAGCACTATGGGACTTAACTTCTGAGGTCATCAGTCCCCTAGAACTTAGAACTACTTAAACCTAACTAACCTAAGGACATCACACACATCCATACCCGAGGCAGGATTCGAACCTGCGACCGTAGCAGTCACGCGGTTCTGCCTAGACCCGCTCGGCCACCGCGGCCGTCTTTGGTCCCTGTTGATTGGGCTGTTACGCCACCATCATAGTCAGCTATTTCGTTATTATTATTAATTTAAACGTACTCGTGACGGTAATGAAAGGAAAACGACTTTTGTAAACGTTACGCTATACCTAATTACGTTGACAGTCAATTCAGATTTAATCACATCAAGCACAGTAGTTTAGTATTCAGAATGCCTGACGAATACAACGTAAATGTGTATTTTATGCTGTTAAAATTCACAAAATCGTCAGGTAAGATTTACAGAAACGTCAGCTTCACAATTCGTATGTGCCCGACTAAGCCGGTATCGAAATAAGAACAGTCAATGATGACCAAAGAAGGTCAAAGGTGGGAAATAATACAATAATATGAGGGGGAGCCATTAACAACATACAAGAAGTGCTGATCGGAGGGGGTTGAGTGTAGGAGTGTGTGTGTGTGTGTGTGAATGTCACTTTCGTACGTTTGACTTGAATAACTCGAAAACTGCGGCCTCTAGCGAAAACGCAGTATAAAATTTAACTTCATACACTAAATTTTCTACATAAGTGTTCTGTTCATTGTTTTTGTTGTGAATTGGCAGGAGCCAATTCACGGAGTTTGGAGGAAGCCGAAAGGCACGCGTTTAAGCTCACGCAGGCTGGCGTGAGGTCTGGAAAATGACAAGGAATTATAGTAGCCAAAAATAGTACATAGCTTCTGGAATACTTAACTTTAATCCATAATTGGAGAACATCGCTCTTGTTGATACATTAATAACAATCTCAATATAAACTGGTAATGGCGCCTTGCTAGGTCGTAGCAAATGACGTAGCTGAAGGCTATGCTAACTATCGTCTCGGCAAATGAGAGCGTAATTTGTCAGTGAACCATTGCTATGAACGTCGGCTGTACAACTGGGGCGAGTGCTAGGACGTCTCTCTAGACCTGCCGGGTGGCGGCGCTCGGTCTGCAATCACTGACAGTGGCGACACGCGGGTCCGACGTATACTAGCGGACCGCGGCCGATTTAAAGGCTACCACCTAGCAAGTGTGGTGTCTGGCGGTGACACCACAGTTTTCTGTAGGACTAATGATTCGCGGGTAGCGAGAGAATATGAAAATCTCGCCGGTGGTTTTTTGTAGGCGAGATACAGAATTGTGGGTTGCATAAACGACATCGATAGGGGCACCAGCACTAATTCAGGAATTCGTCCTTATGAAACACAATTGTCTCTTTACCTACATGGAAAAATGAGTGCTTTTGACAGAGGACCTCAAGTTGATTAAATATTTCTAGACATCCAGAATGCTTTTGACACCGTTCCCCACAAGTGGATTTCAATCAAACTGCGCACGTATGGGGTATCGTTTCAGTTCTGCGACTGGATTCGCGATTTCCTTTCAGAAAGGTCACAGTTTGTAATAATTGTGTGAAACAGGAGTGATATTTGATGTTTTTGATCTATACATAAGTCGTTCAGGAGATGATGTTGCAGATGATGTTGTCGTTTACCCTCTACTAAAGTCGTCAGAAGATCAAATGGAAATGCACTTATTTAGACAAGATATCAACCTATTGTTGTGGCAAGTGACAATGACCGTAAATAATTTAAAGTGTGAGGTCCTCCACACGAATAATAAAAAGTGTCATCAAATTTCGGTTACATGATAAATCCTACAATTCAAGAAGTCGCCGATTCAACTAAATACCTAGAGATTACAGTTACGATTAACTTAAAGTGGAATCATCACACAGAAAATGTTGTGAGGAAACCGAGCCAAAGACTCCGTTTTACTGGTAGAACTCTCTGCAAAGGAGATTGTGTGCACTGTTACTCCGCCCTCTTTTAGAGCACTGGTGGGTAATATGGCAGCTTTACCAGGTAGCATTGAAGGAGGACATCGAAAAAGTTCAAAGAACAGTAACACTCGTTTTGTATTACCACGAAACACGTGAGACAATATTTCGGATATGATGTGCGTAATAGTGTCACAGTTATTAAAAAATTTATTTACGGGGAGATCTTTCCACGAAGTTTCCCCTACGAAATCGAAAATATTTTGTTGACCCCAACTTCAAAGGGAGAAATGACAGTCGTAAAATGATTTTCATTTTTTTCCACGTGCTGTTCGAGAGTGGAACGGTGGGAAAATAGTCTGCGAGTGATTCTGTAAAACCTATGCCAAGCATGTACGTTTGAACTGCAGAGTAGTCATGTACACGTAGACGGAGATGTAGATTTCATAGATAAAACAGAGTTTGTCAACGCTGGTCAGTGAGTAGCTCGTCAACAGAGAAAGTTTGTTACGTGTAGCTCCTGACTTGCAGAACATAAGAGTAACTCGTTTCATCTACACAGCCCTTTGATTTTAACAACGCTGAACTCGGGTGGAACATGTCTTGGCGTCGAATACCATGGCCGTTGAAGATCAAATGCCATAACTTACAGTACACTAAGTCAAATTTGCGATTAATTCACAATATGGTGTAGTAAAATTTCTTTTGCGCTTCATAGCTTTTATGAGGGTCGTATGAGTGTAGACGATGACCCGTAAGCAAAACGCCGGTGAACTAAATGTAAAACTTATGACAGCTAAATTTGGAAAAATATTCGCTCCACATGTGAGGTACTTTATGTGGCCCCAACCCAACGTCAGTACTCTACATTTCTTCACATTGTTCAAAATAGAGAAAAAATATGTGAATCGGTTCTTACTCCTTCGGCAGGGAACACGACTAGAAACGGCTGAATTTCAGTCACAAGGAAGATTCGACACTGAAGGCGAAACAGTCCTGAATGTAAAAAGTGATTTCATGTGTTAAATACTTGATATTAAGCATCTGCTGGAGAAAAAGTTTGTAAGGATTGGTATTTGAGGTTACAGTTTCTTGGAAGTTGTTGTTAAGTGCTCTTGTTGTCAGACACTGGATGAGTGTAGTCTCGGTAATTTGCGCTCTCACTTCAGCAAAAGCTGGTTTTCCATGTGTTTCATGTTTATGACGTCATATCTCTTGAATTATGTGTCTTACTATGACATCATCTTGCAGATAACTTCACTGGTATATGTGGATACTTATCCAGTGTTTGATAATGACAGCACTTAACAACGACTTCCAAGAAACTGTAAACTTAAATTCAAAACCTTACGAAACTTTTTCTCGCTTAGGTCCTTAACGTCAAATATTTGACACATGAAATTATTTGTAAGGTAATCAGACGCTTCAAGCTGTTTTACAAATGAGAGTTCGATTGTTTAAGAAATAAGGGTTTTACTGTTTATATATATATTGTGGTTTCACCGCCAGACACCACACTTGCTAGGTGGTAGTCTTTAAATCGGCCGCGGTCCGTTAGTATACGTCGGACCCGCGTGTCGCCACCATCAGTGATTGCAGACCGAGCGCCGCCACACGGCAGGTCTAGAGAGACTTCCTAGCACTCGCCCCAGTTGTAAAAGCGAGTTTGCTAGCGATGGTTCACTGACAAAATACGCTCTCATTTGCCGAGACGATAGTTAGCATAGCCTTCAGCTACGTCATTTGCTACGACCTAGCAAGGCGCCATTACCAGTTACTATTGAGATTATGAATAATGTACCGTCAAGAGCGATGTTCACCATTTATGGATTAAAGTTAAGTATTCCACCAGCTACGTCCGTTTTTTCTAAAGTGTAATTTCCTTGTCCTGTTCCAGACCTCACGCCAGCCTGCGTGAGCTAAAACGCGTGCCTTTCGGCTTGCTCTAGTAAACCGGTGTTGTCTCTCCTGCCAACCCACAACATATATATATATTGTCTGCGAATGTGCGGATGATGGTTATGTCCGAAAGAACAGACACGACGCATTAATATAAATCATTTATGTATATTGAGATTTGTGCATTTGCACTGTTTTCCATTAGTTAAACATATATATAATATTAGTTAAACATATATATAACATAACATATATATAATATAACTAGCCATAATTATATTGGTTTAGGCTCGCTCAAGCTCATTGCATATGCTGCACACGAAGGGGACACTATATTTGGGTGTTTCGGACCACTTCATAAGCCTCGTGTAAGCCTTACGTAAGACTTGCCAGTCAGCATCCTTTCTACAGACACGTGTGACAACAGCTGTCACGTCTATGACGACACGTAGCTGCTAACGGGTAGTACATCTTCTCCTGTGTTCAGTCACATCCTTCTGGAGACACAAAGACGTCTTTATCACTGGTTTGTACCCGTATGGAATCAGAGTTTGCCGTTGGACTTCACCCATCGCTGGTCGGCCTGGTGTTCTGAACTTAAGGATATGTGCTACCGATCTGCGTGTGTTCTGCGACGCTTCCGAATGGGCGTATAGCGTAGCCAATTATCTTCTATCGCAAATCCGCGTCACTTGGCGTTATTCATCAAGTATGCAGCAAGGCAAGACTTCCACCAATCAAAACAAAACGGCTACTGTGTCACTTCCACAACTATTTGCGACACTCTTAGTACAAGTCCTTCACGACACTTCTGTCATGCTAAGAACTGTGACCATAGAACGATGACAATGATGACGGATTCAGTGATTGCTTCAGGTTGGATACAAAGTGTTGCAAACCGTTGAAAATCCTTATACACTATCGCGTAACTGAAATTGAGAACAAGACGCCTCCGACTTAGTATTTTCGCTATCCTAAACAAGGGACTTGGGGTTATGTTTTTCATTAATAATCAAAACACCCTGCCTGTGTTCTAAACCCGCTACCGCTTCAATTATTGATTAATAATCAACTTTGACGGCCGGATTCTTCCAGCACGGCAAGTGCTGCAAAAGGCCTTGTCGAAGCGGGCGAAGGAGCGGACAGAGGTTCGGGGCACACTCTTGACATTACGGTGCGAGACTGCCGCTGAAGGCGGAAGAATCAGCAACGATCAGTGGCATGAGGATGCACATGGCAATAGAGACCACCGCATTAAAGACACATAACGTGTGTCCGAAGGACATGTGGCCTATAATTGAAAGTGTGTAATAATTATCTCACCATTGGTAAAAGATTTCGGTATAGTCCCCCATTCCGATCTCCGGGAAGTGACTGCTAAAGGGGAGGTGACCATGATAAGAAGATGGAATACCCAACGAATGTTCTACGAGTCGGGGCGTTTAATGTCAGAAGCTTGGGCGTGGTAAAGAAGCTGTAAAGTGTGAAAAGGGAAATTCAAAGGTTCAACAACGACATATTAGGGGTCAGTGAAGTGAAATGGAAAGAATACCAAGATTTCTAGTCAGATGAGTATAGGGTAACATCAACAGCAGAAGAAAATGGTATAATGGGAGTAGGATTCGTTAGGAATGGGAAGGTAAGGCGGGGGCTGTGTTACTGTGAACAGTTCAGTGGTAGGGTTGTTCTCCTCAGAATCGACAGCATACCAACACCGACAACGATAGTTCAGGTATATATCCAACATCGCAAGCCGAAGATGAAGAGATAGAGAAATTATATCAGAATATTGGATAGATAATTCAGTATGTAAAGAGAGATGAAAATGTAATAGTCATGGGGGATTGGATTGCGGTTGTAGCGGGAGAAGTAGAAGAAAGGGTTATAGGGGAAAATGGGCTTGGTACCGTACTAGGAATGAGAGAGGAGAAACACTAATTGAGTTCAGTAATAAATTTCAGCTAGTAACAGTGAATATTATGTTCAAGTATCACAAGAGCAGGAGTTATACGTGGAAAAGGTCGGATGATAACGGGTATTACGAAATCAGACACTGGATTGTAAGGCGTACCCACGAACAGATACAGACTCAGATCACAATTTAGTAGTGGTGAAGAGTAGGCTGAAGTTTAAGACATTAGTCAGGAAGAATCAATACGCAAAGAAGTGGGATACGGAAGTACTAAAGAATGAGGAGATACGATCAAAGTTCTCTAAGGCTGTAGAGAAAGCAATAAAGAATAACTCTGTAGACGGTACAGCTGAAGGCGAATAGACATCTCTAAAAACGCTTGCAACAAAGTTGGAAAGAAAGACACAGGTACAAACCAGGTAACTGTTCAAATGGTTCTGAGCACTATGCGACTTAACTTCTTAGGTCATCAGTCGCCTAGAATTTAGAACTAATTAAACCTAACTAACCTAAGGACATCACACACATCCATGCCCGAGGCAGGATGCGAACCTGCGACCGTAGCGGTCACGCGGTTCCAGACTGAAGCGCCTTTAACCGCACGGCCACACCGGCCGGCCCAGGTAACTGTGAAGGAACCATGGGTAACAAAAGAAATACTTCAGTTGATCTGGAAAAACCGTTCGACAATATAAAATGGTGCAAGAGTTTCGAAAAATTAGGGGTAAGCTAAAGAGAGAGACGGGTAATATACAATATGCACAAGCGCCAAGGCGGAATAATAACATTGGACTACCAAGAACGAAGTGCTCGTATTAAAAAGTGTGTAAGACAGGGGTCTAGTTTTTCGCCTCTACTGTTCAATCAGTACATTGAAGAAGGGAAGATGGAAACAAAAGAAAGGTTCAGGAGTTGGATTATGATTAAAGTTGAAAGGATATTAATGATACGATTCGCTGATGACATTGCTATCCTGAGTTAAAGTGAAGAAGAATTACATGATCTGCTGGATGGGTGAACAGTCTAATGGGTACAGAATATAGATAGAGAGTAAATCGAAGAAAGACAAAAGTAATGACAAGTACTAGAAGTGAGATGAGCGAGAAACTTAACAGCAGGATCGAAGTTCACGAAGTAGATGAAGTTAAAGAATTCTACTATCTAGTCATCAAAACAGCCAATGACGGACAGAGCAAGGAGGACATCAAAAGTGGACAAGTATTGGCAAAATGGTCATTCCTGGCCAAGAGAAGTCTACTAGTATCAAACATACGCCTTAATTTGAGGAAGAAATTTCTGAGAATGTACGTTTGGAGCACAGCATTCAGTGTTAGTGAAACATAGACTGTCTAAAAATAAGAGCAGAAGAGAATCGAAACATTCGAGAGGTGGTGCTACAAAGGAATGTTGAAAATTAGGTGGACTGATAAGGTAAGGAATAAAAACTGACAACGAGAAGGGACAGGATCATAGGACATCTGTTAAGACATCAGAGACTCACTTCCATGGTAGTAGAGGGAAATGTAGAGGGGGGAAAACTGTAGAGGAAGACAGGGATTGGAAAAACCCAGCAAATAATTGAGAACGTAGATTGCAAGTGCTACCCTGAGATGAAGAGTTTGGCACAGGAGAGGGATTCTTTGTGGGCCACATCAAATCAGTCAGAAGACTGATGACTCAAAAAGAAAAAAAGCGAGGTAGTCACGCATATCTAGTCTCGTGAGGTTTATCTGTGCAGTACCAAAGTACCCCCTATTCATCTTCCTTATGGTTATACCGAGCTTCACAGCTGAAAGCCAGTACGCTTCTCGAGACTTTCAGAGATTCGAAAGGTACATCGCCAAGTGCTCATTGTAAGTGCCGAGAAACCGGTCTTTGAATTCAGAAAGCATAGGTGTTATTGGAAAATACTTGTCAAGCCCATGTAAGACAGATCCATCACGGAATTGTGTGCAGAAGATAGACCAACACGCTCATTCCCGCTTGCAAGAACTGCCATCGACCTGAGGTACACACCTACAGGCATATATTGGTAACATAGTCGACTGCAGACTTTTGGAACACTTATTATGACCTTCCTGGAGACAGAATAGCAACAGCCATGCAGCAGACAATGACTGTGTGAAACACATCTTGCTGTGTTCGTCCACGAGACCCAGAAGGCAGCAGATGTCGGAACATGGGTGGATACCCTCGAGTTCATTGATGCCTGGTCAGCATTCAGTACCGTTCCACACTGTATCCAAAAACTTAAACTCTGCAAAAACACACCATGAATGCCAAACGGTACTAAAAATGGCTCTGAGCACTATCGAACTTAACATCTGAGGTAATCAGTGCCCTAGAACTTAGAACTACTTAAACCTAACTAACCTAATGACATCACACACATCCATGCCCGAGGCAGGATTCAAACCTGCGACGGTAGCTCCATACTGAAGCACCTAGAACCTCTCGGCCACACCGGCTGGCCCAAACGGTACTGCGCGACCATTTGTGTCATCCTCAGCCCACAGGCGTCATTGGATGCGGAGATGGAGGGGTGTGTGGTCAGCACACAGCTCCACTGGCCATCGTCAGTTTTCGTGAATGGAGCCATTACTTCCGAATCAAGTATCTCCTCAATTTCCCTCAAGTGCTAGCTCAGCCCAAAGCACTTTAACGTCAATGATCTGACGGGAACCAGTGTTACCACTTCACTCAGGCCACTGGCCCACACTAGTAGTGGAACAACATGTTTACCACCCCATATTGCATTGTTGCCAAATTTAATCAAGATGATGGATCCAAGATGGCGGCGATAGATGTGGCAACGTAGTAATGACATCATGGCAGGAAGTTCCAATTTTGGCCAGAAAATAGATCAATTGGGCTACCTCCACTAAACCAACCCCCTCCCCTCCCTACCCCCACCGCTCCCCCAGAATTGGCGTGAAGTTCAAATACTGGCAGGGAAAATGTCAGTTGTGCTTCCTTGGAACTGCTGGGAAAAGACTCAGTTTGTGCTGGGCTACTGGATAGGATGGACAAAAGTTTTTATTTTGTAGACAGTGTTTGTTTAAGCAACTTGAGCCAGAAGCTGCATTCAGTGTGTTCACCATGATGTCTGGAGTCCAAATGACCTAGTACAGAGTACTGCCACCAGAGGGCACTGATGTTCCTTCCATGACGTAATCCAAGATAGTAGTAGTAGTAGTAGTACTAGTAGTAGCTTTATTCATTCGTAGATCTCTTTTTTACAAGGATATAGGACATGTCAAAGTATGGCTGTGTGGGGGCAGGGGGAGGAATGGTGGGAAAAGGAGTCTGCCCATTCTGGGCTGCTGGAGAGAGGAAGGAGTGTACTTTATTTATTTTGCAACAATTTATCTCTGACGGATTACACATAGTTCATTTATTATGCTGAAACAAAGCACTCACTCTGACATGCTTGAGGTCACAATACACAGCCAGCAGACCTGCAAACTACTCATAATTAAAGGAAATAATGCAGAACTCTACTGTACAGACGGGCAAACAACTCGTGAATTTTCGAAATAATGCAGTAGAATGATGTGCAGACACGCAAACAACTCGTAAATTACCTAAACAATGAATAGTACAGTTTACATACCTGTTCACAAAATAATGCAACAGACACGTCCACCATGCATAAAATTGTCAAAATAATGCATATATAACACTCTGCTAACACGCTCACAAGGCTTAAACAGCCGAAAATAATGTAGTGCACAAACACTCACTGTACATAAGAAACGCTTTCGAACTATCGTCAGCCGCAACACATCAGCGAACTGTCCCCTGCAAAGGTTCCAAAGCGCTGACACCATCAACTCTGGATGCAAGCCAGCACCGGAGACAGGAACGCAGAGAGTGAGCCACTGCTCTAAGACTGCTGCCACTTACAACCAGCAGGTGAAAGTTGCATCTATTTTTGGGTATACAATTAGAATTCTTTGAGTTCTATACTGACGTCATGGTCCAGTGCCTATGTAAATAAGAGCCAAGTCATCCTCTGCACATACACGTGTTCACCATGGTTAAGGCACACCTGCTAGTCCAGCGCTGAGAGAAATGTTCGCATAATGGCTCAACCTCGCAGACGCAGCTAAAAGGTTCTCAATTATACTGACATCACATGTCTATGTAAATAACAGCGAATCTTCTTCTATATGCCCCATAGAAATGTGTTGCAATGCTCCCCAGAATAACACAGGGTGCATTCTCCCTAGCGATCCTAACAGGACATGGGAGACTCGTCCGGCCGCATTCATGTTTACTCAGCCTCCATGTGTACCTGCCGGACCAGTGCAGGTCTAATTGCCAAGCGAGGGGTGTCTGCATAGTGACTCACCCACACAGGTATAGCTATAAGGCTGTCAGTGTTAAACTGATGTCTCCTGTCTACTTAAATAAGAGCAAAGCCCCCGTCTGGACGCGCTATAGAAATCTTCAGCAATGCTTTCAGAACGAAAATAGTCCAGAAAGTTCCGGACTGAAGCGTCTAGAACCGCTCGGCCACAGCGGCCGGCTATAGTTGATGCATTATAACTGTATCTGGCAATTCGAGAAAGTGATCGGTGATGTCACGAAGTCATGCAGTTGGCTGTGAAGTTTGGAGGTTTAGGTAGTCAGCGGTGCCACTGCACGTGGTTATCACTCAGTTGTGCTGTTACCACTGTAGCAAGTGCTTGGCCTCCAGTCGCTATCAAGGAGTCGTGGTGGTGGGTGTGTTTAGTCTACCAAACCAGCGGTGCTGGTCTGCAGGTGGCTGCCGACAATTGGCCCTCTCTGATGCACGCTGTCACCAGCTGTAACTACAGGCCTGGTACTGGACTGGACCTAAGATCGACAGGAGACGAATCGTCTGTTGGTTGCGGCACAGAGGAGGACCCTACCAACGGCAGTGGAATTTGCTTATTTAAATAAAAGCCCATTGTTGTGGGTAACTGTTTAATAATGCAAGGGCACTGGCAAGTTAGGTGAGGCAAACTGTTTAGTATGAGCTTAACACAAGTTAATTTAAGTTTAGAACAGTGGAATTTTTAATTCCCGCCATTTTAGACTTTGGTTAATTGGGTCCTTGAATTCTCTATTTAGAACAAGTGACCTGGCAACGATGCAGGATGACCAAGTTTCCTGAAGTATGTCATCTTTGATTCTACACTGAGGACTAGTGGCCATCTTGGATTCTGTCAGAGGACTGACGAAACAGTCGGACAAGTGACCTATGTCCGCTAGTCTGGATTTATTAGCCTAGGTCGGCAATCACGGATTTTTAATTTCCTACCATTTTAAACCCCCCCATGAACCATAGACCTTGCCGTTGGTGGGGAGGCTTGCGTGCCTCAGCGATACAGATAGCCGTACCGTAGGTGCAACCACAACGGAGAGGTATCTCTTGAGAGGCCAGACAAACGTGTGGTTCCTGAAGAGGGGCAGCAGCCTTTTCAGTAGTTGCAGGGGCAACAGTCTGGATGATTGACTGATCTGGCCTTGTAACACTAACCAAAACGGCCTTGCTGTGCTGGTACTGCGAACGGCTGAAAGCAAGGGGAAACTACGGCCGTAATTTTTCCCGAGCGCATGCAGCTTTACTGTATGGATAAATGATGATGGAATCCTCTTGGGTAAAATATTCCGGAGGTAAAATAGTCCCCCATTTGGATCTCCGGGCGTGGACTACTCAGGAGGACGTCGTTATCAGGAGAAAGAAAACTGGCGTTCTACGGATCGGAGCGTGAAATGTCAGATCCCTTAATCGGGCAGGTAGGTTAGAAAATTTAAAAAGGGAAATGGATAGGTTAAAGTTGGATATGGTGGGAATTAGTGAAGTTCGGTGGCAGGAGGAACAAGACTTTTGGTCAGGTGAATACAGGGTCATAAATACAAAATCAAATAGAGGTATTGCAGGAGTGGGTTTAATAATGAATAAAACAATAGGAATGCGGGTAAGCTACTACAAACAGCAAAGCGAACGCATTGTTGTGGCCAAGATAGACACGAAACCCACGCCTACGACAGTACTACTAGTCTATATGCCAACTAGCTCTGCAGATGATGAAGAAATTGAAGAAATGTGTGATGAAATAAAAGAAATTATTCAGATAGTGAAGGCAGACGAAAATTTAATAGTTATGGGTGACTGGAATTCGGTAGTAGGAAAAGGGAGAGAAGGAAACGTAGAAGGTGAATATGGATTGGGGGTAAGAAATGAAAGAGGAAGCCGCCTGGTAGAATTTTGCGCAGAGCATAACTTAATCATAGCTAAAACTTGGTTCAAGAATCATCAAAGAAGGTTGTATACATGGAAGAACCCTGGAGATACTAAAAGGTGTCAGATAGATTATATAATGGTAAGACAGAGATTTAGGAACCAGGTTTGAAATTGTAAGACATTTCCAGGGGCAGATGTGGGCTCTGACCACAATCGATTGGTTATGAACTGTAGATTACAACTGAAGAAACTGCAAAAAGGTGGGAATTTAGGGAGATGGGACCTGGATAAACTGAAAGAACCAGAGGTTGTACAGAGTTTCAGGGAGAGCGTAAGGGAACAATTGACAAGAATGGGGGAAAGAAATACAGTAGAAGAAGAATGGGTAGCTTTGAGGGATGAAGTAGTGAAGGCAGCAGAGGATCAAGTAGGTGAAAAGACGAGGGCTAATAGAAATCCTTGGGTGACAGAAGAAATATTAAATTTAACTGATGAAAGGAGAAAATATAAAAATGCAGTAAATGAAGCAGGCAAAAAGGAATACAATCGTCTCAAAAATGAAATCGACAGGAAGTGCAAAATGGCTAAGCAGGCATGGTTAGAGGACAAATGTAAGGATATAGAGGCTTATCTCACTAGAGGTAAGATAGATACTGCCTACAGGAAAATTAAAGACACCTTTGGAGAAAAGAGAACGACTTGTATGAATATCAAGAGCTCAGATGAAAACCCAGTTCTAAGCGAAGAAGGGAAAGCAGAAAGGTGGAAAGAGTATATAGAGGGTCTATACAAGGGCGATGTACTTGAAGACAATATTATGGAAATGGAAGACGATGTAGATGAAGATGAAATGGGAGATATGATACTGCGTGAAGAGATTGACAGAGCACTGAAAGACCTGAGTCGCAAAAAAGCTCCGGGAGTAGACAACATTCCATTGGAACTACTGACAGCCTTGGGAGAGCCAGTCCTGACAAAGCTCTACCATCTGGTGAGCAAAATATATGAGACAGGCGAAATACCCTCAGACATCAAGAAGAATATAATAATTCCAGTCCCAAGGAAAGCAGGCGTTGACAGATGTGAAAATTACCGAACTATCAGTTTAATAAGTCACGGCTGCAAAATACTAACGCGAACTCTTTACAGACGAATGGAAAAACTGGTAGAAGCCGACCTTGGAGAAGATCAGTTTCGATTCCGTTCCTTTTTTAAACATAAGAACATTCACCGGTATACTTGGGAAGGCAGGGGAACCAGATCTGTCATTGACTATATAATAACAGATCAGGAATTCAGGAAGGCTGTGAGGGACACATGTGTATTCAGGGGATTCTTTGATGACACTGATCATTATTTAATCTGCAGTGAAATTGGGATTGTGAGACCGAAAGTTCAGGAGGTCAGGTCCATATGTAGGAGGATAAGAGTGGAGAAACTTCAGGATAAGGAAATCAGGCACAAGTACATAACAGCGATCTCAGAAAGGTACCAGTTAGTTGAATGTAGTCAATTACAGTCATTGGAAAATGAATGGACAAGGTACAGGGACACAGTACTAGAAGTGGCTAAAGAATGTCTTGGAACAGTAGTGTGTAAAAGTAGGATGAAGCAAACAGCTTGGTGGAATGATACAGTCAAGGCAGCCTTAAAAGGAAAAAGAAGGCGTACCAAAAATGGCTACCTACCAGAACCCAGGTAGACAGAGAAAGTTATGTTGAAGAAAGAAACAAAGCCAAACAGATAATTGCAGCATCCAAGAAGAAATCGTGGGAAGACTTTGGAAACAGGTTGCAGACTATGGGTCAAGCTGCTGGAAAACCATTCTGGAGTGTAATTAGCAGTCTTCGAAAGGGAGGTAAGAAGGAAATGACAAGTATTTTGGACAGGTCAGGAAAACTGCTGGTGAATCCTGTGGATGCCTTGGGCAGATGGAGGGAATGTTTTGAAGAGTTGCTCAATGTAGGTGAAAATGCGATCAGTAATGTTTCAGATTTCGAGGTAGAATGGGATAGGAATGATGATGGAAATATGATCACATTTGAGGAAGTGGAAAAAATGGTCAATAGATTGCAGTGCAATAAAGCGGCTGGGGTGAATGAAATTAAGTCGGAACTCATCAAATACAGTGGAATGTCAGGTCTTAAATGGCTACACAGGATAATTGAAATGGCCTGGGAGTCGGGACAGGTTCCATCAGACTGGACAAAAGCAGTAATCACACCAATCTTTAAACACGGAAACAGAAAAGATTGTAACAACTACAGAGGTATCTCTTTAATCAGCGTTGTGGGTAAAATCTTCTCAGGTATTGTTTAAAGGAAAGTGCGAGTATTAGTTGAGGACCAATTGGATGAAAATCAGTGTGGGTTTAGGCCTCTTAGAGGTTGTCAGGACCAGATCTCTAGCTTACGGCAAATAATGGAGAAGTGTTATGAGTGGAACAGGGAATTGTATCTATGCTTTATAGATCTAGAAAAGGCATATGACCGGGTTCCTAGGAGGAAGTTATTGTCTGTTCTACAAGATTATGGAATAGGAGGCAAACTTTTGCAAGCAATTAAAGGTCTTTACATGGATAGTCAGGCAGCAGTTAGAGTTGACGGTAAATTGAGTTCATGGTTCAGAGTAGTTTCAGGGGTAAGACAAGGCTGCAACCTGTCTCCATTGTTGTTCATATTATTTATGGATCATATGTTGAAAACAATAGACTGGCTCGGTGAGATTAAGATATGTGAACACAAAATAAGCAGTCTTGCATATGCGGATGACTTAGTTGTGATGGCAGATTCGATTGAAAGTTTGCAAAGTAATATTTCAGAGCTAGATCAGAAATGTAAGGACTATGGTATGAAGATTAGCATCTCCAAAACGAAAGTAATGTCAGTGGGAAAGAAATATAAACGGATTGAGTGCCAAATAGGAGGAACAAAGTTAGAACAGGTGGACGGTTTCAAGTACTTAGGATGCATATTCTCACAGGATGGCAACATAGTGAAAGAACTGGAAGCGAGGTGTAGCAAAGCTAATACAGTGAGCGCTCAGCTACTATCTACTCTCTTCTGCAAGAAGAAAGTCAGTACCAAGACTAAGTTATCTGTGCACCGTTCAATCTTTCGACCAACTTTGTTGTATGGGAGCGAAAGCTGGATGGATTCAGGTTACCTTATCAACAAGGTTGAGGTTATGGATATGAAAGTAGCTAGGATGATTGCAGGTACTAGTAGATGGGAACAATGGCAGGAGGGTGTCCACAATGAGGAAATCAAAGAAAAACTGGGAATGAACTCTATAGATGTAGCAGTCAGGGCGAACAGGCTTAGATGGTGGGGTCATGTTACACGCATGGGAGAAGCAAGGTTACCCAAGAGACTCGTGGATTCAGCAGTAGAGGGTAGGAGGAGTCGGGGCAGACCGAGGAGAAGGTACCTGGATTCGGTTAAGAATGATTTTGAAGTAATAGGTATAACATCAGAAGAGGCACCAATGTTAGCACTGAATAGGGGATCATGGAGGAACTGTATAAGGGGGGCTATGCTCCAGACTGAACGCTGAAAGGCATAATCAGTCTTAAAATGATGATTATGATGATGATGATGATGAGAAATATTGGAACACGTGAGGCAATACTGACCCTACGACTTATGTTAGAAGCTATATTAAGGAAAGGCAAACCTACAATTCTAGCATTTGTAGACTTAGAGAAAGCTTTTGACAATGTTGACTGGAATACTCTCTTTCAAATTCTGAAGATGGCAGGGGTAAAATACAGGGAGCGAAAGGCTATTTACAATTTGTACAGAAATCAGATGGCAGTTATAAGAGTCGAGGGACATGAAAGGGAAGCAGTGGTTGGGAATGGAGTGAGACAAGGTTGTATCCTCTCCCCGATGTTATTCAATCTGTATATTGAGTAAGCAGTAAAGGGAACAAAAGAAAAATTCGGAGTAGGTATTAAAATCCATGGAGAAGAAATGAAAACATTAAGGTTCGCCGATGACATTGTAATTCTGTCAGAGACAGCAAAGGACTTGGAAGAGCAGTTGAACGGAATGGACAGTGTCTTAAAAGGAGGATATAAGATGAACATCAACAAAAGCAAAACGAGGATAATAGAATGTAGTCGAATTAAGTCGGGTGATGCTGAGGGAATTAGATTAGGAAATGAGACACTTGGAGTAATAAAGGAATTTTGCTGTTTGGAGAGAAAAATAACTGATGATGGTCGAAGTAGAGAGGATATAAAATGTAGACTGGCAATGGCAAGGAAAGCGTTTCTGAAGAAGACAAATTTGTTAACATTCGGTATAGATTTAAGTGACAGGAAGTCGTTTCTGAAAGTATTAGTATGGAGTGTAGCAATGTATGAAAGTAAAACGTGGACGATAAATAGTTTGGACAAGAAGAGAATAGAAGCTTCCAAAATGTGGTGCTACAGAAGAATGCTGAAAATTAGATGGGTAGATCACATAACTAATGAGGAGGTACTGAATAGGATTGGGGAGAAGAGGAGGTTGTGGCACAACTTGACTAGAAGAAGGGATCGGTTGGTTGGACATGTTCTGAGGCATCAAGTGATCACAAATTTAGTATTGGAGGGCAGCGTGGAGGGTAAAAATCGTAGAGGGAGACCAAGAGATGAATACACTAAGCAGATTCAGAAGGATGTAGGTTACAGTAGGTACTGGGAGATGAAGAAGCTTTCACAGGATAGGGTAGCATGGAGAGCTGCATCAAACCAGTCTCAGGACTGAAGACCACAACAACAACCATTTTAAACTTGAGACAATTGAAGTCACGTTATTTCCTGACAACTTTTTGAATTTATTGCCATTTTGTACTTAGTGCAATTGGCCTAGCTCCACTGTGGTGTCTAAAAGTCTAGGGAGAGCAGTGAGAGGAAATACATGACATCATTAGAAATGCGGCAACAATGTAGACTTGCCCATAATCAGCAATTCCTCGATACTACAAGGTTAGCTGTAACAGGGCTCTTACACACTCTGTCGACAGCGCGGGATATGTCTCAGGTGAGACAGCAGAGTTACAGGAAGCCATATGCTACACAGTGCATGAACCACTAACCTCTGCCCTGTTACTGTCGAGTCACTTTCTGGTTGGCATACATATGGCACAAGAAGGGCTGCCACCAACATTAGTTTACTACTGGTCCAGAAGAGGAAATCCTAGCACTATGAGGATCAGCACTGACCGTACTAGTCTACATGCGGTAGTCAAGTTCCCAGTAGCAAGCGCCAATGCCTGACACAGCTGCTACATAATTCATCCATACCCTGTGAGATGGGAACTTCCGTAAAGTTCATGCCGATCAGGACAAAAGAAGTACCAATGTTTATGACATGAGGGAAAATCAATGAACTGATATCAGCAGATGAACATCTTCCCTGCCAGTGGCTGTAAGTCTTAAAATGCTTGTCCCAGCTGACTGAGACTGCCCCAGGAATACGTGAGGTAAATTTGTTCTTAAGGGAACAGGAATGGAAGAATGCCTGAGGGACGTCCTAAGACCACAACCTTATTTCCAGAAAGTGGGGCCACACAGGATGTATTTTGTGTGTGGTACAGAGGTGGTTATCGTGAATTATTAAAAGCAGGGGTGGTGTAAGGGAACACAAAAGTTGGAGATACAAGGTAGCCGTCTATTGGTAAATGATACGACTTCTAATATTTTGGTGCCGACTTTTTGCCTCGCAGAAACCATAAAAGGGGCTTCGTCTCTAAAGATAGCGCATCCACTATTGTAATGGAATAACATGCGGCACTTTTACTGGATGAACAGCGAAAATGTAGTAAGCGATAAAGTTTCTTCCTTTCATGATTGTTTTGTGGGGGTCGTCAGCGAGAAAACGTTTCGTCAAAGTTTGAAAATACAGGGCGTTTCAAAAAGAAAGAGCAGATTTCAAACATTTATTTCTCAAAAACTACAAATGATAGAAACACAATTCCAACGGTCCTTCACTCAATATGAGTACCAAATGTTACACAACAAATATCAAAACTGTACCTCAATATGAGCACCATTTGTTACACGACAAATATCAAACCGGTATCTCATTTCTTGCCACACACGACGCAACTGGTCTTTAGTTACCGAATTCACGGCCGCAACAATTCGATGTCGTACCTCTTGAAGAGTAGCGGGCATAGGTGGGACATAAACACAGTCCTTTATGTACCCCCACAAATAAAAATCGCAGGGAGTAAGGTCTGGTGACCTGGGAGGCCACAGACGATGACATTGATCTTGTGCTCCTGCTCTTCCAATCCACCGTCCTGGAATGGTGTTATTTAGGTACCGTCGTACAGGTTCAGAGAAGTGTGGTGGGGCGCCATCTTGCATGAAGATGAAGTGATTTGAATCTTCCTGAAGTTGAGGAAATAGCCAGTTTTCTAACATGTCCAGGTAAATGGTTCCTGTGATAGTTTTCTCCATGAAAAAGAAAGGTCCATAAACTTTGTTTACCGAAATTGCACAAAAGACGTTAACCTTTGGTGAGTCTCTTTCATGTTGAATAACGTCCCTCGGAGTTTCACTCGCCCAAATTCGTACGTTATGCCGATTAACTTTACCAGAAATGTGAAACGTTGATTCATCTGAAAAAATTAATCGTTCGGCAAAATTGTCCTCTTCCATGTCCTGTAGAATTGCAGTTGAAAATTCGAACCTTTTGTTGTGGTCGTCAGGACGCAATGCTTGCAATAACTGCAGTTTGTACGGCTTCATGTGCAGACGGTTACTCAGAACGCGCCATACCGTTGTTTTAGACATGTTTAGTTCGTGACTTGCCCGTGTCGTGGATTTTCTAGGGCTCCTTTCGTAAGCTGCACGGACACGCTCGACATTTTCATCCGATGTGCGTGGACGACCCGTGCTTTTTCGCTTGCAGATGCAACCATCTTCTACGAATCTGTGATGCCACTCATAAATTTGCTTATGACGAGGCGGCTGTTTGTTGAATTGACGGCGGAATGCACGTAGCACACCAACAGTGGACTCTAACTTTGCAAATTGCAGCACACAAAATGATCGTTCCTGTGGTGTCGTCGCCATTTTCCTACAAACAAACGCCAGCGCCACTGCGGATTTGCATGGAACTTCTGCGCGGACCATTGAAAAACTTTGAACCTTTCTCTGACAAGAAACGTTTGAATTGTGTTTCTATCATTTGTAGTTTTTGAGAAATAAATGTTTGAAATCTGCTCTTTCTTTTTGAAACGCCCTGTATGTGCAGAGTTTGTTGCAAGTCTTCAAGTGTTCTCATTCTCGAATACTGGATGACTAAAGTACGGGTATTCACTCGTCGTGGGCTAGACAGCTTTTTGAGCCCCAGCCAGCCACGTTGACAGGTATGTTCCTACCCCCACAGCGATTATTTCCAGATAGTAAGTGATATGTTTACCTTGTTTGGTTGAAATCGGTCCAGTCGTTCAGGAGGAGATATGGAACATACACACGTAAATACAGGGCTTTTACAAATGATTAAAGCGATTTCATCAATTCACTGTAGCTCCATTCACTGACATATGGTCACGACACACAACAGATACGTAGAAAAACTCATAATGTTTTGTTAGGCCGAAGCCGCACTTCACGTTTCTTCCGCCAGAGCGCTCGAGAGCGTAGTGAGACAAAATGACGACAGGAGCCGAGAAAGCGTATGTCGTGCTTGAAATGCACTTACATCAGTCAGTCATAACAGTGCAACGATACTTCAGGACGAAGTTCAACAAAGATCCACCAACTGCTAACCCCATTCGGCGATGGTATGCGTAGTTTAAAGCTTCTGGATGCCTCTGTAAGGGGAAATCAACGGGTCGGCCTGCAGTGAGCGAAGAAACGGTTGAACGCGTGCGGGCAAGTTTCACGCGTAGCCCGCCGAAGTCGACGAATAAAGCAAGCAGGGAGCTAAACGTATCACAGCCGACGGTTTGGAAAATCTTACGGAAAAGGCTAAAGCAGAAGCCTTACCGTTTACAATTGCCACAAGCCCTGACACCCGATGACAAAGTCAAACGCTTTGTATTTTCGGCGCGGTTGCAACAGCTCATGGAAGAGGATGCGTTCAGTGCGAAACTTATTTTCAGTGATGAAGCAACATTTTCTTAATGGTGAAGTGAACAGACACAATGTGCGAATCTGGGCGGTAGAGAATCCTCACGCATTCGTGCAGCAAATTCGCAATTCACCAAAAGTTAACGTGTTTTGTGCAATCTCACGGTTTAAAGTTTACAGCCCCTTTTTCTTCTGCGAAGAAAACGTTACAGGACACGTGTATCTGGACATGCTGGAAAATTGGCTCATGCCACAACTGGAGACCGACAGCGCCGAGTTCATCTTTCAACAGAATGGTGCTCCACCGCACTTCCATCATGATGTTCGGCATTTTTTAAACAGGAGATTGGAAAACCGATGGATCGGTCGTGGTGGAGATCATGATCATCAATTCGTGTCATGGCCTCCACGCTCTCCCGACTTAACCCCATGCGATTTCTTTCTGTGGGGTTATGTGAAAGATTAAGTGTTTAAACCTCCTCTACCAAGAAACGTGCCACAACTGCGAGCTCGCATCAACGATGCTTTCGAACTCATTCATGGGGACATGCTGCGTCGAGTGTGGGAGGAACTTGATTATCGGCTTGATGTCAGCCGAATCACTAAAGGGGCACATATCGAACATTTGTGAATGCCTAAAAAACTTTTTGAGTTTTTGTATGTGTGTGCAAAGCATTGTGAAAATATCTCAAATAATAAAGTTATCGTAGAGCTGTGAAATCGCTTCAATCATTTGTAATAACCCTGTATATATGTACATCTATTTCATAATTTGTTTGGATTAGAAGAATTTGTATGTTTCTTTTAATGCTATAAATTCATCGTTTATCATTCACGTTAAGAATGGTAAAAAGATTTTCTTGGTGCAATAATTTACCAACAGCCGTTTGTATTGTAGAAATTTATTTTATGAACTTATGTGCTACCAGTTTCGGCATTACATTGATGCCATCTTCAGGCCCCACTCGTCATAGTCGTAAAATCGCTATACACGGAAGGAGCCATACAACTGGATCCGTGAATCAAATCGTCCAGCAACAGCTCTTGGTGACCAGGCGACACAGACTGACGCAGATGAGTGGGGCCTGAAGAGGGCATCAATGTAATGCCGAAACTGGTAGCACATAGAAGTTAGTAAAATAAAATAAATTTCTACAATACATACGGCTGTTGGTAAATTATTGCATCAAGAAGTTCATGCCAGTCGTCGTCACACGATCCATAATGGATCAACGAAATTGGTAAAAAGAGTTGGGATAGAGAGCAGTGTAGCAAATGTTGTCGTAGGAAAGCTAGACACGAGCAGGAATGATTAGCGAACAAGTTAACACATCAAACAGAAGTCTACTCAACTAGTATTTCTCCACACAAACGAAGACTCTATACAAATAATGTAGCAAGAAACAGAGTCCAGCTCATCAACGTCACCATGGATGAAGCACGAACGAAGGTGTCGTTGCGAAGTGTCTCCGAGCGCGAGTGGACTGAGTAGTGGCTGCCATCAGCCGTCCTACACCGTGGCGGCAGAGGGCGCTCCAAGCACAGAGCTGCAGGAGGTGTGGCGCAGCGGGTGCGCATCATTGGCTCCGCCAAATCGCGCGAGACCGCTATAGGCGTCAGTGTACGTTTACACTGCCTGCGATGCGATGCGACGCGACGCGACGCGATGCGAAGCATAGTGGCCAAAGCGATGCAATACGATGGAGCGTTCACATCGCACACGATACAGCGCGCGCGCGCGATCTGGCCAGCAATTGAGCAGTCTCGGCACGATGTCGTGTTTCCTCGAACCAGTAAATTCTTTTTTATTAGAAAACAGTGCTCTGAGAATTCAACGAAGTCGTGAATGGGTGCATGAAATCAACAAGGAGAGGAGGGCTTTAGGAGAATTTCATCATTTGTACAGTGACTTGAGAAAAGATGAGGATAAATTTTGGAGTTATCCAGAATGAGTACAGAGACATTTGATTATATAGCGCCGTCTGTTTCAAATAGATTACAGAAGCAAAACTCAAATTCAAGAATGGCTATTACCCCTGAAAAAGTTATGATCACCATTAGGTAAGTACAATATTAAGTTTACAGCAATCATTTTACTATGAAAAATTTACAAATTGTCATAGATTCAAACTTTCTTTTAATAAATTTTGACATAGTTAACAATGAGAAGTAAAATACATCACAGTTCACTCACTTAAGTATCACAGTTTTCAGAATTTTGGTAGCTTGAAATAACAATGTCATCAGGTTCAATTTCAGAAATGACTATTTCATTCTGCGGATTTCCAGCCATTACGATTTCAACTGGATTTTCAGGTGCATAGGGTGACATCAACGAATGTGCAGTGGAAGTGGTTGATTGTTCCAATTCTTCCAAAAGAACCTGCTGAATTTTTATCCTGGCTCTCAACTGAGCTGCTGGTGATAGTTTTCGCATTGCTGGTAGCAAATTCACTACAAAATGATAGCTGTCACCTAGCGTTTCTGATTTCGACATTTTTTGCTCAATTAGCTTCAACTTTTGCTTCTCTATGTTTAGCAACTCAGAGTTTGTGGATTTCTTGGATCTCTTGTTTTGGTTTGTGTGTAGGGTGGGCGAGGGAGGAGGCATCGAAACGCTACCCTCTGAACTTACAGACGGTCTTGAACATCTGGCTTGGTTGGTTTCATGAGGTGAAACACTATCTCTCTCTGTAAGAGCTGGTGAAAATGAAACGTCGTCGTGTGCGTCGTCGTGTTGCGATGCTGTTCTTTTACTGTGATGAACATTAGTCTTGGTCTTCCGTGGCGTCATTATGTCAGTTAGGAATGTCATTAGCACGTACCACGGCCAATTGGATTGGAAATGCGGCAGGCCACCTTCGTCTCCTGAACGTTCAGCACGAGGTTTTTTGAGTTCAGAGCGGAAAGTGTGACGTAGGTGCTTCCATTTATTCTTCAGTACCTCACCTGAAAATATAGACGTGAAATTCCAAAATGTCAGAGCAAACAGTAGTGCTTCAAGAAGAGCGAGGAGTGTCAGAGAGGCCTTCAAAAACTATGTCAACAGTCATTAACGCAAATATATTTCATGTCGACATTATCAAATACTGTAACTACTGTGAACGTCATTTCATTATCAAAGTACTGTAATAGTATCTATACACAATTAAAATTAGAAAATAAACCAAGTTGTTTGTGTTACTGATTTCTTGGAGTCTTGTAGCTATTTATTTTACTTTTTTGTACTTACTGACTGTTCCACAATCTTCAGCTATTTCATTCCATGCTTAACGAACCAAATCCCTATTGTGGTGATATTTATTTTTCTGCTCCCACAACACGGAGCGTTCACGCACACTGTTAATTAGTCTTTCGATGTCCATTGCAAGGAAGCAATTACTTCAGACGCAAGCGCAAACAAGCAATCGCTCCAAACACTCGCGCGAAACGCAAACTCGGTTGCGACTACAGCGGAGTCATCGCATCGCACCGCATCACATCGCTCGGCCCAGCCTGCAGTCTAAACGGGCACCGCTCTGTTGCCACTGTTAAACCGAGCCTGCCCATTGTCACGCGATTTCAGCGCTTCATCGCTCCGCTCGGCTCGGCATCGCATCGCATCGCATCGCGGGCAGTGGAAATTTAGCCTCACACGGAAACTTGCGATTTCGTTGCTGTGTCGCCTGTTGCGTGGTATCGGTATGTGACAACACAAAATCATTTTGCGGTAGATTGTTATCGGCCGTCGTTTTTTGGACGTCGATGCCGAAGTCGAAATCAACATCGATGGTGTTTGCCAACATCACACATATCCAGTACCGAATTTCAACAGTGAGACCCGAACTGATTCTAGTGTAAGACAGGAGAAGGCGCAGCGCTTAGCTATGGACGACGCAGGCGCGCCTGGGAGCGGCTGCGGCTGCGGTTTCTCCCGGCAGACGGAGCTGAGGCGGTGGGTGAGGCATGGCGCGCGGCCAGGGGGCGGCCGTCCGTCTGCGCCTTATCTGCTGGGGGCGGCTGCGGGGGCGGCGTCCTCACAGCCGGCTTCTTCACGCGGGCACGCGCCAGCTACTCGCGCCCGGGCACAGGCCTCAAGGGGGAGCCACCTGCGCAGATGAGCGGACGTCACTGTGCGCAATTTATGGCACTCGCTCGAAATAAACAATTATTTTTCTGTTACTATATTTAATTGTATGCTAATTACAAACGTACACAGCTTAATTATATCTCTAGCTTTGTTTCCAGAGACGTTCCCGATTTACATTCTTCCAATGAAGAAATGTCAGCTACATCTTGTTAACCTTTGTTGTGTGACGAGCTGGCCACATAGAAATGTAGGAAATGAGTACTTTATTACCCGAAAAGTCTTTAGTGGTGATGTTCACGAGACAACTACGCAGTTATTTCTGTGGTGTCATCGCCAGATACCACCCTTGCTAGGTGGTAGCCTTTAATTCGGCCGCGGTCCGTTAGTATACGTCGGACCCGCGTGTCGCCACTATCAGTGATTGCAGACCGAGCGCCGCCACACGGCAGGTCTAGAGACACTTCCTAGCACTCGCTCCAGTTGTACAGCCGACTTTGCTAGCGATGGTTCACTGACAAATTACGCTCTTATTTGGCGAGACGATAGTTAGCATAGCCTTCAGCTACGTCATTTGTTACGACCTAGCAAGGCGCTATTACCAGTTACTATTGATGCTGTAAAACATGTACCGTCAAGAGCGATGTTCACCAATTATGGATTATAGTTAAGTATTCTAGCAGCTCCGTACTTTTTTTACTAGTCTCAACTCCTTTAACTGTTCCAGACCTCACGCCAGCCTGCGTGAGCTTAAACGCGTGCCCTTCGGCTTCCTCCTAGTGGATTGCTGTCTTGCCAGTCCACAACAATTTCTTCTTCTAGGACCGTACAACCTCCCTGTTTTGTCTTGTCACACACCACGTGGCGTCTACTTTGACTGCAAACTAACGTTGACGCGTCATGTTGCGTACCTCATAGACAAGGTGGGTCACACTGCTAGTACACTACGGGCGCTTGCTAGAGACTTTGGTGGGGGGGGGGGGGGGGCGGAAGCGGAAATTCTCTTAACTCTGCACAAGGTCTTGATTCTCTCTGTGAGGCTTCCCCCCCCCCCCCCCTGCCCCCGCCCTCGCCGGAGGCTAGAGCCATCCCTCGGGCATGGGTGTGTGTATTGTTCTTAGCATAAGTTAGTCTATGTTAGTTTAAGTAATGAGTAAGACTAGGGACCGATGACCTCAGCAGTTTGGTCCCTTAGGATTTCACACACATTTGAACATTTTGATTCTCTCTGTCTTGATCGTGGCAGCATCGTTTATGATAAAGTGAGGAAATCGACTTTGCGTAAACTCCGTGTCCCTCATCATAGGGTGCTTCGTGTTGTTCTTCGAGACATTGAATCAAGCCCACCAACGAACTGCAAGCGGGAGCGTCTACAACGCCGCTCACCATACGTCGGCAGTTACTGTCTGATAATTTCCTCTTTAGTCGGCCGTCCATATCTGACTCTTGCTCTCTCAACGCGACGGTTCAATACTGGTGGCTCACGCAGCTACCTCACAGATGAAGGACGAACCGTAGTAATTCGCAGCTATGAGAGGTGGCGAAATCTTTTACCAATAGTCCAACAAAACTCGAAACTAAGTTGTTTTCGCTCTCTGTTTGGTACTTTCTTCGACGCAGCCCCGGTGTCGTCATACGATTTTAGAACGGGGACGAACATTAGTCACGACCTGGAGCACTTTCTTACGCGGAATTACCGCAGCGTGCTAACATCTACGTGGATGTCTCTAATATGAGGGGGGCGTGGGATATACACTACTGGCCATTAAAATTGCTAAATCAAGAAGAAATGCAGATGATAAACGGGTATTCATTGCACAAATAAATTATACTAGAACTGACATGTGATTACATTTTCACGCAATTTGGGTGCATCGATCCTAAGAAATCAGTACCCAGAACAACCACATCTGGCCGTAATAATGGCCTTGATACGCCTGGGCATTGAATCAAACAGAGCTTGGATGGCGTGTACAGGTACACCTGCCCATGCAACTTCAACACGATACCAAAGTTCATCAAGAGTAGTGACTGGCGTATTGTGACGAGCCAGTTGCTCGGCCACCATTGACCAGACGTTTTCAATTGGTGAGAGATCTGCAGAATGTGCTGGTCAATGGAACATTTTCTGTATCCAGGAAGGCCCGTACAGGACCAGCAACATACAGTCGTGCATTATCGTGCTGAAATGTAGGCTTTCACGGGGATAGAATAAAGGGTAGAGCCACGGGTCGTAACACATCTGAAATGTAACGTTCACTGTTCAGAGTGCCGTCAATGCGAACAAGAGGTGACCGAGACGTGTAACCAATGGCACCCCATACCATCACGCCGTGTGATACGCCAGTATGATGATGACAAATACACGCTTCCAATGTGTGTTCACCGCCATGTCGCCAAACACGGATGCGACCATCATGATGCTGTAAACAGAACCTGGATTCATTCGTGCACCCAGGTTCGTCGTTGAGTACACCATCGCAGGCGCTCCTGTCTGTGATGCAGCGTCAAGGGTAACCGCAGCCATGGTATCCGAGCTGATAGTCCATGCTGTTGCAAACGTCGTCGAACTGTTCGTGCAGATGGTTGTTGTCTTGCAAACGTCCCCATCTGTTGACTCAAGGATCGAGACGTGGCTCCACGATACGTTGCAGCCATGCGGATAAGATGCCTGTCATCTCGACTGCTAGTGATACGAGACCGTTGTGATCCAGCACGGCGTTCCGTATTACTCTCCTGAACCCACCGATTCCATATTCTGCTAACAGTGTTTGTATCTCGACCAACACGAGCAGCAATGTCGCGATACGATAAACCGCAATCGCGATAGGCTACAATCCGACCTTTATCAAAGTCGGAAACGTGATGATACGCATTTCTCCTCCTTACACCAGGCTTCACAACAACGTTTCACCAGGCAACGCCGGTCAACTACTGTTTGTGTATGAGAAATCAGTTGGAAACTTTCCTCATGTCAGCAAGTTGTAGGTGTCGCCACCGGCGCCAACCTTGTGTGAATGCTCTGAAAAGCTAATCATTTGCATATCACAGCATCTTCTTCCTGTCGGTTAAATTTCGCGTCTGTAGCACGTCATCTTCGAGGTGTAGCAATTTTAATGGCCAGTAGCGTACCTACTTCGGCCTCTCTAGCGCCACATATCAAGTGTTCTCACTGCCACGTGAATCGTCTATCTACACGGCAGTGTTACTGGCCATCAGGTAGGCTATTTAGCAAGGCACACAGCCATTAGGCCTCATATTGATCCTCGTGGACTCCCATAGTGTGTTACAGGAACTGCAACACCTGCCGTTTGATAAATGGACTAAAAGATATTTTGGATGTCTTGGAGGCCATAATAGAAAGCGCAGACATTGGGCATTGAAGTCCGCATAGTTTGGATAAATGGGCATCTACCTCCCTGAGAGGAGTATCACGGAAGGACAGTTCGGCCCAACATCCCTTCTACAGTTCAACTTTGCCGACAAGAAAGCGGCTTATCACGACTGGAATTATGAGTGGTACGTATCCCAGCACTATAACGACGGTCACCTGGCGCCCGTACAATCGAGACGCTCTCCTCGACCATGATTCACCTCGGTGAAGCTTAGTAGACGTCATGTGACCTCTCTCGTCCGCATGAGGCTGGGACACTGGTGTTACTTCGTCCACCTACACCAGTTGCAGATCGTCCTTCCTGGACACTGTGTGATAGCACACGGTGGCGGATCTGATCCACGCCATATTGGTCTGTACCAAGTACTCAGCCGCACAGATGGTCCTGTACAAGATATTGGTATCGAGGAGCTACACCAGCCCACAACTGCAACCGCTTTGCTTCACCGGCTCGGTATGTACAAGTTATTATTTGCTTCCGAACTATTTAAAACATACTGATATCCAGCTTTGACGTGTAAGCTGTGTGGGTCTTGTCGTCCTATGGAACCAGCCCGGTTCGAAAACTGTGACGTCTGTTTGTGTTTTTACTTTCTATTAAGAATTTATCTTTGTAAAATACGCCGTTGTCCGGCATTCAGTCATAAGTGGCTGTGGATGTCATTCTCCTATAGAATTAGCCCGATTCGAAACCTGGGTCGTTATTTTTAGTTTTAATTTATATTACTTCACACTCTTTTCATTGATCTACTATGAAAATTGCAGTATGTTAACTTAGCACTGTTGCAACTATTGCTGGCTGTATTGTGTTCGTCTTTTAGTATTTTTATTTTCCATTTGAATTTACTTTTGTAAGTCGAACTCGTTTAATTGTTGTGCTGTGAACATTGCAATAATGGTTCAAAAATGGTTCAAATGGCTCTGAGCACTATGGGACTCAACTGCTGTGGTCATAAGTCCCCTAGAACTTAGAACTACTTAAACCTAACTAACCTAAGGACAGCACACAACACCCAGCCATCACGAGGCAGAGAAAATCCCTGACCCCGCCGGGAATCGAACCCGGGAACCCGGGCGTGGGAAGCGAGAACGCTACCGCACGACCACGAGATGCGGGCATTGCAATAATGTTAACACAGCAATTTTGTAACTACTGTCGGCTGCATTCTCTTTGCTGCCCAAAGCCTAAATTAAATGAATAAAAGAATTATCTTTGTTGCACTGCGAGTAAAGTACAAGAGGACTGGAATCTATCTAAAATTTTCTCCATACTGAACAAAGGCAACAGAAGCGACCCACATAGTTATAGAACAATTAGCCCCGTTAAAGCACGCTATAAAATCCATAGCACTACCTTAAACAATCAATTAGATCCTGTCGTTGATAAAATTTTACTAGAACACTTGGGCCTTAGAAAAGGACGATCTTATGGTTGAAATGGCTCTGAGCACTATGGGACTTAACAGCTATGCTCATCAGTCCCCTAGAACTACTTAAACCTAACTAACCTAAGGACATCACACAACACCCAGTCATCACGAGGCAGAGAAAATCCCTGACCCCGCCGGGAATCGAACCCGGGAACCCGGGCGTGGGAAGCGAGAACGCTACCGCACGACCACGAGTTGTGGACAGGACGATCTTACACCCATGGTATTTATAGCATAAAGCAACTGGTAGAGGAAACGAAGGAATTTAACTTAGAGACTCTCCTAACCTTAGTAGATCATTGAAGAGTTTTTGACAAAGACAACAGACACCTACTGTGGCAAATTGTGGAAAAAGACGTTTATTAACTCATCTGATTGACTCTGTAGAAGTTCTTTACAAACAGACAAAAATTATAATCGAAGCTGGGCAGAACTTGTCTAAAAGATTAACACTAACACAGAGGGGTGAACAAGCATGTAGCCTGTGTCAATTTCATTCATCATTTACATAGATGACCTACTCATGGCTTGCGAACGAAGTATCACCTAAGCCATAAAGACCAACAGAGGGAAATGTTTTAAAATCCCACCATACGCAGATGATCAATAATAGTCACCCAAGAAAATAAAGATAATCTTTAGAAAAAGGTCTACAGATGTTTCATGAAGTCATACTGTGCTCTATGGATCTGAAACCTAGCTTCCCACGCAAAAGGATATGAGCGGGATCCAGGCTGCAGAAATCAGATTTCTCTGTAGTGTTAAAGGGTGCACCAGAGGAGATTTCTTCAGAAGTGAAAACGTTAGATACAAATTGATCCAATGCACAAGAAAACAGATTTAAAGAGAAATAAATGCTGGGAACTTGCTTATAGAACGCATACATCACTGTACAGCACATAATTTAGGAGATACGACGTCGTAAACATTGAGCTTGTGAAAATGAAACTGCAGAGCGAAATTCGGTACAGATACTAGTGAGTATGTCTGCAAATATGTGTGAAATATGTTAAATACGTGTGAAATAAATTTTTTACGTAAGTATGCGGACAGAGCCATGGGTGAAAAGCTCATCCTAAACCCCGGAACGATTTCAACAAAATTTGCTACACGTATTAGTTATGATCTGGAAAGAAATATTATGGAAGTAAGAACCACTAGCCAGCTATTGGTGTGAGCGTCATAAAGTGAAAAGCAGGAGGAGGAGATGGACAGACAACGATGGGCAAGGAACAGATGGACACAGATCGGTGGGAAGGGGGAGATGGACAGAGAGAGGGGAAGTCGGAAAAGGACAGAGACGAAGAAGAAATGACCAAAGAAAAGGATATAGATAGAGGAAGGAGATAGATGGATAGGTGCATGGGAAGGAAGGGGTTGGTAGAGGGAGGGGGAGAAGTAGATGAACAGAAAATGGGAGAGGCGGAGGTGAACAGAGAAAGGAAAGGGGAGGAGATTGACAGCGAGAAGAAAAGAAGATGATGTACAGAGTGAAGGGGAGGAGGAGAAGGACACTGAAGAGTTGGAGGTGATGGCAATAGAGGGGGAGGAGTAGAAAGGCAGAGGACAGAAGGGGAAGGAGCAGATGGAAAGATGGGGAGAAACAGATGGACACAGAGAGAGGGGAGTTAGATATAGAGAGAGGGAGGACAGGAAGAGATGGGGAGAGAGAGGAGTGTGGAGGTAGTGGACAGGGAGACGGGGTGGGGGAGATGGACAGAGAGGGGATTAAGGAGGAGATGGACTAATAGAACTGGAATAAATACGAAGGTGTGAAATGCTGGGTACTCAGTATAATATAAATTAATCAGTAAATACAGCGATACTTAACATTACGTATCCCTCAAATTTTTGTATGCAGAATTTAAATGCAACATATCTGAGAGAAATTTCTCCTCAATCTATTAGCGTTGTTGCCAGGGAGCTTTTGATAACAGTCCGTCAGGAACTGACTATGCGACTACACAGCTCAAATTTGTAGGTGCTGTTTTTTTATAGTTTAGCGTGTGTGGCACGGATGATACTTGTAACAGAATCTTGTAAGATCTAGAAGGCGATTTCTTGGATAATTACTCAGCTGTGGTGGCAGGTCACTTTCTGTTCCAGTTTGAAAATAATTAATTTATCTTCTATATGATAATGTTCAATCCATGACAAAAATTTTGTGTCTCTATTTTACAGTATTGCACACTCAATTTGACATTACAAAAGCATGGAGTGACCGAACAATGAAAGGCATTAGCCCACACTTAGCTACTATGACAGTCAATCTTCTTGCTTTAGTTCGTTCAAACGTACTGCGTCCCCAACCGTATCACTCTTCCACGACCTCATTTGACAAGTGGTAAATGTGCTGAACTGGTGTCATTACGTGACATGTACACATAAGGCTTCGTTTAAATGAGGAAATAATTATAGAGAGTGGTGACAAGCAGTCCGTTTTTATTTTACCAACATCGAAGGTGAATATTTTGCCTCTTACACTGATGTTACAACGAATCAGAGACAGTGATGAGATCTCAATTCGACGTTTAAACGATCATCAGACACACGTACTGGAATGCTGCTTCTCTACGGCGACAAAGAGCACAATTCGGATTAGGGACGGATGGGCAAGGGAGTTGCCCGTGCTCTTTCAGGGGAACCATCCCGGCATTTTCATTAAGCAGTTTACGAAAATCACGGAAAAACTGGATCTAGATGACCGGAGTCGTATTTCTACGTCTACGTCTACACTCCGCAAGCCACCGTACGGCACGTGGCGGAGGGTACCCTGTACCACTACCAGTCTTTTCCTTTCCTGTTCCGCTCGCAAATAGAACAATAGAAAAAGACTGTCTATTTGCATCCATATGAGTCCTAATTTCTCGTATATTATCTTCATGCTCTTGAGGCGGAATGTATGTTGACGGCAGTAGAATCTTTCGGCAATCAACTTCAAATGGTGGTTCTCTAAATTCTCTCTGTAGTGTTTCTAGAAGAGAAACACTGAACCGTCGTCATCCCATTGTGTTAACCATTGTCCTACCTTGGTCTACAAAATGTGCATCTTTGTTACATATCTGGTAATGTCTGCTCTTGCTGTTGAATTGCTGCCTGTTGATCGAAGTGTGCTAGAAGTAGCCACGAGGTTTGATTATGATCTCGAAAAAATAAGATTACGTCATCAATTTTTTGTTTGTTTGCAGGTACAGAACTGTAGTCCTGCTATACGTAGACGAATGAGAAACTCAAAACCATAACTGGTAAGCCATAAAACTGGTAACCCTTGAAACTTCTCTGTAAGAACTGTTTAATGAGCTTCTGCTTGGTTTCCCTCGGAATTCCATTTCATATTGGGAACTCTTATTCTCAGTGACCTACTTGATTTTAGCCGTGAGAAGATTGAGCAGTGGAATATATTACTCCATAGTTAACGTCATTATGCACGCAACATGTGCACTGCGTCAGCTCAACTCATGCCTCAGTACGTATACTTTTTATCCAGATTTCCACGTAACCAAAACCTCTAGCTTACAATGTATTGTATGTAACTGGGGACCCGACGGAGAGGGTTCGTCCCCACAGTAGCCCTCAGTGGTTCACAACCCCAAAACAGGCTACAGCAGTCCACTCACCCCACCCCGAACCCAGGGTTATTGTGCGGTTTGGCCCCCAGTGGACCCGCCCCGCAACGTCTCACACTACAAGAGTGTAACCCTAATGTTTGGGTGGAAGAGTAATTATGGTGGACGCATACGTGGACAAAGTGTTTGCGCAGCAATCGCCGACATAGTGTAACTGAGGTGGAATTAGGGGAACGAGCCCGCATTCGCCGAGGCAGATGGAAAGCCGCATTAAAAACCATCCACCGACTGGCCGGCACACCGGACCTCGACACTAATCCGCCGGGCGGATTCGTGCCGGGGACCGACACGCCTTCGCGCCCGGAAAGCAGTGCGTTAGACCACACGGCTAACCGGGCGGGCTTAGCTTTCATTACTTCTATCTTATATGCCTTTGTTGTTCCCTTTCCCTCCACTATTTTATGAAACAGTGTGTGAATGTGTGTATCTGCTTTATTATTCCCTAGTGGTTGTAGTGTATCATTTCCTGTCTGCTGTGGTTTCAGCTTGATCAAACTTGAGTAGTTTGATCAAGGCAAAGACATTTGTCCCCTCTGAGTAAGTCATTCAAACGTCGTTAGTTTGGTGGCGGAAGGGACCCCTTTGGCCACTTCTGTTTCCATGGCTACTCTCTGGTCAGCAGTCGGGCTTCTGCAGTCTGCTGCTGGGTTCTGGTGAGTGCACATCGTAGGTTAAGCACGAGCTTGGTAACTTAGAATCGCTATGAAGTTGTGTAAGTCTTCAGCCTGACTGGAGAATTTATCATTTCTTTTGCAGGGTTATTCTATGATTTATTTATAGTAAAGAGTGATAGGATTTTCTTGATTTAATAAATTATTCAAGGAGCTGCTTTGTTCATCCGTAAGTCTGAGGCGTGGGAGTGTGAGATACTTCGTGAGACAGCCATGTCAGAGTAACTCTTTCTTTAGAGTGAATGTATGTGTAACTATGAATTCGTGTGCGCGTATAAGATTTTTAGTCATTGTTTCAATAGTTATTAGAGTTTCTTTGTGCCATTTATCCATGTACTTTGTCTCACTGGACGTGTTACGTACAGCTCCATCTTCCCCTTCATTCCCATCTCAGTCCTTCGTTATAATGAATTCCGCTTCTATGTTTGCTTCTCAGTGTGGAATTAATCCTACATTTTCGTGTTTCTGAAACTTTATTTGTTCGTGTGTTATCTCGTGTTGCTACGAGGAAGTCGAGCCCCAGCTTTTACTGTTCATTATTTAATCAGCAGTGCTGCGTTTCTCATAAACTTTTTCGAACGTATGTTAGTTACTTGTTAAGTTTTCAAACGCTTATGGCAATTTGCGTTCTTATTTACTTTGTTAGAATACTCAAGCGCACAGACTTTTCCTGTCGTATCTATATTTGCTGATTTTTTTCGGATTATGTATTGTATCCGTTTTTCTGCTTATTTAATTTGTTGTTAACATGAGGTCAGGCAGCACGAACCTCTTCGCCTTAGTTTCGTGTGTGTGGTGATGGTTTAACATTTGCCTATCTGTAATCTTTTCTGTGTGGGTCCAGTTACGAGTGTGTGAATCGAGCCTTCCTTTGCCTTGAATTTCAAATGTGATTTAAGGAAGAAAAGTCTTTTGGCACCTAGAATGATTTCAGTTTAGTGTTATTTCGTGAATTATTCAGACACCATCGACTGTTAATGGTAGGCTATTCCTTCTTGTACGTTCACATCAGTTCTTATGGAAATAAATGTTGTAACGTTGCAACTTTAATTTGGTATGCTGAAATCGGTGCTAATTGACAATGAAAGTGTTTAAAAGCCGTGATCTGTCTGGGGACGTTAACCGTGGATTACTGGGCAACTGTTTCATCAGATATTTAGTCTAGGTTTACCAAGCAGACTAACATTAATGATAATCTTTTAATAGTCATACAAAACCGGTAATATATATATATATATATATATATATATATATATATATATATATATATATATATATATAAAGGAGAATTTAAATAAAAAGAAAGAAATCAGTTTATATTTGGCAATTTATTTTAATATTGTTCATTGAAATTTCAGCATATTATACGTGAGTTATAACTGAGCTGGTGCCTTATTTACGATTGAAAAAATGTGAGATTGTAATCTTACGGAACACATAAAATATGGACCCAATATTGTGAGACAGCATACAACACTGCATTCATAAAATAACACACGAAGAACATTGAAACATAAGCAAGAAGAAATTAACCACAACCAACAGATTCAGTTTTTACCCAAAGAAATTACGTTCATACCACAATCCTGTCCGTCATGTAATTACCACACACTGGTATACTAAATTCATATTAACTCTTTGTGAAGGCTTCGCAAAAAGAATAGCTGAGGGCTACTTTGATGATTACACCACATGCTTCACGTGGTCAACTTGGTTTACACAAAGCGTACAACTCCACAATAATTTTGATAATTAAAATAAATTAGATCGAAAAGCGATTGACAAAAGAAAAACCTTGAACTGGTTACTAACGTCTTACTATTAACCTGATGGGTCAAACAGTTATATAAGCACGTGGTACTGGTCTCGCAAAGTACACCCCACGTGGGTTGAACATAAAGAAAAACATAAAGAAAAGTTGCTATATTAAAAAAATATTCTCAAGACGAGACGTTATAATCTCACGCACATTCGGATTTAAGATTGATGAACTTAGTTAGAGTTACTGATCAACACGTGGTTCCACTTTACTCACAAAGTAGTAACAAAGCAACTACCGGAAAATAATCTGAACTTCACACGATAATTACACTGCGCTGCAATTTAAGATAACATCGGATATTTTAGACCTAAACCCGAAATAAAGGTGATTAAATTTTCAGTTAGGCTGAACTTAAGAAATCCATTGTCCTACGGACTTAACAGACACGCGCTTAGCCGGAGATCTTACCACTTCAGACGCTCGCCACGGCCACACTGCAACTGCCCTACTGCCGAGCGTGCTTCCTGAGGGTGGCTCACAAAGACCAACGGAAGTGGCCAGAGGAGCAGCTTCCTATACCAACATGACAACGGACGGACAGGACCATACTAAGGATAGAAACCTCTTTGCTTTTAGGAAGCGTAGCTACCTGTTCCGACGTTGGTCCTACTGTTCTCTAGCAGACAGCCTTGTCTGCTACCCTCAAGCATGCAACTAGAAATACATATGCTCATTCATCCTCTCACACAAAAGGGAAGGGGGATGACAGTATCTTATCATATACAGTATATAAAAGAAAGCGGATGTAGGTTCCGTATGAGACTGTGTGACATGAATTACATATAAGAATTACATATAAACTGTGCTTTAAAGTGTAGTAGTGTGACAGATCGTTCTTGTTTATGTGTAAAAGTAACACGTTCCACTGCTCAGTCTCCTCCCAGATAGTCAGAAACGCCACAGTACATTTAGAAGAGGAATTTATTCCATAAATGGCAACAGATTTAAGAAATTAAACATGAAAGGAATCCAACAGAGACCTTTCAATGTTCATTGTAAAAGATTACAGTTTGTCTCTCCACGTAATCGTCAGCGTTATAAAAAGCGCTACTCGTGATATGGCAAGTGTATTGTGTTTTTGTGAGAAATTAGATGATTTATTTTAAATGTGCTTAAAGAGATTATGGTTTAATGGGAGTGACGAACGCCTGTAAGACAACGGTAGAGTTATATTTTCCCACTAAAAGGCGTTGTTTGGTATTAAGTGTTTTATCTTCCCGCTGCAATGCTAATCGTTTCAGATCATTAAACTAGTGTTAGCTGATGCTAAGAGCTCATAACGTAGTACGCTGTGAGTGGCTTCACCGCTCAGGAGACGGTTTTATTACATTTAGCAGCCCACACACAGTAGCTACTTTTAGAGAAATAATCATTTTGTTCATAACTCTCAGACACCACTAATATTTTAATATCCCTTACAATCTTTTGCTCCTTTATATGTTCATGTAAGTACTTTTGCCAAACGGTGCGCAATATTAAACCGTTTATTTTACGAACGATCACAGTAAACCAAAGTTCTTAAATCAAAATCTTAGTCTAAGAATGTAATTTAGTGCTCAAATAACGGTATCAACGTTTATGACATCATAACTCCTGAACGATGTGCCGTAAAGTGGTATAATTTTGCAGGTACTTTCAGCGGTGTATGCGGATCTTGTCTGAAAAATCTGTTGCAAATAGAGTTCATGATAAAGAATTAACGTAGGAAAACGTCAAAGTCTGATGCTGAAGATTTACCGCGTGAATAGCGAAAATGTAGTAAGCGACATACTTTTTACCTTTCATCATTTTGTACGGTGGCGGTGTGGAAGGGGGGAGAGCGGGAGGGTGTCAGCCACAGAAACTTTCGTAATTGTAATTGAAATTGTGAGTAAAGTTTGTTGCATGTCGCTAAGTGGTCTCGTATCAAATACTGGACGAATATAGTCTGGGTAATTTGCGCGCCATGTGTTGCCTTAAGACATGAAAAAAGTTTCGAAATTTAATACTTCCTTACTGTACTGAAATTTTAGCATAAGATTATACCTCTTAATAAGTAGAGTATGACAACAGTGTTTTAAATTTTTTAAATTCTGTCAATATTTATATGAAATATTATAAATCAAATTTTTGTTGCCCCTGCAAACTGTTAGATAGGCAATCTACAATTGGTATTGATCCTAGGTTAGACGTTTAGTAAAATAGAGAGTGTACTATAATTACTGGAGTTAACACATACAGTTGAAAGTACACAATACTAGAAGCAAAGAAAGTCTAAGTAAGCGCATACCGTAAGAGCTATGAGCACGTCTTCATCTTCGATACTGTGAAACAAATTTCTTCCATTCCAAAGTCTCTGCTTTACATATTTTGAGAGGTGCTAGTATCGAGGAAAGCAGGAGAAACGGGACTCTAAAGTGCACATCTTAAGAGCTATGAACGCTTGTTCAGCAGAGGAGATGAATTTCCCAGTAGTGAAAATGCAGTGCTCATAGTTCTTGAGATATGCGCTTAAGAACCAATGTTTAATGGTCTTTTTTGTTTTTGGCCCACAGTACCTCCTCCCAAAATATGGAAAGTAAGTTATTTCATTAGAAAAAAAATGGTTCAGATGGCTCTGAGCACTATGGGACTTGACATCTGAGATCATCAGTCCCGTAGAACTTAGAACTAATTAAACCTAACTAACCTAAGGACATCACACACATCCATGTCCGAGGCAGGATTCGAACCTGAGACAGTAGCGGTCGCGCGGTTCCAGACTTTCATTAGAAGGAATTTGGGCTGTGGTAAAAATTGCTGTTTTGAAGACCGCGCTGCAGCGCGTAGTGTGAAGCAGTCGCCCTACGTTTCTGGCGGTGGCGCCGCTGTAGCAGTCGCAGCTTTGGTGTCTCCCTCTGGTGGGAAAGGGGAAAGGTAGCCTGTTCACGTGCATTTAAGGGGCGCTATGAGCTCGCCAGTCGGTCAGTCTGGGTGAGTCTTCGTCAGTCTCTCGTCCCCAGCTTGCTAGTCTGTCTCTCGTCCGCATTTGTTAGGCAGTTAGTGTCTGTCTGTCGTTCGGAGCTGCCTCCGTCATGTTTGTCGGATTTTGTGTGATAACGAATTTATTGCTTGGAGTGTAACGGCCTAATTCCTGAAACATGTTTTGATCTTGCCTATCTTCTTGAGAGGCGGTATTGTGTACTGTAGAGCATCTTAACTATTGTTTGTCCAACCCTGTAGAATTTTATATAAGATTGCATTTCATGGACTTTTATTTAAATGATCATTTTAGTATATAAAGTTGCCACCCTTTCACCGTAAGACTTTCTTAGAAATTAAAATCAAGTTGCACCTTCGGTGGCAAAGTTAGTATTTTAATTTTTAGTGTTTTGTACCATTTCCATCCCTCCTACGGGGGTGCATAGTTTGTGTGCTTGTGTAAATTGTTAAAACTTTTAGTTTAAAGTAATCTGGTGTGTTGCAGAATTGCACCAGTGTAGTCTTTCAGAGGCTTTTGTGAGCGGTCGTAACTACGGCCGTGTCAAAAGGGAGTGGCAAGGTTCTCTGCCCAAAAGTTCATACAGTCAAAACTTGTTTCTTTCTGTCTCTGAATAAATTGTAACTTGATATTTAGAGGGTGCTTTCTGATTATACTTTTAAATCTGTTTCTTTTAAAAAATGCTTTTAGGCACTAGTGAAGTGAATAAAATTCCCATTTGTTAAAATCAATTTGATTATGATTTCATCAGTTACTCCCTGGCAACTACTCCCATGCTTACATAGTGTGATTAAATGTGTTAATGTTCTCTTAAGAATTTATTTTATTTAAATATAATTCTTTGAAAATAAATCCACCGTTCAGAATTCATTTCGTACTATCGAAGATGAAGTGCTCATAGCTCCTAAGATATACATTTTAGTTTTGCTTCTAGTATGGTGCAAGATGAACTGTATGTGTTTACGCCATTAATTTATGATACAGCCTGTACATACGTCATTCTAGCTTTTTAACGTGTCATGGTGCCCATCGTCGTTTAAGTTGTTTACAAATACAGGTAGACACTTCCCTTTTAGTTTCTAAAGTCTAGTGGCGACCGTTGTGATTCAGCAATTAATGCTGGTGCGGTACGTTTCGGACTTCCTTCATAGACTAAATAGATGGAGTATAAAAGAAGTGTGTAGCAGGGATGTGTACACGGTCAGAAATAACCGGTACCAGCGCAAGCTCATCTGAGCTCACTTACTTTGATATCGTTTCTGCGATCACCGAGCGAAATGTTCGAGGCTTCGATCGAACTCCAAATAATCCCCATAAAGTTGGGCAGTAGTTAATCGGCCGTGCAGCAGAACAGTTTCACGATGTATTTTTGTGTCCCATGGAGTGAATAACACGAAGTGACGCCGTCGGCATCGTGACGGTAATGGATATTAGGCCTAGATACTAAGTCCCTGAAAGTCACTTGCTGATCTGTGCATTCTAAACATCATTAGAGGGCGTTGATTCAGCTCTCGCACTGCGTTTTCATTGTGCTAACCTTATAGAAGAATGAAACATTTCACATCCCGTAGGAGCTTCGTCTCAGCCGGCAAGTGATTTGTATCTGCGGTTTAGGCACTGGACTCCTAATAGGGAAACCTGGGATTGAAATCTTTCACAGTTAATTTTGATTTTCTGTGAGTTCCCTAATTTTAGTCAAGCGAATGCTGGAATTTCTCCCTAGGCGCGCCTGATATCCAGTATCCTTCAGCGTCCTTGTTCAGCTGATGTGATCCTTCTGTGACGACTTCTCTAACCTTTCTTTCTCTCTACATTCCACCTACTCGTACATTTAATGTTTTCTTAAGAGAGGGGACTCATTCTTCAGATCCATACCGTACTGATGATATTGCCATCGTTTTAAAGAAATATAATAATTTGACGTTGCTGTGATTATTCTGTAGTGTTTTCTGCATAGCACTACATGTGTGCTGGAATGTACATAATTTACATTCCAAGTAATAGCTCCGATTTTACCAATTTTATCTCCTAAATGGTGAAAGTAGGCCGCCTGTTGTATGATTTGGTTGTCACAATACTTTTGTTGTAATTGTAAAAGTAACGCAATTGTGAGTCCCAAGTTTGGTTTGAACGCCACAGTACTTTACTAGGCATGGTCCTGTTAGAGACGATATGCCGTTTCCTTCCTCCGAACTTTGAGCTGACTCACCCAGCCAGTTAGAGCAGGACCTACAGTGTTCTGCGAATTCCGAACCACGCTAGAGCTCTGCAATTTTCACATCAACAAACGTTGTCAGATGTAAAACAAGTGATAAGTAATATATAAAAACCCTACCATTGTCTTGAGATCGAACTCCCAGACCTTTGCGTTTGTGGTGTGGCACTTTGCCACTGACGCCTTGCAACTGTATGACTTCCATATTTTGTTTTGTTATTTTCCTACTGTACTTTTGCCGTAAGCAATACCAACCTCAGTGACAGCTGGACAGCCGTCAGAGTGAGGTCCCGTGCTAAATGTTTTGTTCCTAACGACGCTGATCATTTTCCGCGAGTTAAAGGAGAAACGTATAAATTTCTAACGTCATTCTCACTTAATGTTTCGATCGCTAGGTGATTAAAATACGTTCCCTCGTGTATCAAATCAGATAAATAGATTTTAAAACGCGTAAATATTTTTCAATGCATTTGCTAAGAACTTTAATAAGGTAACTGCAGTTAATAATGCCATTTCCGTACTTTTCTCGTCTAGGTGATGACATGGGTAATCGGTGTATATATCTTCGAACCCTGAGGACCTACGGAAGGCCATTGAAGCAGTTAGATCTGGTACTACTGTTACGGATGCTTCCAGGACATTTAACATCCCGCAAATAACTCTTCGAGAGTGACTGAACAATAATAAAGGGAAAATGTCAAGTAGGAAACGTGGTCGTAATCCAAAGCAACAGGCTCAGTAGAGAGTTGTTTAATTATGATTCATCAGCAGCTTCAGCATGGGGTCTTGCAAATGTTGGCAAGGAAACCTCAGTCAAAGCACAGTACAAGTCCTGTATTGCGGTGGCTACTTCTACGACAAACGATGCAAGAGGGACTGAATTCAGTGCTCACAATGTAAAACACGGTACCATTAAACAAGTGATAATGGATCTGTAAAAAAGTAGGTGTTGCGTACACGGTGAGAAGACGGCTGTGCCGAACTTGAAAGTGACCGAATTAGAAGTTCATTGTATCTTAAATTTTGCATTTTTTCCGTAACTGTTGAATGTGTCACTGCCGTTATTGATTACAGTTGTTCACTTTCTCCCTTTTTGACTGATGTATGGTATGTTAGGTATCATAAATGTGAGAGAATTTCAAGGTGGCGTTATTACCATTAGTGCTCCTTACAAACACTAGCTTTTCCTTTCTTACATAAAAAAATATATCAAAAAATGTTAAATACACACAAATTATTTTTAAAGGAATCCGTAAAGGAGGTTTTGGTACATAAATAATTAAAAAATTACACATTTTGCATATCACTGTACAACATTTGAGACAATTAACTGAGCGCATGGAATTTTTACCGTCAATTACCCTATTAGATACGTTTCTGGTGGTCACATTCATTATCTTCAACGCTATTTTCATCGCAGCCATAAGGCAGTGTGTTGATATATTCGTGCTGCTTCAGTGCAATGCCTCATCTTTCAGCAGAGAGAACGACGGAATATACGGGGAGTTTATACAGTCCTGCGGCGTAGCAATACTTTGCTGAAGAGACGGCGCGCACGAGTGGAGTCTGGAAGTTTCTAAGAGATTTGCTAGCGCGTGTGGTAATAACTTGCGCCGGGGAACCCGATGAAGGCAATTACGGCAGCTGTAATGCCTCTCGCAGGCCGACGACTGGGAGACAGGCAATTAAGCGCATCCGGTATCTTACGAGGGTAAAGGGTTGCTCAGTGGTATCTCACCCGCCACCCAGAGGGATGCCGCGCCCTTCACGTTGCTTCTGCTTTCGCCCTGAGCCCTTGCTCCCTTATCTTCCTCTCCGGAGAAGAGTGTCCTCAGCACAGAGCTCAACAAAAATCCCTAATTTTTTCAACATATCTGTGTGTCGAATCTCCTAGTACGAAATCGAATCTATTTAAAAAATCTTTCAAAAATGATCTGTGTAAAGTCTACTTTTTTTACATTTCCTTCTTCAAGAATCACATAGCAAATATTTAATAAATGGCTCTAAGCACTATGAGACTTAACAGCTGAGGTCATCAGTCTCCTAAACTTAGACCTACTTAAACCTAAGGACATCACACACATCCATACCCGAGGCAGGATTCGAACCTGCGACCGTAGCAGCCTCGTGGTTCGGCACTGAGGCGCCTAGAACTGCTCGGCCAAATATTTAATAGTTCGTGAGCTATTGTGGCTCTGTACTAAGTTATTTACAACACAATCATGAGTTTAAACTGTTTTTGTGCGCTGTGACTGTGAACAATGTATGACACATAATACGTGTATGACGTATATACAAACTACTAACATTTGGATTAAAGTGATATTTTTAAACAGTTTCCCCCTTTAATGTTAGAAGTAACAGCAGCATTTGCAATGTGTCAAAATAATTAAAGTTTTTATACAGTATTCATCGAACCTTAAAATTTGTCTAGTTCGATATTCATGTTAAACCTGTTTATTTTGTTCTTTACAGAAATTTCATCTCTTAATAACCATTTCTGTTCCTAATAATTTGATCAACGTAATAGTAATCTGGATTCTCGCCAGAAAATCCTCTCAGAACTTAAACATTTCACTTTGTTTTAATTTTGTTTTCTTGTTTAACCTTTCTTTGTCTTGAAAGTTATTCTAAATCTTTTTGAACCGGTGTGTGGGTCACAACGCAATCCTTTACGTTCCTAATTTTTTTCTGTTTTAGTGTTCCACTAGTCGCAGGGAAACATCTCAGCATATCTGGACCAAATAAATTGTGCTTTTGTATATCGTCTGCGACTCTGACTGTTAGTATACTAGTCATGTCTTTCTGTGGCTCACATTTAAATAATTCATCCTCAGTGGCACGTGGTCTAGGATGGTTAGTCTCGCTCAAAACACATTCTCTTATGGAACTACACAGAAATCATCTTATGGAAAACATCTCTATCATACAGAAAATAAAAGTTTTACTTCAGTACGTATACCTACTGTCCACAGATATTACTGTTAAGGCAAGTAATTGTTATTTATCAATGTCTAGTGCAATGGAGCACATTTTAACGGTGTTACACTTCCGCCATATTAAACCAACACACTGTGCCCCCTACGACAAAGTCAATGCTACACTATTCGAATTGCTTAGAATGTGTCGTAATACTCAGAAATAGGATTATCTGAATCATTTACTCATACAGTTGCTCGGTAGGCTGTCCAGGCGACTGTCTGTTTAAGACATAAATAATAAACACAACGTAACCAGCCAATAAACCGTAAGTTTTTCATTTACTGCGCGTCTCGTTGTATATGCGAATCTCAAATGCAGTGCTCGCGAACAGCGAGGACAACGAAGCTGCGCAGAACTGCAGATATTTCGACAGCACTGGTTATCGTGGCAGCAATGCACATTACGTTCACCACGCGCCAGTGATCAGTGATGATACCGATCCAAAGAAGAACAGCACGTTTCGTCACAGGATCACTTAGCGCAAAGCTGTCACGGAGATACAGCCACGATAAAAGTAGCGTTGTAGATCACGGTACGGTTTACTTTTAAAATTCCGAGAACGTACGTTCTTAAAAGAATCAACCAATATATTGCTTCCTCCTGTGTAAATTTCGTGAAATGATTTCGAAGACAAAACTGTAGAGATTCCAGCTTGCACGGAGAAATACCATCAGTCTTCCTCCCTGCGGCCCATTCGAATCTGGAATGGGAAATGGGGGAAGTGGCAGCCGTCAAATGACGATTGTAAATATGATAAACTCAAAACTACCAGCAGTTTATACACAGATCCAAACATTACACAGTGCCCATTTTTGCAATGGAACCCACTTTTCTCTGCTCAAGTACTATAGTTGTCAGTGTGTGGGTGTTATGTTGACGAGTTGCACAACGGATTGATCTGATAAGTACCCTTTGGCTCCTGCAAGAAGCAATTTCCACCCCACACTACTACAGAAGTCAGACAGACGCTCCTAGCGTAACAAAAAGATATGTCTGTAAGACTTTCAGCAATAAATATCTTCTGGAGTCGTCTGCTGTAAGGAAAAGACAAAAATATTCTATTTTCTTACATAACTAGTGGGATGTTTGGGTACTGGAGTATTGCTAGTTAGTGTAAGAAAAGCATTAAACGAACGGAAAATAGTATTTATTGCAAAATTTAAGAAAATCAAGTTAAACTTTTATTTATAAACTGATACACAAATATCGGGGTTCTTTTCGGAATAGGAGGTTACTTCTTATGGATAGGAATCCTGTTAATGACATTTATATACAAAATGTGGGAAAGCTCTTTTATCAATTTTTTTAAGACTGTTATTTACTCGGCAAAATGGCTGAGATCCTCTCCAACTCAACTTGAATAATTGTCTGATTGAATTTTTCTAAGTACAGTCGAGGCTGTCGCCTGAGAAATGTAGTATAGCGACGTGAATGAAGTATGTTATTTCTAATGAAGGAAAGATGGGGCTCGCCTACGCTGTAGTGCACAGTACCGCGAGCTGCGACGACTGCTGCCTGCTTCGTTCGCTGCTGACAAATAACACAACTATCTCTTTCTATCTGGATTGACCTTCGCCAATCGAACTCTCACTACGCCTTGATGAACTCAAGGACTCCAATCTGCCCCTAGTCTAATTATTGGCGTGGTAAATTGGTCAGGTAACCAGTCCACTGCGATGCCACTCAATGTTCTCTTGCAGCCACTAATTAATAATCTGTCTTTGTTCACGCCACACATTAAGTGTGGTGGCCAACATAGTGAACAACCGCTTAATCGCGAGCGACTCTATAATATAGAGTATCACTCCGATTCGCTAGTGACAGAGGTGCTCTCTCAGTGCAGTACTGAGTAGAGACTTTGTTCCTCGCTCTCTGCATACACGCACGAGTGCACTCGCTCCAGCTATGTGTTCCAGCTACAAGAGCGTCACCGGAATGACTTCCCTCCATGTATATCATCCGCTGTCTTTCCCTCACTCCTCCGGCTCTTTGCATCAGAAATAGACCTCCAATCAGCGTTACTCTTACAAATGGGTGAATGGCGCTCCGTTTAAGCCGACCAATCCAGAAATATATAGCATCTGTGTTAGGCAATTTACTGTCCACTTGTGAGAACTCTGAAACTGCGCACTAGGTCCATGAAAAAAACGCACATGCTGGGGTTCTCCCAACAATACAGTGGGTTTTGCTTTTAAGGTGAACACGCAAGCCATTATCCCTTTTCTCTGGCAAAAACTATTTTGGTCTGTGTGCAGTTGGCTGGCCGGTGAAGCTGACTTTCCAGCAGGCTGGTTTCATCCGCCGAACAAAAACTCCTGTGGCCGTCGTGTCTTGAATGTTTGTGTACGCCAGCCTCGACTTTTTAATCTCGGTGCGCACTTGCGGTTTCTTTATTAGATTTGCATATCGATTAAATGGAAATATGTAAAATTGACTCTACCCTATCGAGTTTGGGATCAAATGAAACCTCTTGATACGCAGAATATCATGGTGAGGTCGGAATATGTAAGAAATGAAGGTCAGGAGACCGCACCACCTTACATAGTAGCTCAAGAAAACGTTGACTATTTAAAAAATAGCACATCAGACAAGTTTTCCCACCTTATAAAGGACATCAGTGTGCTCTATCCACCTATCCGCTCTCTCCTCCACATTTAAGAGTGAAATTCCCATTATACTCCTAATGTTACCACCCTTGCTTTTAATTTCACCAAAGGCTGTCTTGACATTTCTATATGCTGATCCACTCCTTCTGACAATCATTTCTTTTTCGATTCCTTGATCTTTTTCATGCAATCATTTAGTCTTTTCTTCCCTACACTTCCTATGAGGGTCATTACAAAAGAAATGCACACAATTTTTTTTAAATCCAGCTTTTATTCTACATGTTTGAAACTTTTACAGTGTGTAAATACATCCCTTAGGAACAATATTTTCATTTCTCCACATAATTTCCATCCCTCTCAACTGCCTTAAGCCATCTTGGAACCAGCGCCTGTATACCCGCACGGTAAAATTCTGGACCAACCTGTTGGAGCCACTGTTTGGCAGGGTGCACGAGAGAGTCATCATCTTCAAACCTTGTTCCACGAAGAGAATCTTTCAGTTTCCCAAAGAGATGACAGTCACATGGAGCCAGGTCAGGAGTGTACGACGGGTGTTTCAGTGTTGTCCATCTGAGTTTTGCGATCGCTTCTATGGTTTTTTGACTGACAGGTGGCTGTGCATTGTCGTGCAACAGCAAAACATCCTGCTTTTGCTGATGTTGTCGAACATGACTGAGTCGAACTTGAAGTTTCTTCAGTGTCGTCACATAATCATCAGAATTTATGGTGGTTTCACTTGGCATCCCTATTACGGTTCCAGTCTCAACTGCATGACATTTGACAAGGAGCAAAGTATCGGAAATATACTGGACTGATGGATGTACCATTCTTATGATCTGACATACTCTTCCCTTTCCTATCAGGGTATTCCACGTCAAATCCATACCATCCTTACGACTGAACATAGTCATTTCCTTTGTACATGTCAGGAAACACACATACTGTATGAGCCTGATGCTCATTGCGAACCTATCACGCAACCCCTACTACTAAGTATAATACTTCGCCAATAACTGATTGCCAGCGATACGAAATATTACTGACCGAAAATCAGCGATGGGTGGACATGTCTCATAAGTTTTCTGGCGACTGGTACCACTGTGGCTTAGAAAGAGAGGCGTAATCGTCCAAAAAACCGCCAGATGTTAAAAAACCTAACCATATTACGATCACAAGCTGTCTCTGTTCTACAGGTGCATACAGATATCCATTTTAAAAGCTATACTGGCTTTGTCAATCTACATATCACATTACCTCTTAATGAAGTGGTTTTTTTGCAGACAAATGACGTGACACTGAATATAGATGGTGATGTGTGGACTGTATAGTATCAGACCAACAGTGCGGTTACACATCGCTGACGGTGCAACTTCGTAATAAAATTAAAGAATTTGGAAGTTATTCAGCTAAGGAACGTGGTATGAAACCGGTATTTGCAACTCCCTCACGCCGCTGCCGCCAGGTGTTTCTGCAGTATTTGTAACGCATTCTGTCTCGATGTCATGTCAGAGGTTCGGTGACATATTGACTGTGTTATAGGCGATGGTTGATTGAGAAGGATCACTAACGGTAGTAGATGGTGAGCTGGTTGAGGTCGTTAGAAATGTATGCTGGCTTTTCAGATCTCTAGTGCTACGCTTTCAGTTGAAATGCTGTCTGGGATTTGGAATCAAGTCTTTCCATTCTACCACATATCTTCGTTGGATCCTATGGAGAAGTCCTTTAATGATTACAGCCGCTTCTGTATCATATTTCCGGCGCTCTCATATCTCGAAACGCGTCACCTTTCTCGAAACTATCTGCTACTGTAAAATTCCAACGTGGTTTTAGGTAATACCTATGCAACTGCCCCTCAGACTCTACGCTACCATTCCTGCGGCTTTGCGCATGTGACTGTTCCAATGTAATTCGGAAGTGAGTAGAAGTTGGAGAAAGCTATATCTACCACCTTCTGCAACACATGTAGACACGGGCTAAGCTGATTTATTGTGGCAGAACTGTGATTTGACCATTCGATGGAAATGGGAACAGTGCTACTGCACTGTTGTGCATCCCCAAACTACATACAAGTACCAGAGATCTATGTCCCTCAGGGCCCATTCACATCTGTCAGCCTAACATGCTACCGTTTTTATCTCTACCATCCAACAGAGAAATATTACAAACTATAAAAGCTCAACTAACTTCATCCAATACAGAGCTCGATAAGAGTTTTACCGTCTGTGTGCCGGCATTGGGCACATGTGACGATCCTATTCAATATACAGATAGCCCCTTTTCTAATTTGCGAGTATCGTTTCTCCAGGCACGTTCATGTCAAGGAGCTTAGCACCCCTTATTGGTGTATAATAGTAGATTTGAAATTATTGTGATGTAATAGCAGACGGTTAAGAAGAACAAGAAACTGCTGATTTTTATGCATGATGGAGCTCGAGACAGATGGAGGTCAAAGCATTTTACGAAAATCAACTACGCTATCAATTTTAATGTATTGTTCCTGTGTCTGGGATCAGTAGCAGGAGGGTATTTTTAAGAGGGAACATAATCACATGCACTCCTAGGGCTACATGTTTCTGCACTTAAAAGTGCTATAATGATAGATCGCTTCAGTTTCCGTCCTATCAGTCATGTGTAATGCAGCGCTGTTAATATACCGATGTAAGAAATATATTTCCAGTGCATGGCATACATCCTTCCTCCAGGCTTCTCTATGATAAACTATGGTAACAAAGTGTAAAATTAAAAAACAATGTCCTTAAAATATCGATTCTGTGTGATACATGCACAATGTTGCTTTCCAGAGATGTATAGCGTCCACTGTTCACTTCTGATCACGGTTGAGAAATTATACTATGTTCGCATCAGTCCTATATAAAATGATCGTTAGTAACGGAGAATACCTCTTACAAGGAAACAGATAAAGGCATAGCAGAAGCGTCCGACATGTGAAATTACGCGTCATGCCGCCACTAGCTATGTAGACAGAACACCTGTCAAGCAGATGTATACACGGGGATTGCAGTGTCTCACAAACACGTATCACTAACTTAGAATCGTCTTAGTTATGAAACTGATGTCTCGATTTTATACCCGAGATGCGAAAAGGGAATTTAGGACATCTCATAAATGTTCGTTAATTTAGAGGAATGTGGTCGAAACAGGATGGTCACGTTTCACAACACATGAGACGGAAGTCCTCTGATGACAGAGAGGTTTGCTGTTAACGATCGCAAGTACGCAGTGCTTTAAGTCAAATACAGGACACGTGGTTGTAAACAAATCGAACGCAGGCTATGTCCAAAATGGTTCAAATGGCAATTTATGAGTATTTTCCATCATTTTTCGCATTTCCATCGAGTTTGTATGTTACTTCTACCCATGCTATCATGACATAACCTCTCGTTCCGTGTCCTAAAACTGCTTGTTAATGTAGTACAGCTGCCAACATCTAGCGCAAATTCAGTCTTTTTCAGATCAGGAGGGGTAGTACAGCACTGTACTCGATTGCATCCAGTCGCCTCCACACACATATTCCGCAATTCCAGTTCGTTTGCTCTGTTTTCTGTATGTCTATGTATGTAAATGTGTCGCATATGGCTACCAGGACCCAGTCCTACCATTGGTGGGACTGGTCAGCTTTAAGTGCAGAACCATGTAGCCATAGGAGTGCGTGTGTTTATGTTCCCTCTTAAGAATACTCTTCTGGTACTGATTCCAGACACTAGAACTATACTTTAAAATTGATAGCGTAGTTGATTTACGAAAAATGCTTCAAACACCTTCCGTCTGGAGCTCCATCATGCATAAAAATCAACTGTTGCTTGATCTTCTTAACCGTCTGCTGTTGCATCACACTACTTTCAAATCTACTACTATACACCAATAAGGGGTTCTAACCTCCTCGACATGGGCGCATCTGGAGAAATCTTGTGCACTTCGATGGGAAAGGTCTCGGCAAGCTCCATTCATTCACGAGACGCGGAAAGTAGAGGTCTACTTCTGGTCAGCTGCAGATTAAATCGATAACGGTGCTGCAGAGCGGGTTGGTCACACAAAAACAGTGTGAGGCAGTCTTTCAGTCCCTAATTTTATCCTAAGACTGCGAGAATGCTCTGTGACTCCCATTCGCATAGAGATAGATCGTAAATTAAGCACTATGCTCGAGGTGCTAGAATATGTAGAGCACTGTCTGGTATAATTTGATGATATATATGTTCAAGAATTAACAATGAATTGACGTACTGCACATTCATCTATCTACACTCCTGGAAATTGAAATAAGAACACCGTGAATTCATTGTCCCAGGAAGGGGAAATTTTATTGACACATTCCTGGGGTCAGATACATCACATGATCACACTGACAGAACCACAGGCACATAGACACAGGCAACAGAGCATGCACAATGTCGGCACTAGTACAGTGTATATCCACCTTTCGCAGCAATGCAGGCTGCTATTCTCCCATGGAGACGATCGTAGAGATGCTGGATGTAGTCCTGTGGAACGGCTTGCCATGCCATTTCCACCTGGCGCCTCAGTTGGACCAGCGTTCGTGCTGGACGTGCAGACCGCGTGAGACGACGCTTCATCCAGTCCCAAACATGCTCAATGGGGGACAGATCCGGAGATCTTGCTGGCCAGGGTAGTTGACTTACACCTTCTAGAGCACGTTGGGTGGCACGGGATACATGCGGACGTGCATTGTCCTGTTGGAACAGCAAGTTCCCTTGCCGGTCTAGGAATGGTAGAACGATGGGTTCGATGACGGTTTGGATGTACCGTGCACTATTCAGTGTCCCCTCGACGATCACCAGTGGTGTACGGCCAGTGTAGGAGATCGCTCCCCACACCATGATGCCGGGTGTTGGCCCTGTGTGCCTCGGTCGTATGCAGTCCTGATAGTGGCGCTCACCTGCACGGCGCCAAACACGCATACGACCATCATTGGCACCAAGGCAGAAGCGACTCTCATCGCTGAAGACGACACGTCTCCATTCGTCCCTCCATTCACGCCTGTCGCGACACCACTGGAGGCGGGCTGCACGATGTTGGGGCGTGAGCGGAAGACGGTCTAACGGTGTGCGGGACCGTAGCCCAGCTTCATGGAGACGGTTGCGAATGGTCCTCGCCGATACCCTAGTAGCAACAGTGTCCCTAATTTGCTGGGAAGTGGCGGTGCGGTCCCCTACGGCACTGCGTAGGATCCTACGGTCTTGGCGTGCATCCGTGCGTCGCTGCGGTTCGGTCCCAGGTCGACGGGCACGTGCACCTTCCACCGACCACTGGCGACAACATCGATGTACTGTGGAGACCTCACGCCCCACGTGTTGAGCAATTCGGCGGTACGTCCACCCGGCCTCCCGCATGCCCATTATACGCCCTCGCTCAAAGTCCGTCAACTGCACATACGGTTCACGTCCACGCTTTCGCGGCATGCTACCAGTGTTAAAGACTGCGATGGAGCTCCGTATGCCACGGAAAACTGGCTGACACTTACGGCGGCGGTGCACAAATGCTGCGCAGCTAGCGCCATTCGACGGCCAACACCGCGGTTCCTGGTGTGTCCGCTGTGTCGTGCGTGTGATCATTGCTTGTACAGCCCTCTCGCAGTGTCCGGAGCAAGTATGGTGGGTCTGACACACCGGTGTCAATGTGTTCTTTTTTCCATTTCCAGGAGTGTACATTCACAATGCATCTCGCAAAGTAGAGAAGGAGCTGTTTAGCTATGATACTGAAATTGGGAAACATGCTGTCACATCATTGGGCTGTGTTGAGATTACTGAAAATTGCTAAAATTGTTCGCACTATCAACTGTGGTGCTTTCTATTACAGTACATAGATGGTGTCTTTTCCATCCAATCTGTCCACTGGTGCACTGTTGGTTACCACATAATGATTGACTGACATGACTTGTTTCAGTGGAAGAAAAAGTTTTGGAGGAGAGGCAACACCTTCAGGGTATGGCTAGCACTGATACAGTGATCGAGTACATGACTGCAATATGAGGAATCCCTCGAAACGGAACACAGAGCCATCAGATATTCCGTCACCGTGACACATGACTTCAAACGTAGAGGTCGTCAATTACCTTTGAACAGCAATTTGGAAACTCTCCACAATTACATTGGAACAGTCACATGCGCAAAGCTGCAGGGATGGTAGCGCAGAGGCTGAAGGGCATTTGGCAAAATACATAGGGACTACCTAAAACCACATAGGAATTTTACTATAGCAGATATTTTCGAGAAACGTGACTCGTTTCGACATATGAGAGCGCCGGAAATATGATACAGTAGCGGCTGTAATCATTAAAGGACTTCTCCACAGGATCCAACGAAGGTATGTGGAAAAATGGAAAGACTTGATTCCAAATCCCAGACAGCATTTCAACTGAAAGCGTAGCACTATAGATCTGAAAAGCCAGTATACATTTCTTACGACCTCAACCAGCTCACCATCTACTACTGTTTGTGATCCATCTCAATCAACCATCGCCTATAACACAGTCAACATATTACTGATCCTCTGACATGTCATCAAGACTGAATGTGTTACAAGTACTGGAGAAATATTTACGGCGGTGGCGTGAGGGAAGTTCAAATACCGGATTCATACAACACTCCCTAGCCGAATCACTTTCAATATTCTTTAATTTTATTACGAAATTGTACCGTCGGCGACGTGTAACTGCACTGTTGGTCTGATACTATACACTTCGGTGATCACCATCTATATTGAGTGTCACGGTATTTGTCTGGAAGAAACCACTTCATTCAGAGGTAATGCCATATGTAGATTGATAAAGCCAGTATAGCTTTTAACATGGATACTTGTATGCACCTGTAGACCGCTTGTGGTGGTATTATGGTCGTGTTCTTTAACAACTGGTTGTGTGCAAGACGATTACGCCTCTCTTTCTAAGATACAGTGGTATCACTCGCAAGAAAAATTATGAGACCTGTCGACCCATCCCTGATTTTCGGTCAGTATTATTTTGTATCGCTGGCAATCAGTTATTGGCGAAGTGTTATACTTAGTAGTAGGGGCTGTGTGATAGGTTCGCAATGAGCATCAGGCTTACACAGTATGCCTGTGTTCCGGCATGTGCAAAGGAGATGAATATGTCCAGTGGTAAGGATGGTGTAGATTTGACGTGGAATACTGTGATAGGAAAGGGAAGAGAATGTCAACTCATAAGAATAGAACACATATTTCTGTTTCCAGCACCACAGCCGTCAGCAGGGTGTATTTCAGATACTTTGTTCATTGTCAAATGTCGTCCAATTGAAACTGCGATCGTAATATTTAATTTTAAGTGCAGGGATAAAATATAAATGAAGCTGGTTTTTTTTTCCTATTTGTACGTGGCGTACTTGTAGACAGCCGAATAGCAAACTAATACTTACAAGGGAACCTCCCCATCGCACCCCCCTCAGATTTAGTCATAAGTTGCCACAGTGGATAGCCTTTGAAAAACTGAACACAGATCAATCGAGAAAACAGGAAGAAGTTGTGTGGAACTATGAAAATCTAAGCAAAATATACAAACTGAGTAGTCCATGCGCAACATATGCAGCATCAAGGACAAAGCAGCTGCCGAACGAGAGCGAAAAGTTTAAGTTTTTATTTTCAGACAATTATCAACGTTCAGGCACTCACACATAATCAACTTCGCTCTCCAAAATTCCAGGACATGTTCAGATTTGTTTGTACATATGCAGGGTTTGACGGTCTACGCACGGAAAAAATTTGAAAACGTTATAAACATATGTTTCGACAGAGCACAGGGAAAAGTGAGCGACTGTGAAACTGTTGGATTCATTTCTTGCAGTTTATGTGACAAACTCGTATGTTTTCATCACTTTTTGGGAGTAATTATCACATCCACAAGAAAACCTAACTCGGGCAACGTAGAAGAATGTTTTTACCCATTCGCCAAGTGTACAAGTTAGGTGGGTCGACAACATATTCCTGTCATGTGACGCACATGCCGTCACCAGTGTCGTATAGAATATATCAGACCTGTTTTCCTGTGGAGGAATCGGTTGACCTATGACCCGCGATTAAATGTTTTCGGTTTCCATTGGAGAGGCACGTCCTTTCGTCTACTAATCGCACGGTTTTTCGGTGCGGTCGCAAAACACAGACACTAAACTTATTACAGTGAACAGAGACGTCAATGAACGAATGGACAGATCATAGCTTTGCGAAAATAAAGAAAAACTTTTAGCTCGAGGGGAGGCTTGAACCATGGACCTCACGTTCCGCAGCTGCTCACGCTAACCACGGGACCACGGCGCCCCTGAGCTGAGAGTGTCCTTGTGTTGCCTATCTTGGCATGGACTACTCAGTTTCTATATTTTGCTTATTTTTTCATAGTTCCACATAACATCTTCCTATTTCCTCGATTGATCTGTGTTCAGTTTTTCATAGCGTATCCACTGTGCAAACTTATAACTAAATCTGAGGGGGGGTGCGATGGGGAGGTTCCCTTGTTAGTATATGTTGGATAGCTTTCGTGATCACGTGGAAATTTGAGAAGATTTAATATCGACGTGTCTTTGCGCTAGACAGTGATTCCCTCCCATGTAAATTTTTTGGTTGACACCTCCTGCACATTTCGTGCCTTTATTTAGTTGAGGGAATGTCGATTGTGGTGTATGCATCTAGCAGGTGAAAGGCAGGTGGAAGACACGTTTGCTGATTATGTACACATGAGAAGCAGCTTAGTTGACTTTGTAAATTATAGCTATGGTTTGGAATCTGTTACATCACCGACATCAGTATTCGTGAGTGAAAATATCAGTTTCCTCTATTTATTTCGAGCTCTCACTTAAAGGTCTTCGCAGACGAGATAAGTTTCTCGTTACTCAGTGGTTTACATGGCTCTGCGCCTCGCTAAAGTTTCGGGTTTGTAGAAAAATAATTTCCAGTTTATATCTTCGGAATCGATCGGTAGGATACAGCTATGTGCTTGATATCGAGAAGTATCGCGTAAATGGTATAATATTATGTCAAACCATGTGAAAATGCATGTGTTCTTGTAATTCCAGAATCTGGAGGGGTGTGTAGAAAAGCAAGCAAGCAAGGAGATCGGGTCCAGAAACAGTAACGTGTTTGTGCCAAGGGGAACCGACCCCGAATTTGTAGAAGAGTTCTGAGAGTGACTTCGGTCCACTGAGGGAGCTCCGGTCACGTGTCTGAAGTGGATGACTTGTGACCGTCGGCTGTGGGAAATTATCTAGTGCTGCTAGGAGTATATAAGGTGCTGTCTGCCCGCGCGGTGTATGTTCGAGTGTCTGGTGGTCGACAGACATACGAATGATGTAAAAGGGGCCATTTCGTATTGCGCAGGATACGAATTGTGTATTTACTACATCGACACGGTACGCGGTGATATATATTGCCTGGTCAGAGATCGGTTTCACTCTCTAGTATTCAAACTTCCGCCATCAGTGGCAGTGTGGTGTAATTGAGTAAGAGTCTTTCCGTATTTGACGATCTGTAGGCCACTTTGCAGGGTGTTATTGTCGGTGCAATATGGCAGACTGTACAAAATAGTATTTTATCGCTGAAAGTCTTATCTGGAGAAAGAAGAAAAGACGGACAGTGCTTCCACAACTGCGGCATTAGCATTCAGTGGATAAATTCAATAAGAGCCAATCATAACGCTCCATTCTTTTACAAGACATCCTTTGTACCAGGGCATAGGAGTCTCTACAAACTGATTCGATCAAGATGGAGGCAAGGTATCTATGGAGAGATCTGAGAAAGCAAGTGTTCAAAGAGAAGTTGAAAGCAGACCATATACCACTGGCGGGGATGTCGTCACTCATCCGCCATTGTGGCATTAGGACATCTTCAGACGTAATTGTCACCGCACGATGGGAATTAACAGACCTTGAACGCGGAAAGCTAGTTGGAACTGTACGCATGAGACATTTCATTTCGAAAAATCGTTAGACAACTGAATATTCTACAATGTCAAGAGTGCACCGAGAATACCAGATGTCAGGTTTTGGCCATCAGTACCGACAACGCAGTGGCCGACGGCCTTCACTTAACGACGGAGAGCAGTGGCGTTTGTATAGAGTTGTCAGTGCTAACAGACGAGCAAGACAGGGTGAAATAACAGCAGCAATGAATGTGGGACGTACAACGAACATACCCACTAGGACAGCACTGCGAATTTTGCCAATAATGGGCTATGGCAACAGACGACCGGCGTGAGTGCATTTGCTGATAGCACGACATCGCCTGCAGCGCCTCTCTTGAGCTCGTGACTATGTCTGTTGGACGCCAGGTGACTTTAAAACCGCGGCGTGGGCAGACGAGTACTGATTTCAGTTGCTGATAACTGATGGTAGGGCTCGAGTGTGGCGCAGACCCCCGAAACCATGAAACCAAGTTTTTAACAAGGCACTATACAAGGCGATGGTGGTTCGATGATGGTGTGGTTAGGTTAGGTTAGTGTTGTTTTAACGTCCCGTCGACAACGAGGTCATTAGAGACGGAGCGCAAGCTCGGATTAGGGAAGGATGGGGAAGGAAATCGGCCGTGCCCTTTCAAAGGAACCATCCCGGCATTTGCCTGAAACGATTTAGGGAAATCACGGAAAACCTAAATCAGGATGGCTGGAGACGGGATTGAACCGTCGTCCTCCCGAATGCGAGTCCAGTGTGCTAACCACTGCGCCACCTCGCTCGGTGATGGTGTGGGATGTGCTTACGTGGTATGCGCTTAGTCCTCTGGTCCAACAGAAACGATCATTGGCTGGAAATTGTTATGTTTGGCTACTTGGAGACCACTTGCAGCTGTTCATGGTCTTCATGTTCCCAAAAGCGATGGAATTTTTATGCGTATAAAAATGCGCCAGGTCACTGGGTCACAATCGTTCGAGATTCGTCTGAAGAACATTCTGAACAATGGAGCGAAAGATTTGGCCAACGATATTCCCGACATGATACTCATGGAACATTTATGGGACATTACCGGCAACACTTACGTAATTGTGGACTGCTGCTGCTCAGTATTTCTGCTGGGGACTCCCAACGACTTGTGAAGTCCATATCACGTGGGGTTGCGCACTATATCGGGTAAACGGGCGTCCGACACGAAATTAGGAGGTATCCCATGACTTTTGTCATCTCAGTGTAAGTCGTAATACAGACTGAAAACGAAAGGGAACGCCAGGGTGTTGGGTTGTTTGGGGAAGGAGACCAGACAGCGAGGTCATCCGTCTCATCGCATTAGGGAAGGACGGGGAAGGACGTCGTCTGTGCCCTGTCAAAGGAATCATCCCGGCATTTGCCTGAAGCGATTTAGGGAAATCATGGAAAATCTAAATCAGGATGGCCGGACGCGGGACTGAACCGTCCTCTGTTGTGGGTTGGCAGGAGAGCCAACACCGTGTTATTAGAGGAAGCCGAAAGGCACGCGTTTTAGCTCACGCAGGCTGGCGTGAGGTCTGGAACAGGACAAGGAAATTAGACTTAAAAAAAAAAACGGACGTAGCGGGTGGAATACTAAACTTTAATCCATAAATGGTAAACGTCGCTCTTGATTGTACATTATTCAGAATATCAATAGTAACTAGGTCGTAGCAAATGACGTAGCTGAAGGATATTCTAACTATCATCTCGGCAAATGAGAGAAAGGCTTCGTCAGTGTAGTCGCTAGCAAAGTCTTGTGCACAACTGGGGCGAGTGCTAGGAAGTCTCTCTAGACCTGCCGTGTGGCGGCGCTCGGTCTGCAATCACTAATAGTGGCGACACGCGGGTCCGACGTATACTAACGGACCGCGGCCGATTTAAAGGCTACCACCTAGCAAGTGTGGTGTCTGGCGGTGACCCTACATCGTCCTCCCGAATGCGAGGCCAGTGTGCTAACCACAGCGCCACCTCGCTCGTTGCCAGCGTATTGCTTATAAGTAAGTTACTTCAATGATTTCAACCACTCTTTTACTTAAGGATGGTCATTAAAATGCGCTTACGACTGAGATGAACTTTAACGCTCAAAAATCGAGGCAGTGCGGTAATATGGAGCTGACTGAATACGATTCGGGTGTCGTACGGAGTCGATGTACAGGCGTGATACTGCGAGCCATAACTGTGTTGACTGGTACTGCTCTTTTATTAAGCGAGCCGCACATTTATTTCAGAGGATAACCCTCCCACCAATACTCCCACAAATACAGTGTATACCGGTTTATTCTTACGGAAAGCCACGGGAAAGTTTCCGCGCCGTACAGGAAACAGTTTGCTCATTAAGTTGGCTGTCGTTTCCCCACCCCCAGGCGCTTTCCCCCGTGGCAGATCAACCCTCCATCCCGGTCCGTGCGTGCGCCACAGATTAGCCGCACGTAATGAAATTCCTCGGCCGGTGGTCAGAGGCACGCCTTGGGGGGGACAACACGAGACGACCGCGTCCAGCGTGAACTGTGCTACCCACACCAGCAGCGTAAACAAGGATACAGCTCGCTAAATGTCGCCCCAGGCCAGACACCAGCACGTCCCAGTTCACGTGCTATAACCAGAAGCACATAGCCGCCTCAATACCCATACTCTTTTCCCACGACAGATCTGATCAGTATATGTAACAGAACAGCTGTACACACGTACTGAAATGGTTACCCGATCACCCGGTTCTTGTAGAGTCCGTGCAAGATACGGTGGCCGATGAGCAGTGAACAGTTTTCGTTCAAAGCGCTGGCCGAGTTCGTTCGTTTGTTCAGAATTGGAGGTTAACAGTGTTTGTCACCTTTCGGCCAGTCAGAGATGACAGAAACGAAGCGCACGCCCTGTAATCTTTCTTAAGGAGACTTGGAACGCCCTATCTCGACAATGCTAAATTTAGTGACTTGGCTTCCCTGTATTTCAAGAAGCACTGTAGCCACTGACATGAAACTGTTACAGGACATTAAACTGTATGTTCTGAGTCTACTGAACTACAATACTTGCATTTTCAGCCACTCCTTTTGGAAATACAATTTTTAAATTACACGGCTAAAATTTTGTGTACTTTTTTGTACGTTAAATAATTTTAATTAAGTTATACACAACACTAGGTTCTTCTTTCATTTCAGTAGACTCAGGATATGTATGTTATTACTCACTGAAAATTGAAAACTCTACTCCAAGTGGTTTCTGAGATTTAGGGAAAAAGTTCAACAGAAAATGTAAATTTTCAGGAACGGCTTCTAAAATTTCAAAAGACAGTAACTCACTTAACATTTGCTTTATTTTTTATTTTTAGTCACTGAGAAGCACCCTGAACCATACTGTATATCATCCTCTTGATCTTTTTCCAAGTTTTTTCTTCTCTTCTTCTTTCTGAACTCCTTAGCGGCCAACTGTGCTGGATACTCCGCTTTATCAATGCGAACCTTGTCCATCCGTTCAAGTTTTCTGATGCAGTTTGCTCCAGGATTAATTCCCATATGCTGTAGCACTTTAACCCTGCCAATTTTGCCATCATTAAAAGCAATAACAGCATCACTGACTCCCACTTTAGCGTCTTCATACCAACAAAAACATTTTTTTCGTAAATGTGTCCATATAAGATTATTGAACGACTCAATGGGATACTTCTTCAGAAATTCAGGATTTGCCAGGTCTCTGTAAATAGGTTTTATGATATCCATGACTGCTGCTGGGATGGAATGTTTGTGGCTGTATGAACTGTTTGAGTACTGGGCATTGCGGTAATTGCACCATGAATCAGGTCCAGGAAAGCAAAGGTGGTACACTGGGTTTTCATCAGTCTGTGGAATAACGTAGCCCATACTGCTATCTTCAATTTCAACAAGGCCTTATTACTATTTATAATGGCCATCCCATAATACTGCTGTATTTCGTCAATCATTTTGTCTGTCAGCCTGCCTCTTATGCTTTTACCATCAGACAGTTTCGTAATACTTGCTTGCACCAGTTTACATCACAGCAGCTGAGAAGAGTGCTCCGCCTACCATCTTCGAAGGATGCCGTGGGTATAACAAGTCTTATTGTATTTTATCCTTATAAGCATTTTGTCATATTTTATTGTCTGTCTCGTAAGGTTTCTATTACTTTCTAAATTAAATTACAGGTCTGATGATGATCATGTGACATGACCGAAACTGGTCACCTATATCCTTTGTAGCATACGTGGTGCGATCAAGACTGAATTTTAAAAAGAAAATTTTTTTAGAAAGTTTCATGTCTCTCAAACTTTATTTCAATTTCCTCAGCCTGGTGCCCATCCTCTTCTGGACATGATCAACACATTCCATTTTGTGATAACCTTCTCACTAACACACTCCCGTTTCGTTCAGAGATCGACTAAAAATTTCAATAGCTGCAGAGGGTTCCGTACCACCAGTTGTTCCTTCATAATTTCTGCCACAGAAATGCCCTTTTTCATTCCCTGATTTACACTTATAACAAAGTTAGGTTGAAATCAGGAAACTGGTCACCGTAGCAACAGAATTCTTAGAACTGTAGCTGCGCTTCTGCCAAGTGCCATCAAAAGCTACTGGTATGTCTGTCATACCATCATTTATTTCAACAGCTTAGTTTGCAGCACTCTTCATTGACTCACATGCAACAGGTTCCACAGCTGATCCAATAAATCCTGCATACTTGTCGATTCTACACGGTGGGCGTGCCATATTCATCACGGCACACATTGTTTCTGGTGCGGTGTGTCCTTTGCCAACACCTCTCAATCCATAAAACCACCTAACATTTACTTCAAAATAACTATATTTACACTACTTAGAATTCCAGAATGAATGAGTATATTTACAACTGGCACAATTAATGGTACGTTTCCTGGCTAGTCCTTTCGATACCTCACTGTCTTCATGTAAGCTAACTGGCACTCCACATATTTTACAACACACATATTCACCTAAAATCCTTGTTATGATATGTAAATCTATCAGAATATAACGCAACCTACCATTTGCATCACTTTTGTTTTGAGAAAAGAGTGTATCACAACGTTTTATTTTAATCTTCGAAGCACTAATGAGTGTTTGTCTAGATACTGACGAGTTTGCTTGTATTTCGTTGTCTCTAACTTCTCACGCCACATGTTGAACACAATGTTTCCCTTTATTTGAGTATCTAATACCATGAAACCCACTTTTCTTAAAAACACTTCGTTTTGGCGTCATACTTTACTTTTTGAGAAATTTACCAATCTATTCATCACTTTTCCCCGGGAAAACGTTAGCACTTCGACATACGACGCGTGTTTATACTACGAAACAATACAACACTGAATGGTTCAAATGGCTCTGAGCACTATGGGACTTAACATCTGAGGTCATCAGTCACCCAGAACTTAGAACTACTTAAACCTAACTAACCTAAGGACATCACACACATCCATGCCCGAGGCAGGATTCGAAACTGCGACAGTAGCGGTCGCGCGGCTCCAGACTGAAGCGCCTAGAACCACTCGGCCACACCGGCCGGCAACAATACAATACTGTTTTTGACAGTGCTACCAATACAAACACGTAATTCAAGCTTTACAACACTGCAAGCCACAGCCTTCTATATAAAAATTACCGATTTTATTAGATCTTGAAGTAATGCACGTAAAAATTTTAACATTTTCGGCAGGTGTAGATTATGTTTAGAAAAACAAAATAAAATCCTTCCCATGTGAGTTTATAAGTGATAATGATACGTATATCATTTTATTCGGAAACTTTCAAATTTTATAGTGAGATAAAAATCCGAAAATGTGAAAAAAACTTCGGTAAAAAAATTTAATAGCGTTATATATCAGGTTCCTGACTTTTGGCTATCATTTCGTTAATGGCCATAGTTTTTGTGAAATTTACACGGAAGTAGGACACTACGAGAAATTTGAAAAAAAATGCAGTGAAAAATAGAGGTCACTATAATTTTGCGTTTGGTGGATATTACATAATACACTCCTGGAAATGGAAAAAAAACACATTGACACCGGTGTGTCAGACCCACCATACTTGCTCCGGACACTGCGAGAGGGCTGTACAAGCAATGATCACACGCACGGCACAGCGGACACACCAGGAACCGCGGTGTTGGCCGTCGAATGGCGCTAGCTGCGCAGCATTTGTGCACCGCCGCCGTCAGTGTCAGCCAGTTTGCCGTGGCATACGGAGCTCCATCGCAATCTTTAACACTGGTAGCATGCCGCGACAGCGTGGACGTGAACCGTATGTGCAGTTGACGGACTTTGAGCGAGGGCGTATAGTGGGCATGCTGGAGGCCGGCTGGACGTACCGCCGAATTGCTCAACACGTGGGGCGTGAGGTCTCCACAGTACATCGATGTTGTCGCCAGTGGTCGGCGGAAGGTGCACGTGCCCGTCGACCTGGGACCGGACCGCAGCGACGCACGGATGCACGCCAAGACCGTAGGATCCTACGCAGTGCCGTAGGGGACCGCACCGCCACTTCCCAGCAAATTAGAGACACTGTTGCTCCTGGGGTATCGGCGAGGACCATTCGCAACCGTCCCAATGGAGCTGGGCTGCGGTCCCGCACACCGTTAGGCCGTCTTCCGCTCACGCCCCAACATCGTGCAGCCCGCCTCCAGTGGTGTCGCGACAGGCGTGAATGGAGGGACGAATGGAGACGTGTCGTCTTCAGCGATGAGAGTCGCTTCTGCCTTGGTGCCAATGATGGTCGTATGCGTGTTTGGCGCCGTGCAGGTGAGCGCCACAATCGGGACTGCATACGACCGAGGCACACAGGGCCAACACCCGGCATCATGGTGTGGGGAGCGATCTCCTACACTGGCAGTACACCACTGGTGATCGTCGACGGGACACTGAATAGTGCACGGTACATCCAAACTGTCATCGAACCCATCGTTCTACCATTCCTAGACCGGCAAGGGAACTTGCTGTTCCAACAGGACAATGCACGTCCGCATGTATCCCGTGCCACCCAACGTGCTCTAGAAGGTGTAAGTCAACTACCCTGGCCAGCAAGATCTCCGGATCTGTCCCCCATTGAGCATGTTTGGGAGTGGATGAAGCGTCGTCTCACGCTGTCTGCACGTCCAGCACGAACGCTGGTCCAACTGAGGCGCCAGGTGGAAATGGCATGGCAAGCCGTTCCACAGGACTACATCCAGCATCTCTACGATCGTCTCCATGGGAGAATAGCAGCCTGCATTGCTGCGAAAGGTGGATATACACTGTACTAGTGCCGACATTGTGCATGCTCTGTTGCCTGTGTCTATGTGCCTGTGGTTCTGTCAGTGTGATCATGTGATGTATCTGACCCCAGGAATGTGTCAATAAAGTTTCCCCTTCCTGGGACAATGAATTCACGGTGTTCTTATTTCAATTTCCAGGAGTGTATGTTGCTGCATATGGAATTTGGCTACCATTTAGAAATTTTCTTTAGACTTGGGTGGAGGGCTCAATCTGTCGCTAGTATCGAGAAAACTGATCTTATACAGCACATTCATTTGCAATCGCGTAGTGCTAGCGATAAAACCAGAGTGAAACATACATAACCTTCCTCATATTTCATAAACGGATTTTGGCAAATAATTGCACAGAAAGAGGAGAGTATTTTTCCATATGTTTCTTTTGAAAAACTTGATTATGTACCGTGTTATTCCGCTAACTACAGACTTTTTTAATGAAAGAATTTAATTTTTAAGGGTCATTGATAGCTGGTGAAACGAGAAATGCTATGGGTTTCTGAACCACATAACTGAAGACATCACATATTGATTTTGTACTGTGGCTGTACTTTTAGATAAGCTACTAACGTTACTTTTTCCTCAGTTCCTCACTTAATAAATTCAATAAACGACTGTTTCAGAATTCTATCGCAATTGTGTCTGTACAACATGTTAATGAGGTGACATTTTGTAAGTTCCCCTGTGTTTTGGCAAAAGAAGCAAATTTTAACATGGCAACATGGAAATGTGTAGGGTTTACTCAAAATTCGCCACTCATGACGTTTCTCTGAAAGCTACAAACAAAAAGTCAAGCAAAAATAAATCGCTGCTTTTTCAGCGGAATTCTTTTTAGATACTAAAAAAAGCAGAGGTGACAGGTTTTTAGATTGATCGCCATGAAAGTGTGTATGTGGAGGGGCTCAACATAAGATTTTAAAAAATGTGAGTGTCAGCTACAGTTTAGAATGACACTTCTCCTCCAGCGCTTGCCATTTCTCGTACAATGCCTGTCTGTAACCCCAACCACTACCAATCTCCCCAGGCATACCCTGAGGACTGTGCATCTAGTGGCCACAGTATTTTGTGTGGACTCTAGCAGGTAGCATATCTAACGGCTTCCAGGGGCAACAAAAATTTGATTTTCAGAATTTTGTTCAATTATTGACCCAATTTAAAAAATTTAAAATATTGTGATAATCTATTCATTAAGAGTTAAATGTTAAAAGTTTAATGCAGTAAGTTAGAAACTATATATATTTCTTGAGGTGGCATAACATATGGTGCCCAAATTACCCAGATTATATTAATCCAGAATTTCAGAATGAGAACACTTAGTGACTCCCAAAAGCTTCTTACTGAATTACAAATATTTCCTAAGCTTTTCCCCTTGCACTGAGAGACCGAAATAATACTGAAAACGCAGTCGATGTCCATTTGCTGCAGTTTTGCTGGCTTTTGTAGGTCAATTTCAGGCTGTTTTCCCACTTGATAGAGAAGAAGTGTCCTGTATCATATTGTATGTCTCAGCTTCCTTTATAGCTCTGTCGTGTTTTGCAAACAGTTATCGTTTACATGCTGCATATTGTGCGAGTGTAGTAAACCGCATAATACCTTCTGTCACTTCAGTAGAGTCTCGTACGTTAAAGAATCAAGGGAGAGGATATTACTATGGGCGGCCAGTATTCTCTATCTACAACACAAATGCGTATGTGGATTAACATGGTTCTTTATTTACATGAACAGATAGCTGGTACTTAACTTTAATAAAGTCCAGGTGTTGTGGTACAAGCTCTTCCGTAATAATCCTCTAGCTGACAATATCGATAATCTTGCTATTACAAGTCTTTAGTCTCACTGCTTAGAACTATAGGCACTATTCTGGGTACTGTATACTCAAGTAGCCTAATCCCGCGACCGCTACCGTCGTAGGTTCGAATCCTGTCTCGGCCATGGATGTGTGTGATGTCCTTAGGTTAGTTAGTTTTAAGTAGTTCTAAGTTCTAGGGGACTGATGCCTCAGCTGTTAAGTCCCATAGTGCTCAGAGCCATTTGAACCATTTAATCCCGCTCTGTGACTGAATGATGCCAAACTGGAGTGAGAGTAAGTGACCTAGTGACTGAGTGACTAATCTTCCGGTCAGCAGCGGTGGTCTAAATACTTGCGGTCGAGAGAGCGTTGGCGGATTGTTGCTTGTGAGTCTGTCACTGGCCTCTCGTGAAAAAATGTGTGTGAAATCTTATGGGACTTATCTGCTAAGGTCATCAGTCCCTATGCTTACACACTACTTAACCTAAATTATCCTAAGGACAAACGCACACACCCATGCCCTAGGGAGGACTCGAAGCTCCGCCGGGATCTGCCGCACAGTCCATGACTGCAGAGACTTAGACCGGGCCTCTCGTGGCATGCACGCTTGATGCAGTGCGCACTATCTATCTTTGCACAATGTCTTTGCCGAACGGTGTGCTGGTGACAGCTTGTGCCAGCACAACATCCATCTCAAGACACAGAGGTAAATCTGAGAGATTGTGGCATATGACGAGCCTTTCCTACTGTTGCTCTCCCTGTGCATTAACTGTGAGTGGAACAGGAGGGGCTAGAGGAAAGCATTGTGATAGAGGTACGTACGCTAAGTGCCCTATTCGCTTTGGTTTATGAAGAGCAGAACTAGGGGGGCAAAAGAGCGAAAACAGAGTAACAGGATTTGATAGTTCAAATGCGAGACTGACATTGCTTGATAGGACATTGTTATTCCCGTCACCACTAGAAAGTTCACAGTGTTTGCAACACTGGGAGTAACGCCATGAGCTGCTCCCACTTAATCCGCGAAAACGGCGACAGTGTCGAGAGGTACTGGGGCGAGCTTTTTTACGGACGCGGTCCGCTGGCGCCGCCGTAAAAGGCCCTTAAACGTGGCGGGGAGGAAGGGTCCCCAAATGCCACACGTGGCCCGCCGCGGCCGTGGCTGGTGGACCGTGGAAACAGCCCGCTTTACGACCGCCGAAAGGTCCCCGCGGCTGTTGCGCGCCGTTACTGCCGGCGAGGCTTTCAGCGGAAAAGGTTCGCGCCGCGCAGTGTTTTACGTTTCGCCGCGACTACCTGTTTACCGAGACCGGCGTCCCGAATTATCCTTGTCAAGCTGCGAACATCGGAACTGTGATGGGTGAAACAGAGATACCAAGAAATCCGTAGATCACGGATAATAGCACGAATCAAACGAATCATTATATCCTGCCTTTGCTGATGACGTAGTATTAATTACCAGAACGTCCAGACAAGCCAGGCAGGCCATAGAGAGCCTTAATGAGATACCTGTCAAATCTGGCCTCCAAGTTTCTCACAAGATAGCACAGTACGGTACTCATACTCCAAGCACGAGACCTGGGATCCTTCACCAAGAGACAAAGACGCTGTGTCGTCCGAACAAGACAGAGCCAGGGCAAAAGTACCACAGGCGCAAAGATGCGAGCTGTTGCCAGTGTCATTAGAGACTCGCCGCTTGCCCGAGTTCCACAAGCGCCACGGGCGACGCTGAGAATGAAGATATCGACTTCGCCTCGGCCAATTGCCGGCCGAGGGCAATACGTCAGCGATCGGTCGACAACGGACAGAATCGTACTCAACTACATCTACATCTACATTTATACTCCCCAAGCCACCCAAAGGTGTGTAGCGGAGGGCACTTTACGTGCCACTGCATTACCTCCCTTTCCTGTTCCAGTCGCGTATGGTTCGCGGGAAGGACTGCCGGAAAGCCTCCGTGCGCGCTCGAATCTCTCTAATTTTACATTCGTGATCTCCTCGGGAGGTATAAGTAGGGGGAAGCAACATATTCGCTACCTCATCCAGAAACGCACCCTCTCGAAACCTGGACAGCAAGCTACACACTCGATGCATAGTCTGCCACTTGAGTTTGCTAAACATCTCCGTAACGCTATCACGTTTACCAAATAACGCTGTGACGAAACGCGCCGCTCTTCTTTGGATCTTCTCTATCTCCTCTGTCAAACCGATCTGGTGCGAATCCCACACTGATGACCAGTACTCAAGTATAGGTCGAACGAGTGTTTTGTAAGCCACCCCCTTTGTTGATGGACTACATTTTCTAAGGACTCTCCCAATGAATCTCAACCTGGCACCCGCTTTACCAACAATTAATTTTATATGATCATTCCACTTCAAATCGTTCCGTACGCATATTCCCAGATATTTTACAGAAGTGACTCCTACCAGTGTTTGTTCCGCTATCATATAATCATACAATAAAGGATCCTTCTTTCTAAGTATTCGCAATATATTACATCTGTCTATGTTAAGGGTCAGTTGCCACTCCCTGCATCAAGTGCCTATCCGCTGCAGATCTTCCTGCATTTCGCTGCAATTTCTGAAGCTGTAACTTCTCTGTATACTTACAGCATGATCCGCGAAAAGCCGCATGCAACTTCCGACACTATGTACTAGGTCATTTATATATATTGTGAAAAACAATTGTCCCATAACACTCCCCTGTGGCACGCCAGAGGTTACTTTAACTTCTTAAGACGTCTCTCCATTGAGAACAACATGCTGTGTTCTGTTTGCTAAAAACTCTTCAATCCAGCCACACCGCTGGTCTGATATTCCGTAGGCTCTTACTTTGTTTATCAGGCGACAGTGCGGAACTGTATCTACATCTATCTACATCCATACTCCGCAAGCCACCTGACGGTGTGTGGCGGAGGGTACCTTCAGTACCTCTATCGGTTCTCCCTTCTATTCCAGTCTCGTATTGTTCGTGGAAAGAAGGATTGTCGGTATGCCTCTGTGTGGCCTCTAATCTCTCTGATTTTATCCTCATGGTCTCTTCGCGAGATATACGTAGGAGGGAGCAATATACTGCTTGACTCTTCGGTGAAGGTATGTTCTCGAAACTTCAATAAAAGCCCGTACCGAGCTACTGAGCGTCTCTCCTGCAGAGTCTTCCACTGGAGTTTATCTATCATCTCCGTAACGCTTTCGCGATTACTAAATGATCCAGTAACGAAGCGCGCTGCTCTCCGTTGGATCTTCTCTATCTCTTCTATCAACCCTATCTGGTACGGATCCCACACTGCTGAGCAGTATTCAAGCAGTGGGCGAACAAGCGTACTGTAACCTACTTCCTTTGTTTTCGGATTGCATTTCCTTAGGATTCTTCCAATTAATCTCAGTCTGGCATCTGCTTTACCGACGATCAACATTATATGATCATTCCATTTTAAATCACTCCTAATGCGTACTCCCAGATAATTTATGGTATTAACTGCTTCCAGTTGCTGACCTGCTATTTTGTAGCTAAATGATAAAGGATCTATCTTTCTGTATATTCGCAGCACATTACACTTGTCTACATTGAGATTCAGTTGCCATTCCCTGCACCATGCGTCAATTCGCTGCAGATCCTCCTGCATTTCAGTACAATTTTCCATTGTTACAACCTCTCGGTACACCACAGCATCATCTGCAAAAAGCCTCAGTGAACTTCCGATGTCATCCACCAGGTCATTTATGTATATTGTGAATAGCAACGGTCCTATGACACTCCCCTGCGGCACACCTGAAATCACTCTTACTTCGGAAGACTTCTCTCCATTGAGAATAACATGCTGCGTCCTGTTGTCTAGAAACTCCTCAATCCAATCACACAATTGGTCTGATAGTCCATATGCTCTTACTTTGTTCATTAAACGACTGTGGGGAACTGTATCGAACGCCTTGCGGAAGTCAAGAAACACGGCATCTACCTGTGAACCCGTGTCTATGGCCCTCTGAGTCTCGTGGACGAATAGCGCGAGCTGGGTTTCACATGACCGTCTTTTTCGAAACCCATGCTGATTCCTACAGAGTAGATTTCTAGTCTCCAGAAAAGTCATTATACTCGAACACAATACGTGTTCCAAAAATCTGCAACTGATCGACGTTAGAGATATAGGTCTATAGTTCTGCACATCTGTTCGACGTCCCTTCTTGAAAACGGGGATGACCTGTGCCCTTTTCCAATCCTTTGGGACGCTACGCTCTGCTAGAGACCTACGGTACACCGCTGTAAGAAGGGGGGCAAGTTCCTTCGCGTACTCTGTGTAAAATTGAACTGGTATCCCATCAGGTCCAGAGGCCTTTCCTCTTTTGAGCGATTTTAATTGTTTCTCTATCCCTCTGTCGTCTATTTCGATATCTACCATTTTGTCATCTGTGCGACAATCTAGAGAAGGAACTACAGTGCAATCTTCCTCTGTGAAACAACTTTGGAAAAAGACATTTAGTATTTCGGCCTTTACACTGTCATCCTCTGTTTCAGTACCATTTTGGTCACAGAGTGTCTGGACATTTTGTTTTGATCCACCTACCGCTTTGACATAAGACCAAAATTTCTTAGGATTGTCTGCCAAGTCAGTACATAGAACGTCACTTTCGAATTCATTGAACGCCTCTCGCATAGCCCTCCTCACACTACATTTCGCTTCGCGTAATTTTTGTTTGTCTGCAAGGCTTTGGCTATGTTTATGTTTGCTGTGAAGTTCCCTTTGCTTCCGCAGCAGTTTTCTAACTCGGTTGTTGTACCACGGTGGCTCTTTTCCATCTCTTACGATCTTGCTTGGCACATACTCATCTAACGCATAATGTACGACGGTTTTGAACTTTGTCCACTGATCCTCAACACTATCTGTACTTGAGACAAAACTTTTGTGTTGAGCCAACAGGTACTCTGAAATCTGCTTTTTGTCACTTTTTCCAAACAGAAAAATCTTCCTACCCTTTTTAATATTCCTATTTACGGCTGAAATTATCGATGCCGTAACCGCTTTATGATCACTGATTCCCTGTTCTGCGTTAACTTTTTCAAATAGTTCGGGTCTGTTTGTCACCAGAAGGTCTAATATGTTATCCCCACGAGTCGGTTCTCTGTTTAACTGCTCAAGGTAGTTTTCAGATAAAGCACTTAGAAAATTTTCACAGGATTCTTTGTCCCTGCCACCCGTTATGAACGTTTGAGTCTCCCAGTCTATATCTGGCAAATTAAAATCTCCACCCAGAACTATAACATGGTGGGGAAATCTACTCGAAATATTTTCCACATTATCCTTCATGTGCTCAGCCACAACAGCTGTTGAGCCAGGGGGCCTATAGAGACATCCAATTACCATGTCTGAGCCTGCTTTAACCGTGACCTTCACCCAAATCATTTCACATTTCGGATCTCCGTCAATTTCCTTCGATACTATTGCACTTCTTATCGCTATAAACACGCCTCCCCCTTCACTGTTCAGCCTGTCTCTACGGTATACATTCCAATCTGAGTTTAGGATCTCATTACTGTTTACGTCTGGTTTCAGCCAACTTTCTGTCCCTAGTACTATATGGGCATTGTGACCTTTTATTAATGAGAGCAGTTCTGGGACCTTTCTATAGACGCTCCTGCAGTTTACTATTAGCACATTAATATTGTTATTCCCTGTTGCATTTTGCCTACTCCTACCTTGCCGCGTCTCAGGAGGCGTCTTGTCGGGCCTAGGGAGGGGATTCTCTAACCTAAAAAACCCCCATGTGCACTCCACACGTACTCCGCTACCCTTGTAGCCGCTTCCGGCGTGTAGTGCACGCCTGACCTATTCAGGGGGACCCTACATTTCTCCACCCGATAGCGGAGGTCGAGAAATTTGCACCCCAGATCTCCGCAGAATCGTCTGAGTCTCTGGTTTAAGCCTTCCACTCGGCTCCAAACCAGAGGACCGCGATCGGTTCTGGGAACGATACTACAAATTGTTAGCTCTGATTCCACCCCGCGAGCGAGGCTTTCCGCCTTCACCAATTCCGCCAACCGTCTGTACGAACTGAGGATGACCTTTGAACCCAGACGGCAGGAGTCATTGGTGCCGACATGAGCAACAATTTGCAGTCGGGTGCACCCAGTGCTATCTATCGAACGCCTTCCGGAAGTCAAGGGAAATGGCATCTACCTGGGAGCGTGTATCTAATTCTTTCTAGGTCTCATGAACAAATAAAGCGAGTTGGGCGTCACACGATCGCTGTTTCCGGAATCCGTGTTGATTCCTACAGAGTATATTCTGGGTTTCCAGAAATGACATGATGCGCGAGCAAAAAACATATTCTAAAATTCTACAACAGATCGCTGTCTGTAGTTTTGCCCATCTGCTCGACTACCCTTCTTGAAAACTGGAACTACGTGTACTCTTTTCCAACCATTTTGAACCTTCCGTTCCTCTGGAGACTTGCTGTACACCGCTGTTAGAAGGGGTATGAGGGGAGGGGGGGGGCAAATTCTTTCGCGTACTCTGTGTAGAATCGAACTGGTATTCCGTCAGGTCCAGTGGACTTTCCTCTGTTGAGTGATTTCAGTTGCTTTTCTATTCCTTGGACACTTATTTCGATGTCAGCCATTTTTTCGTTCGTGCGAGGATTTACAGAAGGAACTTCCTCTGTGAAACAGCTTTGGAAAAAGGTGTTTAGTATTTCAGCTTTACGCGTGCCATCCTCTGTTTCAATGCCATCATCATCCCAGCGTGTCTGGATATGCTGTTTCGATCCACTTACTGATCTGACGTAAGACCAGTACTTCCTAGGATTTTCAGTCAAGTCGGTACATAGAATTTTACTTTCGAATTCACTGAACGCTTCACGCATAACCCTCCTTACGCTAACTTTGACATCGTTTAGCTTCTGTTTGTCTGAGAGGTTTTGGCTGCGTTTAAATTTGCAGTGAAGCTCTCTTTGCTTTCGCAGTAGTTTCCTAACTTCGTTGTTGAACCACCGTGGGTTTTTCCCGTCCCTCACAGCTTTACTCGGCAGGTACCTGTCTAAAACGCATTTTAAGATTGCCTTGAACTTTTTCCGTAAACACTCAACATTTTCAGTGTCGGAACAGGAATTTTCGTTTTGTTCTGTTACGTAGTCTAAAATCTGCCTTGTATTACTCTTGCTAAACAGTTTTTTTTATATTCCTATTTACTTCCATATTCAGGGACTCTGCAACGGCCTTATGATCACTGATTCCCTATTCTGCGCTTACAGAACCTACAAGTTCGGGTCTGTTTGTTATCAGTAGGTCCAAGATGTTATCTCCATGAGTCGGTTCTCTGCTTAATTGCTCAAGGTAATTTTCGGATAGTGCACACAGTATAATGTCACTCGATACTCTATGCCTACTACCCGTCCTAAACATCTGAGTGTCTCAGTCAATATCTGGTAAATTGAAATCTCCACCTAATACTATAACATGCTGAGGAAATTTATGTGAAATTTATTCCAGATTTTCTCTCAGTTGTTGTGCCACTAATGCTGCTGAGTCGGGAGGTCGGTAAAAGAAGCCAATTGTTAACCTAGCTCGGTTGTTGAGTATAACCACCACCCATAATGATTCACAGGAACTATCCACTTCTACTTCACTACAGGATAAACTACTACTAACAGCGACGAACACTCCACCACCGGTTGCATGCAATCTATCCTTTCTAAACACCGTCTGTACCTTTGTAAAAATTTCGGCAGAATTTATCTCTGGCTTCAGCCAGCTTTCTGTAGCTATAACGATTTCAGCTTCGGTGCTTTCTATCAGCGCTTGAAGTTCCGGTACTTTACCAACGCAGCTTCGACAGTTTACAATTACAATACCGATTGCTGCTTGGTCCCCGCATGTCCTGACTTTGCCCCGCACCCGTTGAGGCTGTTGCCCTTTCTGTACTTGCCCGAGGCCATCTAACCTAAAAAAACCGCCCAGCCCACGCCACACAACCCCTGCTACCCGTGTAGCCGCTTGTTGCGTGTAGTGGACTCCTGACCTATCCAGCGGAACCCGAAACCCCACCACCCTATGGCACAAGTCGAGGAATCTGCAGCCCACACGGTCGCCGAACCGTCTCAGCCTCTGATTCAGACCGTCCGCTCGGCTCTGTACCAAAGGTCCGCAGTCAGTCCTGTCGACGATGCTGCAGATGGTGAGCTCTGCTTTCATCCCGCTAGCGAGACTGGCAGTCTTCACCAGACCCACTTCTATTTCACTACAGGATATTTGGAAGATAGAAGAGCAGCCCCCGGTCTCTTGGTTACAGATCACCGTCCAGTGCTGACTTAGACAGGGAACGTCGTTTAGTGAATCCTTATACGTAAAGACAGTTGTAAATTGCATTTGCTATGTACTGTGAAGTCTACCTACGATTATTTGCACTTAGCCATTCAGGGCCTTTTTTGTGTTATATTACAAGCAGTGGTGCAGACTTCAATATCCGACAAGTAAACCCTTTTATCTCATTTGTGTGACTGTGTTACTAATTTAATGGAGTGTTGTAGAACCTTCGTTCTCCTATCCTGTTACCTGGCCCTGGGGTATAGCTGTGCAATACTGGCAGGGAGAAATTGTCTTAGCTGTGTACTGCACCAGAAGCTGTATCACGAACTCCACAGCAGTAGCGACGAGGCCTTTACAGAACTGGTGACGAGTGCTTACAGAAAAAGCAATACATTACAGATTAAAGACTTAAATAGTTCGTGAAGTCATCCGGAATACTTGCAGTGACAGCTTGGCCAAGAAAACTGGGGCGAAAAACTGCGTAAAACCTTCAGTCACCTAGAATATATATGACAAGCAATCTTTTTCACTTAATCACACTTTCCCAGTATGAGATAGCCGTTTCCCCAGAAGCACTCTACGAAGGTCAGATATTTCAGTGTAATCTGGATAATCGAAAGATAGGTACTTCGTGCAGATATTTGGATCCAGTGTTTAGAGTCTTATGAAGTAGGCGTGATAATAGATACAGAATGCATTGAGAGCCAAGATTCTTGTTTAGTACTATATTCTTTTAACACAGCAGAAAGTGCAACAGAAATCTTCGGGTAACGTAAATGACACTTTTTGGAGAAAGACTACAGAGTTCTCCCGAGACCCTGTTGAGTAAATGTAGAGAATCTCCACTTTCTGATCGAAAGTATCTGGACACCCCTATGTAATGCGGGATTGAGACCTAGATGACACGAGAGACGGGACCTGCAGGTATAAAAAGGAGACGGGGAGTATTGTGTTGCCAGTACGGAAGAAGCAACAGCATAATAGATGGAACATGTCATCTCTATGACTTGGAACTTAGACTAGTCACTGGATGTCAACTTAGTAGAAAATCCATCGTGAATATTTCAGCCCTTCTTAAGCTGGCCAAGTCGACATTTGATAATGATCTAAGCGTGATATTAAAAAACTGTACGTGTTGCTAGTCGATATGTAAATCCGCCTGTAGTAATGGAACACCTACAATTGTGTGTAAAACGTAAATTGTGTATTTGACTTACTTGTATTATTAGTTTCAACCGACAGTGGCGTGAAGACCTGTTTCAGATTCGAACAAAAAATTTCTTCTGCAGCAGTTTCAATCACAATCTGTTAATTCAGGAGTAATGGGCAGCAGTTTCACTGAAGAAGTGCCCTTTACCTACGCTGGAAGGCATAAGCGGAGAAGCTCCAGCGCAGCCTCACGGGAAACCTAGTACTGAAAAATTTTGGGGAGTGATAGTTAAGAATCTAGACACCGAGACTCAAGATAATCCTCCTCTGAAGATAATCGTTGTCAGTTCCTTAAATTAGAGGTACATAAATTAGCAGACCCAATTTCATTTCATTTGCAATGGACATTTGTGCGGCAGCTTTGGTGGAGCGCTAGGTCATATCTGTAATAAACTTCTCATCCTGTGGCACTCAGCTGACTGATTTTAATGCAACTTTTCACTGTGTAACAGCACAGTTAAGGGCCAAAAACAATCACGCAATTAAAGGACACGAGTAAAGTTCCCTTAGCAGTGCGATAACTCTTGTTCTTCTCAGGGGAGGTAGCACCATAGTAGTTCAATAAATAAAGTCCCAAATTTTTTGCAGCCGTTAATATATAAAGGTGCTTCAGCTTTTCTTTTTCATGTGTGTGGAGTTTCGAATAATTTCGATAGATGGTAGAGCCGTAACAAACAGTGAAATTGCTGTCTACAAGCAACTTACTGTAATTGAATCCTCGGTTGCAGGAAAACAAACTGTCGTGACATCCATAAAGGTTTCTGTGCAGTGTATGATACAGCTGCAGTTAACAGTATTATTGGGAGATGTGTAAACCGAATTAAAGCGTCAGGAAGTGCAGAAACTGAGCTCCAAATTCGGCCGCAATCGGGACGTCCTGTCACAGCAGCTGCTGTCGACGTGGTGAATCACGGGAATGACACTATCTGTGAAGACCGGCGCAACACAACTCGATAACTGTGCGTGTTCAGAAAGTGAGACTTTTGCCTGTCCAAAGCTGTGCTCAAGGTGGATTCCGCGGATGCTCTCAACAGACCACGAAATTCTAATTCACATCCTTAACCGAGGACGCTAACACATGCCTGTAGGGCGGCTCTCAACTCGCGGTACGCCGGTTCATATCCTGGTGGTGTGTGAACTTTTCTCTGGCAGTATACAGGGTGTTACAAAAAGGTACGGCCAAACTTTCAGGAAACATTCCTCACACACAAAGAAAGAAAATATGTTATGTGGACATGTGTCCGGAAACGCTTACTTTCCCAGTTAGAGCTCATTTTATTACTTCTCTTCAAACCACATTAATCATGGAATGGAAACACACAGTAGCAGAATGTACCAGCGTGACTTCAAACACTTTGTTACACGAAATGTTCAAAATGTCCTCCGTTAGCGAGGATACATGCTTCGACCCTCCGTCGCATGGAATCCCTGATGCGCTGATGCAGCCCTGGAGAATGGCGTATTGTATCACAGCCGTCCACAATACGAGCACGAAGAGTCTCTACATTTGGTACCGGGGTTGCGTAGACAAGAGCTTTCAAATGCCCCCACAAATGAAAGTCAAGAGGGTTGAGGTCAGGAGAGCGTGGAGGCCACGGAATTGGTCCGTCTCTACCAATCCATCGGTCACCGAATCTGTTGTTGAGAAGCGTACGAACACTTCGACTGAAATGTGCAGGAGCTCCATCGTGCATGAACCACATGTTGTGTCGTACTTGTAAAGGCACATGTTCTAGCAGTACTGGTAGAGTATCCCGTGTGAAATCGTGATAACGTGCTCCACTGAGCGTAGGTGGAAGAACATGGGGCCCAATCAAGACGTCACCAACAATGCCTGCCCAAACGTTTCTGTGTTGATGACCTGATTGCACAATTGCGTGCGGATTCTCGTCAGCCCACACATGTTGATTGTGAAAATTTACAATTTGATCACGTCGGAATGAAGCCTCATCTGTAAAGAGAACAATTGCACTGAAATGAGGATCGACACATTGTTGGATGAACCATTCGCAGAAGTGTACCCGTGGAGGCCAATCAGCTGTTGATAGTGCCTGCACACGCTGTACACGGTACGGAAACAACTGGTTCTCCCGCAGCACTCTCCATACAGTGACGTGGTCAACGTTACCTTGTGCAGCAGCAACTTCTCTGACGCTGACATTGGGGTTATCGTCAACTGCACGAAGAATTGCCTCGTCCATTGCAGGTGTCCTCGTCGTTCTAGGTCTTCCCCAGTCGCGAGTCATAGGCTGTAATGTTCCGTGATCCATAAGACGCCGATCAATTGCTTCGAACGTCTTCCTGTCGGGACACCTTCGTTCTGGAAATCTGTCTCGATACAAACGTACCGCGCCACGGCTATTGCCCCGTGCTAATCCATACATCAAATGGGCATCTGCCAACTCTGCATTTGTAAACATTGCACTGACTGCAAAACCACGTTCGTGATGAACACTAACCTGTTGATGCTACGTACTGATGTGCTTGATGCTAGTACTGTAGAGCAATGAGTCTCATGTCAACACAAGCACCGAAGTCAACATTACCTTCCTTCAATTGGGCCAACTGGCGGTGAATCGATGAAGTACAGTACATACTGACGAAACTAAAATGAGCTCTAACATGGAAATTAAGCATTTCCGCACACATGTCCACATAACATCTTTTCTTTATTTGTGTGTTAGGAATGTTTCCTGAAAGTTTGGCCGTACCTTTTTGTAACACCCTGTATAGTTGACAAGGGGTGGAGAGGCGGTGATGTAAAGTTCCTGATCAGTAGTCTCTGCGTCGATATCCTGGATTAAATTCCAAATCTCTCCATAGTGACTCATGAAGTGAAGGTATGTGACACTGTCGAAGGTGACCCGTCGTTAAACTCGGTGGTTCCCTTGGTACTTGTACTTGGATGTAGAGGCTTATCTCACTAGGGGTAAGATAAATTCTGCCTACAGGAAAATTAAAGAGACCTTTGGAGATAAGAGAACGACTTGTATGAACATCAAGAGCTCAAATGGAAACCCAGTTCTAAACAAAGAAGGGAAAGCAGAAAGGTGTAAGGAGTATATAGAGGGTCTATACAAGGGCGATGTACTTGAGGACAATATTATGGAAATGGAAGAGGATGTAGATGAAGATGAAATGGGAGATACGATACTGCGTGAAGAGTTTGACAGAGCACTGAAAGACCTGAGTCGAAACAAGGCCCCCGGAGTAGACAACATTCCATTAGAACTACTGACGGCCTTGGGAGAGCCAGTCCTGACAAAACTCTACCATCTGGTGAGCAAGATGTATGACACAGGCGAAATACCCTCAGACTTCAAGAAGAATATAATAATTCCAATCCCAAAGAAAGCAGGTGTTGACAGATGTGAGAATTACCGAACAATCAGCTTAATAAGCCACAGCTGCAAAATACTAACACGAATTCTTTACAGACGAATGGAAAAACTAGTAGAAGCCGACCTCGGGGAAGATCAGTTTGGATTCCGTAGAAATACTGGAACACGTGAGGCAATACTGACCTTACGACTTATCTTAGAAGAAAGATTAAGAAAAGGCAAACCTACGTTTCTAGCATTTGTAGACTTAGAGAAAGCTTTTGACAGTGTTGACTGGAATACTCTCTTTCAAATTCTAAAGGTGGCAGGGGTAAAATACAGGGAGCGAAAGGCTATTTACAATTTGTACAGAAACCAGATGGCAGTTATAAGAGTCGAGGGACATGAAAGGGAAGCAGTGGTTGGGAAGGGAGTAAGACAGGGTTGTAGCCTCTCCCCGATGTTATTCAATCTGTATATTGAGCAAGCAGTAAAGGAAACAAAAGAAAAATTCGGTGTAGGTATTAAAATCCATGGAGAAGAAATAAAAACTTTGAGGTTCGCCGATGACATTGTAATTCTGTCAGAGACAGCAAAGGACTTGGAAGAGCAGTTGAACGGAATGGATGATGTCTTGAAGGGAGGATATAAGATGAACATCAACAAAAGCAAAACGAGGATAATGGAATACAGTCGAATTAAGTCGGGTGATGTTGAGGGTATTAGATTAGGAAATGAGACACTTAAAGTAGTAAAGGAGTTTTGTTATTTGGGGAGCAAAATAACTGATGATGGTCGAAGTAGAGAGGATATAAAATGTAGACTGGCAATGGCAAGGAAAGCGTTTCTGAAGAAGAGAAATTTGTTAACATCGAGTATAGATTTAAGTGTCAGGAAGTCATTTCTGAAAGTATTTGTATGAAGTGTAGCCATGTATGGAAGTGAAACATGGACGATAAATAGTTTGGACAACAAGAGAATAGAAGCTTTCGAAATTTGGTGCTACAGAAGAATGTTGAAGATTAGATGGGTAGATCACATAACTAATGAGGAGGTACTGAATAGGATTGGGGAGAAGAGGAGTTTGTGGCACAACTTGACCAGAAGAAGGGATCGGTTGGTAGGACATGTTCTGAGGCATCAAGGGATCACCAATTTAGTATTGGAGGGCAGCGTGGAGGGTAAAAATCATAGGGGGAGACCAAGAGATGAATACACTAAGCAGATTCAGAAGGATGTAGGTTGCAGTAGGTACTGGGAGATGAAGAAACTTGCACAGGATAGAGTAGCATGGAGAGCTGCATCAAACCAGTCTCAGGACTGAAGACCACAACAACATCAACCTTGGTACTATTCGTGAGGACTAGGCTAGGTATCGGCACTAAGTTTCGCCTTCTCCTTTGTCTTATCAACATCACCATCATAGAACACAAGGATATCACAGCACTACACGCACAACCATTAGATTCAGCTACACGTCACAGAAACGCACGACCCTCACGTATAGGAAGGAAAGCAGCCAATGTGGGCGGAGGATGGACACCACCTCCGCTAGGCTGGTGGACCTGCACCGCAGGATACCCCACCCAACGACTCCATAAGACATTTCTTTGAATCTTCTAAAACTGTAAAAGCTATTTCATTCGACCTGTTGGAGCAGTCTCAGGCCAAAGTGGAGGCCTTTCTGTCACGTTTCGTTACAGGTGACGACACGTGGATGCGTCACTTTGAGCCAAAACCACAAAGGCAGTCGCGGAGTGGTGCCACCCGCCAGTCACCAAAAACGAAGGAATTAGAATTAGCGGGCCTGACAGTCTTTTGGGATGTGATAGTGCCATTCTCGTGGAGGTGTTGCTAGAACTTTTAACCATTTATTCAGAGTCATATGAAAAGACTGAAATAAATATTGCTCCGAAATGACACTGCACACCCACACGGAAGTCTCAGAAGCAGGAAAGACATCGCTAAATTGGCTTGTGCAACACTGCGCAAACTGCATGTTTGGGCAAGATACGAATTCTATACGGCGAACGTCATTTGAAGGCTATGGGAGCTTTTAGTAACATGAAATAGACTCTGGCGTAAGGCCATAGAAGTGCCCGCCCGGTTGGCCGTGAGGTCTAAGCACGGCTTTCCGGGCGGGAAGGAGCGCCTGGACCCCGGCACGAATCCGCCCGGCGGATTTGTGTCGAGATCCGGTGAACCGGCCAGTCTGTGGATGGTTTTTAGGCGGTTTTCCATCTGCCTCGGCGAATGCGGGCTGGTTCCCCTTATTCCGCCTCAGTTACACTATGTCGGCGATTGCTGCGCAAACAAGTTCACCACGTTCGCGTACACCACCATCACTCTACCACGCAAACATAGGGGTTACACTCGTCTGGTGTGAGACGTTCCCTGGGGGGTCCACCGGAGGCCGAACCGCACAATAACCCTGGGTTCGGTGTGGGGTGGCGGAAGGGTGAAGTGGACTGCGGTAGTCGTCGTGGGGTTGTGGACCACTGTGGCTGCAGCGGGGACGGAGCCTCTCCGTCGTTTCTAGGTCCCTGGTTAATATACAATACAAGGCCACAGAACGTTGTGGAAACTGTATAAAAATAATACATGTGCACTGAGGTGAGAAAGGTCATGGGGTAGCGATATGCACATACAGAGATGGCGGTAGTATGCGTATACAAGGTGTAAAGTGGCAGTGCATTGTTGGACCTGTCATTTGTACTCAAGTGATTCATTTGTAAACGTTTCAGACATGATTATGGCTGCAACGACGGGAATTAAAAGACCTTGAACGCGGAATGATAGTTGGAGCTAGTCGCATGGGACATACCATTTCGGAAATCAGGGAATTCAATATTTCGAGATTCACAGTGTCAAGACTGTGACGAGAATACCAAATTTCAGGCATTACCTCTCAGCACGGACACTGCAGTCGCCGACGGCCTTCACTTAACGACCGAGAGCAGCTGGATTTGAGTGCAGTTGTCAGTGATAACAGACAAGTAACACTATGTGAAATAACCGCAGAAATCAATGTGGGATGATGACGAACGCATCGGTTAGGACACCGCGGCGAAATTTGGCGTTAATGGACTATGGCAGCAGGCGGCCGACGCGAATAGCAGTACGACATCGCCTGCAGCGCCTCTCTCGGGCTCGTGACCATATCGGTTGAACCCCAGATGACTGGAAAACCATGGCGTGGTCTGATGAGTCAAGATTTCAGTTGGTAAGAACTGATGGTAGAGTTTGAGTGTGGCGCAGATCCCACGAACCCATGAACTAAAGTTGTGAGCAAGGAAATGGCGAAACTGGTGGGGGCTCCATAACGGTGTGGCCTGTGTTTACATGGAACCGACTGGGTCGTCTGGTCCAATTGAACCGATCATTGACTGGAAATCGTTATGTTCGGCCACTTGCAGACACTGATGGACTCGATGTTCCCAAACAACGACAGTGTTTTTACGGATGGCAATGCTCCATGTCACTGGACCACAATTGCTCGCAATTGGCTTGAACAACTTTCTAAAAAATTAGACCGAATGATTTGGTCACCCAGATCGCCCGACGTGAGACATAACCGGCAAGTCAGTTCAAGCATGAAATGTTGCACCGGCCGGCTACTGACGCAGCATGGCTCTATATTTCCACTGGGGACTTCCAAAGATATTTTGAGTCCGTGCAACGTCGAGTTGCTGCAGTACAGCGGGCAATAGGTAGGAGGTCCGACACGATATTAGGAGGTCACCCCGGTGTAAAAGAAATGCTGATTGATGTTGTTGTTGTTGTGGTATTCAGTCCTGAGGCTGGTTTGATGCAGCTCTCCATGCTACTCTATCCTGTGCAAGCTTCTTCATCTCCCAGTACGTACTGCAGCCTACATCCTTCTGAATGTGCTTAGTGTATTCATCTCTTGGTCTCCCTCTATGATTTTTACCCTCCACGCTGCCCTCCAATACTAAATTGGTGATCCCTTGATGCCTCAGAACATATCCTACCAACCGATTCCTTCTTGTAGTCAAGTTGTACCACAAACTCCTCTTCTCCCCAATCCTATTCAATACCTCGTCATTAGTCATATGATCTACCCATCTTATATTGAGCATTCTTCTGTAGCACCACACTTCGAAAGCTTCTATTCTCTTCTTGTCCAAACTATTTATCGTCCATGTTTCAGTTCCATACATGGCTACACTCCATACACATACTTTCAGAAACGACTTCCTGGCACTCAAATCTATACTCGATGTTAACAGATTTCTCTTCTTCAGAAACGCTTTCCTTGCCATTGCCAGTCTACATCCTCTCTACTTCGACCATCGTCAGTTATTTTGCTCCCGAAATAGCAAAACTCCTTTACTACTTTAAGTGTCTCATTTCCTAATCTAATTCCCTCAGCATCACCCGACTTAATTCGACTACATTCCATTATCCTCGTTTTGCTTTTGTTGATGTTCATCTTATATCCTCCTTTCAAGACACTGTCCATTCCGTCCAACTGCTCTTCCAAGTCCTTTGCTGTCTCTGACAGAATTAAAATGTCATCGGCGAACCTCAACGTTTTTATTTCTTCTCCATGGATTTTAATACCTACGCCGAATTTTTCTTTTGTTTCCTTTACTGCTTGCTCAATGTACAGATTGAATAACATCGGGGAAAGGGTACAACCCCGTCTCACTCCCTTCCGAACCACTGCTTCCCTTTCATGCCCCTCGACTCTTATAACTGCCATGTGGTTTCTGTACAAATTGTAAATAGCCTTTCGCTCCCTGTATTTTACCCCTGCCACCTTTAGAATTGGAAATGGAGTATTCCAGTCAGCATTGTCAAAAGCTTTCTCTAAGTCTACAAATGCTAGAAACGTAGGTTTTGTAAGTAGAGTGTATAGGTTTTTATCAGGCCCCCACAACCGTACGTGTGGTCGACTGTGAAGAGCGGACAAATTGAATAGCTGGCCGGCGGCCATTAGAGTGGTAAACTGACGCGCGGAGTTCGAATGTTTATACATCGCTTTCGGTTATAAAATGCCTCCCCTTGAGTTAGGTCGCAAACATAATGCCTCATTTAAATACGTTACTACAATATACTTTTTAAATTATGAACAAACAGCAACTAGTCACTGTTTATGAATTTATCTTACGTACTACATGGAAACTGCCGTAGCTAAAAGTTATGTATTGGACCCCTAGCATTTTTCGTAGTTCATTTACGATAGATGTAAGCAAAATACATCAAAATACTCGAAGATTTACCCACTATATTAATAGATATTTTCTGACTCTACCTTGCTTTAGATTTTATGACGAGAAGTGCGTTATATATGGCATAGTGCTTTGGCAACTCAAGACCAAATTATCAAGTTTCAACCTAACAGCAACCTAGACCATGAAAACACTACCGATCAGCCAACTTTCTTCAAAATGATCAGAACATATAAAATGGTATTCTGTCGGTCGCAAATCTTGCCTCCTGACAGCGTGTAACCATTTTTGTAACAGCTGTGGTTTTGAGAAAGGAAACCTGCAAATAGATGCACAGACATTATGCTAATACCGTGTTACAAAAACATTTATTAAGCAAGTGCACCGACATACAAAACAACTTAAAATATTCACATACCTGTGAAATGTAATATTCGTTCCTTTCTCTAATTTATTTGTACAATTAATCGCTGCACAACTCTTCACCATTGTACTTCTTTTGACTGGAACGTACAGACCGTAGAATTACGAGTAATGAATACTGTATGTACGCCCCAACAAATATACAACATTGAATCAGGGTCTTCATAAACAACAATACTACACAACACATCAGACTACAACCACTATAATGGCGTCCAGCCGAAGGTTCAAATTATCCCGCGACTGCAGCGCCATCAGTGAGTCTAGTTATTTTTTACAAGGTCTTTGGTTTTTATATTGGTAACGCCACGTAGCGCTCTGTATGAAAATCACTGGCTGTGCTGTGTGCATTCTGTGGCTGGTTTGCATTGTTGTCTGCCATTGTAGTGTTGGGCAGCTGGATGTTAACAGCGCGTAGCGTTGCGCAGTTGGAGGTGAGCCGCCAGCAGTGGTGGATGTGGGGGAGAGAGATGGCGGAATTTTGAAATTTGTAAGACTGGATGTCATGAACTGCTATATATATTATTTGACTATTGAGGTAAATACATTGTTTGTCCTCTATCAAAATCTTTCATTTGCTAACTATGCCTATTAGTAGTTAGTGCATTCAGTAGTTTGAATGTTTTATTTAGCTGGCAGTAGTGGTGCTCGCTGTATCGCAGTAGTTCGAGTAACGAAGATTTTTGGTGAGGTAAGTGATTTATGAAAGGTATAGGTTAATGTTAGTCAGGGCCATTCTTTTGTAGGGATTTTTGAAAGTCAGATTGCGTTGCGCTAAAAATATTGTGTGTCAGTTTAAACACAGTCATGTATAATTTTTCTAAGGGGACGTTTCAGTTTGACTTTCCTTAATCTAGCTTCTAAGATAAGTCGTAATGTCAGTATTGCCTCAGGTGTTCCAATATTTCTACGGAATCCAAACTGATCGTAATCGAGGTCGGCTTCTACCAGTTTTTCCATTCGTCTGTAAAGAATTCGCGTTAGTATTTTGCAGCTGTGACTTATTAAACTGATAGTTCGGTAATTTTGACATCTGTCAGCACCTGATTTCTTCGGGATTGGAATTATTATATTCTTCTTGAAGTCTGAGGGTATTTCGCCTGTCTGATACATCTTGCTCACCAGATGGCAGAGTTTTGTCAGGACTGGCTCTCCTAAGGCCGTCAATAGTTCTAATGGAATGTTGTCTACTCACGGGGCCTTGTTTCGACTCAGGTCTTTCAGTGCTTGGTGATTGATATTGTCACCAAATTTCAACTGTTAAAAGTACGATCTGAGGAAAAAATATGAGTTTATCATTTATTGGACGACGCTCGAATATTGTGTTAAAAAAATCTCACTCGATTTAGCAGTAAGCCAGGAGTGTTAAACGTGTGTCCCGCGTACACCCTCCGCAGAACTTCGCTGCCTCGTAGTGTTTGTGGAATGCCGGCGTTACTCGGGGTGTACTGCGTACGATCCGAATGTCACGTGGCTGCAGTCGTGCCCTTTGGACTGACGCCTCGCGAGGAAGGCGTCGGAGCGGAATTGAGGGGGAAGCAGCTCGGCGCGCTAACGAGCCACGCCTGGCGACCGCGCCGTCTGCCATTCGGGCGGCTGTTGCCGCTGACGGCGCCTGGCGAATGTCGCGCTGCGTCACGCCACATAAAGCCCGCCTGCGGGCGCGCCTGTTGATACGTCAGCGGCAGGTCCGGCGACGTCCCCGTCTCTCACCTCGAAGCACTGGTCAGGGACACCGAGTTACACTTGTGACTCCCATGATGCGCGCCGGATTAGGTGCGGGTATGACGAAGAAAGGCGTTAAACCTGCTAAATAAAGAATGGCGCTGAAGACAATAATAGGTGGCGCCTATGTCGAGGGACTGGGATACCGACCACGGCAACGTGGGGTTTCCTATCGTGGGATAAGGTTCAGCAAGTAGCGAAGCTGTCCAGAGCAACCGGTTCCCTAACGAGGTGTTTGCGAACTGAGCCTCCCCCACTGGTTGTCTACCCCAGTCCCTCGCCCTCAGTGCAGGTGATGTCACCGGTTCTCAGACAGTGTCGTCGTCGATAAGCATCAATAATTTCGCAAACTTAACTTGCCGATTCTCGAGTTTCGTCATACACTCCTGGAAATGGAAAAAAGAACACATTGACACCGGTGTGTCAGACACACCATACTTGCTCCGGACACTGCGAGAGGGCTGTACAAGCAATGATCACACGCACGGCACAGCGGACACACCAGGAACCGCGGTGATGGCCGTCGAATGGCGCTAGCTGCGCACCATTTGTGCACCGCCGCCGTCAGTGTCAGCCAGTTTGCCGTGGCATACGGAGCTCCATCGCAGTCTTTAACACTGGTAGCATGCCGCGACAGCGTGGACGTGAACCGTATGTGCAGTTGACGGACTTTGAGCGAGGGCGTATAGTGGGCATGCTGGAGGCCGGGTGGACGTACCGCCGAATTGCTCAACACGTGGGGCGTGAGATCTCCACAGTACATCGATGTTGTCGCCAGTGGTCGGCGGAAGGTGCACGTGCCCGTCGACCTGGGACCGGACCGCAGCGACGCACGGATGCACGCCAAGACCGTAGGATCCTACGCAGTGCCGTAGGGGACCGCACCGCCACTTCCCAGCAAATTAGGGACACTATTGCTCCTGGGGTATCGGCGAGGACCATTCGCAACCGTCTCCATGAAGCTGGGCTACGGTCCCGCACACCGTTAGGCCGTCTTCCGCTCACGCCCCAACATCGTGCAGCCCGCCTCCAGTGGTGTCGCGACAGGCGTGAATGGAGGGACGAATGGAGACGTGTCGTCTTCAGGGATGAGAGTCGCTTCTGCCTTGGTGCCAATGATGGTCGTATGCGTGTTTGGCGCCGTGCAGGTGAGCGCCACAATCAGGACTGCATACGACCGAGCCACACAGGGCCAACACCCGGCATCATGGTGTGGGGAGCGATCTCCTACACTGGCCGTACACCACTGGTGATCGTCGAGGGGACACTGAATAGTGCACGGTACATCCAAACCGTCATCGAACCCATCGTTCTACCATTCCTAGACCGGCAAGGGAACTTGCTGTTCCAACAGGACAATGCACGTCCGCATGTATCCCGTGCCACCCAACGTGCTCTAGAAGGTGTAAGTCAACTACCCTGGCCAGCAAGATCTCCGGATCTGTCCCCCATTGAGCATGTTTGGGACTGGATGAAGCGTCGTCTCACGCGGTCTGCACGTCCAGCACGAACGCTGGTCCAACTGAGGCGCCAGGTGGAAATGGCATGGCAAGCCGTTCCACAGGACTACATCCAGCATCTCTACGATCGTCTCCATGGGAGAATATCAGCCTGCATTGCTGCGAAAGGTGGATATACACTGTACTAGTGCCGACATTGTGCATGCTCTGTTGCCTGTGTCTATGTGCCTTTGGTTCTGTCAGTGTGATCATGTGATCTATCTGACTCCAGGAATGTGTCAATAAAGTTTCCCCTTCCTGGGACAATGAATTCACGGTGTTCTTATTTCAATTTCCAGGAATGTATATGTCATACGAAACTAATGATTTGTATTTGGCGGATCTCATTCACAAAAGTACGCTTTCAACGGTATTTCTAAAGTTCTAATACACAATCTGCTGTTTATTGAACTTTTATCTCAAAAAAACTGAAATTGTACTTGGTAAATTTCTTACATAACATGGTCATCCGTCCTGTGAAGCTTCCTGAATTTGTTGTGAGGAAGGCGGAATGAGGACTCAGCCAGCTGGTTGCCCACTTTTCTGTCAGAGACTTTTCAACACGATCGTATTTGCCTTTATTGTGCTCCAACAGGAGCATTTTTCAGCTGATTATTATGTAGTTCATTTTATAAAGATGAAATTCCAATTAGATGAACTTTGGTAGAGTCATCAATATTAAGCAACGAATTTTATCATCTGTAGACATCAAGAACAACACTCTAGTTATCGAGACTGTATACGCCGCGTCTAACCATAGGGAAATATTCTGTAATTTCTTTGCCGGCCGGAGTGGCCGAGTGGTTCTAGGCGCTACAGTCTGGAACCGCGCTACCGCTACGGTCGCAGGTTCGAATTCTGCCTCGGGCATGGATATTGTGATGTCCTTAGGTTAGTTAGGTTTAAGTAGTTCTAAGTTCTAGGGGACTGATGACCTCAGAAGTTGAGTCCCATAGTGCTCAGAGCCATTTGAACCTTTTTTTTTTTTTTTTTTTTTTGTAATTTCTTTCAGATGAACACGCCCATTGTCGCGTAGATATCTAATTACTAACTGTAAACCCGGCGTTGCCCGGATATTTATTCATCCCAGTTTTGTCAGTTCATCCCCTCTTCCCTCATCTCTCTTGTCCATTTAGTCCTATCTCGTCTCTCTATCCACCTCTTCCTTCCACCCATCCGTCACTCTTTCATTCTCCTCTGTCTGCCCCCCTCTCCCACAACACTTCCTGCTCCTCTCCATCCTCCTCTCCTTCTCCATCCATCTTCCCGTCTCTGTCCACCTCCTCCTCCGCTTTTTCTAATAGTACATCAAATTCACAACAACACCCCTAATTTACGTATTTATTACAGTGTTCCATTAGTCATTCACCACCTTCCCGCTTCCTCTGTTTACCTGCTGCTCCCTCTCTCTTTTAATCTGCTTCTCTCACTTCTCTGGATGCACCTCCTCCCCCCTCCCCGCCCCCATCACGTTCTCCTCTCTCCGTATATCTCCTCCTCCGCTTCCGTCATGCCATTTCCTCTTTCCCCGACCATGAAAAAATACGTATATCTGCCAACATTCATGCTGTTTGACGAGAAGATGTTGAATTTATTTAAAGGTAGGCCAATCATCCGCCATCCAGCATACGTTGGCTTGTGTAAATGCCTTCTCCACGAAAACCTACATACATGTGCCAACTCCCAAGCTGATCAGTCAAATGGTGTGTAATTCTGTTGTAACACACCATTCGCCATACACCGTATGAAACTTCACGTAGACGGTGAGGTTCCCCTTGTTTTTAAGATCAAATGTACAAAATTTCGTCAAGATCGAAACAACACTGTGGCTTTTGTTGAAATCCGTAAGTAAAGTACCATTCCACCATGCACTGAACGAAGTTTTATGTAGACAGTGACCTTCCTCTTGGTTTGGGAAATAGGGATTCATTTTTATACACCCCTCTCGCTCTATGCCGACTTATTTGCAGAAACATAAATAATAGATTCGAACAACAGAAATCATGTAATCATTTCTGTCGTATAAGGGCAACGTAGCTATTAAATAATAGTAACGAGATTACGAGAGCAGTCACTTTCAGTATTACGTAAAATAATTTTATACCTTGTAAATTATCACGACACAAAATGAAGGTGATAAGCAATGTGGGACTTCCTTCCGTTTGCGTTTGAAACTCTCGGAGAAATCCTGTGTGGTGAAGAGGGTGGGAGGGGGCGGCAAGGGGAGACGCGATTTGTTTTCCCTGCCCGGGCCTCTGACAGGTTTAGTGTGCCACTGCTCGTAGGAAACCACACGGTAGGAAACCCCACGGTAGGAAATCCCACGACACCCCGACCATTGGCTTCGCTTTGACAAGCCTGGGGCGTATGCAGCGCGGAAAGAATGATTTATTAATGGTCTCTGTGGAGCTGTAAGTAGTCAGAATATGTTTCTGCGGTCCTGACGGGTGTGACAAGTAGTCTGTCACGATGCAACTGCCGTCTGCCTTCAAGCACCAGCTAGTACAGGTGTCTCAGCATCTCCGGGACGTATTGACAACCCGTGACAATACGTGTCGCCCTTCTAAGCATAGACAGAAAAGTTCGAAGTTATTCACATGAGTACTAAAAGAAATCAGCTAAATTTCGATTACGCGATAAGCCACACAAATCTGAGGGCTGTAAATTCAACTAAAGACTTAGGGATTACAATTACAAATAAGCTAAATTGGATCGATCACATAGATAATATTGTGGGCAGAGCAAACCAAAGACCGCGACTCATTGGCAGAACAATTAGAAGGTGCAACAGGTCTACCAAAGAGGCCGCTTACAACACGCTTGTCCGCCCTATTCTGGAGTACTGCTGTGCGGTGTGGGATCCGCATCAGGTGGGACTGACGGATGACGCCGAAAAAGTACAAAGAAGGGCAGCTCGTTTTGTATTATCGCGAAATAGGGGAGATAGTGTCACAGACATGATACGTGAGTTGGAGTGGCAATCATTAAAACAAAGGCGTTTTTCGTTGCGACGGGATCTTCTAATGAAATTTCAATCACCAGTTTTCTCCTCCGATTGCGAAAACATTCTGTTGGCACCCACCTACATAGGGAGAAATGATGGTCACGATAAAATAAGAGAAATCAGGGCTCGCACGGAAAAATTGAAGTGCTCGTTTTTCTCTCGTGCCGTTCGAGAGTGGAGCGGTAGAGAGACAGCATGAAGCTGGTTCATTGAACCCTCTGCCAGGCATTTTATTGTGAATAGCAGATTAATCACGTAAATGTAGATGTAGTTATGGAGACAGAAATATGGAGACTCAACAAACACAACGTATTACCACGCCTAATATGGTCTAGAAAACCGCTGGTATTCAAAACAGCTTCCAGTCGTCTCGGAATGAATAAATACGCCTCGCGTATTTTATTCAAGGTAATCTTACATCATTTTTCTTGCAAAATAGTGGCAATTTCAGGCAAGAATGAATCAGGTGGATAGCAATCGCTGACCCTTCTCTCCAAAGTAGTCTACAAGGGCTCAATAATATTGCCATATGGTGACTGTGGTGCACACGAGAAATGCTGCAGTTCCTCCTCGTGTTCACAAAACCATTCCTGGACGTTACGAGCTTTGTGAACGGGGCCCACCTCGTCTTGAAACACAGCATCGCTATTGGGGAACGAACACTGTACCATGGATGGACCAAATCGGTCTGGCATCAGTACCAACCCCGTCGTCCATGGAATATGACGATATCACTGCCCAAATCGTCATCGAACCCCCACCATGTTTCATTCTTGGCACGTAAACTCGGCTAAGAGATGCAAAGAGCGTGAAACCAGACTCTTCTGACCAAATCACTTAGGTCCGTTGTTCCACAGTCCTGGATTTATGGTCCCGGCACCGCTATTTCCTATTATGGGCATTTGCACCATTGAATAGTTGTTTTGGAATTCCATCACTCTCTGCAGTCCCTTGTTGTTGGAGCAGACTTCGTGGCGCTTTGATGCTGACAGGACCGGCGAGTGCGATAATCAGTCGTGCAGTGGCTTTTGCACCTGTCATACTCTTATTTTTCATACAGGGGCGGTGCATCATGATCGATCAACATACATTTTCGTCTGCATTGTAACTTAGCAGATGATGTTTTTCTCGTTTCCCTGTATGCCGTATAAATCTTCGATACGGTGACTCTTGAAACATACGACACTTCGGCTCACTTGGTTGCGAAAGCACCAACAATTTTCCCACGTTCCAGTTCACTTACTTCCGCCATCATCCACTCACAGCTACGCGGAACACTGTTCTGACAGTTGCTCCGTATTGAGGACATTGCGCAGGCGCCGTTCGTGGTCAAATACATCAGCACAACCTGCAGGTTTGTCTAGCATCTGCATTTATTTTCAAGCCCGCATTTCTCGCGCTGTCTCCATATTTTTGCCACACTCCTTTACTTTCAATATCCGCAATAGCCCTCTTTGGTACTGGTCCAACACAGCTGCTCAATTTTCTAGGGTGAGCCGCAAGTGTGTTTTGTCAGCAATCTTTCTAGCCTGGTTCTATTTTCGTAGTATCATGCCAATGAACCGAAATCTGCATTGCCGATGGCTAATTCTGCGTGATAATTCAATTTTATATTACCACAATTTCTTACAAGTATTTGCAGCAGTTAAACGATTTCAACTGACTACCCGCCAGAGTAGCTGAGAGTGCTAACCCCCTGCTTCCTGGACTCGGGTAGGCGCGTCAGCCCCGGATCATATCCGCCCGGAGGATTTACGGCGAGAACCAGTGTGCCAGTCAGCCTGGATGTGGTTTTTAGGCGGTTTTTCACATACCGATAGGTGAATGCAGGGCTCCCCATGTTCCGCCTCAGTTACACAGCTCGTAGGCTTCTGAACACATTAGCACTATTCCATGGATTACACTAGATGCAGATAGACACAGGTAGTTGGGGTACACTAACTCCTTCTCGGGGGATACGGGGTGGCGAGAGGATGGGCATCCGGCCGCCGCTTAGAATTAGCATCCGATTAACCAGCAGACCCCATAAGTCGGAATTAATGCTTAGAAAGAGAGAAAAACGATTTCAAATTTCTCATTCATACCATAGTCAGAGGATACATCTTTTTTCCCTTTTGTGAAGTGCATTTAAACCAACTTGCCAGTCTTCACACTACTTTCAAACCTTGTCAAAGTGTTTTTAATATTTGTATAGCTTTTTTCAGACAGTACTTCGTTATAGATAACTGATATTCTGCTTAAAGTGTAACATTATCACAAATATTGGCATTTTAATATACAGCACACTTCCTTGGCATGTACCTGCATTTGTCGATGATCCTTCATCGAGGATAACATGGTGCATCCTTCCTACCAGGAAATCGTCAGTCCAGTCACAAATTTCGTTTCATGTCCCGTACGGCCGTACTTTCGCTAGTAAGCGAGGACCAGTGTGCTTCTCAGCCAAACGATTTTCAGAGGTCAAGAAATATAATCCAGAATGAGATTTTCACTCTGCAGCGGAGTGTGCGCTGATATGAAACTTCCTGGCAGATTAAAACTGTGTGCCCGACCGAGACTCGAACTCGGGACCTTTGCCTTTCGCGGGCAAGTGCTCTACCATCTGAGCTAGGTCCCGAGTTCGAATCTCGGTCGGGCACACAGTTTTAATCTGCCAGGAAGTTTCATATCAGCGCACACTCCGCTGCAGAGTGAAAATCTCATTCTGGAAACATCCCCCAGGCTGTGGCTAAGCCATGTCTCCGTAATATCCTTTCTTTCAGGAGTGCTAGTTCTGCATGGTTCGCAGGAGAGCTTCTGTAAAGTTTGGAAGGTAGGAGACGAGATACTGGCAGAAGTAAAGCTGTGAGTACCGGGCGTGAGTCGTGCTTCGATAGCTCAGATGGTAGAGCACTTGCCCGCGTAAGGCAAAGGTCCTGAGTTCGAGTCTCGGTCGGGCACACAGTTTTAATCTGCCAGGAAGTTTCAAGAAATGTAATATCCGTGTTACTTTTGAAGTTAGTTTGCAATCTTTGTTCTAATCTGAAATCTCATCAGGATCTCACTGAATATTTGTAGCTTTTTTTTTTTTTTTTTCATCCTCCGATCGCTCGCGAAGATAAAACCGCAGTGAATGAAAGTTTGCACAGACGTGTTGCACAGTCTCTCTAATGCACCCGCGGTAGCATCACGTCACACTTTTCTGTTCTGAGTACGCAGTGCACTGTGAGCTCGTAAAGATGCTTACAATAATCGAGTCGACCAACAAGCATGTGAAGTGCCTAATGGTGGGAGGGGGTCCGCCTTTCTTCATGCAGTCCACGTAACGTAACTGTCATGTGTTTCCTTCTTCATGTCAATGACCCGCCGCACACTGCAGGTGCAAAAACGATGCTCGTACAGCGTTTTCGATGCGAAGTCGTCACACGCCATGATACCGAGACTTGGCTGTCTGTGATTTTCATCTCTTCTCTTATATTAACCGCTGGCTATGAGAACAGCATTTTCACCGTGGCTTACATTTCGCGACCGACCAGAGGCCGCCTTGGTCACTGTTAGTAACATCCGGGACTTCTGCATTACTGACGGCCTAAACCCGTCACCCAGCACCAGTTGTCTGTCTAAAGGCTTCTTGGAGGAACAGATAACTGGTGTTTATTGAGAGAAATCCCAAAGTAAGGTCTCCTATTTTTTTATAAGTACATAGACATGTTTATTTCTACAATGGTTTACATCAGTTTACAGCTTGAACATTTAGCTATTTTTCGACATAATCACAATTTCTGTAGATGCATTTTTGTAGACTCTGTGGCAGTTTTTGTATGCCCATGTCTTACCAGCTCGCCGCCATGCTGTTCAGAAAGTTATGAACTGGTGTGATTGTTGCTTGGTCTGAGGTGTACAGTGGTATGGCCAGATTTCCTCACCCGTGACAACTGAGTCCAGAAAGTTATCCTCTTCGGCTGCAAGGCGGTGAAGAAATGCGCGGGAAGCATCAACTCGTTGCCGCATGGGTGGCACCCAACCTGCGCACACCTTCCGGTAGTTCAACGTTTCCGTTAAAATTCTGTGAGCGGTGCTCAGGAACCAACGTGCAGAGATCATCCAGGGTGATCCGCCGACCTTCACGCATGCTTTGCTCAACCTTCAACACTGTCTCCTCAGAAATTGACTGTCTCCCGCTCCTTTGTTCGTCGTGAACTTCGGTCCGACCATCTGCAAACTCTCCACACCACTTACGAACATTTTTGACATCCATGCACGACTCACCATACACTTCCGTCAGTTGGCGATGGATTTCAATCGGCGCAGCGCCCTTTGCGTTCAAAAACCGAATAACTGCCCGCAATTCGCACTTGGCGGTAACATCCAACGGGAGCTCCATTCTCAACGGCTGCCAAGCCAACACTGACAGCCACAGCGCGGCGTGCGCATGTTTACACACAGTGCATGAAGCAGTCTTCATAACAGTGTGACCAACTGCCACACAAACAGAGTTCTGTACTTATAAAAAAATAGGAGACCTTAGTTTCGGGATTAGTTACTGACATATTTAAAAAAAAATTGAAATGCTCTCATATTCTGTTCATTCAAGGATTGTTACAATGAGTCTAGAATTGTACATTATATAAAAAAAGACGTATCACGAAGGAACTGCTCGAATGGAACGGAAATCGGTAAATGTGACATACATGATTAAAATTTCCGAAAAATTTGATGATTTATCCACGAGAAAGAGCTTCAGAGATTCAGTGGCCCAAACTACCATTTTCGTTTCTAAAAACAAGCACATCGAGGAAATGTAATTTGCCGTCTACCTCTTCCTCCATTGTAAACTGAATTCTCGAGTTCGTACTATTCAGATGTTCGTGGAACCGGCTTAGTTCCTCCCTGCCATGTCTCCACAGCACAAACGTGTCATCCACGTATCGGAACCATACATTTGGTTTTTTGCTGGCAGTACGTAAGGCCTGTTCTTCGAATTTCTCCATAAAGAAGTTTGCAATTGCGGGACTTATGGGTCTTCCCATAGCCACGCCATCCGTTTTCTCATAAAACTGTTCATTCCACTTGAAGTATGTGTATACCGCAAACCCACGCACATGGACCGTTATTTGCACCTGGATTCGAACCACCACCCACAACAGAAGCGGGATGTTATATTCTGTTCATTCAAGGATTGTTACAATGAGTCTAGAATTGTACACTATATAAAAAAAGACGTATCACGAAGGAACTGCTCGAATGGAACGGAAATCGGTAAATGTGACATACATGATTAAAATTTCCGAAAAATTTGATGATTTATCCACGAGAAAGAGCTTCAGAGATTCAGTGGCCCAAACTACCATTTTCGTTTCTAAAAACAAGCACATCGAGGAAATGTAATTTGCCGTCTACCTCTTCCTCCATTGTAAACTGAATTCTCGAGTTCGTACTATTCAGATGTTCGTGGAACCGGCTTAGTTCCTCCCTGCCATGTCTCCACAGCACAAACGTGTCATCCACGTATCGGAACCATACATTTGGTTTTTTGCTGGCAGTACGTAAGGCCTGTTCTTCGAATTTCTCCATAAAGAAGTTTGCAATTGCGGGACTTATGGGTCTTCCCATAGCCACGCCATCCGTTTTCTCATAAAACTGTTCATTCCACTTGAAGTATGTGTATACCGCAAACCCACGCACATGGACCGTTATTTGCACCTGGATTCGAACCACCACCCACAACAGAAGCGGGATGTTATATTCTGTTCATTCAAGGATTGTTACAATGAGTCTAGAATTGTACACTATATAAAAAAAGACGTATCACGAAGGAACTGCTCGAATGGAACGGAAATCGGTAAATGTGACATACATGATTAAAATTTCCGAAAAATTTGATGATTTATCCACGAGAAAGAGCTTCAGAGATTCAGTGGCCCAAACTACCATTTTCGTTTCTAAAAACAAGCACATCGAGGAAATGTAATTTGCCGTCTACCTCTTCCTCCATTGTAAACTGAATTCTCGAGTTCGTACTATTCAGATGTTCGTGGAACCGGCTTAGTTCCTCCCTGCCATGTCTCCACAGCACAAACGTGTCATCCACGTATCGGAACCATACATTTGGTTTTTTGCTGGCAGTACGTAAGGCCTGTTCTTCGAATTTCTCCATAAAGAAGTTTGCAATTGCGGGACTTATGGGTCTTCCCATAGCCACGCCATCCGTTTTCTCATAAAACTGTTCATTCCACTTGAAGTATGTGTATACCGCAAACCCACGCACATGGACCGTTATTTGCACCTGGATTCGAACCACCACCCACAACAGAAGCGGGATGTTATATTCTGTTCATTCAAGGATTGTTACAATGAGTCTAGAATTGTACACTATATAAAAAAAGACGTATCACGAAGGAACTGCTCGAATGGAACGGAAATCGGTAAATGTGACATACATGATTAAAATTTCCGAAAAATTTGATGATTTATCCACGAGAAAGAGCTTCAGAGATTCAGTGGCCCAAACTACCATTTTCGTTTCTAAAAACAAGCACATCGAGGAAATGTAATTTGCCGTCTACCTCTTCCTCCATTGTAAACTGAATTCTCGAGTTCGTACTATTCAGATGTTCGTGGAACCGGCTTAGTTCCTCCCTGCCATGTCTCCACAGCACAAACGTGTCATCCACGTATCGGAACCATACATTTGGTTTTTTGCTGGCAGTACGTAAGGCCTGTTCTTCGAATTTCTCCATAAAGAAGTTTGCAATTGCGGGACTTATGGGTCTTCCCATAGCCACGCCATCCGTTTTCTCATAAAACTGTTCATTCCACTTGAAGTATGTGTATACCGCAAACCCACGCACATGGACCGTTATTTGCACCTGGATTCGAACCACCACCCACAACAGAAGCGGGATGTTATATTCTGTTCATTCAAGGATTGTTACAATGAGTCTAGAATTGTACACTATATAAAAAAAGACGTATCACGAAGGAACTGCTCGAATGGAACGGAAATCGGTAAATGTGACATACATGATTAAAATTTCCGAAAAATTTGATGATTTATCCACGAGAAAGAGCTTCAGAGATTCAGTGGCCCAAACTACCATTTTCGTTTCTAAAAACAAGCACATCGAGGAAATGTAATTTGCCGTCTACCTCTTCCTCCATTGTAAACTGAATTCTCGAGTTCGTACTATTCAGATGTTCGTGGAACCGGCTTAGTTCCTCCCTGCCATGTCTCCACAGCACAAACGTGTCATCCACGTATCGGAACCATACATTTGGTTTTTTGCTGGCAGTACCTAAGGCCTGTTCTTCGAATTTCTCCATAAAGAAGTTTGCAATTGCGGGACTTATGGGTCTTCCCATAGCCACGCCATCCGTTTTCTCATAAAACTGTTCATTCCACTTGAAGTATGTGTATACCGCAAACCCACGCACATGGACCGTTATTTGCACCTGGATTCGAACCACCACCCACAACAGAAGCGGGATGTTATATTCTGTTCATTCAAGGATTGTTACAATGAGTCTAGAATTGTACACTATATAAAAAAAGACGTATCACGAAGGAACTGCTCGAATGGAACGGAAATCGGTAAATGTGACATACATGATTAAAATTTCCGAAAAATTTGATGATTTATCCACGAGAAAGAGCTTCAGAGATTCAGTGGCCCAAACTACCATTTTCGTTTCTAAAAACAAGCACATCGAGGAAATGTAATTTGCCGTCTACCTCTTCCTCCATTGTAAACTGAATTCTCGAGTTCGTACTATTCAGATGTTCGTGGAACCGGCTTAGTTCCTCCCTGCCATGTCTCCACAGCACAAACGTGTCATCCACGTATCGGAACCATACATTTGGTTTTTTGCTGGCAGTATGTAAGGCCTGTTCTTCGAATTTCTCCATAAAGAAGTTTGCAATTGCGGGACTTATGGGGCTTCCCATAGCCACGCCATCCGTTTTCTCATAAAACTGTTCATTCCACTTGAAGTATGTGTATACCGCAAACCCACGCACATGGACCGTTATTTGCACCTGGATTCGAACCACCACCCACAACAGAAGCGGGATGTTATCAAGACGTTAGCGGACAGAACTAGAAATATTTGTGAACCTCAGTTGCTCGACGCTGAGACGGAACATCTCCACAATGCATTAATGAAGAACGGATATTCGTCCGCCCAAATAAAACGTGCGTTGAGGCAGCCACGCAGAAATCATAGTGACGTACAGGCTACTGCAAAATCTAAGGTTTTCCTGCCATTTGTTAAAAATGTAACGGAATGAATAGGGAGGATCTTGACGAAGCGGAATATTACCGTAATTTACAAGCCCACCAGGAAGATACAGGAATACCTTAAGCCTGTCAAGGACGCACGCAAACCACTGGAAAAAGCTGGAGTGTATAGGATCCCATGCAGCTGTGGAGATGTTTATGTGGGTACCACTAAAAGAACTGTTTCTAAACGTTTGGAAGAGCACAAGGGAAATTATAGAAGAGGAGAAACGGAACGATCAGCTGCTGCGGAGCATGCTTTCCAGCCAGGGAACCACAATATTCGTTTCGAGGACACGCAAGTACTAGCAGCCACAAGCGGATACTACGAAAGGCTGTACAGGGAGGCAATTGAAATCGCTAAACACCCTAATAATTTCAATCGAAAGGAGGAGGGCGTGATATTAAACGGTATATGGATGCCGGTGTTAAAGAAGATGTGTACCACCCGTCCACTACGGGGTGATGGCAACGGCAATCGACGGCGACGGACAGCGGCCAATTGCACTGACGTTTTCAAAACACATGACGTCACACTGCGGCGCGGGAGCGCGCGGACACGGAATTTAGCGGCAGTCAGTAGCGAGCCATTGGGTGTGTTGGATCTTCTATCGAGCTACGGACCCCCTTGAAGATGTCTCCCGCAGTCGGAGACGAAAAGTTGGGAATTGACAGAGAATTCATCAACCGACCACGGCATAACAGCCCGGATAATTATAATGGACACAAAGGGGTCCTGCTATGGAAAGAAATGGCCTCCCAGACCATCACTCCTGGTTTTCGGCCTCAAATCTCATTTATAGGCTGGAGTTATCTTCAGTGATGAGTCCCACTTCGAACAGAGCCTCGATGACCAGTGAAGACGTGTCTGGAGAGCAGTGGCGTTACCAAACTGACTGACGCTCGGAATACGGCCCGACTACTGTTATGGTGAACTGATATACCAGTCTTTTATCCGGTATTACCAAAACATTATTACCGTGAATATACAAATACCAGTTATTCAGAACTAAAATACCAGTATCAGGTTTAACCGGACGTTTTTCTCACCTTACCTGCCGTACATTCACAGGGCGGCAGCGATTTCTATCGATCGATGTGGTAAACTGTCGAGGCACCCTCAAGCTCATCAGCGCTTTGTCATTGTAGATAAGCCGCAGTGAATCGGCCACGGGATACCGGCCAGCTACACGATCTCGGAAGCACCTGGCCTGCGTTCCGGAGTGCGCCAGTAATTCACTTAGTGGACTGCAGTCGCCATTAGTGCGGCGGCCGGCGACTCTCGGGGAATTTTAATCGTCACATTATGAGGCACGGCGGCCGCAGGAGAAGGAACTACTTGCTGCCGGACGGCTGCGGACGACGAGCGACCGGCCAATTAGGTGAGAGGACAGGGGCGGTGGGCGTCGCGGCGGCTGCACCGGCCGGCCTGATAAACGGTCTCATATTTTAGACATTACCCGCTCCTTAATGCGGCAAGAAATATGGGCTCGTCGCAATTTGCATGCAAACTCCCGGGGCCTCGTGCCGCCCCCCTGGCGCCGGAGCTTCCGGCACTCCGGTGGCAGGAAGAAAGGGGGAGGGCAGCACGGGGGGGGGGGGGGGGGGGCTCTGGGCGCGCTCCGTCTTGCCGGCGAGCAGAAACGCAGCCACCGCTTCCGGTCGGCCGCGCCGGTATCTGCGACTGCAGGAGGCGAGGGGAGCTGGGAGTCCACCCCGAATACTGGCGTTTTTCTTTTCAGCAAACAACTTGCTCCATGTTTCAGAAGGCTGGTTTGATTTAGCCCTGCACATTACTTTACCGTGGAATGACCGGGCGTAAGTCGTGCTTCAGTAGCTCATTTGGTAGAGCACTTGCCCGCGAAAGGCAAAGGTCCCGAGTTCGAGTCTCGGTCGCGCACACAATTTTAATCTGCCAGGCAGTTTCATATCAGCGCACACTCCGCTGCAGAGTGAAAATCTCATTCAGGAAACATCCCCCAGGCTGTGGCGAAGCCATGTCTCCGCAGTATCCTTTCTTTCAGGAGTGCTATTTCTTCAAGGTTCGCAGGAGAGCTTTTGTAAAGTTTGGAAGGTAGGAGACGAGATACTGGCAGAAGTAAAGCTGTGAGTACCGGGCGTGAGTCGTGCTTCGGTAGCTCAGATGGTAGAGCACTTGCCCGCGAAAGGCAGAGGTCCCGAGCTCGAGTGTCGGTCGGGCACACAGTTTTAATCTGCCAGGAAGTTTCATATCAGCGCACACTCCGCTGCCGAGTGAAAATCTCATTCTGGAAACATTACCGTGGAATGCTAAAAAGAGTTCCATGGAAATAGTTACTGTTGTGTACATAGTTCCGCGTAGTCAGCGCGTACACACCTTTCCGACCAGAGCACACCCCGCTAAGCACAACAGCGCAGGCGCAGCGCTCGTCCGTCTCTGCACTACGAGATGGCGCTGCCATAAAGACGGGCCAAATTCTGCTTCCGCCGAACCGCGTATTAATATGTAACGCAGCTAATGAGATTGCTGCTAACGTAGAACCTTTTCTCCTCGCGGATCACACTCGCGCCGTGATACATGAACGCCCGAGGTTTTATAACGAGTGTACAGACCTCCGATTAGTCAGTATGCATTTGTGTGCACCAGTCTGTTCCAGTCTGCATTAATCTGTACCACTCGGTACGAGTTCTACATTTGTCTGTACCAGTCTATACTCAAGTTTCAGTCTGCGTCTAATAAGATTACCATATTCCTGTACATAGCCATGAAGATAAATGTATAGACACTTTTGTCAAGTATCAGAGATATATGTGAGAATAAGATTAACGTACCAATACCAAAGGAACTTCAGATTGGCAGTTGTAAATAGCATCCAGAACCAAGTTAAGTAATTTTTATGCTTGTTATTATTTTAATAAATGTGTGTGAAAATTAATCAAGTTCTGTTTAAAGTTGGTCACCGTCAATCTGCTACTCTAAGCGTGCAATTGATATTTCTATCGTCTGACCAAACGGCTGAAGATAAACACGCCACGATAAGACCCCGAGACATATTGCTGATACTCGCCTACTTCGTTAGAGCGACAAGTCAAATAATCTGATGGTGGGGTACAGAAGGTCTTACAGTACGCACACCACAGTTACGAAACCTAACACCCGGCTAAGTGACGTGTCAGAAGAAGTAATGTTGTCTGGCACGACATTTCTGCCGTACAGCATCTGATCAAAAACACCCTGACACCCCATTTTAATCTCGAATTGACAATTACAAGGCACGAGATGTGGAACGGCCAGTACGAAAGGAGGCGGAAAGTACTGCGTTATCAATGCAGGAGCAGTAACAGCACAATGCGTTTCGTCAGGAGCACTGAGCAACCTTGAACGTCGACTAGTCATTGGACGTCAACTCAGTAACAGATCCACAAGGAATATTTTAACCCTTCTAAAGTTGTTCTACCAGACTTTTTGTGATGTGATTGTTGATGTGGCTTACCAACACAAGTACAAGGATAGCGTACCAATAGGGACAAGAAAGGAGGCATGAAGGGCGCCAAAAACAGAAATAAGAATCATCCATTTATTGCACCATTACACATGCACATCATGATATATGAGACATTATAATTGCCATACTCAAATCTATTATGACAAACAATATGTATCACGAAGGGCGCACACAATGCATTTTAAGAAATTGCAATGACACATCAACTCCGGTATGGCAGTGTGCATAATGAACGCCACACAATTTTACCAATGTAAGATATTAAAATTAACTAAAGTGTCTTGAAGGAAATGTTTATGAGAAGAACACGACGGGGCCGCAAGGGGGGAGGCCACACAATACTTAACTCAGGTGCACCAAAACAAACAACGGACACCAGGCCGCGCCAACAACGGACACGTAAGGCACGCAACTACTCTCTCCGTTGCGGTACCGCGCGTTCCACCCAGGTAATAGCTACCTCTCAGTCCAAAGACTTCCGTTTAGTCGCGAAGGTGGCTCCGACCCGCCTGCTGAGGTGCCAAGTGTCGTACGGAGTACCGAATCAAGCTTAACCTTCGTTAACGGAAAGCGGAAGCACCACAAGACAAATACACTCCATTCTAACTGCGCAAGGAAAACTCTAAGGAGTGTCACTAGAAGACTATCCACTGGAAGATCAAACATAAAGCACCCAGATTAACGTGCCGCTGAACGACGCACTTCCATCACCATCGTCTAGTAGAGTACGGAGAGCAGTGTACCCCATCGATATACATCCATGGGACGGTAAACGAGGATAGCAATCCCAGCGACGGAGAGACAGTAGGACGAAATGACATCCCGCCGCACATAGAAGGTATTGCAAACTCAGGCTCGACAAACTACAACAGGCGAAATTTTGCTCCCCTTGCGAATCAAGTTAAACGGCACACCACGCCGCTGTCCACACTATTAACCGTAAAATCACGGTCTGGTCTTCCGATCGGGCCCAACTCGGTGTCTAGAGGCAAAGAACCCAGCCGAGCCGAACTGTCTGCACGCCAAGGCAGCCACCTCTTTCCTCCTCACACGTCTCCAGCTAAGCTGCGGCCAGCGATCACACAAACTCAGCAGTAAGATCGATACGGACTTGGAAATAAGCGTCCACCGTAACAATTGTAAAGTTGAAATGTGGAGGAACAACTACAGCTAAACCGAGACCAGAAAGGCTTGATGTACTGGCGGACAAGTACCATAGAGGTAGTAAGTAAACGAATGAAACTAGCGCATGATATCACTCGTGACTTGCAAAGTGCTACCAGCACTCCAACTAGTACAGTTATTGTGCCTGGTGAGTTAAAAAAAATCGGATGGTGTAAAGAGTCATGAAGCTGGACAGTGCATGATTGGAAATGTGTGATTTTGTTAGTCATGTATCATGCAATATCCTGTGGAAAACCGTTGGAAGGGTTTGGGTTTGGCGAACGCCTGGAGGTCGTTATCTGCCACCATGTGTGTTTACACAGGAGCGTTTCTCGTGGTTATGGTGTGGTTCCATTACTGCGCTCAAGAAATCGCTAAATGCGGATGGATATTAACACATTTTACAGCACTGCGCGCTGCATACGGTAGAAGAATAGTTTAGAGACGATGGACGATTGCAACTGCATTTCAACGCGCACTGTCATCAAGCTGCATGTATGAGGCACTGTTTTTGGACACTAACGTTCGTGATATGTTCTAGCCTGCCCATAATCCCGATCTAAATCCAATGGAAGACTTTTGGGATGAGTTACATTCTCGGCTTCGCTTTACATCCTATGACGAACATCACGACCTATATCGATTTCGGCTCATCTGGAGGAATGGGCTGCCTTTCGTCTTCAGGCATTCATAAAACTCACTGAAAGTGTCCCCAGTAGAGCTCAGGCTGTCATAAAGGCGAAGTGTGAACATACCCCATATAAACATACACAAATTAGTCGCCGGATACTTGTGATCGGGTAGCGTACGAGGCAGTAGATTGTGGACAATATCGTTCCTGAAATGTTCTGGCCTGCCAATTATATCGTTGTGAACCCAATGGAACAGCTTTGGGATTAGTAGGAACGTTGACCTCGCTCCAAACCACAGCTTCCTGCATCATTACCTATTCCGGTTATCGTGAAATGTATTCTCAAATTGCGAATATGGTACCACAACAGTACATTATACCGGAAACATACGAAAATTTGTGCTAGACCACGACTGGAATCTGGGTTTCCCACTTGTCGCCTTATCGACTTCGGCTACCAGAGCACGCTTCTACGACCGATCCAAATCCCCATGTGTTCCAATGTCTGCTTCCCATAGTTATAGCACAGTTATGTGATTGCCACACAGGGAAAGACTTCTTTATTTTTCTCGTCAAGTTTCCTTGGCTTTGTCATGAAATAAATTAGCACAGTTCGCGTATTTGACAGTGTCCGTACAGTTCGATGCTATGTTCCTTCGGACATGAATGATCTGTCATTCCTCCAGAGACATTCAGACAGCTCTCTGGAGGCGACCCCAGCAGACTTCAGGCCGTCATAAGGGCGAAGTTGTCACAAATAGATGTCCAGGTACTTTCGCTCAGTTGTGTACGACCCCGAGAGCAACGTACAGAATCAGCTCTACATTGCGCAAACACGGTGTAAAGACTATTTGCAAACCTACGAATAAGATCGGCAAAGGACAGAAGGGACTTATCTGCAATAGCGGGAATGCAGTACATACCGTATATATATGGTAATGTGTTGGAATGTCTGAACTGTCCATCAACATGAGGATCATCGAAAATAAACTGTATTGCAGGCTGATACACGTGGAGAAATCGACCGTGGTGGAAAACGTGCTGTGTGTTTCTAGAACTACTACGCCGGTTTGTTTGCAGAATCATAAACATGACAATAGTTTTGACGAGGAAGAAGAAAGTGTCAAGGTAAAAGAATCCTTGATTCCCGTGCTGTAGCAAACTACCTTTGCAGTAACAAGGAGAGAACCACAGACCAGGGAAAAGACCACAGACTTCGCTACGTCACGTACATATCAGGTCTGGCGGTGGGCTCGACTCCAGCAATGGAGGACGAATCTTTGACGATCCCTACAACTCATGATGGCTAAACGACAGAAAAATTGCTGAATAAACGTCGGCTGAAAATTCTGATACAAAAGCCAAGTGGCAGTAGGTCAAGAAGTGAAACAGAATCCCTAGCAATTTTGTATCCTGTGCAAGCCTTTTCATCTCCTCGTAATTCCTGCAAACAATATCCATTGCAGCTTGCTTACTCTATTCGTATTTTTGGTTTCCTCTACAATTTGTTCCCCGACATTTTTAACCCTTCCTCTTCCCGATCAGCAAATTAAGTATTAGATAACGTCTCCAGATGTTTGCTACCTACCTATCCCATCTTGAAGTCACGTTGGGGTATTCATGTCTTTTCTATTCGATTTAGTTCACTACTTCTCGGTTGGTTACAAAATATATTCGTCTAATCGTAACATTCTTCTGTAAAAATACTTAACGAAAGCGTCAGTTCAATTTTTCATTTGTGTGGCCGGAGTGTCCGTACTTACTTTACAATTACTGATGTTACTTTAAATTTGTCTGTGTAACTCCAAAAAAAGTGAGTATTTTTGCACCAAACGCATTTTGTTTTTCGGTATAAAACATCATGACTGGTCTGTGATAAAACATATTTACAATTTTGTTTGTTCTCTAGACTTAAATAAAGGTGGTGACAAAAGATATTGACGTGTGATTTAACTTACGGTATTTTATGCACGATTTTCGCTCACAGCAGGAAATTTCGCCTGTTTCCACATTTTTGAGGTATTCCCTCGTTTAACTCTGCCCTTTTGCCTAATCCCACAATGCTTTGCCACGCTACACATTTCTTGACGTGAAATATGGCACAATATTACCAACACTAATATGCTAGTGTCTAAAAGATAAGCATAATCAGGAAAACACGAAAATTAAAAGAGAAAAGGTGAGCGATCACCCAACATCACTGAAAATATGTACCTACGAATCCTACTCGTTCTCTGTGTATGGGAAAGATGTACTCCGTTCTGTTATAGCAGCATAACCGAAAGTTAGACAGAAACGGGCCATGAGATCACTCATGTCTCAAACTTGCTTTTCCGTTCATAGTGAGCAGCGTATAGTCTCTTCGTGGAGTTGGCAACGTAAGCCAGAAAGACGTCACGTGTGCCCTGTTGTGCGGCGTAGAATACTCATCCGCCAGGATACTGGACAGACACGAACAGCAGTTCAAATGGTTCAAATGGCTCTGAGCACTATGGGACTTAACAGCTGAGGTCATCAGTCCCCTAGAACTTAGAAGTACTTAAGGGGCTCCGGAACGCCCTATACTTGCAATGTTAAAATAAAGCTTATAAATTACATCTTTCCTCACAAAGTATTTGAGGTAGGAAGTTGAACTTTTTACAGATTATTTATTGGAATATGGGCTACAACTTAACACAGGGATTTTACAAAATTTTACTTCAGTTATTAAAGATGATTTTTTTTCAATTGTAATGAAAATTCACAACATTTTTTTTGCAATTTTTTATTTATATATTCAAAAATATACAGTTTTTTGGAAAAAAGGCAGTGTTAAATTATGCAGAAGGTACTGTGTAACATTTACTGAAAGTTTGAAACAAATATGTTTGAAAGATCCTTAGAAAACATGTAATTAGTATGAGAAAATAAAAGTTTTGTGAATCGAGCGACAAAGATTGGATTAACTTTTTAGTGCATTCCAAGTCTATAGGATGGATTATCTTCATCCTCTGCAAACTCCTCCTCCAGCTTCCTCTTGTTCCTCCTCCTGTTTACTCTTGCTTGTATTTCTAGACTCTTTACAGCCCTGTCTGCAGCCCGAAGGTGGTCCTTGTCTAAAGCAAGCATCGCTCGCACCATGTTAGAACCTATCTTCATTCCCATATTTCTAAATACCTTAGGCTTTCCAACATTTCTCCTTTTCTTAAAAGCCTTCAGAGGATTTCTAATAACTTTACTTTTACTCATTATTATACTTCAACAAAACAGAGACTCAAGAAACAGAATTAATTACGAATATTTTCGAGATAACGAAAGAGTAAATAAACATGAAACAATCGACAATCACACCAGCGATATATATTGAACCATCACAGGTTAGCCACGACACATACTTTATCTCACATCACTAAAATGTACCTGATGAACACGGACGTTAATAATAACACCATTTGACAGCAGTTTAACAGCGCCCCAGTGGGTCACGCCCATGTACAACACATTTCAAAAAAAATTTAAAAATAGTGGTAGTCTTCGGAATTGAATAAATTATATATCTATTAAAAGGTAATTGTCTGCAGATTCAGAAAACGCAAAAAAGTAAAAATTGAACTTTTCGTGATTTTGAGCCTTTCCGGAGCCCCTTAAACCAAACTAACCTAAGGACATCACGCACATCCATGCCCGAGGCAGGATTCGAACGTACGACCGTAGCAGTCCCGCACGAACAGCAGTCTCAGCATCCTTGGATGTGCCATGAAGTGACACTTCGAGGCTTTGCCGACTGTTTAGAGACACAGGAGACGTTCGTCGTAGACCAGTACAAGGACAAGAAACAGGACAGATAGTTGACCGTAACTGTCCGACAAAATCGGAGTGCACTTGCGACACAATCGGCTGCAGAACTTGCAGCTGCCACAGGAGTTGCTGTTTCCGGACAAACTATGTATTGGAGACTCAGCACAGCAGTGCTGTTTGGCAGACGTCTGACCGTGTGCAACCGGGTTCAATCCAGTACAATAGCAGGCCCTTGGAGTTGTGGAACTGTCAACATCAAAACTGGACAATATATAGAAGATGAATCCCGCTTCAGTTTGGAAAATGATCCTTGTCGCACGTCGCTCTCGGGAGAACCTCGTAGCCAACACAACTGCAGGAGTATCGTAGAGAAGAGCAATTTGGTGGTGATGGCGTCATAGTGCTGCGAGGTATAATGTTGAATGGTCATACGGGACTGCACAACTTTGTTGGTTGTCGGAGGAACAATTTAAACGCTCAGAGTTACAGAGATGAGGCAGCACATGTTCCCCATCTGCAACGACTCCCTCTGGTGGATGAACTTCTTGACGGCGAAGACAGACGCGGGACGGACTGCACACTGTCAGCCTCCACCAAGGACGGACCTCCGCACCCCTCTTGCTAAGGAATGGGATTGATTGCTCAGAGAGCATGCCAGGTCGCTGTGCAGCATGTTTGGCTTTTAGGAGTAACTATATACTTGTTAACAGCTTCTTTTGTTGGGGAAGAGACCTCATACTTCTGTTATTTTCTAAAAAAAAGTGTATCTTAGCTATCGAAATTTTTCTAACATTATATTTCGGGCACTATTGCGAGCCAAATATCTTGTGATTAAGCTGTTTGTTTGTTCAGTAACCCTTCCGACATTCAGTACGACAATGTGTCCTTTTTCCGTGAATATACAGTACTGGCCATTAAAATTGCTACGCGAAGAAGAAATGCAGATGATAAACGGGTATTCATTATATATTATATTATACTAGAACTGACATGTGATTACATTTTCACGCAATTTGGTTGCATAGATCCTGATAAATCAGTACCCATATCAACCACCTCTGGCCGTAATAACGGCCTTGATACGCCTGAGCATTGAGTCAAACAGATCTTGGATGGCGTGTGCAGGTACAGCTGCCCACGCACCTTCAACACGATACCACAGTTCATCAAGAGTCGTGACTGGCGTATTGTGACAAGCCAGTTGCTCGGCCACCATTGACCAGACGTTTTCAATTGGTGACAGATCTGGAGAATGTGCTGGCCAGGGCAGAAGTCGAACATTTTCTGTATCCAGAAAGGTCCGTACAGGGCCTGCAACATGCTGTCGTGCATTATCCTGCTGAAATGTAGGGTTACGCAGGGAGCGAATGAAGGGTAGAGACACGGCTCGTAACATATCTGAAATGTAACGTCCACTGTTTTAAGTGCCGTCAATGCGAACAAGAGACGTGAGACGTGTGACTAATGGCACTCCATACCATCACGCCGGGTGATGCGCCAGTATGGCGATGACGAATACACGCTTCCAATGTGCGTGCGTTCACCGCGATGTCGCCAAACACGGATGCGAACATCACGATGCTGTAAGGAGAACCTGGAGTCATCCGAAAAAATGGAGTTTTGCCATTCTTGCACCCAGGTTCGTCGTTGAGTACACCATCGTAGGCGCTCCTGTCTGTGATGCAGCATCAAGGGTAACCGCAGCCATGGTCTCCGAGCTGATAGTGCATGCTGCTGCAAACGTCGTCGAACTGTTCGTGCAGATGGTTGTTGTCTTGCACACGTCCCCATCTGTTGACTCCGGGATCGAGACGTGGCTTCTCGATCCGTTACAGCCATGTGGATAAGATGCCTGTCATCTCGACTGCTAGTGATACGAGGCCGTTGGGATCCAGCACGCCGTTCCGTATTACCCTCTTGAACCCACCGATTCCATATTCTGCTAACAGTCATTGGATCTCGACTAACGCGAGCAGCAATGTCGCGATACGATAAACCGCAATCGCGACAGGCTACAATCCGACCTTTATCAAAGTCGGAAACGTGATGGTACGCATTTCTCCTCCTTACACGAGGCATCACAATAACTTTTCACCAGGCAACACCGGTCAACTGCTATTTGTGTATGAGAAATCGGTTGGAAACTTTCCTCATGTCAGCACGTTGTAGGTGTCGCCACCGGTGCCAACCTTGTGTGAATGCTCTGAAAAGCTAAGCTTTGCATATCACAGCGTCTTCTAGCTGTCGGTCAATTTCGCGTCTGTAGCACGCCATCTTCGTGGTGTAGCAATTTTAATGGCCAGTAGTGTATTTAACTTTTGGACATTAGTGTATTTGTTTGCATACTTCCGGCTAAACGTCTATCTATCTGTTTTCATGTGGGTGAAAAGAAATTGAAAACCAAACCTAGAGGGTAAGTTGACACCACCACGGGTCCATAGTAGACAACAGGTACAGTTAGCCAGTGGCTGGCTGCCTTTTCCTGGCTGTAAAGTTATCAGTCAGCGAATGAAAAGTTGTCCATTGTTATCACACGCTGCTTCTCCTTGCCATAGTCTGCCTTCCGCTTGAGATTTATGTTTGTTCCAAGTATATTATTATCAATATATATATATATATATATATACTGTATATATATATATATATATATATATATATATATATATTATTTATATATATTATATATATATATTTCTGGTTTTATCGAGTCTTGGGTAAGCGACTCTTTCGCATGCCCGGCATGTTTTCGAAAGAGCTTCAAAGGCTGGAAATTATTTTCCTAATACTCTTACAACTGCTTTCTCACACCTTTACGTTATAGTCTGTTGTTCTCATCTCCTGGCATTTGGTTCAATTATTTTGGAGCTTTCGGGAGCTACGATCATCTGCCTGTTCGAGCGACCACGTAACCCAAGAAGAAAAAATGAAACCTTTTGTGCGACCGAGAAAAAAGAAGATTGTACAGGTCTTTTTTTTTTTTTTAAAGTATTACATGTTCCTATGAGTGAGACGATGGTCAAAACTAGAAGAAACGTTCCTGTAATTATATGTCCGCAGACCGACATCTTTTCGAGTATGGGCAGTTTTAGCCGGCCGCGGTGGTCTAGCGGTTCTAGGCGCTCAGTCCGGAACCGCGGGATTGCAGGTTCGCAGGTTCGAATCCTGCCTCGGGCATGGATGTGTGTGATGTCCTTAGGTTAGTTAGGTTTAAGTAGTTCTAAGTTCTAGGGGACTTATGACCACAGACGTTAAGTCCCATAGTGCTCAGAGCCACCATGGGCAGTTTTACGTAAGACAAGCAATGTATACAGATGAGGCAGGTTTCAGTAGAGGTGGTATAGTAAATCACCGCAATACGCACATATGAGCAGATGCAAATCCTCAAGCAGTCACGGAGGTGTGACGTCAGCGTCGTTCCAGTATCAATATTTGGACAAAAACTGTCTTTGACAGACTAACAGGGCAGTACACCTTACCCGACAGATTATCAGGTGCTGAGTAGCAGCGATTTCTGTGCGATGAATCGGCGCTATTACAGAAATATCCCCTTCAGAAAGACGGACTGTGGTTTCTGTGCAGTGAGGCAGTTTCTACGGATCGGACGGTAGGTCCCTATCGCAGTGTCCTACGGGCGATGGATTGATTGAGGATGTCCAGTAACATGACGTCGCCGTTCATCGGACATAAATCTGTTGGATTGGTAGCTATGAGAATATTCAAATGCACTGATGTATGCCTAGCTTATCGACAATGTGCAGACATTAGATGAGCATGTGACCAACACATGTGACGCAGTCCGAATGGACCAAGATATATTTTAATGTGTGTGTGGTTCACTGTGAAGAAGGGCTCAAGGATGTGCCAGGATGCTTGATAACGATATGCAGCACTGCTTATAGAATCTACGTCTACGTAAGAGATAGATGGCAATGAGAGTACGGATCGGAAAATATCTCAGCAGATGTTGGTTTCCGGACATATCATTACAGAAGCTTGTCTTCTAGTTTTGACCATACTGCATCCCGTAGGAATACGTCACACGTTAAAAAAATCCTGTATCGAACAGAAAGTACTTCCAGCACGTCTTGATGAAATTTCCGAATCATTTATCTCGGAGAACTAAACTTACTGACGTCATCCGTGTGAACTACCTGTGTTTTGTGGATGTGATCGTACTGTTTGTCTTTATTGTAAGTGAACTTGAACAACTAATGGGAGAGCTTGACATAGGAAGTTTGAAATTAGGACCGAAAATTAATTATGATAAATCCAAAATAACGAATAATTACCACATCTAAAAGAAAGCTGTGCACACGACAGTGAGAGTATATTATCAGTAGACGCACTTGTGTAATCAGAGCACATGAAGGGAACTAAAGGACGGACAGCGAGGGGCCAAACAGAAGAGTAAAAGTAGTCTGTATTGTATTTCCTAATCTGAACAGTGTCCAAGTTTTCGCTGTGTGTCATAAGGAGGGTTTTCTCTAAGTTCTTACTTATGGCAGGGATACGTGGACTTTAAATGCAAAAAATAACCAATAACAAACGGTTATTCAGCGAAAAATTGAGAAATGCATGATCGGATTTACTATGAGAGAGAAGAAATTAATCAAATGGCACAGGTAACAAACAAACTGGGGGGGGGGGGGGGGGGGGAATGTAATGAAAATGGAATGGGCAGGTCTTAATCAGAGGCGAATGGATAATAAATGGACCAACGAAGTGCTTTGTGGTGTGCAAGATATTTGAAAATACCAAGAATACGACCGAACTGAATGTGGCCAGATGAGTGTAGAGAATATGCAAGGGCAACGTGGACATGTTGAGTGGAAAGATGTAAAGCATACGGAACTTAGGAGGGAATAATCACTCGGCAGCATGTCAGACGGCTGCTACTGCTGCTGATAATGATGATTTGTTGATGATCATGATGATGTTAACAGTGCCAGAACTCAGTATACACCATGCAACGAGGCGTGCAGGTAAAATGCGAGGTGAGTCATTCGCGCAGTATGTTTTAGTCTGAAAATGTTTCAAGTTTAGGCTTAGCTAAACCACCCTGTACTCGTGTATTGGCGTTAACGTAAACTATGGTTTGTTTGTAGCGTAGGTCCCCAGCAATAAGCAATTACAACGTCAAACTGAAATTTATCTCTGACGCGGTGTTCAGTCATAAATAAGTTGCGGAAGGCAACTTGTACGAATTGAATTACAGGCAGAACGATGGTGGCTTTTGGATCTACCTGATGTGTAGTATGTCTGTGATGCCCTTGTTCCCTATTGCTGCTAATGAGAAGAGTTACACTTGGTGTTCAGTATTTTAGTTCCTCCAAGTGTACAGAAGGCTCAGTCTGCTTACCTCAAAGTCATTGAAACAGGCATCACTGGCAGAGCAGCTGGAGGGGTTCAAAACAAGTAATTGCCAGGTACAGATGGAACGCCGATTAGGTGCTTCGGCATTGTCGCCATACTGGCATTTATCGCGAATCCCTCCCCCAGCGGAAAGTCCCAAGCGTCTGGAAGAAAGCGGAGCTGCTTCTCGTATATAAAGGGTAAAAGAAGCGAACGGCAAAATTACAGACCAGTATCCTTAACGTCGGTTTTCTGCGGAGTCCTTGAGTATAATCTTTGATCGAATATAATAAGTTTACATGAGCAAATAAACGGTAATTTTTGGAACACAACCTACGACAAGCTTAGAGACAGAAGTGATGACACTTTCTGAAGGAGCTGACCATCATTTTGCAGGACAATGCTCAAGCACGTACAGTGCAAGCTGTTACTGATTTGGGCTGCTAAGAGCTATACCACGTACTGCAACCCCCTGACTTAAGCCCTCGTGAGTTCAACTCGATTTCTAAACTGAAGGAAACACTTGACGGCATTCGCTCCAGAACTGCTACAAATTCGTCGGGCAATAGACCGCGCCGCTCTAACTGTCAACACAACTGGCACTGCTAAGAGTATCCTACGACTTCCATTGCTGGCAACGGGTTACACAATGCTGTTGACTACTTTGAAGGTCAGTAAAACTTTGGAACACGTATCTATTTTGTACGAGTTGTAAGTAAATAGTTGCCACTATAAAAGTTCCAACACTCTTACATGAATGATCTGACGGATAGGGTGAGCAGCAGTATACAACTGTGTATGAGAAAGTGTCGTCTTTGAGGATACACGATGACTTGAATGCTATTTCTATTTCGTTTGAAGTATGGCAACTTGCACGAAATGGGGGAAATGAGCAAAATGAGTAAGAAAAACTTTGCTGTAGTGCTCATATCCTTTATTAGGCGAGTGCTGCTTGATACAGCCACGTCTATTAAATACCTAGGCTTAACACTCCAAGGCGAAGTTAAACGGTATGATCCCGAATGTTTGCTTGTAGGGAATGGTTGGAAAGTGTAGTTAATCAGTGAAGGAGACCGCGTAGAATAGATTTGTGCGACTAATTCTTGATGACTGCTTGAGTGTTTGGGATCTACACCAGGTCGGCTTAAAGGAGGACATCGAAGCAGTTCAGAGGCGTTCTGTTAAATTTATTGATGGATTATTCGATCAACACGCGAGTATTATGCAAATCGTGAAATCAAATCGTAATCTCTGGAGAGAAGAAATTCTTTTCGCGAAACACTACTGTGAAATTTTAGTGAAGTAGAATATTCGACAAACTGCAGTACGATCGAACTGCCATCACCTACATCTCGCGTAAGGAACATCAACCCCAGGTAAGTCAGGGATCATATGGAGGATATAGACAGTCTTTTTCCTCACTTCATCTGCGAGAAGATTTTACACAGAGTGCGCGAAGGAACTTGCCCCCCTTCTTGCAGCAGTGTACCATAGGTCTCTAGAAGAGCGTAGCGTACCAAAAGATTGGAAAAGGCACAGGTCATCCCCGTTTTCAAGAAGGGGCGTCGAACAGAAGTGCAGAACTATAGACCTATATCCCTAACGTCGATCAGTTGTAGAATTTTGGAACACGTATTATGTTCGAGTATAATGACTGTAAGTAGGCTGTTTAGGTTTTCTTATTGGTAACGCCATGTAGCGCTCTGTATGAAAAATCACTGGCTGTGCTGTGTGCAGTCTGTGGCTAGTTTGCATTGTTGTTGGCTATTGTAGTGTTGGGCAATTGGCTGTTAACAGCGCGTAGCCTTGCGCAGTTGGAGGTGAGCCGCCAGCAGTGGTGGATGTGGGGAGAGAGATGGCGGAGTTTTGAAATTTGTAAGACTGGATGTCATGAACTGCTATGTATATTATGACTTTTGAACACTATTGAGGTAAATACATTGTTTGTTCTCTATCAAAATCTTTCAGTTGCTAACTTTGCCTATTAGTAGTTAGTGCCTTCAGTAGTTTGAATCTTTTATTTAGCTGGCAGTAGTGGCGCTCGCTGTATTGCAGTAGTTCGAGTAACGAAGATTTTTGGTGAGGTAAGTGATTTGTAAAAGGTCTAGGTTAATGTTAGTCAGGGCCATTCTTTTGTAGGGATTTTTGAAAGTCAGATTGCGCTGCGCTAAAAATATTGTGTGTCAGTTTAAGCACAGTCATGTATAATTGTTCTAAGGGGACGTTTCATATGTCGACCCTTAGCTGAGGATACCTCACTGGAATCTTCTGATTTTTTCTTGTAGTTTGTGTAAATAGTGTAGCTATTGTTTATTGCTAGCACGTAATTGTAGAGAGAATCTCCTTTGTAGTTGCAGTCTTTCATTGTTGTACAATAAAACAGTTGTGGCATGCAGGTAGATTTGCACCAAGTATTTCGCAGCTGCACTAGCAATTAACTAGATATTATTTTCAGTGTAATGTTAATGTGTTCTCTTATTTTTGCTCTACGAATTGTGCTTTTCTGTGTTATCGTGCGAAATATTGTGACAATAATGGCGTGTGAAAAACGTAACACTAGGCTCCAAAGTAAACTGAGAAATAATAGTGACGACGAGCGTAGCTTATCAGCACCACTGTATAGTGGATTAACAGACATTCGAAGTAGTAATTTGGTAATTGTGCATAGGGAAATGGAGCGGGCGGCAAATAATGATGCAGACAGTGAAACAAGTAGTGAACAGGGAAGCATTATCGATCGATCGGTCGGCAACAGCTCGCCTCAGGAATCCGTAATGACAGAACACAATATTGCAAATACTGTAGACTCAGGTTTTGGGTCCTCACCGTTTTCTCAAATAAGTCACGACATTTTCTGCTTGTCAAAATGTGAATGTTGCCGGTAAAAATGCACTGCCAAAAAGCATAGAGAAACAGATTGCAGACACTAATACATTATTATTGCAATTAATGCAACAAATGGAACAAAATCAGGGACAAACACAGCAAAAGCTTCAAACGTTAGACACAATGGGACAAAATCAGAGACAAACACAGCAAAAGCTTCAAAAGTTAGACACAATGGAACAAAATCTTCGGAAGTTAGACACCACGCTTGAACAAACACGTGAAGATTTAACTACTGAGTTACATAACATTGAATCGAAATGTCAAAAAGTCTGTAATGACGTAAAAACACAAATTTGTGAGCATTTTCAACCTATTTTTTCGCGGCATGAAAATGCATTACAGAATCATGAAGCAGCCATAAAAGAACTGCAAGCTATTGTTCATGAAAATCACGAGACCTTGCGGGCTAAAATTGACTCAGTTGCATCTACCGATTCGGTTACGCTACTTGCAAAAACTAAGGAAAACTTAGAGGACACAGTAGATACTCTGAAAATTGGTTCAGAAAGACACATGGAGGAAATTAGTTCATTATCAGAGAAAGTAGTTGAACTTTCAGATCAGCTAAATGATTTATCTACGAAGGTAGATGATAATCTGAATGACACAAAACCGGTAGTCTTTAATGACACAGAAGAGTGCGAACAAATTAGGAAATTCAAACAAAATCAGAATCAAATTAATACGCAACACCAAAGAGAAATCCGGGAAGTACAAGATCAGCTGACACACGTAATCCAAGAATTACATATTTCAGAGAACACTCGCGCTCCAATACGGGGAGAGGGACATAGAAATACGGAACAGCCACAAAATAATAACACAGGGCACTTCGAAAATTATGAAAGAAATTGGCAAGGTACACCGAATTTTGAGATGGAACCGCCGAAACGACGTAACACTGACCGATATGCGACTCGCCGACATGATGATTCTGACTATAAGCTGTTTATTACTACACGTAAATTCAAAACATTTAAGAATTCCGGCAACGATATTCATCCACAAGCGTGGCTTCATCAATTCTATCATTGTTTTCCTCGCAACTGGTCATTAGAGCACAGATTAGAATTATGTGTGGCTACTTAGAGAATGAACCAGCTGTAAGAATGCGATCGGTCATTCACGATTGCCACAGTGAAGGAGAATTTTATCATGCCTTCCTCCCAGCATATTGGTCTCAAGCCACACAAGACCGAGTACAACATAGCATCATAATGATGAAACATTTCGAACAATCTGAATTTTCCAGTCTTGTGAAACATTTTGAAGACATGTTGCACAAGAATCAGTACCTGTCAAACCCATACAGCCCCTCAGAACTCATCCGCATTTGCTTAATCAAATTCCCTGAACATTTACGACATACTATTTTGGCAGGACGTTGCAAAGACGACATTGAAGTTTTTCAGGGACTCTTACAAGAATTGTAAATTGACACTGAATATCGTGGGACGCGAAAACAGGAACACGACAATAACAGGTCACATCCGTCACAATTCCTCAGTGAAAGAAATAATAACTGGACACGACAAGGCTATTCTTACAATGTAAATCGTGAATAAAACAGACGCCACCCGTATGACAACCGTTGGCAGAGTAGTAATAGTTTCAGGGGAAGATCACCTCTCCGCGGTAGTGACTATCACAGAGACAATCAGAGAAATAGACAATATGGGAACCAAAACAATTATTATCAAGGGAGACGGAATAACTTCAGACACAACAGTCCTTTGTGCAGTTACGACTCAGGGAGAAGTTCTCCACCATGTGACCGACAAGAAATTAATTACAGAAATTACTGACATGACGACAGACGATATAATCATAACGACAGACCTGAATTTCATCAGAACTGGTGGGATTCAAACAGGGCAGGCCTCTCTCGACAAGGTGAATTTGTAGAAGTTAGGTCTCCTAATCCCAATAACGATGCACGCCAACAAAGAGACAGACAATGACTCGCACCGCAGGCAGCCACGTGCGCCGGATGGCTCGGAGAAAAATAACATAGACGTTAACCTTGGGAAAAATTTTTGCATTCCTTACCGACGTATAGAACATGATAATTGCTTTGAAGTTGAAACTCTGCGTACTAGGAAGGGTAAAGGGTTACACCACATTTCACATGTAAAACCGTTTATTGAGAGATAATCTGCTTTCTAAATTTGTCTTTGCTATAAAATTTTTCACTTCACGTTACTAGTACTCTTTGTCACAGAAACTGTTAACATGCAACTATGTTTTAAAGTTAACTATCCAGTCAAGAACCTAGGGAACTTATTTAAACACGTAATTACAAATGCATTGTTATAGTGAACAGAGGTCTCAGTGTTATTGTGTGTGTACATTCTTGCTTGTTAGTTGCACGATTACGTAACGACTATAAGGCTTACATACTTAGAACATATACTGCAAATGAGATTTAATGCAATATTTTGCTTTACTTGAAAATACATTATGGATTTAAAGTGCTTTCTGAGAGATATCAGATGACTCAGTGGTTAGTTTATTTGACAGCTACACGATTGCATAACGACACTACTAATGAGTGACACAATTTATATTATTGCTTTTGCGCTGTATCTGCTTTATATCTGCACAGTTTTTCTGTATTATTCTGGAAAGTAAAACATGTTTTAGTAGTAACTTTGTGGCATAGCTACAATGAGACAGTCTTTTTCGTAGCACAATATTACGTTACAGTGTAGTACTTTCTTGATCACGGTACTGCACATAATAACTACGATATCTATACGCACAGCAATTCACTTTGTTTAGTACGAGGTAAGAACATTGCCTTCTACAGAACTTTGCTTATGGACGACGATAATTACGACACTTGGCACATTTTTTACACTTAAGTAATGACAGAGATTGTCTTACAACAAGACGCACAGTTTAGCGCTACAGTACACGTATTTGAGTGACTGATTTTGTACTTAAAACATTTATTTTTAAAGATTTTTGAATTACAAAGAAAGTTTTCCGTGATACATTTCATTCCATTGCTGTAATCTGTAACACCTGACGGTATAATTACATTAATCCTCAGGGGGGTACACACCTACTTTGTGTACCATGTGTTTGGCAAGCACAAGGAGCCCTAGCTAATATGGTATTTGCTTATACAACTTTACACATCGGTACCATATTTCTCTAACACATAAATTACACAGCTATCTGATCATTTAACTGAGAGAGACAAACATTTATTTTACTACATCAGTGACAGACGTTTATGTAATTACACCATTGGGTAACTTCACTCTTACGAAATTGTATTTTGTCTGTACTTTGTGAACTGTTCATATTTTTTCGGAACCATTGTGATGCTATGAGAGTGCTGAATGATGTATTTGGTATGAGACCATGATTTTTAAATTACGTTGGAGGTAGATGACGCTATTGAAATGAGCAGAGAATTTTTTAGGTTTTGAAATTATTGCAGTAAGCTAAGACGTTTTTGAGATTTGACTGAGGTGTTATGATGTTATTATTACGATGACGATGTGTATTATGCTGTTGAGGTATGTTTATGATCAATAAGCTGATGCTATATGAGGAATTTCATTATGCTACATATTTATTATGATGAAATATTGAAGAAGTGTCGACGAATATATATATGTGTAATAAGGTAAGGAATAATGAGTAGTGGTTAGGGACTCAGACTTGTGAAAATGGATGTTGGAAACCAAGAATCGTACTTTAAGAGTTATGAAATGTGTGTAAATGCGTGAATGTATCACAATGCCGGCGAAAATTTTTTGGACATTGTTATATTTATAGGATTTTTTTTTACACATTTGTAACACAAATTCTCGACCTGTGAAATTTTTATATCAGACTGTCACTGTAGCGGAAACTGCTGTCGTAAATATTTCAGTAAGAAAGGTAAGTGACCGTGACGTAATGCGTTGTGAGCGGCCAGGTGTGCCAGCCGCCTTGAGAAAAAGCCAGTAGGTGGAGAAGAAAGAGGCCATTAATCTCGCTATTGACATTCCTTTGTAGAAAGCATCGCAAATATGACACACTGTTACTTGGAAAGATATGATTATACTGTGGAGCATGTACTATGTGCTACTTACTGAAATGCTTATGAACTGATGGGAAATATTCTTACATCTACACACCTGATTATGACTACTGTCTTTCTACGAGAATTGAGAGAATTTCTACTAACTTATGAAATGCCACATGACTATTGAATGATATTTTTATGCTTTGTACATAGTTGCTTATTTCATTTGATATCTGTTTTCCAGCTGTGTTGCATCATTGGTTTTATAAAATAAAATTAAACACATTTGCTAATGTGAACACTTTCTGTCAACAGATCTGTTAGGTAATAATTTTATGATCCACATTCTTCAAACAAAGGAGCACTTGGAAAGGAAAGAACAATAAGAAGGGACTAATAACAGTAACTGCATACATAATTTTCTTTTCAACTACTTGGTAATTTTTTTTGGTAGAATAACTTTTTGTGGTGCACCACTTTAATGACATAGACATTAAGATGTGAATAGACATTTCCCTTATCTGCATTGTTGTCTTTACTGCAATATTTTTTCTGCTTGAGCATTGTCATATTTAGATAATAGTTATTGCATTTGCTGCTGCTGTTTGCCAGGCATAGTGCTACTGAATTTCACTTTGTATTACTCTGTTAAGCCGGTTTTACTACTGATTTATTTTTCTTGTTGCTGCACATTGGCTCCTGTTAGCGATAATGTTGCATTTGCTTTGATAATTTATATTTATTGCTGCTCGCTTTGCCAATTTGCATTTCTTTGTCTTTGCTGTTTGTGTTAATTGTTTTATGCTGCTGCATTGCGTCATCCCTTAGTTTAGCATCTGAGCTCAGTAGATTTAAGTTAGCTTAAGAGGGGGTAGACTATATAAGAAACTAACTATGATGGATTGGAAGAAATGCATTGAGAAGCTATAAGAAAATGGTTTGGCCAAAAAAGTAGTGTACAGTGGAGAAAAACTATTTTTGAAAGAGGATGTGAACAGAATACAGAAAGCATGCTTGGATAGGATTTTTTTTTGGCTGGAGCAAATGTCGAAATAAGAGGGACGATCTATGGAATGAAGTTTTGGGTTAGACTGCAGTACCAAATGTTACACTGAAAACAAACCCTGTCCTTTCCTTTTGTGTTATCCCACTATGTTTTTGTGTACCCTTGTGTATTTTTTTTCTTCCTGTCTCTGTGTACTGTTTCATAGAATTTTTTTCTCTTCTAATACTAAGCTACATTCACTACTGTTATCCTCAAATATAATTGGCATTAATAATATGTTATTTGCTTTGTAAAGATGTTTAGACATTATTTATTCTGTTTTGTTTTAATGCTCATGTGTGAAGTTGATGTTTCAAAAGTTATTCTGATCTTTTATGTATATACTTATGTCATAATTCCTGTTACATTGATGTATATGTTAGTTCGATTCTTTTGTAAAGCCCATATTACTACAAATGTTATCTGTACTATTATGTTCTTTAATGATGTATTTTGTACCTTTGTTATTGTATTCTTATGTTATAAAATTGTAATTGACATCAGTTCATCAAATTAAGTAACTTGTAAGCTACATTTCACTGCACACGTTTCTGTTGGTCGTAGTATATGGACAATATTTGAGAAGTAGGGACTGTTAGTGTTTGCACGTGTGTTGATAATTCAGCAAGGGACTGGTTAACAGCACTGCTGGTTCTAAGGACAATTCCAAAAACTTTGTGAGTGCACAAGTGGTGGTTTATGGACTTGCTATATTGCCTGCAAGACTTCTAAGGACAATTCCAAAACTTTGTGCATGCACAAGTGGTGGTTTATGGACTTGCTATGGTGATTGTGCACCTGCACAGTCGCAATAGATGGTTGCTGCCGTCTCTACAAGGACTACAGTGGGTCTGCATCTTTGATGGCCCACCAATACCATTATCTCTACAAGGATTGAAGTGGGTCTGCACCTCTGGTGGCCCACCAATACCATAATCTCTACTAGGACTACAGTGGGTCTGATCTGTGATGACCTACCTACCATTATTCTTCAAACCTTCGACTGACTCTGCTGTGGGTTTGCTCTGTTGTGGCCCATTACCTGTCTGCATGTCAAGAGTCAGCACTGTCTTTCCGTTGGAAAGACAACACTGCTTCTTCAAAGCTGCATGGAAATCCACTACTTCTGTGAGCAATTTCTTTTACTAATGAGACTTTGTGAAAAAAACTGTAATTACTATTACGATGAATGATCAGGACTGTCTTTATGGACTGAAAAAATTTTAGCTTTTGACCAACATTGTATGAATAAGTGTGTGCATTTGATATCTTTGTTATTGTAATTATAATTATGAAAATTTTTTCAAATCTGTATTGGCCACTGCCCAAAACGATTTGTAAATTTTTTTGTGGGGAGCATGGGGGCTATGTAAGTAGGCTGTTTAGGTTTTCTTATTGGTAACGCCACGTAGCGCTCTGTATGAAAAATCACTGGCTGTGCTGTGTGCAGTCTGTGGCTAGTTTGCATTGTTGTTGGCTATTGTAGTGTTGGGCAATTGGCTGTAGCGTTGCGTAGTTGAAGGTGGGCCGCCAGCAGTGGTGGATGTGGGGAGAGAGATGGCGGAGTTTTGAAATTTGTAAGACTGGATGTCATGATACTATGACTTTTGAACACTATTGAGGTAAATACATTGTTTGTTCTCTATCAAAATCTTTCAGTTGCTAACTATGCCTGTTAGTAGTTAGTGCCTTCAGTAGTTTGAATCTTTTATTTAGCTGGCAGTAGTGGCGCTCGCTGTATTGCAGTAGTTCGAGTAACGAAGATTTTTGGTGAGGTAAGTGATTTGTAAAAGGTCTAGGTTAATGTTAGTCAGGGCCATTCTTTTGTAGAGAGTTTTGAAAGTCAGATTGCGTTGCGCTAAAAATATTGTGTGTCAGTTTAAGCACAGTCATGTATAATTTTTCTAAGGGAACGTTTCATGACCTTTCTGGATAGAAATCTGTAGGAATCAGCATGGGTTTCGAAAAAGACTATCGTGTGTTCCCAGCTCGCGCTATTCGTTCACGAGACTCAGAGGGCCATAGACACGGGTTCCCAGGTTGATTCCGTGTTTCTTGACTTCCACAAGGCATTTGATACTGTTCCCCATAGTCGTTTAATAAACAAAGTAAGGGCATACGGACTATCAGAACAATTGCGTGATTGGATTGAAGAGTTCCTAGATAACAGAACGCAGCATGTCATTCTCAATGGAGAGAAGTCTTCCGAAGTAAGAGTGATTTCAGGTGTGCCGCAGGGGAGTGTCGTAGGACCGTTCCTATTCACAATATATATAAATGACCTTGTGGATGACATCAGAAGTTCATTGATGCTTTTTGCGGATGATGCTGTAGTGTATCGAGAGGTTGTAACGATGGAAAATTGTACTGAAATGTAGGAGGATCTGCAACGAATTGACGCATCTTGCAGGGAATGGCAACTGAATCTCAATATAGACAAGTGTAATGTGCTGCGAATACATAGAAAGAAAGATCCTTTATCATTTAGCTACAATATAGCAGGCCAGCAACTGGAAGCAGTTAATTCCATAAATTATCTGGGAGTAGGCATTATGAGTGATCTAAAATGGAAATACCATATAAAATTAATCGTGGGTAAAGCAGATGCCAGACTGAGATTCATTGGAAGAATCCTAAGGAAATGCAAACCTAAAACAAAGGAAGTAGGGTACAGTAAACTTGTTCGCCCACTGCTTGAATACTGCTCACGGGTGTGGGATTCATACCAGATAGGGTTGATAGAAAAGATAGAGAAGATCCAACGGAGAGCAGCGCGCTTCGTTACAGGATCATTTAGTAATTGCGAAAGCGTTACGGAGATGATAGATAGACTCCAGTGGAAAACTCTGCAAGAGAGACACTCAGTAGCTCGGTACGGGCTTTTGTCAAAATTTCGAGAGCATACCTTCACCGAGGAGTCAAGCAGTATATTGCTCCCTCCTACGTATATCTCGCTAAGAGACCGTGAAGATAAAATCAGAGAGATTAGAGCCCACGCAGAGGCATACCGACAATCCTTCTTTCCACGAACAATACGAGACTGGAATAGAAGGGAGAACCGATAGAGGTACTCAAGGTACCCTCCGACACACACCGTCAGGTGGCTTGCGGAGTGTAGATGTAGATGTAGAGTTAAACAGGAAAGGAAATAGCTATTGAAGGTACCTTCCGCTATGAGGAGAATGTATGTGGACGTAGACAGCGTCGTTATTCTAATCCTTACACGTTCCAGTTGTATACAACGCGAATCCAGTTGTGTACACGTCCAGTGCTTTAAGCCATCGCCGCCCGGTGCTGTGCGTAATAGTGAGAGTACGCAGCTCGCATTACCGGGAAACATGGCGTCCCCGCAGCTTCGTCGAACTGAAGAGGAGACGTTCAGAAATCAACAAATAAACAAATTGGCGAGGCGCGCGTCTTCAAACACATCCGCAGCGGTGCGCCGCCCGCCGTGTTTGCACATCATTACTCGACCGTTCTGTGGGGCCGGAGCACGTGCGCGTGCCGTTTGATATCGCACATCAAACGCCGGATTACAGAACCACTGGCCGCGGTCTTTTAGTCCGGTTCTTTAATTCATATTTTTAATCACGTGGATGACTTTAATTGGGTGTCCCCACGGCAGCGGTCTCCTTTCCTCAGTCAACGGACGCCCCCCCCCCCCTCCGCCCCCCGCCGTCCCTCTCAACAGCGCTTCGGACTCTTTCTCCCTCTCTGCGCAGTGGGAACTCTTCTTCTTTATACGCGGTGTCTCTGTGGGGGAAATGTACAAAATATTTTTTAATATCAGCCCCGCACTCTTCGTTTGAAACTTGGCATTCTGGAGTCCCCGCCTTTTTGCTCGTGTTTCGCTAAAGGTTCTTGTATCACATTCGTCTTTTGCGCACAAGATATATTAATATTTAGCTGCGGTGAATCTCTCTATCCCTCTCATACTCTCTCTCTCTCTCTCTCTCTCTCCATCTCCGCCTTTCTCCTTCCGCTCTTCTTTTTCTGCTCCCGTCTCGACACCCACCCCTCACCTCGATCCGCTCCAGGATTACCTGCTCGAAGGCGGTATCAAAAGCGCAGAAGCGGCCGCAACCTTTTGAAGTGCGTCGCTTCCTCCTCGGCCAAATCCGGGGTTCCGAGAGCGAGCCCGGCTGGACAATGGAGCCCGCTGCCGTTGTCGCTCCCTCCTGGCCTCTATCTCTCGGCGCGCAGCCACTGAGGGCGGAAACTCGCAGAGCGACCACTACCGGAGCGTCAGCGAAGCATCGGCATTCTCGGCGCGCCGACCTGTCGAGTGAATAGCTCTGCGTTCAACTCGGGAAACTACCTCGTCGCAAAATAAGAGGCATATCGAGTATGACTACTGAGAACGCTCTTCACTGAACGCTTAGAGAAGGAATTTAAGAATCGACGGTGATGACCACTGCCTACATCAGTAGCCAAAACCCTGAATGATAGTTCACACCAAAAAACTGTCACGAAACAGCAAGGATTTGTCGTTTTTGTGGTCTTTCGTCCAAAGACTGGTTTGATGCAGCTCTCCAAGATTATGTTGTGCAAGTCAATTCGAGTAACTACTGCAACCGACATCCTTCTGAATCTGCTTACTGTATTCATCTCTTGGTCTCCCTCTACGATTTTTACCCCCCCCCCCTTTCCACCGCTTCACTCCAATACTAAATTGGGGCCGGCCGCTGTGGCCGAGCGGTTCTAGTCGCGTCAATCCGGCTACGGTCGCAGGTTCGAATCCTGCCTCGGGCATGGATGTGTTTGATCTCCTTAGGTTAGTTAGGCTTAAGTAGTTCTTAGTCTAGGGGACTGATGATCTCACATGTTAAGTCCCATAGTGCTTAGAGCCATTTGAACAACTAAATTGGTGATCCTTTGATGTCTCAGAACATGTCCTGCCAACCGATCCTTTCTTCTAGTCAAGTTGTGCCACAAGTTCCTCTTCCCCCAATTCTGTTCAGTACCTTTTCATTAGTTACGTGGTCTACCCACCTAATCGTCAGCGTTCTTCTGTAGCAACACATTTCAAAGGTTTCTATTCTCTCGTTGTCTATGCTGTTTATCGTCATTGTTTGACTTCCATACGTGGCTACACTCCATACATATACTTTCAGAAAGCTACACTCCATACATATACTTTCAGAAAGCTACACTCCATACATATACTTTCAGAAACACTTTCATTGCCATGGCCAGCCTACATTTTATATCTTCCCTACTTCGACCATCATCAATTATTTTGCTGGCTAAATAACAGAACTCGGCTACTACTTCAAGGGCGTCATTTCGTAATATAATTCCCTCAGCATCACCTGATTTAATTCAACTACATTCCATTATCCTCGTTTTGCTTTTGTTGATGTTCATCTTGTATGCTCCTTTCAAGACACTTCCCATTGCGTTCATCACTTCCCATTGCGTCATCAGCAAACATCGTTTTTATTTCTTCTGCCAGGATTTTAATTCCTGTTCCAAATTTTTCCTTTGTTTCCTTTACTGCTTGCTCAAAACATACCGTTCGAATAACAACCGGGATGGGCTGCAATCTTGTCTCACTCCCTTCTCAACCACTGCTTCCCTTTCGTGCCCCTCGACTCTTATAACTGCCATCGGGTTTCTGTACAAATTGTAAACAGGCTTTCGCTTCCTGCATTTTACCCCTGCCACCTTCAGAATTTGAAAGACAGTATTCCAGTTGACATTGTCAAAAGCTTTCTCTGAGTCTACAAATGCAATAAACTTAAGGATTTAACTGAATTTCAATTGTGATCTCAGCGGTCAGTGTATGGAGTTGTTCGCAGAACAATTTGCACTATTTCATTTCATAGAGCGTAGATTAGAATCTAAGACGGCTTGTGGAAGTTCTCTTTCACAAAACGAGACGGGATTTATTGATTTATAATTTCCTGACTACCCAGTGTTGCCCAGGTATCTATGTTTCAGTTTTCTATTATTCAGTCTCTTCTTTCCACCCATCTCTGTCCATCTCATCCTTCACACCCTCTGTCTCCATTTCCTTCTCCTCCCTCCGTCCCTCTGTGCATCTCTTCCTACCCGCTCTCCCGTTTATCTACTCCTCTCCCCCTCCCTCCTCTGTCCATTTCACCCTCTCCTCTCGCGCTACATCTCTTCTTCCCCCCCCCCCCTCTCCACAATACCTACCTCCTCATTCCCCCTCGTTGTCTACCCATCTCCTTCTTACCCCTTCTTTCTGCATCTTATCAAGCTCACACCAATAAGAGGCTTGTAGTTCTTACCCCCACAGTATTTTTCTCTAGATTGTAACTCACGTGGGTATTAAATATGGTTGTCGTTCCAAAGGTTTAGGATGAGCTTTTCACCCGTGAAATTTGCTTGCGTACGTACATGTCGAATATATTTCACATATATTTACCATATTTCACACATATTTGTACCCATACTTCACCCGTGCCTCTAGTGAATTTCGCTCTGCAGTTTCATTTTCACGCAGCTTAAACGTTTATGACATTGTATCTCTGAACTATGAATTGCGCAATGATATAATTCTGAAGGTAGAGCCATGGCATATGTGTCTACTGTCTGCGTAATGTCTTCCGAATAGAGTTAGTAGTGAAGAAGTAACGTCATGTATGATGCGGTAGTTTTTCACGCATCTCAGTGTTTATGACGTCGTGCAATGACGTAATTTTACTGGTAAAGTTCGTTGTTATACGTGAATACCGTATCCAAAGGGTGTCACGGATACAGCTAGCACTAAAAAAGTAATAAATTAAAGGATCATCTTTCATGCCAAAGTTCAGCCTAACCGACTCTTCATTTTGTGATCTCACTCGCATAAACCACCGCATTAAAAGTCTGAGTAAATATCTGCTGCGAAGTTTAAGCTCTTCATTCTCTTTTTGTGCTTTGTTCCGCACATGTGTGCGATCAATATGGTTACTATTGGATTGACACGGTTAACTTAAGCGGTGACCTAATGCCCTTCCTGTTGCCGCCCTGTTCCATGCCGGGACGGAATGTGTTTACACCAAAGAGTGAAAGAGTGCGAACGTTTTCTAAATGTTTCCGAATAGCGTATATGTGGCGAGACTCGGGTACCAGACCAGTATTCACGTTATCGAATGTCGGAAACTGCCTAAAAACCCCATCTAGCCTCCTTGTCATACCGGCCTTCGTCGTTAATTCGCCGGGCGGAGCTTTAGCACGCACTGATATTCCTGAGAAAATTTAATTACCGATCTATTTGCACACCTGGGACCGTGGATTAAAAATCTCTCTGCAGTAAAATATTCCGCTCTATTGGGCCCCGCTAGCAAAACAAGTGAATTGAAACTGAGAATTTCAGGGAGTAATGATTCACTGGGACGTACACAGCAGTTTAAATATTGCTCACAACTCCAATGGACTGAACATAAAATGACAACATACCATTTCACTCTGTAAAATGAACCATCGATAACTGATTTAAAAACATATATCAAACAATCAACTTACAGCCTCAGTGCCTCGTAGAACTAATCGTTCTAATAGCTTCAGTCAGAAATAACTGCAACAACAGCTCTGGCCTGATGTAGCTACAAACAGGGCAGTCAAGAATGGACGTAAATGTAACAACGGACTATATTACAATACCACGTAAGTTTTTCTTCTTGATAAAACAACAGGTGGTTGTGGATGACGTGTCTGCTGCTCTTAGACCATTGTTATGCACCGCATTCACATCTGGCTCTCGGTTACTTCACTCCCTGCAACGCGAACCTGGATGGCCACTCGGACGTACGTTGCAACTAATTTTCACAAAATTTTTGCCCTTCACCAACCCGTCAGAAAGCGTTTAAGATTCTTATTTTCTTTTATGAATTCTTATGTAATACTTCAGGTGGGAATAAAGAGCTGTAACTGTTGTAGAAATTCGAGACCAAGCACTATCTACAGTTTCATAGTAATGATAAATTAAATTAGACCCTCTCATTGCTAAGGAATCTTTCCATTAAAAGTGATCTGGCGAATCCATGATTAAACCTAAATTTGGAGTCGACAAAGAGTCAAGAAATGCCCTAACAAGGCAAATGGTACGTCCCATCGATAATTTGTTGACGCTGCACCACACGACGCATATTACTGGAAGAACGATTACATGGAGCATGAAGCGAAATTTGTGACTTCATTGTGAATAGAGGGCGCTACAATTCGTGTTGCACAGAGAGTCATTGACAAATATGGGAGAAATTTCAGGCGTGTCCCAGGGAAATGTGATGGGATCCTTACTGCACATGTTGGCTATTGATCAACCTGAAAATAACATTAGTTGTAACCTCAGAATTTTTGCTGATGTAATTCTAAAAGAAGCTGCACAAATGATCAGTACGGTCTTGACAAGATTTGAAACTGGTATAAGGATTCGGAATTTACATTAAATGTGCAAAAAGGGAAAAAATTTTGCTGTTCCCAAAATGCAAATCATAGTTTACTACGATTGCAATATCAGTCATTATATATAAAGGGCAATGTCCCGACTGACTGACTCAGTGACTGACTTATTGTCGCCCAGCCAAAGCTGCTGACGAAAGAAACTTGAAATGTGAAGAGCGTGTTGCTGTAGGCGCCGCTAGGGGGGGTGAAATAGACGATGAAACGTTTTTGAAAATACGTCGCAATTAAGGCAATATTGAATCGGCGAAAATTGGTATATGGTTTCTCGGTCAGAAAAAGACAAATATGTGTTTCAGCATTTTTGAATATTTAACCCCTGTAAGGATGAAATCGTGGGTGAAAATTTTTTTTGAAAACAAATAATTGGCACAGAACTTCTAAAGAATTTCTAAAGTTACATTTATGAAAACTTCTCGGTTACAAATAAATCGGCTCCTAACGGGGTGAAACAGGAAGTAATATGCTTTATGAAACACATAATTGTTAACGCATTTTAAAAGCTAAATCTATGAAAATTGTTTTCTCTGTTGGAACTAAAAAAATACTGTGTCACACTTTCTGGAAATTCAACACCTATGGGGGCGAAATAGAGGATGAAATTCTATGTAAAAATATTTAATTATGCCAGTTTTAATGTATGAAAATTGTTATTTGGTTTCTCGATTCGAAATAAAAGAAATACGTGTTTCACTCTTTTTGGAAATTCAGTACCTAAGGAGGTAAACACTGATTCACCGATTCGTCATCGTACTCGAAACAACTAAGGATAGAAACTCGAAATGTGGGTAGGGTGTGGATCCTATACTGTAGGTATCTTTTAAGAAAGAATTTCTCGAAATTCCACTCGCAAATAGACTGAAATATGGGATGAACGCTTTTTTAAAATATGTCGCTATTAATGCAATTTTGAAAATAGAACTGCGAAAATTGCTATTTGGTTTCTCAGCCACAATTAAAAAAATAAATGTTTCAGCATTTTTGGAAATTCAACCATTAAATAGTGGTGGAAGTTTCTTTGGAAGTAATTCATATTTAAGAATTACTAAAGAATGTTTATAGCTGCATATACGAAAGTTGATATTTGAATTCTTGGTTGGAAAGAAAAACATATGTGATCTGTGATTTTTTTAAGTTCAGTCCCCTAAGGAAGTGAAATACGGGAAGATAAGTACTATGAAATTATTTCATTTCTAACCAGAATCTATGAAAATTTGTATTTGACTTCTTCGTTAGAAATTTAAAAAAATATGTATTTCACTGGCTTGGAAATTCAGCCCCCTAGGGGCGAAGTAGGGGGTTAAAATTATTAACAAAATATTTCATTTTATTATTAAATTTTAAATGAAATTTGGTATTTCACTTCTCGGGTAGAAACAGATATGTGTTAGGGGGTCAAATTTCCTAGGGAAATGTCACCACATGAACGCAAAGGGCGTGATTAACAAATACCTTGGATTCCAGTTACCAGGACTGCTTTTTGCTTAGACGTACATTCAGAAAAGACCATGTTTCTTTGGCCTCAATTAGCGTGAAAAGTTTAGAAGGTGTTGCAATTTGTGAGCAACATAAAAATTTGATTAAAGCAAACAAAACGAAATGTGCAAGTCATAGAGACTACGCGAGTGAAGAAGATGGCGTTGAGCTAGTATGTAACACATTTGGAATTATAGTTCATGATACAAGCACATGGTGTTACGCAGATTAAAATCTTTTAAATCCGAACTTTGAGCGGACTTCCTTAGTTTCGTAACAGAGAAAAAAATTGTTCGCACACATACTTTGAATCGAACACTGCACTAACTTTACCGACTTGTCCGTGCAGTCGAGGATATGGCTCTTGGGGTAACATTTTACAAGATCTTTGCAAATTCCTGGATTGGACTAACCGGTCATTGAGCCATATGCTACACTGTTCTTCTATCATGTCAAGTCGGAATGATGATGAGGTTCATCAGCAGCACCAAGTGAGAACTATCTGACAAAAAATGTTCAAATGTGTGTGAAATCTTATGGGATTTAACTGCTAAGGTCATCACTCCCTAAGCTTACACACTGCTTAACCTAAATTATCCTAAGGACAAACACACACACTCATGCCCGAGGGAGGACTCGAACCTCCGCCGGGACCAGCCGCACAGTCCATGACTGCAGCGCCTTAGACCGCTCGGCTAATCCCACGCGGCAACAATCTGACAAACAAATCGAAGTCAGTCATCAACGTGCAAAGACTTGAAATCTCTTTGAGAACTCAGGACAAAATTTTTCAATTACGGAAACGAATGCAGTCATGCCTGATCGGGAAAATGAACTTCAGGTTGATTATTCCAAAGGATTTACTTTTGTGTTATACCGTCAAACGTATCCGCAATATCTGTTAGCATATCAGTCTTCCCTTGCATTAAAATACTTGATGAAATCCAAGTAATTGGTGATGTAGGCCAAAAGGACTGTATCATTGCCGACCGCGGTGGTCTAGCGGTTCTGGCGCTGCAGTCCGGAACCGCGGGACTGCTACGGTCGCAGGTTCGAATCCTGCCTCGGGCATGGGTGTGTGTGATGTCCTTAGGTTAGCTAGGTTTAAGTAGTTCTAAGTTCTAGGGGACTTAAGACCTAAGATGTTGAGTCCCATAGTGCTCAGAGCCATTTGAACCATTTGATTGTATCATTGCTCTATTTTCGGCTTAACTCAGTTTTTTTTCCCCTAATCACATCGTCTTTAGGCATGGTGTTGTAACGATGTTCCAGTGACTGTTTTTCCATTTGATAACAGTGCGAGTCCAGAGCGGGCTTCAGTGTATTGTCCCAGAGGCCAAAGGCAGAACTTGTTACGACTGCTTTCGCTGAGTTACGATGGACTGTGGCACTGAAAACTGCTCTCAGCCAAGGAGAAGTGCGTTTTGCAGGGGTCCTCACATTGTTCCCTGGGAACCTACCTGTAAGATCAGTATCACTTGGGCCCCTAAAAACATTTCGTCGATGTAGCCAAAATGAGGCTGCACTGCAGCTGTCGCTAGGATAGCAGTTGCGATTTTTTTATGAAGAAGAAAAAAACCGTAGGCACACAAGCAGCACTATTCCCAGAGTGCGCAAAATAAGTGTTTTATTACATCTGAAAATGTAACTGTTGACGCCTGTTCGATGACTCAAGATGTGTTAGAATTGGAAGAACAGCTTTTTCGCGTCTTATGGAGGGCGGCTGCAGAGTACACGAGGTGATATGCGCTTGGCGCTGGAGAGTACTTCCATTTTCGATTGTTGGTTTTTAGCTTTTTGGCGTGTGTTCCACGTAGAGTATCTCGCGGGGTTGCTTTAAGTGTGAGGAAGTTGGGACTCTCTCTGGTGGTGTATAGGAGGGTAGTAGAATTAGGTCGGGTGCCGTGAAGCAGAGAAGTCGATTCGGTCTTGCGCCGAAGAGGAGGGAAGTCGATTTGACCTCGGGCCGTAGGGGTGGGGGTGGGGGGGGGGGGGGGCAAGGGTGGATCCAAACGAGAGGAGGAGGTGGAGGTCAACCTCTCAACCCGACGCAAAGGTGTGCTGGCCACTGCGTTAAAGATCTCTACATGCGCATGGTGAGCATTTCGCAGCACCAGCACTTCCAACCTTCAGAGTGAACTTAACTCACTGCACCACACGTTCACAGCAGCAGTCGTTGTTCGATTTAAGGGCATTGTGGTAGACCCATTCCGCGGATCATAATCGCTGTGAATCCTGTTCGTTTCAATCAGGTCGCGTTATCCAATTTTAAAGTCAAAATTATCGTCAATATGCCACCTCTATTCAACTTTGTGAACTATACAGCTGTACACTTAATTTCATGAACACGACCATAAATACAGTTCAAGTGTTATGTTGAACTATGTCCCATGTCATTCATTTCTTTTGGAAATAAATCTGTCGTGATACTGAATTCTATCTGCTATTAAGGTAGACAAGAACCCTTTATCACCATTATTAATTTTATTTATCTGTCTGGGGAGTAATAGGAGTAGTCTTGAAATAAAATGCATTCTGTCATCTTCACTTTCACTTCACAGGGCTCAGTATCTTCTCATTTGCGTCCAATTTCCATTGTGTATCAATTTTACAGTAGTGTAACTGAATGCTGTTTGCGTGTCTTAGAGTAATTCAGATGCATCAGAGGTAGTCACATACCTGCCCACGAAGAAGACATTTTGTATTGTTCCAAAAGTAACTGTTGTTATAATAGTACAAGCTTTGCATCCAGACACATAAAATAAAAGGCAATTTTCCTATTCTGTTCTTTATGATTTCTTTTCGCTCTGCCTGATGATGGTTTTGCTAAATGCTGATTCACATTCTCACCAGTATCTTAAGTATCTCTATTACAATTACTACACACATCACAAATACTTATTAACACTTTATTCTCTTGTCACCCATCACTAATTACATTTATACTAATAATTTTTTACAAAATTTACACTGTAAATAAATCAATTTCTAAGCAGAGCGTGGATCTCCGACGGGCTTAGTCCATCAGTGCTTTCGTGAAATTTCCTCACGCGTCGTTGTTGCAGGGCAATAGAAGAGCTTCACGTGGTAAATATAATTACGATTGAATTAAACCGTCTTGATTTATATGTAGCCTTTCGTAACGTTTTCTAAGATTTTTTTTTGTTAAGTCAAAATTTCTATGTGATCATAGTCCATTAGAAGATTTTGTAAGTGGGCTGCTTCTGTGTTGGCAGCGCTTTGTAGCGCTTTGCATTGGATCTCTGACTGTGCTTTCTTTGTAAGAGACTCTGTGGCTGGTCGGACTCGTTGTTGGAAGTTAATCGCCAGTACTGTTGGGCAGTTGGAAGTTAGTCACCAGCAGTAATGGAAGTACTGTTGGGCTTTTAGAGGTGAACAGCCAGCAGTGATGGACGTTAGATGTGAGAAGTTAACATTGATGCAGCGTAGAGGTCTGGAGTGTTAGCGTAGGCTAACGATCTGTACATGTTTGACTTGGAGACTGAATATTGTTGTTGTTGTTGTTGTCTTCGGTCCTGAGACTGGTTTGATGCAGCTCTCCATGCTACTCTATCCTGTGCAAGCTTCTTCATCTCCCACTACTTACTGCAACCTACATCCTTCTGAATCTGCTTAGTGTATTCATCTCTTGGCCTCCCTCTACGATTTTTACCCTCCACGCTGCCCTCCAATGCTAACTTTGTGATCCCTTGATGCCTCAGAACATGTCCTACCAACCGGTCCCTTCTTCTTGTCAAGTTGTGCCACCCATCTAATCTTCAGCATTCTTCTTTAGCACCACATTTCGAAAGCTTCTATTCTCTTCTTGTCCAAACTATTTATCGTCCATGTTTCACTTCCATACAGAGCTACACTCCACACAATTACTTTCAGAAACGACTTCCTGACACTTAAATCAATACTCGATGTTAACAAAATTCTCTTCTTCATAAATGCTTTCCTTGCCATTGCCAGTCTACATTTTATATCCTCTCTACTTCGACCATCATCAGTTATTTTGCTCCCCAAATAACAAAACTCCTTTACTACTTTAAGTGTCTCATTTCCTAATCTAATTCCCTCAGCATCACCCGACTTAATTCGACTACACTCCATTATCCTCGTTTTGCTTTTGTTGATGTTCATCTTATATCCTCGTTTTAAGACACTGTCCATTCCGTTCAACTGCTCTTCCAAGTCCTTTGCTGTCTCTGACAGAATTACAATGTCATCGGCCAACCTCAAAGTTTTTATTTCTTCTCCATGGATTCTAATACCTACTCCGAATTTTTCTTTTGTTTCCTTTACTGCTTGCTCAATATACAGAGTGAATAGCATCGCGGAGAGGCTACAACCCTGTCTCACTCCCTTCCCAACCACTGCTTCCCTTTCATGCCCCTAAACTCTTATAACTGCCATCTGGTTTCTGTACAAATTGTAAATAGCCTTTCGCTCCCTGTATTTTACCCCTGCCACCTTCAGAATTTGAAACATAGTATTCCAGTCAACATTGTCAAAAGCTTTCTCTAAGTCTACAAATGCTATAAATGTATGTTTGCCTTTCCTTAATCTATTTTCTAAGATAAGTCGTAGGGTCAGTATTGCCTCACGTGTTCCAACATTTCTGCGGAATCCAAACTGATCTTCGCCGAGGTCGGCTTCTAGCAGTTTTTCCATTCGTCTGTAAAGAATTCGCGTTAGTATTTTGCAGCTGTGACTTATTAAACTGATAGTTCGGACTGAATATTATTCATAATTATATACCTTTGCACTATATGTCAATGACGATTTATATTCGTGTTTGAACTGGATGTCACATTATTAAGGTACAAAATACATTATTTGGTTTGCAACAAAATCTTTCCTTTGCTAACCAAATGCCTATTAGTAGTTAGTGGCTTTAGTAGTTAGAATCATTTATTTAGCTAGCAGTACTGACGTTCGCTGTATTGCAGTAGTTCGCATTTTGAAGATTTTTGTGAGGTAGGTGCTTAATGAAATATATAGGTTATTGCTAAGATTTATTATAAGTCAGGGCCATTCTTTTTAATTAATTTTTTGAAGTCACGTTGTAATTTTTTGAGCAGTCAGATTGCGTTGCGCTAGAATATTGTGAGTCAGTGTTGACATAATAAGAAGAAGTAAAGAGAAATTCTGCTCAGCTGTTTCAGAATCAAACAACGTAGAAGTTTCATCTTCTCACTCATTCTGCAGTTTAAGTACAGACACACTCATTTAAATAAAGAAGCGCCAATTTCACAAGTATTACGTGAATGTATCACCTTACTAAATCTTAAAAGATAGAACACTGATGTTACGACGTCGGGATCCCACTGTTCGTCTCATTTTGCATCGACGTATACGCTGTTACTGCCAACTGTCTAAAACTTCCCAGAGCGCCCATGCACATAAATGCAGAGAGCAAATCAACAGTTACAGTTAGTGATACAAACAGGTGGCCAGATTCTGCAGAAGCACGTGTAATGAACCGCCTAAAGGCTGCAGCTGTCACGAAGACAGTAGCCGAATGATTGCCGAGAGGCAGGCACCGTGTCAGTTTCTGAACAGAAAGGATGTTCCTCAGAATGAATTATTATGAATGACAGAACTGAAATTTAAGAGTCGGAAAAAAATGAATAATTGCCATTTCATCTTCCAGGAATATCTGGAACTTTGTGCAGTAAATGTAGTCGATCACTGCACTTCACTAGCAAACGTGCGTTACATCTTTTTTGAACGCCGTGTGTAAGTTTATTTGCCACATCTAAATAACTATTACAAGACACGGTGTATCTGAACTCGTTGAAGGATATGGAGAACTAACTTTTGTAAGTGAAATAAAATACTGCTGCGCAGTTGAGAATTGTCAGACCAGTGAATTTTTAGGCAAACATCAGCAGACGCCACCTTCAACGTGTGGGCACTGTTCGAACGTTTTCTGAGTGCCTACTTCCTTCTCAGAAGGAAAGATGGAGGAGGGGGAGGAGGGGAAGTCGTGAATACAAAGTTTACATGTCTTCTACTTCCATCGATGCTGTCATATGTGCGTGATGTCCTGAGGTTTGTTAGGTTTAAGTAGTTCTATGTTCTAGGTGACTGATGACCACAGCAGTTAAGTCCCATAGTGCTCAGAGCCATTTGAACCATTTTGTCATATGTGAGATGGCGTCTTACCACAGCCATGGACAGCATCACCGTGGACTTGCTGAAGAGGGCTTGGCACAGCAGAAACTGCATCTTGGGTGTTTGTCATATTACACACAGAGCTCCAATCGGGTGCGTCGATGATATGGACGAAAAACCACAGACTTGCCACTTTTGAACGATTTAAGGTCACGAGCCAGTTCTCATTGCTGGTGAAAATTAGGTTTAACATTGTGAAATTGTACCATAATTAGTAGATCTAGACATCCTGTTTACTTCTATACTTGATACCTTTCGTAGTTGAAGTTTTATTTAGTAATTACGAAGTTCATACTACAAATCACTTTTTCTGAGTAATCATCACTGGCTCCTGGCATCGAAATTACCTCACTAGTACCTCCGCTATTGCAAAAAAATCAGATACTGCTGTTACCTTCGGTTTCTCTTTTGCTTGGTCCCGCAAAACTGTTATTAATAGCTGGGACCAAACCAGCGACGCATGGGGTAAATTAGGCCAAAGTTTTCCAATCTGCGGCCTTTAATTTCGTGAGAGGAGTCGTTTACCGAACAAGGCGCTCTTCCTTTATTTTGTGGGCCCTCCGGAGATGGCCGAAGAATGGCGGCGAGTCCACAACAGGGACTTAATTAAAGTGCGGAAAGGAGGGGAGGGGGGAGGGGGTGCGGGTGTCGAGATGCGCCGACACTCATTTGTTACCACAGAGCGCGTTCACAGGAGTGGCGGCGTCATTAGCGTAGCCCAAAACTTGCACTGCGGTTTATTGCGCGGGTCTCCGACTAAAGAAACCGACGTTTGTTGTAAACATTTATTATTAGAACCTTTCTTCTCCTTTACACGTTGAGCAGGCACGTGTTTCAGCACGTTTCACTTTATTTATTACCCAACTCACTCGTAATAACGCTCGTCTCCTGCATGAATATAGGCTTGGATAGGTACGCGTCTGAAGCTTATTGCGTTTCCTTTCAACTTACTACTGCGACTGTTTAGTATTTTTCACACGACCTCAGAAGTAAGTTACTCATTATTATGGCGGGTCAAGTACACTACTGGCCATTAAAATTGCTACACCACGAAGATGACGTGCTACAGACGCGAAATTTAACTGACAGGAAGAAGATGCTGTGATATGCAAACGATTAGCTTTTCAGAGCATTCACACAAGGTTGGTGCCGGTGGCGACACTTACAACGTGCTGACATGAGGAAAGTTTCCAACCCATTTCTCATACACAAACAGCAGTTGACGGGCGTTGCCTGGCGAAGCGTTGTTGTGATGCCTCGTGTAAGGAGGAGAAATGCGTACCATCACGTTTCCGACTTTGATAAAGGTCGGATTGTAGCCTATCGCGATTGCGGTTTATCGTATCGCGACATTGCTGCTCGCGTTGGTTGAGATCCGATGACTGTTAGCAGAATATGGAATCTGTGGGTACAGGAGGGCCGGCCGGAGTGGCCGTGCGGTTCTAGGCGCTACAGTCTGGTACCGAGCGACCACTACGGTCGCAGGTTCGAATCCTGCCTCGGGCGTGGATGTGTGTGATGTCCTTCGGTTAGTTAGGTTTTATTAGTTCTAAGTTCTAGGCGACTGATGACCTCAGAAGTTAAGTCGCTTAGTGCTCAGAGCCATTTGAACCATTTGGTACAGGAGGATAATACGGAACGCCGTGCTGGATCCCAACGGCCTCGTATCACTAGCAGTCGATATGACAGGCATCTTATCCTGATGGCTGTAACGGATCGTGCAGCCACGTCTCGATCCCTGAGTCAACAGATGGGGACGTTTGCAAGACAGTAACCATCTGCACGAACAGTTCGACGACGCTTGCAGCAGCACGGACTATCAGCTCGGAGACCATGGCTGCGGTTACCCTTGACGCTGCATCACAGACAGGACCGCCTGCGATGGTGTACTCAACGACCAACCTGGGTGCACGAATGGCAAAACGTCATTTTTTCGGATGAATCCAGGTTCTGTTTACAGCATCATGATGGCCGCATCCGTGTTTGGCGACATCGCGGTGAACGCACATTGGAAGCGTGTATTCGTCATCGCCATACTGGCGTATCACCCGGCGTGATGGTATGGGGTGCCGTCGGTTACACGTCTCGGTCACCTCTTGTTCGCATTGGCGGCACTTTGAACAGTGGACGTTACATTTCAGATGTGTTACGACCCGTGGCTCTACCCTTCATTCGATCCCTCCGAAACCCTACATTTCAGCAGGATAATGCACGACCGCATGTTGCAGATCCTGTACGGGCCTTTCTGGATACAGAAAATGTTCGACTGCTACCCTGGCCAGCACATTCTCCTGATCGCTCACCAATTGTAAACGTCTGGTCAATGGTGGCCGAGCAACTGGCTCGTCACAATACGCCAGTCACTACTCTTGATGAACAGTAGTATCGTGTTGAAGCTGCATGGGCAGCTGTACCTGTACACGCCATCCAAGCGCTGTGTGACTCAATGACCAGGCGTGTCAAGGCCGTTATTACGGCCAGAGGTGGTTGTTTTGGGTACTGATTTCTCAGGATCTATGCACCCAAATTGAGTGAAAATGTAGTCACATGTCAGTTCTAGTATAATATATTTGTCCAATGAATACCCGTTTATCATCTGCATTTCTTCTTGGTGTAGCAATTTCAATGGCCAGAAGTGTACGTTACACTGAATGCTACGTCACTACACTACAAGTCAAGTCAGCATAAACAACGGTCGGAACGTCCTACCAGTCGTTCCGTTCCTCAAAGATACAAATACGCATGTCGGTCACTGAACTATTCGTGACCCACTGTATGGACGTCTACGTCGTTGGAAATTTCTCCCCGCCCCGCCCCCTCCCTCTTCCCCCTGCTCATAGATTCTTTTTCAGCTTGCCGAAAAGATGGACATCGCATGGCTGCATGGTGCAAGATCTGGGCTGCATGGTAGATGCTTCCGAACCTCTTATCGAAAACGTTGACGCAAAGCTTGTGTTATGCATAGAGTTGCGCTCTACCAAAACTATGGTTCGGTCGTTTTGGCACAACACATAAGTTACGTAGTAAATGGAACGACTACCGGTAGTGTTGGTGTTGTGGTGATGCTACTGCACCATAATCGATAAGCCGCGCTCTAAACACTCGTAGCGTGGCAGCTGTATGGGTTCGCAGAACGAACTTTATCGAGGTCCGCCAGGGGCAGCAGCTGCCAACTAGAGATGGGTAGTTCGCGAACGAACGGGTGCAAAGGAACGGTTCCCCAAGATGAACGAAAGGACCGAGGAATGAGTTCCAAGGAACGATCGGTTCATAGTTCACTTCGGTCGCGGCGGTCTACTTATAGTTCCCGGGAACGAGGAACGATCGGTTCATAGTTCACTAGTTCACTTCGGTCGCGGCGGTCACTTCGGCGGTTCTCATGCCATCCTCGGTCGCGTGGTCGTCTCAGCCTCGGTCTCTCTCGGCCGCACCCGTCGTTCTTCGCATGACCACCTGTCTCAGTTCCACTGCCGACTGCTCCTAGTTAGTTCAGTATCCAGTTGTTCGTTTCGTTCACCGCGCTCGCCTATTTTACATGTGTTCCAAACTGTTTTTGCACTTGGTTCTGGCTATTCAGCGTCCACGACCGGTAATCAAAAAGTATTTTATAGTTACGTAAATTACACAAAAATTACGTTGTAAGCAATAGGTATGTCTTTTCAGGTAACAAAAGGGCATATCAGCTCACTTCATTATATCGATGAACAGCAGAAGACATACTTATAACAAGGCAAGTTTTTTTGTTATTCATATATTTTTTGGTTTCATCGACCTGATTTAGCAGCTAACTTTCAATAATTTGTTTAATTTTTAGGGTAAGAAAATTCATATAAAACGATTTTCGTGTATCTTTCATATACAAAACACCACATTTAGGAAGGCTCTAATTTTTTTTTAAAAGTTTGGTTGTTTCCAATTTGCATTACCTGCTAGTTTGGTTTCTTTTTAAAAAAAGAACAGTGGGTTGTGGGTCATTTTGGCTCAGTAGGAAAAGCGATGCCTGTCCATTTGAAAAGTCATAGATTGCCGTAACATCGTATTTACTTATTATCTCAAAAACATTTGTTCCGAAGGAGCTTTCAAACCAAAAACTTTATTACTGCGAACTTAATTATTATTATTATTATTATTGCTGCATTAACTTTAATAATGCAACATAAAAACGTAATTTTTAATAAGAGTGTGACGCAAGTATGAGAAAATTACATTTTATGCTTCCATGAAGTCTCTACTTCGCCTACGAACTCAGAGACAACGTGAAGTATATATAGGGTGTAAACGATTATTGTTTACAACGTAGCATAGTTATGTAGTGGAAGTCGAAACGAAGAATTTTATACAAGACACTTGTGGTCTTTTAAGTTGGGAAACAGCCACCAACAGGTTTACAAGACTACATGAGCTATAGCCCATGCGCGTCGCGTGAGATTTTCATGTTCTCTTCTCCAGCTCTCTACATATTGTCATCAATTGTTTCGCAACTGTTGCTTGCATTAGCTTGTTATTTCTTCACTGCCTAATTATTACATGTTTGTTTGTTTGTTGTATTTGCTCGTAACGGGCAACACATCGCCCGTAATTGGCGAGCAGTCTGTACTCGGAGCCGGTTTTCTATGCGCCACCCTATATTATTTCCCTGCGATCAGCTACACAAGGCTACGGTTGGCTAAACGAGAGGTTCTGCATTAACACAGAAATTACTTCTAAAAGTGTGTAAGAATTCTGTAATAAATAAAAACTCTATACTCCAGGGGGGAGGCAAGTGCCCCCTCTTGGTGCCCTCCATCCTTCAGTCACCTACACTACTAGTTTTCAGTTTTTCATAAGAACCATATACCAAGCACAAATGAACGGTGAACGAGTAAAAATGAACGGTTCCCAAAAAAGAACGATCAGCAGTGAACTAGTTCCAAAGGATGAACGAGTTTGCCCATCTCTACTGCCAACCCATGGGCATCACGTGTGTGGATAGCGGTTGGTCGATGCCTCGTTAAATACCGGAGCGCTGACTACGATGGACAGTTCTCTTCTTTGCCCCGAGCCGTCTACGGTCTCCAGTTACCGCCGAGCCTACAAGCTGCAGTGTTCGTCCCTCGTATCCGAGACTCAACCTCCGTAGGCATCGTAGCTCTGGATTCTACGTAGGAATCACTCAGGGGCACAGTGACAGAACTTCAATATTTTAGAGGACTTGTAATAATTTCAAACGTCTAATTCTGCTGGTCATTTCACAAGAAGAAGCATCTTTTAAGCTGAGTATCTCTCCATATTTAATAAATACCGTTTTATTACTATTTATTCGGATTCTTTCTTATTGAAGCACTGGTAAGGAAAGAAAATAATCGGATATGTGAGAGAGACACTGGGAGTCGACGACTACTTTTTGTTGTATATTTTGCACATAATTAGAACTGTAGATCAGTCGGGCCATGGAGTATTTTACATCACTACAGAATGATAATTGCATTTCATAAGCAATAAAAATTAGTTGATCACGTATCATCTACGATTTTATGCATACAAAGCAATCATATATGATGCAAGTACAGTTTACATGCACAATCATAAAACAGTCTGTACTACTATTGTTGTTTTCTGTACTCAATAGAACCTTCTTCGTCACGATCGAAGGCTGGAGTTTCCTGTTATTATTGACAAATAAGAAAGTTGTTTATGAATAACACAAACATGTGTTATATAAGTTCTACGAAGTATTGAAGCGATGTTTGATATTTTATGTTTTACGTTTTGGTTCACTTAAACCATTTCTTTAGTAACTTATGTTTTCGAGCGCTATATGATAAATCGGTTTTGTTTTCTTTATTTTTGCTACAACGTCTCTCTGTTTCATGTTAGAACTCAACAATATTTTCGAATAAAACCCTTATTCAATATTGACAATTTCAATTCTGCTATAAACACGGTTTATTTTTAAGTAAAAGACGGGAGGATAGGAAAATCCTTCGTTGGCTATGTGGCCTTAGTTTTTAGACAGTTCAGCCCTTCCAGTTCCTAGGAGAATCTAACAAGACACTGATCGCATATGCAAACAGTCATATTGAAGAAAATGACTTACTGACACATAACCAACACGGATTAAGAAAATATCGTTTTGTGCAACACAGCTAGCTCTTTATTCCCATGAAGTAATGACTGCTGTCGACAAGGGATCTCAGATTGATTACATATTCCTAGATTTCCAGAAGGCTTTTGATACCGTTCCTCACAAACGACTATTAATCAAATTGCGTGCATATGGAGTATCATCTCAGTTGTGTGACTAGATTCGTGATTTCCTCTTAGAGAGGTCACAGTTCGTAATGATAGACAGTAAATCATCGAGTAGAGCAGAAGTGATATCTGGCGTTCCGGAATCTAGTGTCATAGTCCCTCTGCTGTACCTGATTCACATAAATGATCTAGGTGATAATCTGAGCAGCCCCCATAGATTGTTTGCAGATGATGCTGTAATTTACCGTCTAGTATAATTATCAGACGATCAATTCCAATTACAAAATGATCTAGAGAGAATTTCTGTATGGTACGAAAAGTGGCAATTTGCATTAAAAAAAGAAAAGTGCGGGATCATCAACATGGGTACTAAAAGAAATCCGATGAATTTTGGGTATACGATAAATCGCACAAATCTGAGGGCTGTCAATTCGACTAAATACCTAGGAATTACAATTACGAGCAACTTAAATTGGAAAGACCACATAGATAATATTGTGTGAAAGGCGAAACAAAGACTGCACTTTGTTGGCAGAACATTTAGAAGATGCGACAAACCCACTAAAGAGACAGCCTACATTACACTTGTCCGTCCTCTGCTGGAATATTGCTGCGCGGTGTGGGATCCTTACTACGTAGGATTGACGGAGGATTTCGAAAAAGTGGAAAGAAGGGCAGCTCGTTTCGTGTTATCCCGCAATAGGGGTGAGAGTGTCACTGATATGATACGCTACTTGGGATGGCAGTCACGGAAACAAAGGCGGTTTTCTTTGCGGCAAGATATATTTACGAAATTTCAATCACCAACTTTCTCTTCCGAATGCGAAAATATTTTGTTGGCACCCGCCTAAGTAAGGAGAAATGACCATCATAGTAAAATAAGGAAAATCAGAGCTCGAACGGAAAGATTTAGGTGCTCTTTTTTTCCCACGCGCCATTCGAGAGTGGAATGGTATGAAAATGGTTCGATGAGCCCTCTGCCAGGCACTTAAGTGTGAATTGCAGAGTAACCATGTAGATGTAAATGTAGATGAAATGTGGTAACGCCGCCGGCCGGGGTGACCGAGCGGTTCTAGGCGCTACAGTCTGGAACCGCGTGACGGCTACGGTCGCAGGTTCGAATCCTGCCTCGGGCATGGATGTGTGTGATGTCCTTAGGTTAGTTAGGTTTAAGTAGTTCTAAGTTCTAGGGGACTGATGACCACAGATGTTAAGTCCCATAGTGCTCAGAACCATTTTTGAGGTAACACCAGATAGGTATGCAACACACCTAACATACAAGAAATGCATATACGATGTCAACTGACCAAAGCTACCAGGAAATCTACTGTACCGTGTCTAGGCTTCCTTACAACAGCCTATGGTAGCCTACAGTAGTTTTGCATCTCTAGTCGTGCTCGCCTTGGGGGCTGCTGCACTGTCGCACAGGAGAACACTGTCTGGGCTTCACTTTCGACACATCTTGTTCTTTATGGCGCTCTTCACCGTTATCAGTGTTCGACTGTACGAATCGCCTTTATTCGTTGTGCCCTTCACCAAAATCTTGTGTACAAACCTCCTTCAGAAAACGGATGGCGTAATTATGCATTTCTGCCACGGAGACGAGCAGGTGAGTCTCCACTCCATAGACCGCTCCCTTTGTTGCACGCGGTAAATGATGAACCCATGTGTCACCGCATGATGTGGATCATGAAATCACCTCCTTACAAGGATGTCCGGAGACGCCTTAAACCCTGCGCCTTTGTGTGCAGTTGACAGTGATCGCGCAACGCCGTGTGAGCACCATTTCCGATACTCGGATGGTCGAATGAGCACCGCATGAGAAATATCCGCGACTTTCGCCCGGCGACTGCTGCGAATCGGTTCCTTAATCGCCTGGTGTTTGTAGTCTGTGGTCGACATTGATGGGCTTCCCCCGTGACAGCATCACCCCCGTCTGTGCGCACTAGGTCACTCCGTTGGCACCGTTTCACTATACTGAACGTGATATTGCATATGCTCCATATACAGCCGTAATTTCACAGCGCATCTTGGGTTGGCTGTTGTACATAACGGACGCGCGGCACCTGCAGATTTGCAGGTAAGAATAACTTTCTTCAGAGCACTAAACATATGGAAATAGCATGGTAAGAGATCGAAACTGTATGGAGGATGTGTAACGGCTCCGCAGCGAAGCTAATGCTACGTTGTCGGAAGAACCTTGTCAGCATAGTAAGGCATTATCCTAGAACAGAAACTGATGCCCTCTGTCAACACTCCTGGCCTTTGGACTTGATGGCAAGCTTCGATTTTTAAGAAATGTCCTCATGTTGCCAAGGTTGTTTCGACTAAGCAGCAAGCCTGCCTTCGCGTTTATGCATGTAATATGTATAGTGTACCGTGTTTGGCAACTGTAAGACATTAAATATCCATGTGTGGAAGAACGTTAGGAATGAAGTAGGAAACAATAAATCGTGAGGGAAAAGAGCAGTTTACTACTCTTTAATACACTCCTGGAAATGGAAAAAAGAACACATTGACACCGGTGTGTCAGACCCACCATACTTGCTCCGGACACTGCGAGAGGGCTGTGCAAGCAATGATCACACGCACGGCACAGCGGACACACCAGGAACCGCGGTGTTGGCCGTCGAATGGCGCTAGCTGCGCAGCATTTGTGCACCGCCGCCGTCAGTGTCAGCCAGTTTGCCGTGGCATACGGAGCTCCATCGCAGTCTTTAACACTGGTAGCATGCCGCGACAGCGTGGACGTGAACCGTATGTGCAGTTGACGGACTTTGAGCGAGGGCGTATAGTGGGCATGCGGGAGGCCGGGTGGACGTACCGCCGAATTGCTCAACACGTGGGGCGTGAGGTCTCCACAGTACATCGATGTTGTCGCCAGTGGTCGGCGGAAGGTGCACGTGCCCGTCGACCTGGGACCGGACCGCAGCGACGCACGGATGCACGCCAAGACCGTAGGATCCTACGCAGTGCCGTAGGGGACCGCACCGCCACTTCCCAGCAAATTAGGGACACTGTTGCTCCTGGGGTATCGGTGAGGACCATTCGCAACCGTCTCCATGAAGCTGGGCTACGGTCCCGCACACCGTTAGGCCGTCTTCCGCTCACGCCCCAACATCTTGCAGCCCGCCTCCAGTGGTGTCGCGACAGGCGTGAATGGAGGGACGAATGGAGACGTGTCGTCTTCAGCGATGAGAGTCGCTTCTGCCTTGGTGCCAATGATGGTCGTATGCGTGTTTGGCGCCGTGCAGGTGAGCGCCACAATCAGGACTGCATACGACCGAGGCACACAGGGCCAACACCCGGCATCATGGTGTGGGGAGCGATCTCCTACACTGACCGTACACCACTGGTGATCGTCGACGGGACACTGAATAGTGCACAGTACATCCAAACCGTCATCGAACCCATCGTTCTACCATTCCTAGACCGGCAAGGGAACTTGCTGTTCCAACAGGACAATGCACGTCCGCATGTATCCCGTGCCACCCAACGTGCTCTAGAAGGTGTAAGTCAACTACCCTGGCCAGCAAGATCTCCGGATCTGTCCCCCATTGAGCATGTTTGGGACTGGATGAAGCGTCGTCTCACGCGGTCTGCACGTCCAGCACGAACGCTGGTCCAACTGAGGCGCCAGGTGGAAATGGCATGGCAAGCCGTTCCACAGGACTACATCCAGCATCTCTACGATCGTCTCCATGGGAGAATAGCAGCCTGCATTGCTGCGAAAGGTGGATATACACTGTACTAGTGCCGACATTGTGCATGCTCTGTTGCCTGTGTCTATGTGCCTGTGGTTCTGTCAGTGTGATCATGTAATGTATCTGACCCCAGGAATGTGTCAATAAAGTTTCCCCTTCCTGGGACAATGAATTCACGGTGTTCTTATTTCAATTTCCAGGAGTGTAGTAGCAATTTAAAATTGAGAGCTGTTTACGGTCTTGGCGAACAAATTTGTAAGAAAAACTGCATTGATACAATGACCACTGCGTATGCTTTAAAATGAAACAAAAGGCGTGTCGTCGAAATAAGATTTTTATTACAGTAGCAAAAGACGGCACATAATCTGTTTTACTTGTATATACATTAATATTCCGAACACTCGCTGTTTGCGAACACTCCAATTTCTAAATCTGAGCTGGCATTGTCTGCGGCGCTCTTTCGATGTTTGCGCCGAGGAAAGACGCAGTCGGCGCCGGGGCTTGTCAAAACGCTCACGTCCCCTCGCCTCGCCACGGCTCGTCTTCTTCCCCCCCCTCCCCCCCCCCCCCCCCCTCCGCAGGCAGAGTGTCGAGTTGTCCAAGTTGGCGGTCCGCGCGGACGCACAGACTTGAGCCACCGCCTCGGCCGCCGCACCGGTGACGTAATAGAGTTAGTGCCAGGAGGGACGGCGCAAACAAAGCAGCTCCGTCTTGGCGCTCTTAATCCCGGCACTTAATATAATTAGCTGTTTGCAAACTAAATTCCCGGCAACTCGCAAATACCCCGGCCGCCCACGCTGGGCAAGGGCTGAATTTCGCGGAAGGACGGCGCGGCGAGGGAGGCGGCCACACCCCCGCCATACTGGCCGCTGGCCCAGGTTTGCTCTTCCGGTGGAAGCTCCTGCTAGCCGCCTCCTTCAGCACCTGGCAGTCTGTTAACAATGAGCTTGGGGCAACGCTATGCCAGCTGACGTAAATACAGAAGAACGACCACTGTAGACGCTCATGGCCTCAAACTTCCCAGCACCTCGTGTTGAGGTACGAGGGCAAGGGAAACCAAAGACTGTCTCCTTCTTACCCAGTTTCCCATCTTATTTATGATTTACCAAATTTATTTTATTTTAACTGTACGGTCGTTGTCCCTCCTATCGGCACAGTCGTCAGTCAAGCTAAGGGAGGAAATTTCGTGTAAACTTTGTTCTGTTGTGACTGTTTTGCTGCCCTTTTTTGAGGCAGAGATTGGAGAACTGATCAGAATTTGCATAAACGGTCGTTGAAAACCACCCAAAACCCACACTGAAGTTTGCTGGTGTACCAGAAAACGGTAGTTAGTCCGCCGTCCGGATTCGGATTAGATTTAGATCTGGTTCACCTTTCTGTCTCGCAGTTCTCAACTCCCGTTACTGGCTTCTAGGGGCTGTAAAGAAGACCCGGCAGACAAAGTTTCGATAAGGAACCAGTGTCCGGAAAAGTTCCATTTGGACACAAGTTTTAGAGTCGAATAACTTTCGGATTTCTTGCTTCATGGTGGCACGTACTCAAACTGAAGAGGAGCCGTCCACAGTCCATGTTGTAGTTACATCACGTACCATATTCGCACGACTACGACAGAGGCTGCGAGAAGCTGGTCCGAGGTTTAACTGTCGTGCTCCACATACGCGCCGCGCTACCGTAGTTGCAGAGAACGTCCTTCGTCACATAGAAAGGAAACTCCAACGAGTACTCATTTTACATTCAAACAGTGTGTTTCTGGACACTGGCTCCTTACAAAAACTTTATCTATTAATGCCTTCCTATAACATCTAGGACTTGTAACATGAATTGCGGTACATCTTCAGTCCTAGCATCGAACGATCAAACGTCCAAAGATCATAGACCACATCATGGGGAATTACGTCAGATTTAAAAAAAAAAGAGAAAAAACCACGACGCACTGCAAAGGAATTATCCGAAAGGGACGGAACTCAGCAGATGTACATCTGCAGACAAACAAATGATTACAATTTCAGAAGAACTGGAGTATTTATTCAAGAGCAACAGTTTCACAAAAAATGGCTCTGAGCACTATGGGACTTGACTACTGAGGTCATCAGTCCCCTAGAACTTAGAACTACTTAAACCTAACTAACGTAAGGACATAACACACATCCATGCCCGAGGCAGGATTCGAACCTGCGACCGTAGTGGTCGCGCGGTTCCAGATTGTAGCGCTTAGAACCGCACGGCCACACCGGCCGGCCAGTTTCACAAATCGAGCAAGTCAAAAGTGCGTCCATCCACCTCTGGTCCTTATGCAAACAGTTATTCTGCTTGGCATTGATTTATAGAGACATTGGTTAACCTGCTGAAGGATATCGTGCCAAATTTTGTCCAATTGGAGCGTTAGATCGTCAAAACCCCAAGCTGGTTGGAAGGCCCTGCCCGTAATGCTCGAAACGTTCTTAACTGTAGAGAGATCCGGTGACCTTGCTGGCCAATGCAGGATTTAGCAAGCACGAAGACTAACAGTAGGTACGCGCATCGTTTACAGAAGGGCATTATCTTGCTGAAATGTAACCCCAGGATGGCTTATCACGAAGGGCAACAGAACGGGGCGTAGAATATAGTCGTCGTACCGCAGCATTCTAAGGGTACCATGTATGACAACCAAAGACCTCCTGCTATGAAAGCCGGTGGTTGTGGCCCAGCGGTTGTAGGCGCTTCAGTCCGGAACTTCGCTGCTGCTACCGTCGCAGGTTCGAATCCTGCCTCGGGCATGGATGTGTGTGATGTCGTTAGGTTATTTATGTTTAAGTAGTTCTAAGTCTAGGGGACTGATGACCTCAGATGTTAAGTCCCATAGTTCTTACAGCCATTTGAACCATTTCCTGCTATGAAATTAAATGGCACCCCAGAGCATCACTCTTGGTTGTTGGGCCATATGATAGGAGACAGTCAGGTTGTTATCCCACCGCTGTCCAGTGCACCTCCAGGGAAGTCTTCGGTCTGGAGTTGCACTGATGAGTCCCGCTTCGAACTGGAAGTGAGCCTCAGTGAAGACGTGTCCGGAGCACCCCGGACAGCAGTGGGATAGCAACTTGGCTTTCGCCTGCCATACGGGCCGACAAGTAAAAGTGATGGTCTGGGGTCCACTTCATTCGACAGCAGGAGGTCTTTGGTTGTCATCCGTGGCACCGGTACAGCACGGCGGTACGTCGACATTATTATTCTACGTCCCGCTCATGATGAGCAGTCCTGGGCTTATATTACAGCAAGATAACGCGCTTCTGCACACGACGAGAGCTTCTACCGTTAGTCTTCGCGCTTGCTAAACCATACATTGGCCACCGAACTCGCTGGACCTCTCCCGAACTGGGAATGTTACCAGTATTATGGGCAGGGGCTTCCAACCAGCTGGGCATTTTGGCGATGTAAGGCGCCAATTGGACAGAATTTGGCACGATATCCTTAGGAGGACATCCAACATCTTTATCAATCAGTGCCAAGCCGAATAACTGCTTGCGTAAGGGCCAGAGGTGGACGAATGTGTTATTGACTTGCTCAATTTGTGTTTATTTCTCTTGAATAAATAATTCAGTGTGTCTGAAATTGTAGTCACTCCTCTGTCTGTACGCATACATCGCATCTACTGATTTCCGTCCCATTCGGATAATTCCTTCGTAGTGCCATTTTCCACCTTCTTTTCTATTTACTACTTACGCCTCTGAGAGGTAGCCGGGCATACACATTTGATGCTTGTGTGTGTGTGTGTGTGTGTGTGTGTGTGTGTGTGTGTGTGTGTGCAGTGCGTTTTGCCTATAATACAGTCGTCTGGTGTCCGTGAAAGGATGCAGGCCAACAAATAAGCCAGTTCTAAAATATCTTTCTCATAGTCTTTCCTAAGGTTTGTTTAATGAAAATGATTACGTAAATTGACTGTGGTAGGTGGTGGGCAAATGCAGCGAACCCAGTTGGTAGACTGTGCTAGTTCAATGAAATCTCGTTGTCCCACAGCTGGCAATTTCAATAGAGAGACGCCTAGCATCTGCGCAACCGTTGACGAACATTTTCTCTCTACGGAAAGTTGAAACACCCTCTATGTAAAGCGTGTCTCTCTTGAGAGTCGTCAGGCGCAATCTTTGGTGCTTCGGCGAATATTTCCACATGGAGTCAGCCCAGACAGTGGTCATCACGTCTTTCATGTGGTGCTCAGTACCGACGGAAAGGGCCACTTTGTTCCCCATTAGAAAGAAACTAATTTTTAAAGAGGAATCTTACGTGACCATCCATAGAGTGGTGCGAAATTAGAGTACTGCGATGTTCGTTTTATCAATATGTATTAACTGCAGCAGTAAAGTAAGTAGAATAAGCAGTACACCAGCAGCTACTGAGCAGCGCTGCAGCATGGCGGCTGCAATCAGCGCAAGCCATGGCGCTGGTGTCGCTGCTGCAGTACTGGTTCTTCTTCGTGTTTTACTGCCCCTGTTAATAGATAATCACGATTATCATACCATCATCATCATCTTGGACAGTTTCCAGCCTCTGGCCGGTTCTGTATGGAACATAGGCCTCTCCATCGTATTCTGTCTTGCTACCATCTCTCCGTCTTCACCTTGGTCCAGTCTTCTCCTTTCTTCTGGACTCATTCCTCTGCTCCTTTCAGCCATCTGTCTCTCGGTCTTCCTCTTGGTTTCTTTCCTTCCAGTTTCATCTCGTGTATCCTCCTGGATATCCTCTTCTCCTCCATTCTATTAACGTGTCCGTACCATCTCAGCCTTGATTTCTCTGCCTCCTCCTGTATGCTTCCACCCTCATTAACTCTCAGATCTTCTCATTTCTTAACCCGTCTATCTTTGTCACTCCAATACTGTTTCTCAAGAATTTCATTTCACTAGCTCGTACTTTGCTTTTCTCTCTTCCTTTCATAACCCAGACTTCTGATGCGTATATCAGGATCGGGGCATAGTATGTCCGGTGTATAGCCGTTTTACTGATTTGGGGTACACCCTTGCACCGTATCAGGCTTCTGACACTCTTCCGAAATGCTTCTGCTTTTCTCCCCCACGATTATCATACCAAGTGCTCAAAATGTTGACTTTGAGAACTGCTACACGCTTTTAAGTGGTTCTGGAGAAACAGTACTGCATGTTGAACTTCGTCCGGAGAGTTAACAGCGGCACATGCCAATGTTACAAGACCTTTCAGGCGTTCAGGAGTCGTTGGTGTTTCCTAATAGATATCTTGTTTTAATTGGAGCCACTGGTAGAAGTATAGAAGTGTTATCTTTAGTGAGTGTGCAGACTATTTAGCGTCTCCTGAACTATCATTCCAGTGTTCTCCAAATGTTCTCTTAAGGTGGTCTGTTGCCTCATGTAAGGAAAAGGATGGACATCGGTCATGTTGGTAGCACATTGTTCCCCTTACGTCCAGTAGAATATCTTCCAATAGCTGCGGCAGCTGCATATCTTAGAAATCCGCTACAGTTGAATGTTTTTAAATTCCCATAAATAATACGTGGACCAATCGTGCTGTGTCAAAACGCACGGGTTACGTTCTCCCTTACTAGTGCTGAGCATCCTCCACGATAACTTAATAATAACACCTGGTAGTTACTGTAAATATACGTGTACGATGTATTAAGAAAAAAATATGTTGTAGATGAGCCGCGAACGTCGACGAAAAAACAGGCGGTGAACGCTCGCGACTCCAGCGATGCAACAACTCGCCTTCTCTGGGTCCAGAGATGTTGCCTGAGCGACGGGCAGCAGCCGGCCGCTGTCGTAGAGAACCGACAGCAACAGCGAATAATTAATTAACTGTCAAAAGTTGGCAGTGGCGCTGCGTGTTTGTTCGTTTTAAATGGTTCCTATGGTATGACATAAAGAGTTAGTTAGTTCCCATGTAGACCTCTCACCGACTAATTGGATATATCGGTGTGCGTCTAGGTCTGATAGTAGAGCGACCCACTGCGTGGTGTAGTGAGGCACCGCAGCTGGCGTTTAAGGTTTGAGAGAGGGAAAGGATTTTTCATTGGTAGTACCAGTATTTTAATTTGGATACAGTTCGCGGAGTCTGCGTGGCTGTTTAGTCTGTCAGGCCCCTGCTCGTATACGTGGCTGTGACGGTTGTTTCCTCCCAACGCTGAGAAACGAAATATACAGAAATTCTGTGGGATTTTCTGAACAGTCGCTGTTGATACACTAGTTCTGGCGGAATTAGCTGCACGAGCTATCAATTGACTGTCGTCTTGTGGACAGTTTCGGTCGTAAAATTTGCTGTGGTAAATCGAGCGTGAGCCTGGTTAGAGTGAGAAGTAGATTTGTAGGTGCTGGGTTTTTGGGAATCGGTGGAACCGATATCCTGTCCGTGTTGTGCGATTAGTAGTGGCGGCTCGCCCAGAGGTAATTGGGATGTTAGCCGTTTTATTGAAGTGGTTTGATAGTGTTTGGTGTGTGTGTGTGTGTGTGTGTGTGTCGAGAATGGAAAGCCTCGAATACATGTTCGTAGTTGTTGTTTAAATACCACTACCTTACAGCGGATCGAGAAATGGCTCGAATAAACACGAACTGTTACACTATATTGTGATAGTGTGCACCAGTAGTTGAATAGATAAGCGTCGAGAAAATAAAGGAACCATTTTACAAGCAGCACGCAGCTAAACAAAAACTTGATTAACCAAAGTGACGAGTGGCCGAATTCAAGTAGGGAACTTAGCGGATCGCGTATTGTCAACGCCTGAAGAGATTCAGAATTGTTTTAAATTGTCACTTAAGGCTAGATTTAAAGTGGCGGTAGCACTTAGGGTTTTTGTTTAATTTTTTTATTAGTGAATTTCCGTGTTGTGGGGTGTAGTCTTTGATGGCACTCGCTCACTTACGTGAATGAAATTGTATTGAAATACCTAGAGAAAAAAAAATTGAAGTTTTCTTGGGTTAACATAAACCTTCCGTGTATTTAATTAGTATCTGGAATTTTACGAGAAAAGAAAAGGGTGAATTCCAGAGATCTCAATACCGCGTTGCAGGACACAAATGTACGCTGATATATTTATAAGTTTACCTGAATCAAAAGTCATTGATTGAGTGGATCCACGATAAATATATAGAAGGTAGATATTCTAAACAGTTAAAACGATTTCATATATGGAAAGAGTGTCCTCAGTAAATGCAAGTAGAATTGAAGTTGTCGTAATTTATTACGGAACAGTCGACGATTATACCTATAAAAAGATTGGTAAATCGCTGGAGTACGTGACGTCGTGTTATTTACATAGCAACGCTGGGTTAAGCGGAAAGAGATGTAGCGGTAGCATAAACTATTTTAATCCATATAGACATCGTTAAAAGCGTCTTAATACAAACTGGTCCTAACACGACGACATATGGAATAGGAATTCTGTAAATAATTAAAAAGTTACTAGTCTTTTCCAGAGATAATGTACTGCGTTGTGAGAATTTCGTTGTGTGGGAGAACAATCGCAAGATAGTTGGGGCATTTATCTCGACATAATATAAACAGTTACTGTATTTAAAGGGATTTGATGCTTGGATTCGACCAGGAGTTTAGAAACGAGAGTTGTTATCTAAATTGGACTGTCTCGTAATTAATACTTGATATTGGTAATCATTGTCATTAGAATGTCTGGATGTGTCTGTTCGTTGTGTACTCATGTCATTGTTCGATCACGACGGTGTGTAAAGTAAGGGTGATGTTATCGTTATTCGATATTCGAGCCGGCTGCATAGTCAGTGGTTGAGGTTACCGCAGTAGTAATTTTACTAAGGGTGATCTGTCTTCAATTTGTTTCTTGAGAGTGCGATTACGGTACGAGCTAGACTTCGAGTAGTCGCCAGACGCTCCACTACGACTGGGATCTTCTAAAAACAGATAGCGATCCGCACTCACAACATCGACTGTGAAATTAAAAACTGTACCTAATTAAAGCTGTAGTGTTCGATTGTTTCCCCAAAGTATTTTGCGCGGCAGGAAGCCATACATTAACGGCATAGCGACGTTGGTACAGTACGATCCATGGTCGTTGTAAATTCGATCTTGGGTAGCGCCAGTCGGCGCTTTACACAATGATGCGGGTCTTGAGAAACACGCAGAAACGTCGATAGAACATGTGCGCTCTGTTTATCCACTTCTTTGAGTCACCGTGGATTTTCAACTGACGATTAGTGCATATTGCGGAGACTGACTTGTCTACGGTTTGTAAACGATGTTTCTTCCTTAAAGAAAATTTTGCCTAGATATATCGCATCACTTTCCACTTTTCGTAGAAAACATTCGGTGTACTGCAACAAATTTTGGAAATCATGGCCATGAAAACCGTAGCTGAAATAAAAATGTGAAGCTGATGTAATGCGATGGGCTATGGCGTTCGCAGAACACTCCTTTGGTTGATTCCTCTCGTACTTCTGAAATGCCTCTTAGCGGCATTGGCACTGTTCGTTACTACTGTTAAAACGTTAGTTTCATTGTTTAATCAGTTGCTCTTTTTTTTCCTTTGCGTTTCTAGAGTTTGCTTTTATAATGTTTGCAAAGACAGATCGTAAGTACTCGGCAGGATTCGGAGTCCCTTCGGCATACAACCGCACTGCTAGCGATACTGGCCAGAAAAGATATTCACTTTTCGACTGTCGTATACATTGCGAAAGTCCCCATTGGGTTATGACCAAGTTATGTGATTGCTACAACAGCAGGACACAAACTAATGACCTACAAGCGTACGAGTAAGCGCGAGAACCCTACTTGAGTTACCTGTTTGCTTATGTGTGGTATAATAGACCAGACGTTAGTGGAATCTCTTCTCCTCACGGCGGGACAATGGTTTGCGGCGCTATTGTCTTGATATAACTTGATCAAGTCTCATACATGTTTCGTCGTTGAAGTTCTCTTAGAAACGGCTTTAAAATGTCATAGGACATTGTATATGGTCCTATTAGAAAAAAAAAGAAGTCGATTCCGTAATTTTGTCGACTATCAGCTACAACAGTTCTCACGAATGAAGGAAATTTTCTATACTGTCCGCTATAACTTGGCGCATGCCTCACCCTGTATAAATGACTGTTCACAGCATATCGCAGTGGTGAAGGTGAGGCCGAGACCAAAATTCGACATAAGACACTTGTGGTCTGTGAAACTGGGAAAGAATGTCTTACTGGCATACAGAAGCCACGTGTGTTACAGATCAAGCGCGATACACGAGTCTTCTTATATGCTTCCGGTCTCTTACGCCACCGGATTTCGTTGACATTCGTAAGTTACCCTCCCTGCAGATTCCTTCGCTATGGACTCCACCACTGACGACGTGAGGCGTACAGGCTGGCAGCCTAAGCCGTGTCAGTTGCCGCCAAACTGCATCCTTCGGCGGGAACAGCCTACGCAGGCAGGAACTGCAACGCCCCATCGGACGTTTTGGATAGACGCGGACCTGCAACCTCGGGGGCAGTCTTGGTACAGTCTTGGGGGTCGCCGGCTCGCGGTTAACGTGGCCTGCTAATCATTCGTCGTTGCTTGGTCTTTAGCGACCTCCACCTGAACGGATTGGATTGGAGGTGCTGTATTGAACACTTTTTTTATATTCTGGTCTGGCTCGTATCTGGACGATGCATCTAATAAAATTACATAATATAAAACAATTGTTCGAATGTTATTCATCTCATCGCTGTTTTATATTCGAGTGCCACCCCTGGGACGACACATCGCTTGCCAGAGAGGTTAATGAAAATATCTCTGAATACGTTTTGCTAAAACAAATTATGTTTCCAATTCGATCTGAACCTAACCCTTACGAGCACTGTTGTCTCTTAGTATGAACTCCAGAGAAACAAAATGACTTAATCGTTAGTTTTGCCCTGTTAAAATTCACAAATTTGTGAGGTAAAATTTACACAAACGACAGGCTTTCCGTTCGTAAGTACACGACAAAACCGATAGCGTAAGAGGACGAAAGGATATAAAAAATCAAAGATGCTTAGGTGGCTCTTGTAGGTGCTTTTGAAGTTGTTTTCCCGGCTTGGTAAATCACACGCTCCAGAATAAGATTTTCACTCTGCAGCGGAGTGTGCGCTGATATGAAAGTCCCTGGCGGAATAAAACTGTGTGCCGGACCGAGACTCAAACTCGTGACCTCTGTGTTTCGCGGGCAAGTGCTGTGAGGACGGGTCGTGAGTCGCGCTTGGGTAGCTGCCGTGAAGGGCAGAGGTCCCGAGTTCGAGTCTCGGTCCGGCACACAGTTTTAATCCGCCAGGAAGTTGCAAATAACAAGCTTTCTACATGTATAACGGAAGATATCATAGAGGGTAGGGAAAATTTCAAGATAGTGATCAATATTACAAAATATCATATGCAGCAACAAAAACCACAAACTAGGAGAGTGATTTCGAATGAACAAAGGCAGGCCATCCGTCAACGAATGCAGAAACTCCAGGAATATGAGAAGAAAAAGACCGTACCATAGTCTTGGGTCCTAAGCGGTCTAGAATTAGCCAAATTCTGTAATAAAAGAAATTACATACATATATACAGGGTTATTACAAATGATTGAAGCGATTTCACAGCTCTACAATAACTTTATTATTTGAGATATTTTCACAATGCTTTGCACACACATACAAAAACTCAAAAAGTTTTTTTAGGCATTCACAAATGTTCGATATGTGCCCCTTTAGTGATTCGGCAGACATCAAGCCGATAATCAAGTTCCTCCCACACTCGGCGCAGCATGTCCCCATCAATGAGTTCGAAAGCATCGTTGATGCGAGCTCGCAGTTCTGGCACGTGTCTTGGTAGAGGAGGTTTAAACACTGAATCTTTCACACAACCCCACAGAAAGAAATCGCATGGGGTTAAGTCAGGAGAGCGTGGAGGCCATGACATGAATTGCTGATCATGATCTCCACTACGACTGATCCATCGGTTTTCCAATCTCCTGTTTAAGAAATGCCGAACATCATGATGGAAGAGCGGTGGAGCACCATCCTGTTGAAAGATGAAGTCGGCGCTGTCGGTCTCCAGTTGTGGCATGAGCCAATTTTCCAGCATGTCCAGATACACGTGTCCTGTAACGTTTTTTTCGCAGAAGAAAAAGGGGCCGTAAACTTTAAACCGTGAGATAGCACAAAACACGTTAACTTTTGGTGAATTGCGAATTTGCTGCACGAATGTGTGAGGATTCTCTACCGCCCAGATTCGCACATTGTGTCTGTTCACTTCACCATTAAGAAAAAATGTTGCTTCATCACTGAAAACAAGTTTCGCACTGAACGCATCCTCTTCCATGAGCTGTTGCAACCGCGCCGAAAATTCAAAGCGTTTGACTTTGTCATCGGGTGCCAGGGCTTGTAGCAATTGTAAACGGTAAGGCTTCTGCTTTAGCCTTTTCCGTAAGATTTTCCAAACCGTCGGCTGTGGTACGTTTAGCTCCCTGCTTGCTTTATTCGTCGACTTCCGCGGGCTACCCGTGAAACTTGTCCGCACGCGTTCAACCGTTTCTTCGCTCACTGGAGGTCGACCCGTTGATTTCCCGTTACAGAGGCATCCAGAAGCTTTAAACTGCGCATACCATCACCGAATGGAGTTAGCAGTTGGTGGATCTTTGTTGAACTTCGTCCTAAAGTGTCGTTGCGCTGTTATGACTGACTGATGTGAGTGCATTTCGAGCACGACATACGCTTTCTCGGCTCCTGTCGCCATTTTGTCTCACTGCGCTCTCGAGCGCTCTGGCGGCAGAAACCAGAAGTGCGGCTTCAGCCGAACAAAACTTTATGAGTTTTTCTACGTATCTGTAGTGTGTCGTGACCATATGTCAATGAATGGAGCTACAGTGAATTTATGAAATCGCTTCAATCATTTGTAATAGCCCTATTTGCTCTTCTGGAAACTAGAATCTTGTCTTGCAACCGGCTCATACGAGGACTGGGCCAACAACCACACCACAGGTCAACCACGCGTTGGCTTGACCTGCTAAGGGATAAAGTTTTTATTAATCCCCCAATACAGTGTGTTTACTTTGTCTACAGGTATCCACCAGTAAGGACGAACTAAGAAGCCAGGTAATATATTCTCTCCCCCTTAGGAACTGCAGGAATGACATTTCTGTATAAGCTGTACCACCTCGAGCCAAGGACCAGGCTCCTCATATAACGTCAGCACAGAGCCCTAGTCGGGTTCCCTGCACCCTACCTGCGCTAGTCAATCAGAAGTCCTCTTTGGCGACTGATTTCACAGCCAACAGGGCGGGAACTCTTGAGACAACGCCAGTCAACCCTCGAGCCCAAACTGAACGTCACGCACCCGCCGGCCGAACTGTGATCTTTCTCAGTCCAATGTAAAGAAACTATTCTGTAAAAAAAAAAAAAAATCTGGCACATAGATGGTTTTTAGGCGGTTTTCCATCTGCCTCGGCAAATGCGGGATGGTTCCCGTTATTCCGCCTCAGCTGCACTATGTTGGCGATTGTTGCGCAAACAAGTTCTGCACGTACGCGTACACCACCATTACCCTATCACGCAAACATAGGGGTTACACTCATGTGGTGTGAGACGTTCCCTTGGGCGAGGGGGGGGGGGGGGGGGTAGTCCACGGGGGCCGAACCGCACAGTAACCCAGAAAGAGTGGTTCGGTGTGGGGCGGCAGAGGGGTGCAGTGGACTGCGGTAGTCGTCGTGGGGTTGCGGACCAGCGGCTGCAGCGGGGACGGAGCCTCTCCGTCGTTTCTAGGCCCCCGGTTAACATACAATACAACACAATACACTATGAATTTTCCTTCGGTGCATGTTGTGTCATATGTTGCTGCGTATGAAATGTAGCTAACATATTGAATTTCTCTTTAAACTTTGAAGGATATTGCTATCCATCACCAGTCCTGAGAAAGTGGATCGTATCTAAAGCGCTTCATCGCGAGCTAGCGCGCCAGCGGAAAAGCCAGAATGAAATAGTCACAAAATTCCTCGTAAACGGTTTCAGATACCGAAACAAGATTTTGGCAAACGACAGTACGCAAAGAGGAGAGTATTTCTCCATATGATCAGTATGCAAAACTTCCATGGCTAGCGTGATATGCAAGCAACTACAGATTGTTTTTCAATGAAATGGTGTAAAATACAAGCGCTATCGATAGCTAGCGAAATGAGAATTACTGTGGTTTTGGAGCAATATATGTGAAGAAATTACAGTCTATTTTTACACTGAAAATGAGCATTTTCATAAACTATTGACGTGTCGTCACATTAGTTGCTGTTTTATGATTCTGTCGCAATTTCAGTGTCAGTGAAATGAATATTTATAAGCTCTGCTGAATTTTGGCAAAAGAAACCCATCAATGCGGCAATACAAGTCTTCCTTCAAAACTCGTAACTTACAACATTTCTCTGAAGAAAAATAGAGGTGATGACAAATCTGAGGAAAATAAATCGTTACTTCTGTTGAAATTTCGGCGAAATCTTATGCCCCAGCGTATCTTTAATAACAAATGACATACATTAAAACACGGCAACAGATTTTATTTCTACATCTCAGTAATCTAAGAAATACGAAATCAGTTAACAGCACATAGTATGCTATCTTGTCTTTCCTATCATATACAGTATGGGGAATTAGGAAAAAGCATAATGTTTTTTTCTGTTTCTCAGTCCATTAAGATACAGAAATAAAATTCTTTGACCATTGTCAATCCGCATCATTCATTACTAAAAACACACTGGGTATAGCACTCCGTTAAAATTCAAACAGTTGAATAGAAGTGGGGAGAAGAGGAGTTTGTGGCACAACTTGACAAGAAGAAGGGACCGGTTGGAGGACATGTTCTGAGGCATCAAGCGATCACCAACTTAGTACTGGAGGGCAGCGTGGAGGGTAAAAATCGTAGAGGGAGACCAAGAGATGAACACACTAAGCAGATTCAGAAGGATGTAGGTTGCAGTAAGTACTGGGAGATGAAGAAGCTTGCACAGGATAGAGTAGCATGGAGAGCTGCGTCAAACCAGTCTCAGGACTGAAGACCACAACAACAACAGCGGTTCATTTTCCCCAAACCTATCGTCACACTTATTTCTCTTCAGAGACTTCGCCAGTAACGAATTTTGATTAATACATAAGTTCCCTGTTGCCACATTGAAATCTGCATCTTTCGCCAAACACAGCAGATTTTAAAAATATTAATCTCCCTGACATTCTAATGCAGTTCAAATTGCGACAGACTCGTAACACAGCAACAGATGGAAATACAAGCCAATGGGTTAGGAAAATGGCCATTCTCAGTAAAAAAAGTGAACTGTAATTTCCTCACGTGTATTGTTCCAAACCCACAGTAATTCTTGTTTCACAAGTTATCGATGCCAAATTTTACATCATTTCACTGAAAAAATCTGTAGTCTCTTGAATATCGCGCTGGATATTGAAGTTCCGCATATTAATTGTATGATTATATACTCTCCTCTTTGTGTACTATCATTTGCCACAATTTTGTTCGAGTATCTGAAACAGTTTAAGAGATACAAGGAATTTTATGAGCATTTCATTCTGGTTTTTATCTGGCGCGCGATTATGAAGCTGACGAATGAAGCTGTAAGACATGCAAAACACATTATTTTTACCGAATAATTTCTTTATAATCGTTCGAGAGAGACTGCAGTTCGGCCGGCTCGCGCCCTCTGTCGTTCAGTGTCAAGCCAGCCAACTACTTCATACCGCAGCGCATCATCCACGGTGTATGAGGTTCACTTAGGCCGGTATTACACTATCAAATTTCTTTGTCAAAGATTTGATTAAAGATGTGATCAAATATTCCGTCAAATATATTTGACAAAGATCTTTGACGTAGCGCTAGAAGGGGTATTACACTGTCATCAAATTTTTCGTCAAAGTTCAAGATGGCTAACAACAACTTGTTATTAACCGCAGCAGTTGTACGTACCCCAATTGCGTTGTGTACACATGCGGAAAAGAAGTGGGGGAAAAATGGAACCATACATACGCGGTTGACAGTCTTAAAAGTCCTGGGATTACAACTTGATAATAAATTCAGTTGGGAGGAGCACATCCCAGAACTGCAGAAACGCGTTAACAAATCTGTTTGCAATTCGAGTGTTAGCAGACATAGGCAACATGAAAATGAAAAAGCTTGCATACTTTCATTCCATGTCATATGGTATAATATTTTGGGGTAAATCTTCAAGTCAAACAAAAGTTTTCAGAGACCAAAAGCGTGTAATACCTATTATTTGTGGAGTAAATTCACGGACGTCCTGTAGAAACCTCTTCAAAGAACTGGGTATACTAACTACTGCCTATCAGTATATTTACTCCTTAATGAAATTTGTCGTAAATAATATATCTCTTTTTCCAACAAACAACTCAGTTCATACATACAATACCAGGAACAAAAATGATCTACACAAGGACTTAAAAGCACTTACTTTAGTTCAAAAAGAGGTCCACTACTCAGGAACACTCATCTTCAATAATTTGCCATCAAACATAAAAAATTTAGTTACAAATAAAGATCAGTTTAAAAGGAGCCTGAAAGCCTTACTAGTGGCCAACTCCTGCTCCACTGACGAAATTTATAATAGAAACAAATGATGTATTGTATTTATTCATACTATTGGTATTGTTATTTCAGCTTAAAAAAATTGATATGTTCCACATCTACGAGGATCTCCTCTGCACGGATCTATGGAACGAAAAACTAATCTAATCTGGGTGAAGCCGTGGGTTTTACGACGACACGATAAAAGCATTCAACGAAACTTCTTACGTGAGCTTACAGTGGAAGACGTCAAGTGGTACATCAATTACTTAAGAATGGATGAGCATACATTCCTGTATGTGCTCAGTGAAGTGTATCCTCATATCACAAAGCACAATATTCACTTAAGAACTGCTACATCTTCAGAAGACAGGCTCACTGTAACACTCCGATTCCTTGCTACAGGAGAGGGTTATGTTATGTTAGGTTAGGTTAGGTCAGGTCAGGTCTCGTCTCCAATCTTCTTATTTTATTTTTGTATTCATGGTGCCTCACGTTGTAAAGCGCCTCATCAGGTTCATACATCTCTATTAATTTTGTAGTTGGCGGCACACGCCAATTGTATTTACCGGCAATGTTTATAAAAACACTACAGACGACAGAACGCTGCAGCGATGCTAGCGCTCCATGTGGCAACATGTCACATTGCAGTGAACAGAAGACAAGCGATTTCTTTGATCAAATCTACAGCGAGGCCCTAGATTTGATCAAATGTTGGACGACATTTGACAAAGTTCCTATTACACCATCAAATATCTTTGACAAAGATTTTGGACAAAGATATTTGACAAAGAAATTTGATAGTGTAATACCGGCCTTAGCGAGGTGACCGTAACCCGTACTTGCTAGCCACAGTCGAGTTCGCGATGCCGACGAGCGAGGACGATGCGCGCGCGGCCGGCGGAGCCGCCTCGGACGCGTCGGAGTCGGCCGATGGTCGGTCGGTTGGGCCTGGCCCGCCGGACGCCCCAGCGGCCGCTCCACACAGGACGGATCCCAGGTTGACGACCCAGGCTACGGCACCGGTTCATGACAGGATAGAACGACGATCGACAGGCGCTATTCGACCGCAGAAGACTACAGACCGCACGACGAAACCGTATTCGGACGTCGGCCATACATCACATCACGACGGACGCAGCAATGAAGACGACCGCCAGGACTACGCCAGAAGACTCGAAATATGTCGGGAGGAGGACAAAGAAACGCTGAAGGACATACAACGCCTTATCCGCTATTCACGGGAAACGCAAGAGCAGGATAACGACACCTGCCTGGCATCTCCATCTGTGCACTCAGATGTCGAATCACAGCACTCCCACCAAACGGTCGACGACGCGGAGATGGCAGCGGACTTTCCAGCAGAAAACGACAACGACTCCTCACACGCAGAGGGAGACTTTACGCTCGTACACAACAAACGACACAGAAGCAACGAATTAGCCAAGGACTTAGCCAACCCAGCTAAGAGACGAACGGAGACCATCCCCACAACGAACCGATTCGCCCCACTGACACCTCAAGCTGCGCCTCCATCAACCACCGACAAGCCTCAGACACAAACTTCTAATGCCGCAGAAGCCGTGGACAGAGACAAGAATGTGCTTCGCAAAGTGCCCCCAGTCACTATTTATTACACAAAGGATTACGTTCACCTCAGTGAAACGCTCAACGGACTTCTAGAGGGCAACCTTAAAGCTATATACCAAAAGGACCTTCGAAGACCATAGACGTGCAATAAAATTCTTCACGAACCACAGCTTCTCCTATTTTACGCATCAAGCACCAGACGACAGGGAACTGAAAGTAGTTGTCAAACGCCTTCCGGCGGAAGTTACCGAAGAACAACTTTACTATGCCCTCAAGGAAAAAGGCTTCAAAGTGCTACAAGTCTACCAATTTAAGGAACGCGACGAGAAGACGAAACAACTGATACCGCAATCTGTGTACCGAGTCACCTTCCCATCCGGAAAAGACAGTGACAAGATATATGATGTCAAATACCTGCTCTACACAGAGTGATAATAGAAATCTATAATAGTAAAGAAGGACCAGTCCAGTGCCGACATTGCCAACGTTTCGAGCATACAGCGAACTACTGCATCATGCCAGCACGCTGCGTCCGCTGCGGTGGATCCCATAAATTATCGAATTGTACCCATCCTAGGACGGCGCCCCCAAAGTGCGCCAATTGTGAACAAGAACATCCAGCGACCTTCCGCGGCTGCCCCAAATTTCAAGAACTCCTACGAAATATACTAGAAGGACCCCAAAGAAGTCGACCCCACAACGGCCTATAATTGTTAAGAACTCTGCCATGGCAGCGATTCCGGCCACCCAACAACAAGCGGCACCTCTCCCTGCGGAAACAATCACCTCTCGACCACAACCGGCACCCAGAGTGACTCTACGACAGACAAGACAACAGCGCTCTTACTCCGAAGCAATACATGCCCATCCACCGACGCCAACACCAACGGAGACATCATCTGCCTGGTCGACCAGCTTTACACCAGCGTTAACAGATATTCTTCAACTACTCACCGCCCTCCAGCAGAAGCGGACGTCTATCCTCTCGCTTGTAGAAAGCGTACTGACAGCTTTTCAAATACCCTAAATGGATAGACGGCATCACACAAGGAATCTTAATTTCTGCATTTGGAATGCCAACGGCCTGAAACTGAAGAAAATAGAATTCACGGATTTCTTACATCGCCACAAGATAGACGCAGCATTTGTCTCCGAAACACATCTCCGCGAGTCAACCGACCTCCGCTTGAGGAACATACACATCTACCGGACGGACAGACGGGACGAACGGGGTGGAGGGACCGCAGTTCTGATCAAAAAATTCATTCGTCACCATTACCCCCAACTCCAGACTTTAGAGGCCACGGCACTAACAATCCACACGACGCTCGGAAACATTACCTGTATTGCGGCTTACCTTAGCCCAAAGAAGCCTCTCCACCCAGAAGATCTTTACGCCGTTACAGAGGGTTACGACAAGATCCTGCTTTGAGGGGATCTTAATAGTAAACATGTTGCCCGGAATTCCCGTAAGACTAACCCAAAAGGACATATGTTGTTTGCACTGGCTGAGAATTTACATGTTTCCGTCCATGGCCCACGGAAACCGACGAGGATACCTTACGTCCAGACAGAAGACCCTGATGTTCTATACATCGCCATAATCAAGAACATCAACCCGAATCTCCATCTGCGGACGCTGAATGATCTTTCGTCGGACCACAGACCGGTGTTAGGACTCATAGAGAGGGCTACTTTGCAACTTCCACTGCCGACGACAAGAACTTACGACTGGTAGCAGTTCCAAACGTACCTCAACAACAATGTGCGACCAACCCAGGTTGTTACTACCAGAGAAGCGATTGATGTGGCAATCGCAGTACTCACGAAGAAGATTAACAGTGCGAAACAACGAGCACTCACGGAGCACCTGCAACCCCTGCAACCAGAAGTCAATTATGACGAGTTTCCACCACCACTGCAGGAACTTAAGAAAAGGCGCAATCGATTTCGGAAACGATGGGTCCGTTACCGCCATCCGGATGATAAACGGGAGACTCACAGACTAGCCCGAGAACTCCGGCGGAATGTTCAGGACTGGAAGCAACACATGTGGTAACTTCGAATGGACAACTTTCTATTACGCACCAAAGATGAATGGCGAATAGTTAAAAGTCTCAGACAGCAACAGCCCCCCAAAAGGGCAATTCGAGGACCCCATGGCCTCTTGTACGACTCATTGTCGGAGGCGGAGCTGTATGCGGATACATACCAACAACAGATGACTACGCCCCCCACGGAGGATGAAGATGATGCACTCCACCGTGCAGAGGAGGACACAGCGGCGGAATGGGAAGCTATTCGGGACGCCCCAACTAACACTATGCCCCGGCTGACAACGCCGGAGGAAATTCGGAGGATTATCAAGTATAGCGAACACACCTCACCTGGAACAGATAGAATCAGCAATACGGAATTGAAACACCTACCGAGAAAGCCTGTTGTGCTTCTCACCCGGATAATGAACAGCTGCCTCAGGCCTGGATACTTCCCAGAGGAATGGAAGATTGCCAGAATAGTGCCAATACCAAAACCGGGCAAGGATCACTCACGCCCTGACAGCTACAGACCCATAAGTTTACTGCCGACGCTGGGAAAGGTACTGGAACGTGTCCTACTGAAACGCATGCTGGACATCCTTGTGGCACACATCATCCGACCGGGGCAGTTTGGCTTCCAGGCGAAGCTATCGGCTGAGTTACAACTACTGCGCATCACGGAATCTATCCAATACAATTTCAACAAGAAACGACATACTATTGGAGTATTTCTCGATATAGAGAAGGCTTACGATAAAGTATGCCGACGCAACTTGATCGTCAAGCTCCGACGTACCACTCCCCTACCAGACTGCTATTTAAAACTTCTCGACAATTTTCTTCAGGATCACAGATTATATGTTCGCATTGATGACAAGAATTCAACAACACGGCCTGTTCTTGAAGGACTTCCACAAAGATCGCTCATATCTCTACTGCTGTTTAATTTATATATTAACGACCTCCCAACGGTGCCACATGTTACTGCCAATTTATATGCCGACGACACAGCGCTCCTGACTGCAGGCACCAGAATGGACCACCTCGTCACACGGATGCAGCGCCAACTAGATTTAGTGGACCACTGGACCCACAGGAGCAAAATAACGGTCAATGCAGAGAAAACCAGTTATTGTCTTCACACGTCGGAGACCCATTGTCAATGAACGCCTACGGATATCAGACCAGCCACTCCCCTGGACAACAGCTGTAAAATACCTTGGAGTGCGCCAGCCGCGGTGGTCTAGCGGTTCTGGCGCTGCAGTCCGGAACCGCGGGACTGCTACGGTCGCAGGTTCGAATCCAGCCTGGGGCATGGGTGTGTGTGATGTCCTTAGGTTAGTTAGATTTAAGTAGTTCTAAGTTCTAGGGGACTTATGACCTAAGATGTTGATTCCCATAGTGCTCAGAGCCATTTGAACCATTTTGAACCTTGGAGTGCGTCTGGACGCCAACTGCTGTATAGTCATCACATTATGGAGAAGAAGACGTCTGGCCTCAAAATGCTGGGAGCTCTCCTCCCATTTCTGCTCATACCTCAGCCAACGCACGAAACTCCAGTTGTACCATGCCACAGTCGAACCATCTATTTTGTATGGATCGACCTCTTGGGGTACTACGTGTGCCACTAACTACAAGAAGTTACAGGTTGTACAAAGCAGATGTCTACGATGGATCACTGGAGCCCAATGGTGGATCCGGAATCATGATATTCATCGAGCCTTAAGCGAATCTTACCTCTCAGACAAGGTCAAGGAGAAGGCACGAACCTTATTTCGGAAGTTGGACATGATACGTGACAGTACACCACAACTCACCTCAGTAGGTACGGTAGAACACTTACGCAACCACAAATATAAAGTACCGAAGGCGATAGTATTTGAGCCTCCGTAAATGATATCCCTAAGTAATTCTTCATAATTAAAGGACATAAAGTTCTTTAGCACTTCTACACACATGTTTTCAAACACACACCAAAAGCAGCGAGTTAAAGGACCCTTCTGTGTGCCCAAACTAAAGCTGAAAGAAGAATAAATAAATAAAGAGAAAATTTTTACCCTTTCCATCTCCTACAGAAGTAAAAATCAACGAAGTTGATCAGACTTCAGCACAAAAAAAGAAAAAAACCCTTGCTAGCCAGCGGTCATGAGCGCCATCTAACGAAGTTGCGGTGAACCTTACCCAGTATGAGGCGGATCTAAGCGTCAGATTGCAGATACTGGGTGGTTATACTTAAAGTGCAGCTAATCACAGAGGTTCAAATGGTTCAAATGACTCTGCGCACTATGGGACTAACATCTGAGATCATCAGTCCCCTAGACTTAGAACTACTTAAACCTAACTAACCTAAGGACATCACACACATCCATGCCCGAGGCGGGTTTCGAACCTGCGACCGTAGCAGCAGCGCGGTTCCGGACTGAAGCGCCTAGAATCGCTCGGTCACAGTGGCCGGCTCACGGAGGTTCAGCATGGGTTGCAATTATCGTATGGCAACGAAACTTGGTAGATGTACTAGTGCGTTAATGCAAAACCGATTTACGCTAGAAAACAAATTAGTTCCAATTGCGACCATCAGGTGCAAATCTGGCGCTGTACATTGTTTGTATGGCGGTGTGACTCTCTAATGTGACAAGTCATAACGTAAGTGAATAGTATGGCTACAGAGAAGAGGGATAGTGCACTGTTAGTGAAACTGTTTCATGTGAACGACAGCAATTACAGTGCTGCACTGAGAGAGTATCGTCGACTGAAATGGCTGAGGAAGTTTGATGCCATTAAATGGTTTCAAGAAGATGATAGTGAAATTCGAGAACACTACTGAGCTTTGAGGGGCACCTGGAAGTGGAACTAATTTTCGGGATTGTTCTCGCTGTAACTGACAAGCCAGCATATGCCCCAGATAGTGCTATACTCCATCCCGTGGTCAACAGTATGGAAAGTTTTGCGGTCTATTTACACTGGTACCCGCAGAAAGTCCAGATGCCGAAACCTCATGATGCACAGCAACCTTATGAATTTGCTATTCACTTTCTGGCACGAATCGACGTTGATGACATGTGGCCGGTAAATATTCTGTAGAGTCACGAGGAACATTTTACAATACAGGATGCAGAGTATACACGGAACTGGCGAATTAGAAGTACTGTTAAGTAGCGTGTTGTGCACGAAGAGCCATTGTGGATGCACAAGAACCTTCATTCTCGGTCCGTTCTTCTTTGAAGAGAATTCGTCCAGAGGGTCTGTCAGGTGCACCGTAACGTCTTTACGTTATCGAGACCTCGTTGTATGGCATGTGATTCCTGCTTTGGTAGAGCGCAACCGTATGGAAATCGCTGTTTTCAAGCAAGGTGGGTCAACACCTCACCTCACTCGCTCGGTGAACAATCTGCTTAATACAATCTTCCGGAGGCTTTCCAGATGCTTGGCCTGGAAGTTCACCTGATCTGAATGTGAGTTGAGGACCTGGTTCAAATGGTTCAAATGGCTCTGAGCTCTATGGGACTTAACTTCTGAGGTCATCAGTCCCCTAGAACTACTTAAACCTAACTAACCTAAGGACATCACACACATCCATGCCCGAGACAGGATTCGTACCTGCGAACGTAGCGGTCGCGCGGTTCCAGACTGTAGCGCCCAGAACCACTCGGCGTGGACCTGCGAATATCTAAAAGAACGCGTTGCCCAGGGACACGTTTGGTCTTTAACAGATCTGCAGATTAATACACACTTTCGTTGTCCAGACTCCACCGGAAATGCTGCGAGCAACTGTTGATCACGTCGTTTTACGGGTGCAGTATCTCGTGGACATCTCCGGTGCTCATATTGAACAAATCGTGTAAGCGGCAGGTAATAGTACAATCAAAGTTATGCCTTTCTCGCTTGTTTGATCTTTTCTGTCCATATCGTGTTTGTCACGTATTACATATGGAAACATTTCAATACGTCTTTCTTGGATACACAGCGCCAGATTTGCACCTGCTGGCCAAAACTGGAACTAGTTTTTTCCAGCGTAAATCGGTTCCACATTGACGTATTAGAATGTCTTCCAAATTTCGCTGCCATACAATAGCTACAGTCCACACTGGATCTCTGCGCGTAGCTGAACTTCAGTTACAACCACCCGGTATTTGTAACACGACACTTACCCCTTCACTCGCCACGCCATGATGCCTAAATGTATTGAGGTGTATTAACGAGGAAAGCCATATTATTGCTTCCTTAAGCTCACTAAACTAATGTTGGACACAGCCTGCCTAGACAGCGCGGCTGTATCTTTTGGAGTATGCAGACCCCTCATGTACGTACTGCCCAGGCGACTAAACGAAAGTGATTACCTAAATCGATTTGATAATACGAGGGCAGTTCAATAAGTAATGCAACACAATTTTTTTCTGAAACAGGGGTTGTTTTATTCAGCATTGAAATACACCAGGTTATTCCCCAATCTTTTAGCTACACAACACTATTTTTCCACGTAATCTCCATTCAATGCTACGGCCTTACGCCACCTTGAAATGAGGGCCTGTATGCCTGCACGGTACCATTCCACTGGTCGATGTCGGAGCCAACGTCGTACTGCATCAATAACTTCTTCATCATCCGCGTAGTGCCTCCCACGGATTGCGTCCTTCATTGGGCCAAACATATGGAAATTCGACGGTGCGAGATCGGGGCTGTAGGGTGCATGAGGAAGAACAGTCCACTGAAGTTTTGTGAGCTCCTCTCGGGTGCGAAGACTTGCGTGAGGTCTTGCGTTGTCATGAAGAAGGAGAAGTTCGTTTAGATTTTTGTGCCTACGAACACGCTGAAGTCGTTTCTTCAATTTCTGAAGAGTAGCACAATACACTTCAGAGTTGATCGTTTGACCATGGGGAAGGACATCGAACAGAATAACCCCTTCAGCGTCCCAGAAGACTGTAACCGTGACTTTACCGGCTGAGGGTACGGATTTAAACTTTTTCTTGGTAGGGGAGTGGGTGTGGCGCCACTCCATTGATTGCCGTTTTGTTTCAGGTTCGAAGCGATGAACCCATGTTTCATCGCCTGTAACAATCTTTGACAAGAAATTGTCACCCTCAGCCACATGACGAGCAAGCAATTCCGCACAGATGGTTCTCCTTTGCTCTTTATGGTGTTCGGTTAGACAACGAGGGACCCAGCGGGAACAAACCTTTGAATATCCCAACTGGTGAACAATTGTGACAGCACTACCAACAGAGATGTCAAGTTGAGCACTGAGTTGTTTGATGGTGATCCGTCGATCATCTCGAACGAGTGTGTTCGCACGCTCCGCCATTGCAGGAGTCACAGCTGTGCACGGCCGGCCCGCACGCGGGAGATCAGACAGTCTTGCTTGACCTTGCGGCGATGATGACACACGCTTTGCCCAACGACTCACCGTGCTTTTGTCCACTGCCAGATCACCGTAGACATTCTGCAAGCGCCTATGAATATTTGAGATGCCCTGGTTTTCCGCCAAAAGAAACTCGATCACTGCCCGTTGTTGGCAACGCACATCCGTTACAGACGCCATTTTAACAGCTCCGTACAGCGCTGCCACCTGTCGGAAGTCAATGAAACTATACGAGACGAAGCGGGAATGTTTGAAAATATTCCACAAGAAATTTCCGGTTTTTTCAACCAAAATTGGCCGAGAAAAAAAATGTGTTGCATTACTTATTGAACTGCCCTCGTACTTTCTCACACCAGTGTTATAACCCAGGTAGATAGGGTGGCGTTGTGTGCAGGAAACGGGACGAGTGATGTGGGAGAATGGTTGAGTTCACACCCGGAGGCGTCAGTAACACAGCGGTATCCGTAATAATATATATTTTGCATGACGAGTCTATTGCATTATAAAGTGTCTCAGTGCATCGGACGGCAGCCGTGCGTCACGTCGGAGCCACAGCTCAGTGAGCTACACTCATATGTTATGGTAATTCGCTGTGGTAATGCAATAATTATTCTGGGTCTTTCTGCAACGTTTGACTGCTGAAGTAGCACTTGCCACTGAAGTTTCGGAGTGTTACTTCGTAATACTTCCTATGTAGCAGTCCGTCGTCTGCTCTTCTATTTCCCTCTCCTTCCTTCCACTACATCGGCGGCACGCCGTAACACTCTCACTGAAACACCGAAGCCGAGCTAGCCGGGCTTGCCAGGTAGAACTTTAAATGAAAAATTATCGTGCATTGTGACGGTATGTTTTACCAGCGATAGGAAAGAACAATCTTTGTGGTCTTATCACGCACTGCATCTTTTCATGAAAACCATTCCTCCTGAAACGATATCAGATCATCTATCACATCTCTTTCCCTTAGTCGTCTTTCTTTTTCTTTTTTTTTTTATACTATGCGTATTAGTTTTGACATATTTTACAATTAGCAATTGCAATAAGGGACTCTTCTCTAGTTTCTAACGCGGTGGTCTAGCGGTTCTAGGCGCTCAGTCCGGAACCGCGCGGCTGCTACGGTCGCAGGTTCGAATCCTGCCTCGGGCATGGATGTGTGTGCTGTCCTTAGGTTAGTTAGGTTTAAGTAGTTCTAAGTTCTAGGGGACTGACGACCACAGATGTTAGGTCCCATAGTCCTCAGAGCCATTTGAACCATTTTTTCTAGTTTCTAAGAACACACATACTACTTCTTCACAACACTGTGAAATTACAGTATTAGTGGCAGTGGGCAAGAAATTACGACATGCAGTAGTTGTTTCTCAGTTGTAATACAATTAACCGACGCTTAAAGTCCTGTGAAGCGGGGCCAATAACTGTCTCTAGCCGACTTGGAGATCAATATCACAATTTTAATTACAATATTCACTCTCACGGGCACTGCTTGTTACTGTACTTCTGCATTCTACACTGTCTAACATTCTGCGTGGTGGCTGTTTGTTCTAAGTCGTGTCTCCCTACCACTTTCGCGCAACGACGCTCTGAGTGTGTTTTTTAGGGAATTGACTAGTTTGAACCTGGGACCTGTTGCTGGTAAGGAGACGTCAGACCACACATGACATGTAGAGTTCAGAAGAGTTCAGTAAGACCAGCGATGATATAATCAAATACTTAATGATTTCAGCGTCAGCTCCACTGCACTCCCTGTAAAAGAATCTTAATACTAACTAAATTTAGTGGAAGGGATTCAAGGCTTTCCTATTTTTAGTTATCTGGTAAAGTAACGTCGAAAAAGCAGTTAAGTTTACCATTGGAAATTTTATTCTACTCACAAAACATTGTTTATAAATTGCACTATTGATAAAAGGAAACATTTTAATACAGGATGATAAAAACCAACTGCGTTCAACAAAAATGTGAACGAATGTTCCCTGAGTGGGTTTCCAAGTTCTACAATGAATCGAAGGATGACCTATCCCATATCACATCTATAATCTAGGTTTAAATTAAGTTTCACAAAAGAGAAAACTATCAAAATTGTCTACAGTGACGCTCGATTATCTTTAATTACTTATCTAACTTGTCGTAAATTACAGTGGCTGATGTGGCTTCTCAATAATTATATAACAGAAAAATCATCGCGTTTCAGATTTTAACTTACATAGCAAATGTGAGTACCATGAGCTTCAATTGACGATCGACACTGGTATTACGTAAAAAGGGGATGTAACAGATGAGACTTGCTAGAAGTGCTAGTTCTGCAAGGTTCGCAGGAGAGCTTCTGTAAAGTTTGGAACGTGGGAGACGAGGTACTGGCAGAAGTAAAGCTGTGAGTACCGGGCGTGAGTCGTGCTTCGGTAGCTCAGATGGTAGAGCACTTGCCCGCCAAAGGCAAAGGTCCCGAGTTCGAGCACACAGTTTTAATCTGCCAGCAAGTTTCATATCAGCGCACACTCCGCTGCAGAGTGAAAATCTCATTCTGGAAAAAATAAACTGTTTTTAGTGTAGTATCGAAAAAATTTCATTTTTATGTATTCGTGAGAAGACCTCTGAAATTATGAAACAGTTGTTGAAATAAATAATTATGCCTAATGTTCAAATTATAAGTACAGTACCTCTGACAGTTTCTGTACACTGTGTACACTGTGTACTTCGCGTGTTCACAACCCGATTTTGTAAAATCTCTATGGCAACGCCTCTTCATAGCTGTATAAATAGCTATATAATAGACTTGGTACACATATCCCTTATTGTCAGATAACAATCGCTGTGGGCTAAGAACAACCTACCTATCATAGTCGCCTACAGCCGTCTGCGGTCCGGAGTTGAAAGCTGCCAAAAGCGATGTCGTGTATCAGGGATTTCCTTATGCTGGCTCGACTATAATAGTATCTTAGGAGTACATAATAAATGTATCAACATTTCATGCATGATGCGGTATTTACTCACGCATCTCGGTATTTATGGTGTCATATCTCTTGAACTACGTGTCGTTTAATGAAGTATTTGCTTACGTATCTTCGGCGGCGTATGTGGATACTGTTGCGAATGGAGTAAGTAACAACGAAGCAATCAATGTACGAGGGTTGCCCAGAAAGTAATGCACGGCATTTTTTTTCTCGATTGCGAAACGTTACGTATGTGTTATTTGAAGTCTCCTGAGTGAGCGGGACAAGATAGTGTAGCTCCAGGACAGTTTCGAAATGGCGTCTGTAGGTGATGTACGTTACAAGCAACGTGTCGTCATTGAATTGCTCGCTGCAGAGAAATAAACTATGGGAGATATTCACAACGCTTGTGCAAAGTCTGTGGAGCATCTGGTGTCGACAGAAACACAGCTAGTCGCTGGACACGGAGAGTGCGGTCATCACAAGACGGTTAGGTGAACTCCACGAGTTGCAGCGGTCGGGGAGACCATCCACGGCTGTCACACCTGACGCACCTGACCTAGTTCCTTCGGACTTCACTAGTTTGATCCATTAAAGGATGCTAATCGTGGAAGATATTTTGAGGAGGTGATTCACACAGTGAAGCACTGGCGCCACTATCAGGACAAGGATTCACACCGACAGATGAGACACGCCCTTGTTTCGCGCTGGAGGAAGGCCATAAAACGGGATGGAGAATTTGTAGGCAAATAGTGTGTGTAGATAAAACACCATTCTTTCGTCTGTGTTATTCTCATCATGTTCATTAAAGAATTGATGAAGAAACCAAAAGACGTGCATTGCTTTCTGAGCAACACTCGTAAACGCTGTGCACAACGTGGCATTTTTTTGTGCACTTCAATGTTTGTGACGTCATGTCATCTGAACTGTGCTTGGTATCACGATATAATTTTGTACGTGCGTTTAGCGGGATATTTGTATACTGCCTGCGAAATTTATTCCGAATGGAATTAGTGGAACAGAAGTACACCACTGGCCCATTAAAATTGCTACACCACGAAGATGATATGCTACAGACGTGAAATTTAACCGACAAGAGAAAGATGCTGTGATATGCAAATGATTAGCATTTCAGAGCATTCATACAAGGTTGGCGCCGGTGGCGACACCTACAACATGCTGCCATGAGGAAAGTTTCCAACAGATTTCTCATACATAAACAGCAGTTGACCGGCGTTGCCTGGTGAAACGTTGTGGTGATGCCTCGGGCAAGAGGGAGAAAAGCGTACCATCACGTTTCCGACTACGATAAAGGTCAGATTGTAGCCTATCGCGATTGCGGTTTATCGTATCGCGACATTGCTGCTCGCGTTGGTCGAGATCCAATGACTGTTAGCAGAATATGGAATCGGTGGGTTCAAGAGCGTAATGCGGAACGCCGTGTTGGATCCCAACGGCCTCGTATCACTAGCAGTCGAGATGACAGCCATCTTATCCGCATGACTGTGACGGATCGTGCAGCCACGTCTCGATCCCTGAGTCAACAGACTGGGACGTTTGCAAGACAACAACCATCTGCACGAACAGTTCGACGACGTTTGCAGCAGCATGGACTATCAGGTCGGAGATCATGGCACCGTGCGGTTCTAGGCCCTCCAGTCGGAAGCCGCGCTGCTGCTACGGTCGCAGGTTCGAATCCTGCCTCGGGCATGGATGTGTGTGATGTCCTTAGGTTAGGTAGGTTTAAGTAGTTCTAAGTTCTAGGGGACTGATGACCACAGCAGTTGAGTCCCATAGTGCTCAGAGCCATTTTTTTGGAGACCATGGCTGCGGTTACCCTTGACGCTGCATCACAGACAGGAGCGCCTGCGATGGTGTGCTCAACGACGAAACTGGGTGCACGAATGGCAAAACGTCATTTTTTCGGATGAATCCAGGTACTGTGTAGAGCATCATGATGGTCGCATCCGTGTTTGGCGACATCGCGGTGAACGCACATTGGAAACGTCTATTCGTCATCACCATACTGGCGTATCACTCGGCGTGACGGTATGCGGTGCGACTGGTTAAACGTTTCGGTCACCTCTTGTTCGCACTGACGGCACTTTGAACAGTGGACGTTGCATTCCAGATGTGTTACGTCCCGTGGCTCTACCCTTCTTTCGATCCCTGCGAAATCCTACATTTCAGCAGGATAATGCACGACCGCATGTTGCAGGTCCTGTACGGGCCTTTCTGGATACAGAAAATGTTCGACTGCTGCCCTGGCCAGCACATTCTCCAGATCTCTCGCCAATTGAAAACGTCTGGTCGATGGTGGCTGAGCAACTGGCTCATCAATACGCCAGTCACTACTCTTGATGAAGCTGCATGGGCAGCTGTACCTGTACATGCCATCCAAGCTCTGTTTCACTCAATACCGATGCATATCAATGCCAGAGGTGGTTGTTCTGGGTACTGATTTCTCAGGATCTATGCACCCAAATTGCGTGAAAATGTAATCAAATGTCAGTTTTAGTATAATATATTTGTCCAATGAATACCCGTTTATCATCTGTATTTCATCTTGGTGTAGCAATTTTAATGGCCAGTGGTATAATACATGTGAACATCATGCATGACGCAGGAGTTTTTCACGTACCTCGCTGTTTATGCATCATGTCTTCTGAAGTATGATAGGTAGGTGGTTCTTATGCCACAGCGATTGTTACTTGACAGTAAGGGATATGTGTACCACGTGTGCTTGAAATCGGTGCTGAGGTTTAGGAGGAGATGTGAAACATACACGCACACAAACACCCTGGATTTTCTGGGCTGCCCACACTGCTTATTACGAATTCGACGTTCTTTTGCTAATACATCCCACTCGCTTTTCCAAAGGTCAGTTGAGAGGATCTCAATTCCTCGCATACATTTGCAGATGGTCCCCTTTATCTCTTCTACTTTCATCTTGTAGCTTTAGCTTTAGACGCGACTGACAGATGGCAGCGCTGCACTGAATTTCGCTGCAAGCGACGGTGAGGTCTGGCAGCGGCTGCAGCTCTTTTTAGCGGAGCGCCGCGCCGCGCCTCTATCGACGGACTGCCAAGTGGCACCAGGTGCGGCGAGGGGGAGGGGCGCGCCGGCTCCCCATTGGTCGGCCGTAACCCCTGACCCCTCCCCGTCGGCGAGCACGCAAAGGGGTGCGGGGGTGGCAGGCAGCCCGGCCAGAGTTTCGGGCGCGCCGCCGCGTCACGCACTTGTGTAATCACGGGACGCCCCATTGTTGGCGGCGTGGCCTTTGGCTCCCCAGGCCTATTCTTCCGGCGGCTGCCTTTCTATTATTTAATATCGGCCATCTGCCCCATCTGCGGTCTCATTACTGCCGCGGCTGTTTCGCCACCCTTCACTCCCTTCGCAGAGAGATGTAATTAAATACGACTGCATCACACAGCCCCGGTAAAAGCTACTTCGCCGACAGTCCATATCGTATTATAGTATCGCACTGCAACTTCCGCAATGTATTCCGTCAACCTTGGCGAGACAAAAGAGGATTACAAAACGCAGTTACTCGTACGAAAGTGTCAAAAGTATTTTTACTACTGAATCAACGTTTCCAGCATTTTCTTCGCCTTTCTCGTTAGCATTAAAGTTGACTAGAGGTCGCAAAATAATACGTGACGCAGGAAGCAAAGAGGTCGCAGAAAGCAGATTAACGCAGGCAGAGAGGACATTCCTGGCCGAATGAAATCTATCGATATCGAACATCAGCCTCAATTTGGGAATGAAATTTCTATTACTGTACAGATGGAGCAGCATTTCATGGGAGTGAATCATGGTGGTTGGGCCTAAGTGTTAGCACAGGAAAGAAAATCCTGGTAGGGCGCATCAAATCAGTCACAAGGCTGATGGGAAAAGAAAACCTCTGTTCCCATTCGCCCTCGACATCATGGAGAGCGCGAAAATACCATTCAGGAAAAGCTTTCTGATATAGCTTTTGTCATTCCCACCATTGATAAAATGCATTTACGAGTACTCTTATTTCCTGCACATGAAATAGTCTAAATCACTCCGCTTGTACCCTTTCCTCTGGCCACTGTGCCCCATCTGTACCCAACACATTTCTTCATTTATAATCCTTCCTCCTCCAACGAAACGATAATTAATTGCCACGGCACGTACGTAACTTCTGCAGTTTACCACAGTCCCAGACCTTCCATGCATACCTAAATAGGTGTTGAGTTTAGCCTTTCACTGTGCCTATTTAGGCAAGCTGTTTTATATTTGCTCTGAAGAAGGCGTGGTTACCCACGCTGAAACCTAGGTAAACACTAGGTAGTTTGTGCAGTCGAGGCGGATTTTTCATAATTACTTCGACACATACGATTGCTGACGCGCTGCAATGCTGAAAGTTCGATACATAAATGCCTCTGTCCTTCACTATTCATTCCAGAAACGTTGCCCTAACCCAACATATGAGTCCTCATAAAATACTACCTACACCACCCAATCGATCGTTTATCTCTTCTTTCCTTCAAAAGCTATAGGTTTTCTTGCCACATGTGCATTCACTAGTGCATGCAGTCCAGTAACATCAACATCGTCCTCGTCTTCTCCAAATAATATTAAACCGCCGGGAAAGCTTGAAGGGTCACAACATTAATATCGCCATGCAGTTTCTGTGTTAATAATCAGAAGCATCGGAATATTTAATCACAAAGCAACTTCTTCATATACTGTTTGAGACTACTTACTGGCTGTAACGCTTCTCATCTTTCCGTAGAGCTTTCCATAGTCACGTATTCCTTTTGATTTGTACTACTTTTTTTTTTTACTGGCAATGTAGGAAAAGATAGATTGCTACTCATCCTAAAGATAACTTGCAGACATGCACGATTAAAAGAAACTTACACATAAGCTTTCGGCCATAGCCTTTGTCGAAAAAAGAGAAACGCACACCATTCTTTCACACAAGCAAGTATACTTCACGCATACATGACCGTCAACTACAGCATCTCAGGCCATTGGGATTCTAGCCTGAGCTGCCTGAATGGCGGTCATGTGTGCGTGAGGTGAATGTGTAAACGAATGGTGTGTGTTTCTCTTTTCCGACAAATGCTGTGGGCGATACTTTATGTGTGTCTTTTAATTGTGCTCATCTGCAACTTCGTGTGTTATTTTAACGATAAGAGTTAATCTGTCTTGCCCTACGGTGTTGCTATTCCTACCTGGGGTATCCATTGTTTTATTTTATTGGTGTTTTTTCAGGATACGTTTTTAGTAACTTTTTGCGTGTCTGTAAATTTCCACGCCTTTTCTCCTCTTATAACGGAAAACAACGTGTAAGCTACGGCTAGGCCACGCTGAAACATACCCTTCTTGTCACACGTGCTAGCTAAGCAACGTAAGCAGGAGAGTTTCTCTTCCCGGACTCTCCACAAACCTGCCTCAGGAATAGCGTCTACTGCCAATGAACTCTTGAGGCGCCATATTATAGAACACATAACAATGTTATCAGTGATGTATGCCACGCAGGGATAGCCATGTTCCAGTTACTGTTAGTTTGTTCATGAAGAGGTATTGCGTGTTTCAAAACATTTTGGATTCTGGTTTGGTAAAAAATATATACTTCTGGTTTCAGTACTTGTTTAGTTATGTGCTTTAAACATTGTTGCATCCTGAACGTCTCGTAATTTAAGAATCAGTCTGCACTGTAATGTAGCTCTACCTAGTGAATTTTGGATATATGCTCTCGTTTCTTGATTATATTTACCTGTTCATTAGTATACCGACAATACTGAAAGGTGTGAGGTTTCCAAGAAGGTGACTATTCGAATACAGTAAGATTAGGTAGCTTCAGATTACAAGACGTATGTAAATTAATATTTCACCATCCCTAGCAGTGTGGTTGTATTTACTGCCAGACGCTCTTTCACAGTCGGTAAACCTCTTATATGCACTCATCTGGTCACGACAAGTTTTACCTTTCACTGGATATTTACTTATATGACGCTGCATTTGCTTTCTCTAGATTCATTAGTTCGGACACGGTGTGCCTAAGGTCAGTTTGCCCTTCATCTTCGTGCCAGGCAGCCTCAAGACTCTACAGACTAATGATCCACAGACTTGTCACTCCTTGGTCTCTACCTTTACTTGCAACGCCTTGGGCAGCGCCATGGCTGCTAACGAAGTGAAAAATCCACACGGGACTGCGTGTTTTAACTGAAACGCATGTTAGCAAAGAAACGATGTAGCAGTAGGATTCGACAACACTTCGTCGAAGTCGTCAGAGGCAGAGTTGGGGTTAAGACTGGACATGGATCGGATAGGGAATCGGCCGTAGCCACTTCAAAGGAACCACGCCATAATTCGTGTCCAATGTGTTATGGAAACATCACACTGGATGACCAGATCCAGTTTCTTCGAAATACGAGCCTGCTGCCTCGATCACTGCTGCACTTTTATCGGTGTCACTTGTTGGCGTCCATCCCGGCTTATGGTTTTGGGTACGAAGATGACGCAGAGAGAAGGTATCACCGTCTGGCATAACGCCTCTCTTTCCGACCTGGAGGAGATGTCTCAGAAAAGACTCGTTCCCTTCAAGGCGACCGCGTTGCAAGACAAAGGCCACAGCAGCAGGAGTAAATATGTATAATACACTATCTGCTCCACTGCCTGTTTGATAATCTGTTCACGTGACCTGATTGTTTAGCGGAAGGTACAAAGTACTGTATCGCGAAACTCGGAGAAGATCCGCCAAGCTGAATGTGGCCTTTAGGACCTTTCTGTCCATATACCGAGTATCTTCCCAATTTTACCCTCAGAAACCCGGCGTACAAATACTCAAAATGCGATTACGCACAGAAAAAATTTTACACGATTCACTGACATATTGCTCATATCATTTTCTTTTTTAGAAACAGCTGACTTTGTTTATAACAAGTAGAAAATTCTGGCGCACAATAAATATAATTCATAAATCAGTCATAGTTATTCCGCGGTAGAATTTCCTGTTTATGGTAACAGACGTTAGTTTTCTTACAATGTATATTACCAACTGATGAGAAATGAAAGGAGTGTGTGGAGTACGGCTGGGACGCAAGAAAAAGGGAATTGTCTCGCTTTTTTCAGATGCTGAAGTACTGTCGAAATCATTAGAAGAGATGACAGATGTAACCACTGCAAACGGCTAAAGAAGTTTTACAAATCTCTACGGGAAGTCACAGTATAACACAAACATAAAGCCAACTCCTTGACGGATGACAACAGAAGGACGAAAAATTCAGAACGTGCAGAGTTTTAAATGCATAGGAGAACGAATAGAAACTGGGCTGAGAGAATAAGAAGTTATCGAAACAAGAATAACTATGAAGAATTTAGCATAGAAACTTATTATATACATCTACAATAAGAAGAATCTCTCGAACAACGAAGAAATGGGACATTACCTGACTGTGACCTATTTTGAAGCCATATACACAGCAGAAAACTTGAATCTCGTAACAACAGAATTATTTAGGGGCTGTAACATTTGCAACGAGGGGTTCTCAGGAGGATACACAGCATTCAAAGAAAAGGAGACCGTCTGTTCAGAAGATGGGAGATCTGTATATCCAGACAGATAGAATTCCGGACACCATCAGGGAAATAAAGAGCAGTCCTTCGGACACACAAAATGGGCTAGCGGAGGCTGACACATCAGATAATACAGTTCATTCTAAGAACGAGAACAGAAGTACAGTGTATCCAAGAGGTACAAACGGATATAGAGGAAATAATCATACAGGAAACGGAAATTTACAAAAAAGTGGCATTCGAACAAAAAATTCGGGATAACATTGGACGGAATTAGATCTAGATTAAAATCAGTTTGTGCAGAAGAGCGAAGAAGGTTGCGATGTACAGAAAGAACGAGTATGAGACACGGTTAAAAAATCGGCAGAAACGAATGTGATCCTAATTAATGTGGCCATCAGATGCCCAAAGTGAACAGATGAAGAAGATATAATTGCTGAATTTTGAATGGGGTAGTACCCTCATTTTCCTTTTTTTCTCAATTACTGCCCGTAGACTAAACCTATGGGAATGATTCCCTGATTTCTTAAAACGTATTCTATTGTCTGCTACTTCTTGTCAGTATTTTCTCACGTCCCTCTCCTCATCTAATGTACAGATACTCTCCTCGTTTCTTATTTACATAATAAATTTTCAGCATACTTCTCTGAAGCTTTCTCCCAAGCACATCGATTCACCTCTTTTCCGATTTTCCCACAGTCCGCAGTCGCCTGGTATGTGTTACGACTGCAATTTGTCTGAATAATGTAAAAGTGCTCCAGAAAATTAGTACACAGATGGAGTGGCTTTGACGTGTACGAACTCCTTCAGATGTATAGGGCTGGAGCAAGGCACACGCAGTACTGCCAGCTGTGCGCATACGCCTGCTCCCAGCCGTCGGATATCTTCTGCTTAATGCTTCATGCCTTTAGCTGCTGATACCTGCTGTCTGCTGCCTGCTAGATGATATCTGGACCACACATGTACAAGGCTGTCAATGTTAATCCACGTATTTCAGCTTTTGAAGTTTCAAGATCAACTTTTGAACCTTCACCGTAACTCAAGCCTCACTATCAGAGTTATCAGGTGTAAATGGAGTTGTAGTTCAAATCAAGGCTTCAGACCTTCCGGTGTTGGAGGCAAGGCGAAGCTTCATTACATCCCACGTTCAGGTCCAACGCAGGTAATTCCTTATTTCAGTCAGCAAGTGGGACACATCTGCAAGCCACAGTCTCCACGGTAGTCACCAGTTTGGGGAGAGACGACACTGAGGTGGAGGCTCGGCATTTACATTTGGATGGAGCAGGTTTCAAAACTCTGTCCAGTGATACCAATTTAGGTTTTCTGTGGTTTCTCAGAATCAGTTAAGATAAATCCTGGCAGGGTTCCCCTGAATAAGCAGCCAATTCCCTTTTCCATTATTGGTCCATCTCAGCCTGTGCACCTTCTACAATGTCATCATCGTTAGTGGGACGCTACCCTCCCTCTGGTCACCAAAAACCGCCCTAGTCTTGCTCGGACTTACTTAAAATCGAATGGTTCAAATGGCTCTGAGCACTATGGGACTTGACATCTGAGGTCATCAGTCCCCTAGGCTTAGAACTACTTAAACCTAACTAACCTAAGGACACCACAGACACCCAAGCCCGAAGTAGGATTCGAACCTGTGACCGTAGCAGCAGCGCGGTTCCGGACTGAAGCGCCTAGAACCGCTCGGCCACAGTGGCCGGCGGACCTATTCAGCAGGCTGTTCCTGATGTAACTTTCTAAATACTGTACTTATTTTTACCACCGAAACGTTCCATTGTGTTTATCAGAAATTACATCTGCTGTATTTTTGCGTTTTGTTGATCATTGCTGTTTTATAATGAAAAACTGAATATGAAACTGTTTTATTGGATTCGATATATTTATCGAATCTGTATTCTGGGAATATGCCTAGAATGACGTGGATTTCTGTTCGCTTTACGAAAATAGTGCTGTCCGTTCCAGAACTGAGTGTGTTAGCACATCATCCAACCCAAAAATTTCCGAGACATAGATGTATATCTGAATGATGTTGTGTTGTGAAGATACACACACTGTATAAACACAGCCATTGTAACGATCAATGATGTATCCACGCCTCAACAGGCTAAAATGACTATTTAATATATGTCTCCCTTTGCGGCAACCACGAACTTTGTGAGCGTAAAGGTTGTGACTGCAGGATGTGCGGAAGTTTTGATCGGTCCTGGAGGTGTGCTCGAATAGACGGAATGGCTAAGGCAACCATTCCCAATAAACAGAAGATCCGACTTCGAGTCCCTGTCTGGCACAAATTTTCATGTATGAAAACAGCTCAGGTCAATGCATAGTCGTTGAATGTGAATCTATTTCAGAATAGACACATAGATACTATGTACTCATATAAGACAGTGTTATCAGCATCTGTCAGACTGTAATCATTGTCAGTCTCAGAATGAGATTTTCACTCTGCAGCGGAGTGTGCGCTGATGTGAAACTTCCTGACAGATTAAAACTGTGTGCCGGACCGAGACTCGAACTGGGACCTTTGCCTTTCGCGGGCAAGTGCTCTACCTTCTGAGCTACCCAAGCACAATTCACACCCCGTCCTCACAGCCTTACTTCTGTCAGTACCTCGTCTCCTACCTTCCAAACTTTACAAAAGCTCTCCTGCGAACCTTGCAGAACTAGCACTCCTGAAAGAAAGGATATTGCGGAGACATGGCTTAGCCACACCCTGGGGGATGTTTCCAGAATGAGATTGTGAAACATCAGCTCACACTCCGCTGTAGAGTGAAAATCTCATTCTGGAAACACTAAACTTGACTAAACCGGTAAGCAACATTTTTTTTTACATCAGTCTCATTACTTTATTGTCGCACCTTGTATTTTTGCCGGCTGAACACATCATAATTGTTTGCTAGTGTTGTCTGTATGTTCTCCATTTGGTCAGCTCGTCGAATCGTTCAGTATCCAGATTTGTGGGGCCTTCGGATGTAATAGTGGCCCAATGTCGGACTGCATGGATACGTGAGGACTGGCACATTTATGATCAAGGTACAGCAACCACGTCTGACTCCCACAAGAGAGGACAGCCGCACTGCGCACCAGTCACACTGAAAACCGTTCACGTCAGTCCCTGCCGTCCGAGAACACATATGGACTCCATGCAAAATTCTGTCATGCTGCACCATTGGCCAGAGACTAGCAGCACTCGGACTAGATACTTGTGATCCCAACCGCAGGCTTATGTTAATATCACAACACAAACAGCTGCACTTGAAATGGTGCCATGACTGGGAAGCATGGGCTTCTGGTTAATGGTGTTGCATTTTACACTATACGATCAAAAGTATCCGCACACCCCCAAAAACATACGTTTTTCATATTACGTGCATTGTGCTGCCACCTACTGCCAGGTACTCCATATCAGCGACCTCAGTAGCCATTAGACATCGTGAGAGAGCAGAATGGGGCGCTCCGCGGAACTCACGGACATCGAATGTGGTCAGGTGATTGGGTGCTACTTGTCATACGTCTGTACGCCAGATTTCCACACTCCTAAACATCCCCAGACCTACTGTTACAATGTGACAGTGAAGTGGAAAATGTGAAGGAACATGTACAGCACAAATGCGTACATCCCGACCTCGTCTGTTGACTGACAGTGACTGCTGAGCCACACTTCTAGCGGTTCTAGGCGCTTCAGTCTGGAACCGCGCGACCGCTACGGTCGCGGGTTCGAATTCTGCCTCGGGCATGAATGTGTGTGATGTCCTTAGGTTAGTTAGGTTTAAGTAGTTCTAAGTTCTAGGGGACTGATGACCTCAGAAGTTAAGTCCCATAGTGCTCAGAGCCATTTGAACCATTTGAAGACCATCGACAGTTGAAGAGGGTCGTCATCTGTAATAGGGAGACATCTGTCACACGGAAATTCCAAACTGCATCAGGACCTACTACAAGTACTACGAGAGATAGGCGGGAGGGGAGAAAACTTCAATTTCATGGTCGAGCGGCTGCTCATAAGCCACACATCACGCCGGTAAATGCCAAACGACGCATCGCTTAGTGTAAGGAGCGTAAACATAGGGCGACTGAACAGTGGAAAAACGATGTGTGGAGAGACGAATCATGGTACACAATGTGGCGATCCGATGGCAGGGTGTGGATATGGCGAATGCCCTGTGAATGTCGTGTGCCGGCGTGTGTAGTGCCAACAGTATAATTCGGAGGTGATGGTGTTATGGTGTGGCCGTGTTTTTCAAGGAGGTGGCTTGCATCCCTTGCTGTTATGCGTGGCACTGTCACAGCACAGGTCTACATAGCTTCCCACTGTAGAAGAGTAATTCGGGGATGGCGATTGCATCTTTCAAAGCTATCGAGCAGCTGTTCATAATACACGACCTGTGGGCGGGGTGGTTACACGACAATAACTTCCCTGTAACGGACTGGCCTGCACAGAGTCCTGACCTGAATCGTATAGAACACCTTTTTGATGTTTCGGAACGCCAACTTCGTGTCAGGCATCACCGACCGACATCGATATCTCTTCTCAGTGCAGCACTCCGTGAAGAATGGGCTACCATTGCCCAAGAAACCTTCCAGCACGTGACTGAACGCATGCCTGCGAGATTGGAGACTGCCGTCAAGGCTAAGGGTGGGCCAACACCATACTGACATCATACTGAATTACAGAATTACCGATGGAGGTCGCCACGAACTTGTATGTCATTTTCAGCCAGGTGTCTGGATACTTTTGATAACATAGTGTACTTAATACTGAATCGCAGTTCTGCACTACACTGTATGACCATCGTTGGCGAGCAAGGTGGTGACCTGGAAAAACATCTGTGTGGCTTACAGGCTCATTTTACACTCTTATACAAGGGCATATATATATATATATATATATATATATATTGAGAAACTCATACAGATTACAACTATACATTTAAGGATTTAGGCATATAGCTAATATGTTCAAATTCTTAAAGCTAATTACTGAATAATACTAAAAGGAAGACATATAAACTATAAAATTAAGACTGTTAATAAAACAGATAAATTTAGTCAGAGTTAACATCTGCTGAATGAAGCCAGTTGAGAGCAGAGGGAGCACCATTAGAGAAATCACTGGCTGGTCCTGGGTACATTCTCAGAAGGCAGTCTCTAACAGTATGCTGAACAGGTTTTTTCTTGGTCTCCACAAACACAGGCTAGAGAGTCCTGGAGTCCCCACTTGTGCATCAGAGCATTGCACCTGGTGTGACCAGTTCTTACCCTTTTCAGTCGTGTCAACTTACGTATCTGCAGATCAAATGCTGGTAGGCTGGCGGATGGATCTTGAACACCTTTATGTTTTATTGTTGCAGCATTCCATTTCCTGCACCACTCTCCTTTAAGGTCAAACTTCCTGTTCTTTTTTTTCCCATCATGCCTCAGTGGCGTGCGTGAGATCAAGCGGTGTGGGGGAGGGTCAGCTATAAGGTCTTGGGGGTAGTCTGGGTGATGCAGCTTCCTCCATTCTCGATCGGCTCCTGCTTGGCGTCGCAGTTCATTTGGTGGAATGTTACTGATGGTGTGCAGCCAAGGAATTGCTGTGGATATTAGTGTGCCTGTAATTATTCTCTTTCTTTCTGAGGGTTGTCTGGTTTCCTTGAATCAGCACTGTGTTGCCATACTGGAGCACAGTATTCAGGTAATGGGTATACTGTTGTCAGAGCTGCGCTCCATAGAGTGGAAGGTTCAGCACACCAGCTTGTGAAATCGAGTTTCTTCATTGTATTTTTCGAGTCTTTCAGCTTTGGCTAGTGTGTTCGAGATAGTTCTTATATGTTATGACAGATCGAGTGTGACACCAAGGTATTTAGGCTGGAAACTGTGTCTAATCCTCTTTTTGTAGTAATTCACATTGAGCTGTGGGTTTGCAATTCTGTTGTTTAAATGGAATGTCCAGATTTCTGTCTTGGCTGCATTTGGTTGGTGTCTCAATGCTCCATGCTCCAAACGTATCAAGACCCATTATAAATGATGCAACAAGAAGTAGAACCCAGCTATCAAAATGTCCACAAGGAAAAGTCTGTCTATAATAAAGCCCTAAAGAGGAAAATGGAGCCATGACTTGGCAGTGTGTGAGTAGCTTCATGTAGTGATGTGGTTCCCAGCGCGAGTGGGTTGAGCGGCTGTCGCCAACCGTCCTCTATTGCGGCAGCAGAGGGCGCTCGATGTCCGGAGCCCTGGAAGTGTGGCTCAGCGGGTGTGCTGCATTGGCTCTGCCGGATCCCACACGAGCACTGTCGGCGTTGGACGGAAACTTACCACTCTGTTACCAACTTTATACGCTGGTACCAGCAGTTGATACCACAATACAAGTGTTTAAATATACATAAATCGATACATAGTATTAAGAAACACACAAATTATTAGCTGACTATTTAGGCCTTCTGACCAGCACACAGAGATTGGTGTCACTAAAAAAATGTCGTGTCACTACGGCCTTCCGTCGGGTAGACCGCTCGCCGGGTGCAAGTATTTCCGTATGACGCCACTTCGGCGACTTGCGAGTCGATGGGGATGAAATGATGATGATTAGGACAACACAACACCCAGTCCCTGAGCGGAGAAAATCTCCGACCCAGCCGGGAACGGAACCCGGGCGCATAGGATTGACATTCTGTCGCGCTGACCACTCAGCTACCGGGGGCGGACATTCGTGTCATTTATTACAATTCATTCAGCCCATCAGGAAATTTCCGTAGTAAACACTATCCAGTGACATGCTGCATAGTTTAGACAACAATTCCACACTCGCACCCTGTGGTAGCTCTGAATGCCCATTCATACAGTTACCACTCCTTTCATGCCCTGATTCAGAGCTGTCCATAGTTTCCTCAAAAAACGAAATCAGCTCACGCGCTTAGTAGGATCAATAATAAGGTAATAATTTGCTTGAGGAAAGTCCTGTCAAAACTCTTTCCATTCTTGGTACACATCATATCAAGATGAGCATCGTGCGTTGACCAGGGTGGTTTTCTGAATTTAAGTCTGCTGGTGGGTATGTTCTATAGTGCTAAATAGTATATCTACGCTTGTGCACCCCCTGGGGAACAATGAATCACTGGCTAATCCTGCCATCTGGTGCTGTATACATGGTAACTACAACGTTAAATTCAAATGGTGCGTCCTAAGATGCCCCATTCTTGCAATGTTTTGGAGAAGCTCAACGATATAACTCCTGGCCCCGCGGTGTTGAGAATCATTGGGTGTGACTTCAAGCCACAACTGATAGCGATTAAGTGATCTCTCAGTGCGTAACAGTACGCTACGAGCGGTATACGTACTCATGAGTTGCCGTTCATGGAAATTGTCGTGATGCCGTTCTTCAACGAGGCAATGCTCTTCCACACACGGCGAGTATCCCAACGAACCGTTTCCGTGTTGTTGAGACACTCCCCTGGCCAGCAAGATCCCTAGGTCTGTCCTCAATAGAATATGTGTGGCTTCAGCTCGGTATTCAACTCTGTCCCAATGCAAGTAGTCCGCTGCTCGTGGTCGTGCGGTAGCGCTCTCGCTTCCCACGCCCGGGTTCCCGGGTTCGATTCCCGGCGGGGTCAGAGATTTTCTCTGCCTCGTGATGACTGGGTGTTGTGTGATGTCCTTAGATTAGTTAGGTTTAAGTAGTTCTAGGGGACTGATGACCGTCGATGTTAAGTCCCATAGTGCTCAGAGCCATTTTTGAACCAATGCAAGTATCCAGAATATCAGTGGCCAGTTACACAGTTGTGGGCCAGCTATCTAAGGAGGGGCTGTGATGCTGTTTACAACCGAATCATTGTGTGCCTCCAGGACAGCTCATACTTGTGGTGTCACCGCCAGACACCACACTTGCTAGGTGGTAGCTTTAAATCGGCCGCGGTCCATTAGTACATGTCGGACCCGCGTGTCGCCACTGTCAGTATTTGCAGACCGAGCGCCACCACACGGCAGGTCTAGAGAGGCGGACTAGCACTCGCCCCAGTTGTACGACGACTTTGCTAGCGACTACACTGACGAAGCCTTTCTCTCATTTGCCGAGAGACAGTTAGAATAGCCTTCAGCTAAGTCCATGGCTACGACCTAGCAAGGCGCCATTAACCATATCTGGAGAGAGTCTCATTTGTATAGTCAAGAGCGATGCACCACAAGGATGAATTAAAGTTAAGTAAACCGACGCTACGTACTTTTCTTTAGTGCATTAATAACGTATCCTGTTCCAGAATTCACGCCAATCGGCGTGTGTGTACGCGTGCCTTTCGGTTACCCGTCACTGTGGACTGGCTGTCTTGTCAGTCCACTACAATACTGACAACTGGGCTCATACTGCCAAGTCCTTTTCAATCACCGAAATAAAATCACATATCGTTTTAACCCATGATGTTTCATTCCGTTTCCTCCTCTCACTCCGGGTCCTTCACATTTTTGTCACGCAGTGTGCATCTAATTCAAATACAATTCTTTTCCGAATAATAATGAAGGTTTCAAATAATCGTGTTGGCAAAACGGTTTGCGTCTACACATCATACTAAAGAAGCTACTTATGAAATGTACATAACTCAGTTGTCTTGAAGTGTGACTTTCAATACTGTATTAAATTATGCCAAAACGTTGAGCCTACCTACTAATTTAAAGGTTCCTAGCTTGTTTTTGATCAACTTCAATTTAGAAAAAGACCTTTTCCCATTGCCATGGGTGATCATAAGTGGCAGGAACATTTTTACAGCAACCTCGATATTTGACGGATCCTGGTTTCGACAAAATAAGATGTGGAAGAAAGCGGCTTCTCGTAAATAGAAATCATTTCAGATTGATAAAACTGAAGACCACACGGAAAGAAGGTTAAGTCCATTTTATAGATTTTCAGGAGAGCAATTTTAAAGTTTAAAACGTTACAGTTTCGTTGTTTATTTAAATATGCTTTTCTAACTTATACAGTACATTCAACGACGTTTTCTTTAGCATTCGTTAAAAGTGGAATAAAGTACTATTAAAAATTGGACCCTGTATGTCTTTTTATCTGAATGTCTATTTTTTAATTTCTTTGTATAATGCACTAATTAGATTGAAACAGTCAGAATGTAATGTGATATTGGGATGATTCTTCACTATAAAACTTTCCTGCAACTCCCTTGACGAAGATCTATTCATCTTTGAGTCTAGTCATTATTGTACTGGCTGTTCATGACTAATCAGGTTTTAGGAACAATACTGGTATCAATATTCTGTTTTCATTTTCACTGAACTCATGTAAATTATAATGATTAATAAGCACATGTCTCAACTTTCGTATCTTTAAAACACCTGGTATACAACTAACAACAATTATCCAATACATGTTTGCCACACATGCATTAAAAATATATAGATAATAGGACGTAATTTCAGTTATCAGCATAAATCACAGTTTTTATAACCCTCAGTTTTCATTTCTCACTTTTTACTTGCTACAAACAAATAACACAAAACGTGTTTGTAAATTCACTGCCGGAAAGGAATATTTGTATAGTACTCTTGGGCCCCTGTGTCTCAGAACACCTTCAGTTCTTGCAGATCACGATACTTTTCCTTGTTGATAGGTATCAGTCCTGAAGTATTGTACATGCGACCTCTTATTAACAAGGTATCTCAATAGATTTGTTATAACAAATCAGGACCTGCTATTTCACGCACTGATATGATCTAGTTTCATTTAATTACTGTGACTAAAGTGTTTACCAGCCTGCCTTCGTAACAGAGTGAAGGGAACAAAAACTCTCCTGCTGCAAGTTTTGGTTCCTCTTCCATTCGTCCAGCAGGAGCAGTAACAGCTAATGTGAGCCAAGATCCGTTGTACTCGTCACGATGTATGATAAGCCTTGGATGGACGTTCTAGCTTCATCTCCTTAATAATTTGGGATGGGAATGGACATTTTGGTCGGTATCTTGGTTGCAAGAAATCAGTCTAGTCACGTGTCATTGAGCCATCAACTTCAACAACCTGAAAAGGTGTGGTTTTCACACGCGGATCTTTAATTATGTCTCTCCAGCCTTTGGGAGCTCAGTTTTTGTTTTACGTCTGATGAGGCCCATGTCTTTGTCGCTTTCCAGGTATGAATGTCATCTTACTGGGTATGCCACACGAATTGAATCATATCGCTTTGAATGATGGGCAAGATGGATGAACCTGAAAAGGGTGTATTTTTGGTTTGACCACCACATGAGTCACAGAATATTTCCAAATTTTAAACCTGAGGATCCAGAAACGAAGTAACATAATGGTGCAGGAAAAAACTACTTCATTTGAACTATGCTTCTCTGTAGTTTCAGAATAAACATAAAACACTGCATTACTGTCTGAGAGTCGATGTATGCTAAATACACTCCTGGAAATGGAAAAAAGAACACATTGACACCGGTGTGTCAGACCCACCATACTTGCTCCGGACACTGCGAGAGGGCTGTACAAGCAATGATCACACGCACGGCACAGCGGACACACCAGGAACCGCGGTGTTGGCCGTCGAATGGCGCTAGCTGCGCAGCATTTGTGCACCGCCGCCGTCAGTGTCAGCCAGTTTGCCGTGGCATACGGAGCTCCATCGCAGTCTTTAACACTGGTAGCATGCCGCGACAGCGTGGACGTGAACCGTATGTGCAGTTGACGGACTTTGAGCGAGGGCGTATAGTGGGCATGCGGGAGGCCGGGTGGACGTACCGCCGAATTGCTCAACACGTGGGGCGTGAGGTCTCCACAGTACATCGATGTTGTCGCCAGTGGTCGGCGGAAGGTGCACGTGCCCGTCGACCTGGGACCGGACCGCAGCGACGCACGGATGCACGCCAAGACCGTAGGATCCTACGCAGTGCCGTAGGGGACCGCACCGCCACTTCCCAGCAAATTAGGGACACTGTTGCTCCTGGGGTATCGGCGAGGACCATTCGCAACCGTCTCCATGAAGCTGGGCTACGGTCCCGCACACCGTTAGGCCGTCTTCCGCTCACGCCCCAACATCGTGCAGCCCGCCTCCAGTGGTGTCGCGACAGGCGTGTGAATGGAGGGACGAATGGAGACGTGTCGTCTTCAGCGATGAGAGTCGCTTCTGCCTTGGTGCCAATGATGGTCGTATGCGTGTTTGGCGCCGTGCAGGTGAGCGCCACAATCAGGACTGCATACGACCGAGGCACACAGGGCCAACACCCGGCATCATGGTGTGGGAGGCGATCTCCTACACTGGCCGTACACCACTGGTGATCGTCGAGGGGACACTGAATAGTGCACGGTACATCCAAACCGTCATCGAACCCATCGTTCTATCATTCCTAGACCGGCAAGGGAACTTGCTGTTCCAACAGGACAATGCACGTCCGCATGTATCCCGTGCCACCCAACGTGCTCTAGAATGTGTAAGTCAACTACCCTGGCCAGCAAGATCTCCGGATCTGTCCCCCATTGAGCATGTTTGGGACTGGATGAAGCGTCGTCTCACGCGGTCTGCACGTCCAGCACGAACGCTGGTCCAACTGAGGCGCCAGGTGGAAATGGCATGGCAAGCCGTTCCACGGACTACATCCAGCATCTCTACGATCGTCTCCATGGGAGAATAGCAGCCTGCATTGCTGCGAAAGGTGGATATACACTGTACTAGTGCCGACATTGTGCATGCTCTGTTGCCTGTGTCTATGTGCCTGTGGTTCTGTCAGTGTGATCATGTGATGTATCTGACCCCAGGAATGTGTCAATAAAGTTTCCCCTTCCTGGGACAATGAATTCACGGTGTTCTTATTTCAATTTCCAGGAGTGTAGATATAGAGAAAGGTGTCGCTTATAATAGATAATGTTGGTGCTGAAGTTTGGACATGGAAGATTTCGTTGAAAATCCATATATATCGATTCTGAGTTTGTAAACTTTCTGCTTCTCTGTCGAGATTGTCTTTTACGCAGATAGAATGCATCAGCTTTGCGGCGGTATAGTTCATATTCCATCTTGTCTCTCTTAATATTACTTTGAACGTATGATATTTCCTTTCCATCTGTTGCATGTGTGAGTTGTGCCTCTGAAGCTTTGAAAGTTACAGAAAATTTATCGCAAGTACTGCCTTTCGAGGGAAAGCGAATGAGATTTTAAATTTTGTATTACATATTTTACGATAAGTTTCATATGATACGAAACAAGTAGGATGCGTTCCTTGAAACATCTTGAACATCTTCTCGATTGTGAGTTCTTCAGGCAAATACACTTTCTGTGTTTCATTTATGCTGCAATGACTGGATCGTCCTTTAAATGACTTGATGTGAGAGCAAATGTTTTGCTCCGTTTCTGTTGAAAGTTTATGAACTTGATTCCCGTGTTTCCCTCGTTTATCAACTGGCGCCATGCCTTCATTATTTAAGGAATTCCTCATAGTTTCTGTTGTGGCGTATCAAGACAGCCACGCCACTCGGAAGTAGCCGAAATGCACGCGTTAAATTCAAGCAGGCTTGCTGAGGTCTGAAACAGGATACGTAATGAATGCTATAAAGAAAAGTACGTAGCTTCTGTAATACTTAACTTTAATCCATCATTTGTATACAGCATTCGTGATGATACAAGTGAGACTCTCTCTAGATATGGTTGATGGCGCCTTGCTAGGTCGTAGCCATAGACTTAGCTGAAGGCTATTCTAACTGTCTCTCGGTAAATGAGAGAAAGGCTTCGTCAGTGTAGTCGCTAGCAAAGTCGTCGTACAACTGGGGCGAGTGCTAGTACGTCTCTCTCTAGACCTGCCGTGTGGTGGCGCTCGGTCTGCAATTACTGACAGTGGCGACACGCGGGTTCGACTTGTACTAATGGACCGCGGCCGATTTAAAGCTACCACCTAGCAAGTGTGGTGTCTGGCGGTGACACCACAGTTTCTAATCTTTTCTTTGAAATACCATGTAGTGATATAAAGGCCTTGTGACAAACAGACAATTCTGACACAGTATTGTGTCTCATTATTCTTACCTTATAATGAAATGTATAATCATGCAAAGTAGCTACTGGCTCATCTCTGCGAGGCCTTCAGCGTTGTACATTGTCTACAGAAATCAGTCCTGTCAGGTGACAACTTTGCTCATTCCAGTCCTTCAGCAAATTGAAATTAGATATTAATGGAGACTTCTCTGCATCAGTTAGCAAATCAGTACAATACTTCCTGCAATTACAATGCTCTTCCATTTCATGTTACATTGTTCTCAACTTTTTAGATACTTCATATTGTCTCCCATAGCTCTGTCATTTTCTAGACTTACCACTGCAGCTTGACTCTGGATATTCCATCACCAGTTGAAACACCGACCTCAGTTGGATTTTACGTGAAATTCAATTCTATCTACCACACCACAAAGCGCTGAAGTGATTGTCAAGGCTGCTCTGTGTTAGCACAAATCACGGTAAGAAATTCACTTCCACCACAGCACAAAACAAAGAAGCTAATGTCAAATCTGCTACGCGTTAGCTTCGACAATACATAAGAAAGATCAAGAATGACATTGCATTTAACAATGTCAACAATGAGACTTCCACAAAAGCAGACATAAAAATCAATACAGTTCAGAAATCCAAACCTGCTGGACTTCACCCTTTCTGTCCGTGTATAGGTCGGATTTGACCCGTGTATACCACATATTAATCTGGCTACAACTCATTGACTATACCCATCACATTCATTTAAGTTCACCCAACTTAAAGTACATCTGATGAACTTTCGTAATGATACCACTAAAGCGTTTTTGTGAGATTTGGACTTAACCCCTTCTTTCCGTGTAGTCTTCAGTTCCATTAACCGTTCTTTTAAAACTTTTGCGGTGTTTTCAACTGAAGAACCACTCGCTTGCCTGTTTGCCACCGAGGAATTCGAAGCGCGGGAGCGGTATGTTCGTGAGATTAATTTTGACTTAATTCGTATCAAACGTCCGCTTAAAAACTGAACCGAATAAGATAGTACAGTGTATACCAAATATCAAAAGGTGTTCCGGGTCGGCTGAGACACCTCATACGAGAATTGCCTGAGTGTGGCCCTGGATCTCTGTAACTCGGACTTCACATTACACTTGATTTGACTTTCCCCTTAATTTGACATTGCCCTTCTGGGCTCACTGGAGTATACTGTCTTATGCTCCACTAATATGAAAATTGTGTGAACATTGTGTGAAAAAAAAATCAATGGAATAATTGGAAAACCCGTAATCTATCTTAGAGGCTAATTACTTAGTTAATTCTTATGGGCGATTGGATTATCTTGCCAGTTTTGTTTCATTTGAGTGAGCTGCCGTCCCTGTTTTTATTTTGCCTTCATTTCTGTCTTTATTTATTTATTTCTTCTTAGTTCCTAAAATCATCTCTTGCTTCACGCCTGCAGAGGGAGGTGTGGTTTCGAATAGCGTGTCGTCGCCCCTTGAGGCATAGCAGAGTATGCCTACCCTTTTTATTTTCGATTATAGCAATAAGTCTTACTACTAACAGCACCCAGCTTCGCGTGCTGCGTCGACACTAGAGGATGGCGGCATTTTTTTGGAGAGGAAAAGGTAGGGCCATAGGGGGAGGTAGGAGGCCCACATTATTATAAAAAAAGAAAACAAAGAAAACAGAGTCGTGGCGCCATGTTGTCGCAGCGTTTCGACGTCTTTCCTACTCTTCATCTTCAGGTGAAGTCCTGCCTGAAGATAACTCGTCGAAACGATTATAAGGGGGCCTCCAATCAGAGTATGAAAACGATGCAATTTTTTTCCACAATTTTGTTGGACGGCTCTTTTAGGGTGCAGGTCTGTAGCCTGGTCGCCTTTAATCGGGGAAAACAGTGATGGTATTGCTCGCAGGTGTACCTTAAAAGAAGTAAGTATATGTAATGCGAGTTCACCCAGTGGATTAAAAATAAATGAAAGTCGGAGGGTTCGTAGAAGACGAAAGGCTATTGTTAGGAATGGAAACTAACCTGCTCCGGTGGCAGTGTTTGGGAGTCATTTGCCCGGGACTGTATTCGGCGACCTCTCGCTGTGTGTTGCCGTTAGAGAGATCAGCGACTGTACGCCGCTGGACTGGCGCGGTTGCAGACCGCCCTCTCCCATCGCAGCACGCCGGCCATTTTCTCCATTACAATAATTGGCCATCGGTGCAACCACAACTCTTCATTAGGCGATTGCTGTTTGCGAGCTCTGTACACATCGGGATTAAACAGGGGACATGAAAAAAAAGGGAGAGAGTGGGAGGAGGGAGCGGGTTCCCGGCTCAGCCATGTTTGATTCCAAACTTTGCCATCGGATCGGCGCGGATGAAGGCGCCAGCTGCGGCGGCAGAATTCTCTGTTTGCACGGGGCAAACCGGACCGGTGCGTATTGCTCCCCGGCCGGTATTAATCAAACTCAAGTCGCTGATCATCACTCAGAGAGGGCAGCAATAGGTGAAAATGGCTGGCGAAAGTACAACAGTGATGCGTCAATCATAACAATGCGCGCGCGGCGTGCACATGCGTGTGTTTGTGTGTGTGTGTGTGTGTGTGTGTGTGTGTGGGAGAGAGTGAGAGAGAGAGAGAGAGAGAGAGAGAGAGAGAGAAAGAGAGAGCACGCTCCAGTCTACTTATGAAATTCCCATAGAATTTCAGCAAGTCTTAATATATCCATGGCGTACTATCTAGGAAACGAAGTGTCACTTAAAAATAATCAAAAACGACTCTTTTGTGTCGAATTTATATTTTTCAGCGTTTCTTCGCTAACTGGAGACAACTTCGATACCATTTCACACCTCTGTGATGTCCGCCCCGATATCTGAGAGGCAGTCTCTTAGATATCCTCCGACCAGCTTCTCTCGATCCACCGATCACTATGGCACTTATTTCCCCATTATTGTACCACGTCGCTAATTGTTTCATACAACTCAGCTACGTTCGGGCCGATCTTCCAGTCACCCGTCCTCCCCGTACAAAAGATTATTATCGTTTGTTTATGCTGTCCAACCCTTGCGACCCCATGATGCTACAGCACCCCGACATTCACTGGCGAACGGTTTGGGGGTGTGTGCACGCACCCTTTTTACCGTCGTCTGTGTCTGCACTCTGGTATGTTTTAGTCTATGGCAAATTCCCGACCAATAGTCGGATTTATCGCATAGGACTGGCCACCTCCCCACTCTGCTCTGACTGTCAGCTCGAGGACACCGACGAGCACCGTCTTACGTGCCCCCTGAAAAGAAACGTGTGGCTACAGCACCCCGACATTAACTGGCGAACGGTTTAGGGGTGTGTGCACGCACCCTTTTTACCGTCGTCTGTGTCTGCACTCTGGTATGTTTTAGTCTATGGCAAATTCCCGACCAATAGTCGGATTTATCGCATAGGACTGGCCACCGCCCCACTCTGCTCTGACTGTCAGCTCGAGGACACCGACGAGCACCGTCTTACGTGCCCCCTGAAAAGAAACGTGTGGCTACAGCACCCCGACATTAACTGGCGAACGGTTTAGGGGTGTGTGCACGCACCCTTTTTACCGTCGTCTGTGTCTGCACTCTGGTATGTTTTAGTCTATGGCAAATTCCCGACCAATAGTCGGATTTATCGCATAGGACTGGCCACCTCCCCACTCTGCTCTGACTGTCAGCTCGAGGACACCGACGAGCACCGTCTTACGTGCCCCCTGAAAAGAAACGTGTGGCTACAGCACCCCGACATTAATTGGCGAACGGTTTAGGGGTGTGTGCACGCACCCTTTTTACCGTCGTCTGTGTCTGCACTCTGGTATGTTTTAGTCTATGGCAAATTCCCGACCAATAGTCGGCTTTATCGCATAGGACTGGCCACCTCCCCACTCTGCTCTGACTGTCAGCTCGAGGACACCGACGAGCACTGTCTTACATGCCCCCTGAAAAGAAATGTGTGGCTACAGCACCCCGACATTAACTGGCGAACGGTTTAGGGGTGTGTGCACGCACCCTTTTTACCGTCGTCTGTGTCTGCACTCTGGTATGTTTTAGTCTATGGCAAATTCCCGACCAATAGTCGGATTTATCGCATAGGACTGGCCACCTCCCCACTCTGCTCTGACTGTCAGCTCGAGGACACCGACGAGCACCGTCTTACGTGCCCCCTGAAAAGAAACGTGTGGCTACAGCACCCCGACATTAACTGGCGAACGGTTTAGGGGTGTGTGCACGACCCTTTTTACCGTCGTCTGTGTCTGCACTCTGGTATGTTTTAGTCTATGGCAAATTCCCGACCAATAGTCGGCTTTATCGCATAGGACTGGCCACCTCCCCACTCTGCTCTGACTGTCAGCTCGAGGACACCGACGAGCACCGTCTTACGTGCCCCCTGAAAAGAAACGTGTGGCTACAGCACCCCGACATTAACTGGCGAACGGTTTGGGGGTGTGTGCACGCACCCTTTTTACCGTCGTCTGTGTCTGCACTCTGGTATGTTTTAGTCTATGGCAAATTCCCGACCAATAGTCGGATTTATCGCATAGGACTGGCCACCTCCCCACTCTGCTCTGACTGTCAGCTCGAGGACACCGACGAGTACCGTCTTACGTGCCCCCTAAAAAGAAACGTGTGGCTACAGCACCCCGACATTAACTGGCGAACGGTTTAGGGGTGTGTGCACGCACCCTTTTTATCGTCGTCTGTGTCTGCACTCTGGTATGTTTTAGTCTATGGCAAATTCCCGACCAATAGTCGGCTTTATCGCATAGGACTGGCCACCTCCCCACTCTGCTCTGACTGTCAGCTCGAGGACACCGACGAGCACCGTCTTACGTGCCCCCTGAAAAGAAACGTGTGGCTACAGCACCCCGACATTAACTGGCGAACGGTTTAGGGGTGTGTGCACGCACCCTTTTTACCGTCGTCTGTGTCTGCACTCTGGTATGTTTTAGTCTATGGCAAATTCCCGACCAATAGTCGGATTTATGGCATAGGACTGGCCACCTCCCCACTCTGCTCTGACTGTCAGCTCGAGGACACCGACGAGCACCGTCTTACGTGCCCCCTGAAAAGAAACGTGTGGCTACAGCACCCCGACATTAACTGGCGAACGGTTTAGGGGTGTGTGCACACACCCTTTTTACCGTCGTCTGTGTCTGCACTCTGGTATGTTTTAGTCTATGGCAAATTCCCGACCAATAGTCGGCTTTATCGCATAGGACTGGCCACCTCCCCACTCTGCTCTGACTGTCAGCTCAAGGACACCGACGAGCACCGTCTTACGTGCCCCCTGAAAAGAAACGTGTGGCTACAGCTCCCCGACATTAAGTGGCGAACGGTTTAGGGGTGTGTGCACGCACCCTTTTTACCGTCGTCTGTGTCTGCACTCTGGTATGTTTTAGTCTATGGCAAATTCCCGACCAATAGTCGGATTTATCGCATAGGACTGGCCACCTCCCCACT